>NC_090448.1:232422665-233047665 GCF_031143425.1 Pleurodeles waltl | reverse complement strand
GCTCTGCCACATATAGTACAGCAGCTTGGGCCTTGCATATAAAGACATCAAGAGCCAGAGACACTGTTTTTGGTGTTCTTCCTTAATGTTTATTACTAACAGCTACTGAGCTATGAAGAAGTACTGCTTTTGCTTTGTTCACATGGGGGCACCAGGATAATTTGGAGTCCAGTTTCATGCCTAAATAATTAAAATGGGACACACATTCAAGCTTTTGATCTTGTATCACAAGATTTTTCTTGAAAGATCTGTGGGGTCTAATATCCACATATTTAGGGCCTCATTATGAGTTTGGCAGATAAGAGACTGCCAGACTCGCAGTGGCGGTCATGACCGCCAAATTAAGAGTTTGTCGGTCGGACGGCCAAATGACTGCCATCTCCGCTGGGAGCAATGTTCCTGATGGGCTTATGGCGGTGCAGTTTGGAATCAGCAGGGCAGTGCTGAACTCAGCACTGCCCTGCTGATTACAACATGGTTTCTGCCAGCCACTTCATGGGAGTTTCACCGCCATGAAAAGGCTGGCAGAGAACAAGTGCAATGGGTCACAGGGGGGCCCCTGCACTGCCCATACCCATGGCATGGGCAGTGTAGGAGTCTGCCTGCCCAGCACCTTTGGTTTCTGGCCATCAGCCCAGCGGGAAAGCCATAATGGGGCAAGCGGGTAGGTTGCCAGTAAGGTGGCAACGTCCCCGTCAGAAGTTCGGCGGACAGGTTTTCCCAACACAATATGCATTAAAGCCTTTTAGCAAACTTTACAAGCCCGTTAGGGTCTGTGGCATTAAGATGGTGTAATCTGCAAAAAGTAGTGCAGAGACAAAGTCCCCACACAACTTCGGGGAATCCTGGGCATATTGCTTAAGATGGTCTACTACATCATTCTATAAAGTGAGAATAAGGTTGCTGCGAACACACACCCCTGCCTTACTCTGCTATTGATAGGGGTGGCCTCTGTTAATTTACCATGCAGACCCCATTGGACTTTAGTGTAATTACCTTCATGCAGCCTAATTAACTGGATTAAAAGATCCTCTGGAGTACCTTGGGTTTTCAATGAGGCCCATAAAAGGTCTATAGGAGCCAAATTAAAGACCGCGCATAGATCTATAAATGCAATATATATAGATGGCTTCACTTCAATCTAGTATATTTCCATACAATGCATAGGAGCCTAAAGACCTGGTCACTTGTACTTGTTAAGGGCCTAACGCCTGCCTGATAAGATGTTAAAATATTACTCTTCTCCATCCAGTCAGGTATTTTACTTATGACCTGCCTAGCGTACATTTTTGGCAGTACGTCTATGAGGCTAATCAGCCTATAATTGCTGGGTTCCGGCCTACTCCCTTTGTTATAGATTGGGGCAATTTCTGCCCCTTTCCACGTTTTGGGGGCTGGGGCTTCTGATGCAACCGTCTTACTAATTAGATTTATATACGGAGCCCATAATTCTATACTATGTCTAAATAGATCTCCCAGGATCATATCCAAACCCGCGGCTTTACCTGGCTTAATAGCATTAATTGCCTCCATCTTCTCTCCCAAACTAAAGTGGATTGTGGTTCCTATGGCCTTGACTGTCTGAATATCTCTAGACCATTGCAACTGTTAGATATGTTCCAAGGGTTCGAAATAAAAGTCAGTGAAGAGACAAATCCAAATACTAAGATCCAGACGGTGCTCAGTTTTGGATACTGCCTATTAACCTCCATGGGCTATCTCCTCTACTCAGTATAAAACAAATTACATATAGGGGCATGTAGTTTAAAAAAAAATCTATTTCTTATGCTGATATTTTAAAACACCATGTCTCCTGCCATTCGGACGGTTGTCTATGAATGGCTTAACCATTCTGCTAGCTTACTTTACATGAATTACTGTGCTTGCCATGCGGTTGTTCAACAGAAGATGATGCTAAATATTTTACTTCCATTTAAAACAATATGCATAAGCAATACGAGACACATTATCCCTGTGTCTTAAAAGTAATTGCACCATGAAAAAAATACAGCTTTGTAAATACCATCATGAACATTGTTATATCTTTCAGGTTATCACAATGTGTGGAAACTTAAATCTGTTAACCACATTCCTTTATAACTTTAGCCTTTGTTACGGCATAATCTTCCTTCTTGTGTGACCTGCAATTGTTTAGGCATATTTTAGGCATATAATTGAGGGTTTTTTTCAGGTTTATATAACGTTACACAGATGTACATATTTATTCTACGTAGAATGTACTAACATAACCGATTTGTAATTATTTATTATCATCTTATTAACAGAAAGTGTAATTTCCTCTTTTTATATCTCTGTGTTTTCCCCTGCAATCTGGTCCTCATTTCTATTTAATCTTGTATGAGTTATTGTAAAAACATAAATGTAATTGTTAACACGTTTCTTTGTTATTGTAACTAATTTAATGTTCTAAAATGGCCCAAGGATGGCATGTTGCTGCAATTTAAAGCAAATAAATATATGTCATACAGCAATATGATATCACTTACTGCACAGTATTTAGTAGAGGAGGATGACACTAGTGCTCAGTATGGACAATTTTCAATGTTTTCTTCACATTGTCTATGTAATTACTAAAACAAAATATATGATTTGCTTAGTTAAAACCTTAAGAGCAATGTTCAGGTATATACAATATATATTTGATGGTGACTAAATAAAATGTTTAAAAATGCACTTTGAATAGACGTAGTATTTCTTAGACATTTAAGGCTTATCTTTAGATGATCTATGGGATTAAATGTGCAATTTGTGATTAATAAATATCTGCTGTTAACCTTTGCTAAAAAACTATTTTAGATAGTGAATGATAATAAGACACTAAATTAGTATTAAATGTTTTTTCTTAGATTTTCCAGAGGACTGTTTAATGGAGCATAATGTATTGTATGATTTAGCTGATAGTTTAACATATTTATCTTGTTAAACTAATGAAATGTGTGTGAAAATTGAAATAATGCTGCTGCATTTATTATGTCTTAAACCTTAAGTCTAAAAGCTTAAGTCTTAAACATTAAGGGGGTCATTCTGACCCCGGCCGGCGGCGGAAGCCGCCAGCCTGGCTGGAACCGCCACGGCTATTCTGGGTTTCCCGCTGGGCTGGTGGGCAACCGCCAGAAGTCCACCCGCCAGCCCAGCGGGAAACACCCTTCCATGAGGATGCCGGCTCCGAATGGAGCCGGCGGAGTGGAAGGGGTGCGACGGGTGCAGTTGCACCCGTCGCGATTTTCAGTGTCTGCATGGCAGACACTGAAAATCTTGGTGGGGCCCTGTTACGGGGGCCCCTGCAGTGCCCATGCCGTTGGCATGGGCACTGCAGGGGCCCCCAGGGGCCCCACGACACCCCATACCGCCATCCTGTGCCTGGCGGCCAAAACCGCCAGGAACAGGATGGCGGTATGGGGGTCGGAATCCCCATGGCGGCGCAGCTTGGATTCACCAGGGCAGCGGAAAACCGTCGGTACACCACCGGTTTTCCGTTTCTGACCGCGGCTGTACCGCCGCGGTCAGAATGCCCAAGGGAGCACCGCCAGCCTGTTGGTGGTGCTCCCGCGGTCCCCGGCCCTGGCGGTTTTTACCGCCAGGGTCGGAATGACCCCCTAAGTCTTAAAACCTACTTATTCGAGTATGCTAAATATGCCTGTGCAACACACTTCTGCTTTCGGTAAAATAGCTTGAGTTTAAGCTTCCCATGTGTTTTTATTAATTTAACGTTTTGATTTGCACTGTATAGGAGGTGCCTTTCCTGGCCTGTATAATTCTTAACAACTTTGCAGTGTATTTATATTTTTACACAGAAAAACAGTATACAGAGATATGGAAGAGAAAGATCTGATTTGATCGAAATGTTGCTCAATGCTTGAAATAAAAAGATAAATAAAAGATATTTGGCTTCTGTTGCAACTATATTTTCTGTTCTTTAGAACATTGAAAATATTTTAATATGTCAAGTGACAAACATGTTTAAAATATTGATACGTAGAATAGTAATGAGAAATAGCTGTGCTGTTGTATGTGTGTTTTATATTTTCCATCAGAAGTTTTATAAAGAGTTGTTTCTTATTTGTGTTTGAATGTTTGCTTTTATGATGCATGCTTACTGTTTTGAGGTTCTGTGATTGAGTATTTGGTTTTACAGTGACCCCTTTGTCATTCACATATTCAATTTTGATTTTGGTCCAAATTACAAAGAAAGCTGTGAAATTTTGGAAGGATATCAAACCTCTGCATATTGAAAAGATTTACAGCAGATGTCCTGATTCACAAAATCCTCAGAATGCAGAAGAAAACTTTAACATCCACATACCAACATTCACATACATTGCCGAAGTCAACTGTGTTTCTTAATTCTACATATGGAAACCCTTTGTATTACAATTAAAGCAACTACAATTAGAGGGGAAAGCAGTTACATGCAAAAACTAGCTCTCTTTCTAGCCAGTCAAACCTGAATCACTCGAACAGATATTTATGGAAAGTATTCCCTTAATTTGCATTGCCTTTCCTTAAACATAGCACTGGATTCCCATGGAAATGACTACTCTTACACAGTTAGGTATCACGACTGCTAAAATTGCAGATATTTTGCGCAGTCCTGAGAAAGTAAATTGTATTGTATTGTTTGATAGAATTTGTAGATGAGATCTTTAGGCCTCGTTACTGCAGTGGCGGTTATGTCCGCTGCCGGTTTGGCGGTCCCACCATCAAATTAAGAGTTTGGTAGTCAGAGCGCCAAATGACCACCGCCTCCAATGGGAACAATGTTCCAGACGGGCTGATGGTGGTGCAGGTTGTAATCAGCCAGGGTGGCGCTGAAGACAGAGCCACCCTGCCGATTACATCCTGGTTCTCTGCCAGCCTTTTCATGGCGGTTTAACCACCATGAAAAGACTGGCGGAGAACCGGTGCAGAGGAATGCGGGGGCCCTTCAATGCCCATGGCATGGGCAGTGCAGAGGTCCCCCTGCCTAGCACCCTCATAATGTGCGCTGTCTACTGGTGCCCCCTGCGGGCAGCAGCATTGCCCCGGCTCGATTATGAGCTGGCGACAATGCTGCTGCCACTTTCCCGCTGGGCTGACGGGTGGACACCTTGGTTTCCGCCCATCAGCCCAGTTGGAAAGTCGTAATAGGGCAGGCGGGAAGGCCACCACTAAGGCGGCAACCTCCCCGTCAGAAGTTCGGTGGACGGGTCTTCCCATCCACTGAACTTGTAATGAGGCCCTTTGTGTCTTAGACATTTCTGGCTTTGTGAATTGCAGATGAGTCATAGTTGACTACTTACAAAATGTTCCTAATATAGGTTAGCAGAGCTTCTGCTGACAACTAGCTTTACCAGAGTGGTGATCCATACATTTGTCTGCTATTAAAGTGATGTTTCCAAGAGGGTATTTGGGGAATCCTCTTATCAAGTGTATTTTATAGCTTAGTGCTTAGGACTGTCATTGAATGACAATTTTATAGTTTTTTTTTATATTTCTTGGAAAAGATTGGGTATTTATGCTTTTGTGATGCAAATTCCAGGGTGAGTCATATGGGTTTTTATGCTTTTGCGATGCAAATTCCAGGGTGAGTCATATGGAAACTACATTGTAGGCTAACATGTCTACAATGCAAAAGTCTAATAAATCAGGTCAATTAGGACCGGGAATTGCATCTTTTTCTTAACTAGCCCGGTCCTCATTGAATACGTAGCTACTTTATGCATTACTGTCCCTCTTATTGTGGTGCCCTTTCTGTTTTGATGTAACTATTAATTTTGTCTAGGTTGTTCTTAGTCTTGCTAAAAGAAGAACTATATCCCATATAGTAGTCTCCCTGTTTGTACTAGGTATACTTCTTTGTGCGTTAGTGTGGTTGGCTACTCTGAGAAAAATCCTGTTACTGTACTTTTCATGTTGGACATGTTGTTTACATAGATGTATGTTCATATGACTATGACCATCATAGACTTGATCAATTTCACTCTTTATGAATTATTACTGTCTAATCTCTCTCATTTTCTATTTGTAATACATTTGTTTTTTTATATCTTTGTATAACTATATATATGGCCTCATGGCTGCACGCCAATTTTGTACGTTACATTATATACATTGTTTCTTGTCTTACCACTGATGTCTAAATTTGTTGCACCTTTTAGGACCGAGGCAGGACTAGGACCTGGGCTTTCCTTTACTTTCTGTTTCTGTTTATTACATGGTATTTTTCTTTTGTCTCCAAGCTTCCCTTGCATGCCCATCATCTTCTAGCTACTCGGTATTCACATTGCACTTTGGTTTTCGTTTTACGCAACTCTTGCATTTAATATGGCTCCCCTTTTCACAGGTTTATGTACTTCTTGTCGCCGTTCATGTTTTCGATAGTCCTACCTTTCTTTTGGTGACCGTTCAAGTCACGTGTTTCACGTTGACTACTTAGACGCGTTCTCAACGTCCTACCGGGAACCAATGGAAACGTAACAAATCATGGGCTGATGGCATTTGACTTTACGCGGTGAGTCGGAACTTGGGCTCCGTTTTTACACTTTTTGAGAATTGATTATTCTCATGGACTTATGACATTAGTCGCCTACGCGGTGAGTCGGAGCTTGAGCTCCGGGCTTTTTGAGTTTAAGGACCAGCTGTGCTTCTACTTAGCACCATTTTCGTGGGCTGAATGGACGCCCGTATTGGAGCACGAGATCGTACAATTTTAACTGTATTCTTTTCTAACTTTACAATCAATGTCACTTGTTACCTTACTGGCGGTACTAGTCGCTTTACTCGTGCGACTCCATATTCCATAACCTATGTTAGGGATGGCATTTGGTTTTGATTTCACCTACTTTTTAGTTGCAATTTTAACTCTTAAGTCTTTCTTGGGATTTTTTTGGGATCATAGTCATTGGGTTGGCTTGCCCCTAGGGACTTTTTTGTTTTTACTCTCGCTTAACAATGGTCTTTTATATTCTTTCTTATAATCTGGCACATGGACTTACCATGGTCCTTTTGATTGGCTATCCTTCACTTAAATTGGACGCCTTTTCCAGTGTGGCACAATAATACCAGCATTAACTAGTTACAGGTATTTCTCACATTTGGATATTTAATGGATCCCTTAACTTGTATTTTTGGAACGTGTGTTCATGCTTAACATTATTTATTCCAGTTTACTCTGTTTCCCCCCATTTCTTTAGACTATTCAGATGCATGGACTGTACTTCTATTCCTGAGATTGTTTAGACTTACTTTGTTGTTACCAGTACGCCAGAATAGGTATGTTCTGAGACCATTAGTCTCCTTGATTTTCTTCGAACCTGACTTATGGTTCTCACTTGTGTTTAAACCTTTTTTGCTACTTTCCTTGTTTTTATCACTCGGCTTTTAGTCACCTTAACTGAGCTCTCTTCCATGTCACTACACTTGGTCACTAGAGTTTCCCATGCTACTCAACTCAGGGAAACTTGCAAGATCTCTGCCGTCTTTTTCACCTCTTATAGACTTGGGTGTTACTTGGTACACACAGGTGTTATTTCTGGAACTTCTTAGCGATGTCCATGGTGCCTATATTTGCTTGCCTGACCTTGGGATCTTGTTACCACGTGCACTAACCATTGCACATGATGGCTTCCTTTTGTCATATATACTTGTTTTTTATTTTGTAATTTTCCATTGATACATCAAGTATGTATATATATATGTTTTTCTACAGCCTTGAAAAAGTCACCAGTGTAACGAAACACGTGTTGGCTGTGTTTGGAATGATGCTCTTTGCTTATTGGATGCAACTTCGCCCACAATAAAGGAACTCACTTCTCAAGACAAGATTCAAATACCGATGTGCCTGTTTTCTTCATCTACTGTACTTAACCTAACACTACAGAGTGTCATGACTTTTTTGTTTTACTATTGCACATTGTGTGCTGTGATCTGTTTTTGCTTACAGTTACAGGAGAGATCAAGGTCCAGGCAGTTATTGAAGATCTTACATGATTTTGGTATAATAACCAATGCAGCTAATCACTAGTATTATAAATTCCATCTGCTCATGTTTCAGTCCCACTATATCTGGATTTTCAATCCATTAGCAGACTCCCGCTTTGGTTTGAGGTCTTCTAAGCAGGCCTCAGCCACTGTACTCTATTCCATGACTGCCATGGCTTCTAGTGCATTGCATTCTACTGCAAGCCTGCCCCAACATGAGGTCAATATACTAGGCTGATATGGTAGCCATGCAATATCAATAACTGCAATATTACAAGGTAAATATAGCAGCGCCAACTGTCCTGTAGAGATATGTGGCAAGTTAGTGGTTGGGAAGCATCTTTTTTGATACTCACAACACGGATTACCGGGTATATCCCAATGCAAGCTTCCAAGTCTGCAGAAGTATCCCATGACCTGGGCATAGTGCTCAGCCTAATACCCCAAATTATCATAGGTTAATTACCCTTCTATGAGCTATCCTCATATCAGAAGTTAAACTTCTTGTTCCAAAAATGGTAGGAAAAGGGACGGAGGGGTCAAGATTTAGCCGCTTTTGCTGTGAACCTGTGTTAGAGCCTGTGACATAGCTTCCTCAGAGTCCCCCAGAATCTTTCACTGTTACATCCGTTAATATCTGTACAGGCGAAAGAACCCAGGCAAGATGCAATCAGGAAGTATCCCAAGAGTGAGGCATCCAAGTCCAGCAAAAGTGATACTGCGACAAAATGTGGCCATTAGAGAATGCCTTGAAAGGCCACATGTGCGACAAGCAAGGAAAGAGAGTGAGCCGACAGCGTAGAGAAAAGCCCTCAAAGCAACAATTATAATGAAGAGTGACTGGATAGGTCAATAGGACTAGAGACCTGAGAACTACTAGGATACATGTAAACTACTGAAGCAATTTCAAGGATCCAGCCTTTTAGGAGAGCCTAGTGTTGTATTCATCACCTCCAATCTAAGCGACAGATGGCAGCCTGAGCCAAGTGATCAGACACTGGTGGTTGCATCAGGGAAGTGATTTGACTTTGGAATTCCAGTCTAGAGATGGAATAAAGTACAACTGTTAACCAGGCATTGGTGGAGTGTCAGGGGAGGTAAGGGAGGCATTAGATGCTGTGGGCAGGTGAGAGGGGTGAATTATTGGTTGTAAAGATTCTGAATTCACAAATGCACAGACTGGGATACACTAAGGGTGATGGAAGCAGTCCCTCCTTAGTCATTACATTCAAATTTAGCCAATATCACAATCCAGAAACCCACTACAAATACCAATGAAACGTCTTTAGGAACACATAAGAAAATACTATTAAGAAACAAAGTCCACTACTGTTTACACTGCATCATGAATTTTTATTGAGTCATTGAGCATTATTTTTAATGGGAGCTTTCCAAGCGCCCTTGTTTTCAAGACCATGGGAGGTCTGCCTGTTGATTCCACAGGGAAATAAGGATTTTTTTACGACTTTAATTTCTGTGGTGGGAGTGAGGTAAAGGTTCAGCCTTGGATCTTTTCCAAGGAAAACATTCTCTACCAAGGAGGACAACCGCCATAATTTCTCCAATCTACAGCTTCTTTCGCAAGGACATTGAAAGAGTTGTTCTGGACTTTGTTTTTGTATGTCTGCTTCTGAGAACTGGTTGCTGAACTGGAAAAGGCAGTTTTATAATTTTGCCTCCAGGGATAGCAAGACATTAGCCTGCTGTGAACTGCCTACTTGATTTGTTGAAGAACTAATGGCTAGATATATAAAGCTTTTTTGGTGTTTACAAATGGCCTGAGTTGCCTTTTCTGATATACAAAGCTGAAATTGCGATTCAGTAACCTGCTACTGAATCCCAATTTTGGTTTTCGGGTCGGTATTTGGAAGGGCGTGTTTGAGTCTTCCCTTCCACATACTGATTCACATTGGTATGTAGGAACACTTTCCTGCTAACTCAAAGCAGGTGGTAACCCATTTGCAAATGGGAAGGGCCCCGTGGGACCCCTTCTCCTTTGAGAATGGTTGAATACTTTTTTAAGAGCAGGCAGTGGTTCCAAGGACCACTGCCTTCCCTTAAAACATACAATCGAAACTTTTAATTTTTCATTTTTAAATGCATCCTGTTTTCCTTTATGGAAAACAGGCTGCCTTTTTAATAAAAATAAAATAAAAAAAGAAGCGGTTGCTTTGTTTGAAAAGCAATCACAGACATGGTGGTCTGCTGCCCCCAGCAGGCCTCCGTCCCTGTGATGGCAGAAAATCTTCGTGGGTCACAAATAGCGACCTACCTCATGAATATTCATGCAGTAGATATATTTGCAACCCATTATGCATCACTATTTAGGGAATATGGGCTAAACAACTGCTTTGTAAATTGGTAATAGTGATTACTAAATACTGTTTCACAAAAAACACTATTTGGTGATTGCTGTTACTATTGTTTGTAAATTTAGCTGTAGATCTGAAGGCTTTTGTGTATGAGGAAGTCCCAGAGAGAGAGTTACTGGCATATGTGAGATTCCCAGTTAGTTGAAGAAAGTATTGGGATACACTTACGGTATGGTTCAGTCTGCAGGGGTTACCTGTGAAAATAAAGGATGTTTAACATATGGGGTAGTAGATGCATTACCGGAGGCTGTGTGATGAGTATATGTGGTTAAAGGTCTTAAAAGAGCATATGTGCTTTTAAGAGTTGAAGTGCCAATTAAAAAAAATCTGATGAAAATCACTGTAGCCATAGATTAAATTATCCTTCAGGGGACTATAATTTCTGTGGAGTTTGGGGTTGGCATTGATTGCACAGTCCCTCTCTTTAACTCTCATGAAGCTTTGTATGCGCTCTTGATTCTGATGACAAAATCACATTATCTTAGGGTATGGGTTCTCCTAGAACATTCTTTCCATAACTGGATGGCTTGTCTGGAGACAGCAGCAGTGATGCGTATGAAGATGTTCAAATGTCTGCAAAATGTCACTCCTTAATGGAGCCCATCTGTACATTCGATACCAATTTGGAAAGCAGCCAGTTCAGCCACAGGTTATCCATTTGGCATATTGTATATTGAAGTGAGAGACCGATACTTTTTCTGGATTTCCCTCCAGAATACAATCATGCAATAGGCTTGCTAGAGCCCCTGGCATTAAGGACTTTGTGGCTCCAAAGACTTTGTCAGTGTGCTGACCTAAAACAGAAAGCAAGTGCAACCACCCCACAACCCACTGAGCATTACTTGAGTGAGATGCATTTTAGGTAACAGCAATCCTGTAAGGTATCACAGAGCTAATTACTGGAATCAAATCCCTCTTTCATCATAGAAAGACACACTCAAGAACATTAGGAAATCAAGACTATATTTATGAGATCTATTCTAAAATCAAAATTATATCACATGCACACAACATAAATAGTAACTATTAAAAATATCCACAAGATAGTGGCAGC
Source organism: Pleurodeles waltl (assembly GCF_031143425.1). Lineage (NCBI taxonomy): Eukaryota > Metazoa > Chordata > Amphibia > Caudata > Salamandridae > Pleurodeles > Pleurodeles waltl. Next base: position 233,036,259 of record NC_090448.1, on the reverse strand, counting down.
AATATCAGATAGATGACTGAAAAAAAGAATCTAACATTGTGGTGATATAAAACATTCTTTATATTAATATCTACAGCCCCACCCACCTTTCTTGGCTAATTTAGCCAAACTGAGCAAACAAAAATAGACCTAATTTTGAGTTTCAAAGATGGTTCACACATACATACCACTTTTGAACAGCAGAACCAATATTCAGAAAAGTAACAGTCTGCTACTCTTATATCTATTCGCAGGCAGACAGACAAGCCCACCAAACAAATGCTAGATGTGCCTCCCTGTTGCCTTCAGCAAAGGGAGGTGATTACAGCTCTGTAATACCTTTGTCTTGAGTCTTTGGTATAAAGCTCTTCTCTACATCCTTACACTCCATTGTTAGTCTATATATTGTTTCACATCATTCTTGAACATTTTAATAATGAACAAGTAGCAGATAGAATCTGGCGCCCTTTCACTTGCAGATATTTTGTGAAACCTTGCCAGTTGTTTAAAAATAATGAACAAGAAATTAAAATGGACATTATCAGCTTCTAGGAAACTTTGTTCATTATTTAAAGGCAATCACTAGACAAGGGGATTCAATCTATGCAAAACAACATGAATAAATTCATGCAGTTTTAATGATCACATAACAAAGAATAATGACATTAATGTGTTTTTATTTGACACATATCTAAATAAACAATTTATATAATCCAAGAAGGGAATCCTAGAAGGAAAAATATATTATAATTATAATATATCCAGAATGATAATAACGTATATGCGATTTATATGTATATAGGTATGAATGTATGCACAATGTAAATGAAAAAAGCTATGCAGCTATATTTAATTTTTTTGCAGCTTGGTGCAAAAAAAAATAACAAAAAATAGTACAAATTGTCCCATTTAGACTTCTTTCATTTTGTAGTTATGACAAATTCTGTGTCATGAAACTTGAAAGAGATCAAGGATTGCTACATTTAGGTGCAGATTCATCAGTTCTCTCTAGATGTCGATGATGGTGAAATTGCCATAAGTCTCACAAAGAATGAAGTAGTCAAATTCATAGGTGAAAATAGTGTGACTGGCGATGTTCAAGGCAAGGCTGTAATAGTTTGCAAGAAGCCCTAGTTGAATTAGACAATGTAGACCCTGTTGGTGCTGAGGATGAAAGTTGCACATTTTGCAAAGCAACACCAATAGAGTCCGAAAACACAGACACTGTTGATGATCAGATTCTCATCAAAATTGGCACACAGGTGCTGTAAGCTTTGGTGGATCATCGTATATTGCTTGTCTGACAATCACTAGCTGCTTTGCAGTACAAAATGCTTGATGCAACCTCACTGGCTGGATTACTTTTCTTATGTTAACACCCCTATTGGTCATTATTCCACATCCAAATAAAAAGTGTCAAAGACGGTTATGCAACAGAAAACAGGTCTCACTTGGGAGCTTGAATTTTGTGGCATGACAAAGTCCAATTCTAGCTTATTTTGTTTATTAGACCTTCTTCAAAGTAAAATGCTATTGTCTCACAAAATTGTTTATTTGGGTAGATGTCACATACGTCCACACTGGAATTCATGCTGGCTTTATTTGCATATGAAGGAAGCATTAGAATTTCACAACCAACTATTAGAAGTATTGTTGAAATTCCAGAAACATGTTAAAAAATGAGCTGAAGAAGGAAAGAATGAACCCCAAAAATAGTCTTAAAGCCAGTCAAGAGGCCAGTTTTAATGATTTTTCAAACGTGGACTTTGCCAGTTGTACTTGATATGTGGAAGATGGTCTGCGATTGTTATCTGTTTTTAGGTTGAATTGTATGGACTGAACACAGAATTGTTTATGAGCTGCCATGGCACTTTATTCAAATTACACAATGATGTTGTGATATTGCTCTCATGTTATCCTGCCCTTGTTGTAAAAGATTTCGATAATCTTACAAAAGATTGAAGGTGGAAGAAATAATATTTATATTGTGTATATGCACTTTGAGTGTGTTTGAAAACCATTGTCAATAACTTTGAATGTTGTTTGCATTATTTCTCTGTTGGTCTCTCTAATTCTTTCTGCAGCTTTTCCTCCAAAATACTTTCTCTTCTTTTGTGCCAGCATATATTAGAGTGTGTGTATATATACACGTTTTGTTTACTAGATTTGGACCCTTCAGGAAATCACTTAGATCCATGTTTTTACTAAGCTTTGACAGAGTTTTTTTTCTTCATAACATTAAAACTAGAACGAATCAGCCATCTGTGGCATATCTTTCTAACCCTTTACATGGCCACTATTGTGTTTTTTTTATATTGCATAGATGATTTGGTCTGTTGGCTACACACATCATAATTTATGGGCAATAAGGCTATTCTATCTGAATTGAACACAGTTACACACCGTTGCACAGTTTCTGCACTAATTCACTACCAGTGATACTTTCATTTTATTTCCATCCTGAAATGTGTGCCAAATTATTCTTTACAATTTATGGTGTTCTTAAATCTCTAAAAGACACAAAGCTCTTGCATGTTGTCTATTCTACTGTTTTGTTCAGAAATATTATTTGTAGAGTAAATACAGCTGTGATTAGTGAACAGGATAATGTTTCAATTCTTCTGGCTCTTGAGTTTTAACACAAGGCAGATGGACAAGACCTCTCACTTTTATTAAAATAAGGAAATCCTTTATACAACTTTGGGCAGTATTAATACAGGAAGGATGTTCCCACATACTACAATAAAAATTATAATCAACATTATAATCCACATTACAATGGATAGAATTCCAGTAGTGACCCAGATATATGACCACAGTAGGAAATTGTATTTTACACAACACCAACAACAAGCATGTAGCCATCTGTAGCGTTGAGTGATTGTAGGAGGGATAATAATTTATTTTCTGCGACTCATTTTTGCACAACACAGTTTCTTGCACTGGTATAATTTTAATTGATGTGGGTTCTGGTGGTGGTTTATAATAAACCACAGTTTCCAACATTGAAATTGTCAACATTGCAGCATCAGATTCACTCATTGAGACTGGTAGCCTGAAGTGCACAGAACAACCATAACTATTAGTATTTAGTCTCTTACATGTATACTTGCAGTCCCTTTAAGATAGCTGCGTGCGATTTAGTCTAAGTCGTCTCAGTAGAGACTGGAATAATTAACTCATACATAGGCTTAACCCCCTCAGCATAACATGGTAAGTAAATTCTTCCAAACTGAAGAAACCCCAATCACGGCTAGTAACTTTCCCAAAGGATCTGGAGGATGTAATGTAGCATACTTCTGTAGAAAATCAGTAGCCAATCCTTTACCCTAACTGGCTAGCTCATATCTAAAAAAAAAGTCATGTTAACAGACACAATTATGGATTTCTTAAAATTGATTTTATGTCCATGTTGGGCTGAAAAAGTCATTATCCTCTCCAGCCTAGCCAAGTGCTGAATCAAGTCATTGTCTATATTTTAGATTCCATCAATGTATGGTAGTGCCTGTGTCTTCTTATAACATCCCCATAATCCTTGCTGCATAGAGTCCGGGGCTGATCTTTCACCCCTGGTGCAACATTGGGTATACCTATTGAAAAATACTGAATGAAAAAGTGGTTAGGCACTGGGATTCAGGTTCTATATTTTGAATACAAAATCTATTACATATATTGCACATTGCTTTGTATTTTTACCTGACCAGATTTAACATTAATCCAGTGCTGTGAGCATTATATACAGCACATGTTCGTGTATGTAAAGTTCTAAAAACTATTCCATATGAATTGTCAGTTTTTAACACTGGAGAAAGAAGAGTGTTCATGGTGAAAAGATAAGGCATTATTATACCACGGTAATGGAACTGATCGAAAAAAGCTGTTATATCATGCTTAGATTAAGAGGATATTGAGCCTAAATTTAGGGCTCACTTCTCAAAGAAATCACATGTGGAACAGACTATTTGTCCCACATCACTTGGTTTCTATAAAATGCTGGTGCCTTCTTTAAAGAAGGCCTAGAAGAAATGTAAATTACACTGATGTAATTTGTGTAGTTTCATTAATTTCATATTAGGCTTGTTACTTGAAATTACAACATTATGCCACGCTGTGTATCTACATGCCTTTTGGGGTAAACAATGACAGCAAAATGTGACATTTGCTGTAAAATTTACAGCAAACTCACACAAACAACAGAATGTGAGCAGCTGTGGAGCTTTGTTTAAAATACAGCTTCACAAGGATGCATCCCATGTTAAACTATTGCTCAAAATTATAAGTTTGCATTTTTGCCGAAATTTTGCATTATTACACAAAAGCTTATTATGTGAATTTTATGCACCCTACCTTAAAACCCACTTGCATGCATATCTCTCTCAGAGTTCTTTGGGTGCTAAGGAGGAAACTGCATGCATTATTACCTATTTTCCTCAGATGCATCTTTTACAAAAACAAGAGGCCAGTCATTGTTTCACATAATTCTTGAACATTTTAATAATGAACAAGTAGCAGATAGAATCTGGCACCCTTTCACTTGCAGATATTTTGTGAAACCTTGCCAGTTGTTTAAAAATAATGAACAAGAAATTAAAATGGACATTATCAGCTTCTAGGAAACTTTGTTCATTATTTAAAGGCAATCACTAGACAAGGGGATTCAATCTATGCAAAACAACATGAATAAATTCATGCAGTTTTAATGATCACATAACAAAGAATAATGACATTAATGTGTTTTTATTTGACACATATCTAAATAAACAATTTATATAATCCAAGAAGGGAATCCTAGAAGGAAAAATATATTATAATTATAATATATCCAGAATGATAATAACGTATATGCGATTTATATGTATATAGGTATTAATGTATGCACAATGTAAATGAAAAAAGCTATGCAGCTATATTTAATTTTTTTGCAGCTTGGTGCAAAAAAAAAAAAAAAAAAGAATGTACAAATTGTCCCATTTAGACTTCTTTCATTTTGTAGTTATGACAAATTCTGTGTCATGAAACTTGAAAGAGATCAAGGATTGCTACATTTAGGTGCAGATTCATCAGTTCTCTCTAGATGTCGATGATGGTGAAATTGCCATAAGTCTCACAAAGAATGAAGTAGTCAAATTCATAGGTGAAAATAGTGTGACTGGCGATGTTCAAGGCAAAGCTGTAATAGTTTGCAAGAAGCCCTAGTTGAATTAGACAATGTAGACCCTGTTGGTGCTGAGGATGAAAGTTGCACATTTTGCAAAGCAACACCAATAGAGTCCGAAAACACAGACACTGTTGATGATCAGATTCTCATCAAAATTGGCACACAGGTGCTGTAAGCTTTGGTGGATCATCGTATATTGCTTGTCTGACAATCACTAGCTGCTTTGCAGTACAAAATGCTTGATGCAACCTCACTGGCTGGATTACTTTTCTTATGTTAACACCCCTATTGGTCATTATTCCACATCCAAATAAAAAGTGTCAAAGACGGTTATGCAACAGAAAACAGGTCTCACTTGGGGAGCTTGAATTTTGTGGCATGACAAAGTCCAATTCTAGCTTATTTTGTTTATTAGACCTTCTTCAAAGTAAAATGCTATTATCTCACAAAATTGTTTATTTGGGTAGATGTCACATACGTCCACACTGGAATTCATGCTGGCTTTATTTGCATATGAAGGAAGCATTAGAATTTCACAACCAACTATTAGAAGTATTGTTGAAATTCCAGAAACATGTTAAAAAATGAGCTGAAGAAGGAAAGAATGAACCCAAAAAATAGTCTTAAAGCCAGTCAAGAGGCCAGTTTTAATGATTTTTCAAACGTGGACTTTGCCAGTCGTACTTGATATGTGGAAGATGGTCTGCGATGTCTGGAAGCATAATGTCATAACCATCCTACAAATGAGACCAAGGTATAACTTTGGTTTCGACAATATGTCACCCTTAATTTGTATTTTTACATGATAAACCCTGTCCTTAGGATTTACGTGACCATCTGATGCTTCAGCCTCAATATATGGTCTTTAATTGGAGTCACCACCAGATTGTCTTTGAGAGTCTGGCGAATTATTGCGACTTTTCCTGCAGTGTTCAGAAGTGCTACCTCCCAAGTTCTGTTGCTAAGAAGTGTCAGTAATCTCCAAGGCATGTTTCTTTGCTAAGCAGGCTACTTCCATTTCTTGAAAAATATCTTTGATTCTGTAATTTCTCTTCTTTATACTAACCCTTTACCTCACACACTGGTACTGTTTGACATATTTATCTTTTCTGTGATACATTTGTCCATCCAATCCTTTCTGTTCCAAACGTCATTTATAGTACAAGAAGAACAGCTATCAGAATACTGATACTGATCCTGTTTTCTAAGTATATCACGGTCCCCCCAATTATATCCACTCCTGCTGGCCTCATACTCTAGAGGAGATCCAGTTCTGGTATTTGGTTTGCTTTCTTTTACTTAGTCTCCGGTGCAGCTGCTCCTTACCAGAACTCTCATTCTCATTTTCTGCTTTAAGTTGCAGTTTTGCAGCTCGAGAACCCATGATATCATAGCCTTCCAAGGTGTAAACGTCTGAAGTAATCCTGGAAACTTCTTGTTAGTTTGGCAAGTTCTTTTTAATAAGTGTTAACTTCTGCAGTTGTCAAGTTTCACTACATCATGGCATGGCGTACATCCAGAAGGTTGCCCCATTGATGCGCAAGTGATGCAGTCTAACATTCAACACTATATGGGGTAATTGACAACCAAACCATGCTTGATGTTCTTGATATCCAAACAGGACTTTTAAGTTGTGCTAAAGTTCATACTTATCTGGAATTGCAGCTGCTCTGTGTATATGAACATTTCCCATATTAGCATCTACAGTATCAAACTCCACTCATGAGTAAAATATTTGAAAATGGTATGCAGTATATGCATTTACCACAAATGTTATTCTACCCCGTAATAAGGAAATCCCTGGCAAAGAGATGTTGTGTGACTAATACCCCAAAGTGTATCCCTATAGAATAAATAGCAATATGTTTTAATAAATCAAGTGCCAGAGCTGTTTCCCCATGGAATAAATAGCTGCCCTATTATAAACAAAATTGGAAATAAATTATCCTTTTATAAATTAAGTGCCGGACAAACTCACTGCAGAATAGAAGCACCTCTCTGAACTGAAGGAGGTAGCCAATACCACTAACAATGTCTCTGCTAGTAGAAATAATTGGTATCTTGTGTGTGTGTCATCCAAGATTACTCAAAGATCTAGGAGATTGAGCCATGTTTAGGGTGCCACTGATATATTTTATCGATTGCCTTCCAAAACACAGCACAGTTATAGGCTTTCTAGACCCACTGGCAGCAAGGACTTTGTCAATGTGCCATCCTGACACATAAAGCCAGTTAGACTGCAGCCCTTTGCAAACTCTTGAGCATTACTTCAGTGAGATCCATTTAAGCTAACAATCTTGTCACAGGATAATTACACTCTGGTCTTAGCTTATATATTGTATCTGATCATTGTTGCACATGTTCAGAATATACATTTAGCAGAAAGACTCTGTCACTCTTTCACTTACTTACATTCTGAGAAACTTTTCCTTTTGTTTAAAAACAATAAACAAGAAATTAGAGGTGAAGTGATCAGCTTTTTAAAAAACTTGTTCATTATTTACAAATTATCACTTAAAAAGGGAATTCAGTCCATAAAAACATGGATATATATTCAACAAGATTTATCACATTTCAGTGAATAATGACATGAATACAAATGCATTCAAATGTGACACATCTCTAAATATCATTGGTCTGTCCTTGATTATGTCTTGGATGAAAGAAAGTAAAAGGTCAAATCTACCTAGTGGGTGAATAAGTGGTACCAAACCTGTACCAGGCCCAATCTACTTGAAAGCTCCCACAATATTTGCAGTTGCAACTCCTAGCCACTCCCTATTGCTAGTTCACTCTCTACTTCTAGACTCAAAGTAAGATTTAAGATCCATTCTCTAGTGGTATGCTATTATTATGTTTAGGATTTAATTAAGAAATGTAAGTCATGGTCACTGGGCAGTGAATCACCATGACATAATCAGTGTTCCCATAATGAGCCCTCTGACCACCAAGAATAAAAAAAAAAACTCAAGCACTAATATAACCATCTAGGTTCCGAACAAGTAATTACCCAACATTTTTGAATTACTAATTGGGTTCAGATATATTTGTTGTTGGTGTTCCTGCTGCTGTTCTGGAATATGTCAACAGGGACTGGTTTCTCCTCACAAATGAGAATGCTGTTCAGTGTGTAGGAGAAAGAAGGAAATATACCATCACATAAAGTGCCCCCAAGCAGAGCTAGGCAAGGAGGAGTGTACCAGAAATGTAATATTCCGGCTGTTACTATGGTGCTCCATGCCAGCTTGGAGCATGAAATATGAAGTTCCTGTCCAATTTTGTACTGGTGCTACCATTAAAGCAACATTATTGCATGTTTACACTGCTACTTTTGTATGAGTTGTTATCAGATTCCCTGTTTGCTCTATGTAGTAACAGCACTGTACATAAAGATTGCCCTAAAAAATGCAAAAAGACAGAAAGGATTGTAGATTGCCCTCAATGCATGGGAAGTCAGGAGATGCCAGGTTCAGCGGTACGTTAAAGGAGAGGGTATAACTATTGTTAGCATCCCTTTCAGAAGGCCACGGGGCAAGCAGAAGCTACTCTGTCCAAGTGTGGGGTTTGAGGTCTTTTTCTCCTGATGTCCTGGGGCGGACTCACTATGGGTCCTAAGCAACTAGGGCAAGTACCTCTTCAGCACCTGACCCTCAGTAAGAGCATGGTCTGAATAGTCCCAGGCTTGTTGGTGGTGAGGTAGATTGAGGGGGGGTGAACACAGCCACACAAATCAAAGCACGTTCAGCAGTAGCAATATCTGATTGCCCAGTCAAATTCTTGCTTTTATGAAATAAGGAGATTTTATATATGAACAGAAAGTGAAATAAATACACATAGGCCCGCATTGCAACCCTGGCGTTCGGTGTTAAAGATGCGTTAATACCGGCAACAGGCCGGCGGTAAAAAAATAATGGGATTTTGTCCCTGGCAGTAACCGCCATCAAAGACCGCCACTTTAACACACCGACCACCAGGATGGTAACGGCCGCTGGGCTGGAGACTTCGGTCTCCAGCCCCGCGGCTGTCACAATCCCACCCTCGGGATTACGACCCAGCCTACCGCCATGGTTTGCGTGCCAAACTTACTGCCACGAAAACCATGGCAGTAGGCACTATCAGTGCCAAGGAATCTCTTCCCTGGCACTGATAGGGGTCTCCCTGCGCCCCCCCCAGAATTCTCCCCTACCCTTCTCCTCCCTCTCCTGCCCCCGCACATATACACACCTCCACGCGCACCCATATACACACATGCACAACCATACCCACCACCACCCACGCATGCACACATACATACTCACACACTGCAACACACACCAACATACCTTGTCACACACAAGCATTCACAACAGACAACACTCACAATCACTCATTCACGCATGCATTCAACGTGACTCACACCCGCATGCACGCATTCCAACACATACACACACACCCTCCACATGCACACAACACCCCCCATCCTCTCTCCTGTTAAGAACCCGTCTTACCTGCTTGCAGGGGGTCTTCCGGCTGGAGACAGTCCGCGGCGCTGCTGTCAACAGCAGCGTCCGTCAGCAAAACACCACCAGGCCGTATCAATGGTCATGATACGGTCGACGGTGTTTTGCTAGCATGGCGGTGCTGCTGTCAGCAGCGCCGCCTTACCGCCATCCGCCACCATGACCGTCGGCGGGTTACGCCAGCAGTCATGATACGCGTAGATGGCTGGTAGCCACGGTGGTGGTATGTTGGCGGCCATCACCATGGCGGTAGGCGGTAGTTACCGCCAATGTTGTAATGAGGGCCATAGCCTCCTGACGTCAGGACTCTAGTGTTCAATAGGCAGGTCCCGAGTCCCACTTCTGTCTCACTACCTGTAGTGATTATTCCCGATTCACTGTAGGTGATATTCAGGTTAACCCCACTAGCAGTCCGAGTCGCAGGAGTCCCACTCTGACCCACTTTGAGTCAAAAGTGTTCCAATGCCTGAAGTACACATGAGGCTCTGCAGGGGCAGTGGCTGGGCATCCACAACACTTCATCCAGTGAGACAGGTTGTTCCTCCGGTCCTTCCCTAGAGTGGGGTAGGTCGCTGCAGTTCTGAGACGTGAGACTGCATGGATTACAGAGGTGGCTTCTCCTCTCCACAATGGCTTGAACCAGTGCCATCCCTGCATTTTTCAAGAGCCCTACTTGGCTTACAGGGTCACAGACTCCACTCTGCACACTGGCCAGGGTCCAATCAGCACAACAGTAATCCTCACGGCAGCTCCCTCTGGCATACAGGGTCGCCGACTTCACTCCGCACACAGGTGACACCCAAATGACGTGGCAGTAATCTTCACAGCAGCCCCCTCTGGCATGCGGTTGTTGCCAACTTCACTCTGCACACAGGCCATGGCCCGGTCAGCATGACGGTGACGCCAACCACAGCTACGACACAGTGGCCCCCTGTGGCATAGCTGATCACCGACTTAAATCTGCACAAGGGTGATGGCCCAATCGGTGCAGCAGCCATCTCCTCACATCTCGCTACAGAGACCCAGTTGCCAGGTCCACCCCTGGACTTCGCTCCCTCCAGCGCTCTCCTCTTCTTCACAAGGTACACTGGTCTTAGAAAGCAGGCAGACACTGGTGCCCCAGTGGCAGGTGGTCTTGGATATCCATGGATGATGTCCCCTCACACAGCTGGGAGACTGACAGGCCTTAGCTTGCAGCAGTCTTCCAGAGCTTCTTTTTCTCACACAGCCCGACCAGCTCCTTGGCACTTGACAATTTTACGGGCCTTGAGCTCCCCATCTTATAATCCATTTCCAGACACCAAATGTGATTTAGGTTCTGGGTCTTTGAAGTTTTGTGTTGGGGTATACTTCCTTTTAAAGTGCTCTCTCCTCTACCCTGCCCTTCCTCAAAAAAGCACTGTGTCACAGCAGTAGAATTTTCAAATCTCATAGCCCCACAACAGAGGCCATAGGAGTGACAAGAGGTTGACATCTGGATGTCAGCCACAGTGATAGGGGCATCAAATGTTTACACCAGGGCCCAACCCTACTCTTTACGATTCTCTTATCAGCCACTTCCCCTTCGTGAGATGTGCCTAGGACCCTTTCCAAGGACCTTTCCCTGAATCAAAGAGCACCCTTTGAAATGTACTGACGAGTCTGACTCTTCCTGTTCCATTGTATGTCCCACCCAGATCACAGAAATGCAGCAATCCATAAATTCCTCTACCTCCTCGTGCTCCTCCGTTAGCCCTGGGACTCACAAAATATAACCCAGAGTCTTCCATGTATTGTACCATTCACAGGCACACATACACCCAGCACATGCATACAACACACATGAACTGCATTGCACTACGTACTAACTTGATGTAGGCCAAGAGTGAGTTAAGCACATATCAGGAGAACATTACATGAGTGAGCTTGTAGGCCTCGTTTCAGTGACACAGGTAAAAAGGCCTGCTCAACTCTATTGATCACTAAACAGTATGCTGCCACCAATGCACCCAGCCTACTTAACTCCTTGCAAAGGCAGTAGCCTTTCGCAGTACTAGGGTTACACTTTGGGCACCCCTCCCAGTCCAACAAGATTTCAATCCGTCATACAGGCCTACGTTATGGTGCACATGCATGATCTGTGTTCGCCCATGATAATGAAAATCAGCACCAGGGATCAGACATCTTTGAAGCTTGGGCACTGAGGCTAGGAGTACACATCTGTTACCATGCAAGGGACTTTTCCATCATAACAATTATGTAGTTTCCCTGATAATTGTTTACCTGTACCATAACTACCATTAGCACCTTTGAAATAACTATAAAGGATAGAAGAAGAGTGGCAAACACCATTATGATTGTACTGTAGGATATTGTATTGTTGCATTTTATAGCACTTCACGCACCATGTAGGGTTGTGGTGTGCTCCGATTTGCATTTGGATCCTAGACACCCTTTACAAAGTGCAGGATGAGCAGAGTGTTGGTGGCACATTGACCCTGATTGGAGGTGTTGGGTCTATTGTATAAGGCTGGTAGATGTGCTATAATGTGCAGTGGCATCTATGACCTTAAGCATTGGATATGGAGGAATAATGTGAGGATTCAGATTAATTATAACATATAGTTAAAACATTGGAAGAGTCAAACTTTTATTGCTCTCTGCAATTCTGAATGGTTGGAAATTAGTCTTATTTTTTAAATGAGAAGAAGTGAGAAGTGAGTGAATGTCATAATCCTATGGCATGAGAGTTAATAATCAGGCCACTGTTAGCGTTAAGTTGGGTAACATTATTTCTGTTTCATAAAATTCCAGGGATATGGTTTATAACATGAATTGAGCCTTCTTTTCTTCCATCTTGAGGTCCCTTTATAGCAGGAGCGGCACGCTGGCACCCTCGACAGAAGGAGAGAGACACAGGTAAGGTATTGTCCTTTCTGGTTTAATGATTACTTTTAGGTTAACACGAGTGATCCCAGTACCCTAGTGCAGCCTTAATATTTGATAGTACTCCCCTCAGTGCTTCCTGACTGGCCTCATCCTCCTAAGAGGCCTGTCCAATCAAACCAAACAAAAATAAGCAAACTAATGGAGATCCTGTTAGGTAAAGTGTAGTGAGGCCCTTAGAACGGGATGTGGGTCTTCCCAGTATGAACTCAGTGAAGCATGTGGGACAAAAATAGGCAGTTGGGAGAGTACTCTGAAGTCAGAGAGTTTTCTTCTCTCCCGACATGCTATGAGGTCCACAAATCAGTCAGAGGGGCCCTACAGGCTTAAGTACATCCCCCTCTTGGCCTGACTCCTACTGCAACCTCCCCTCCATTCCCTCTGAAAAAACAGAGATGATTGCGCCTGGGCAATCCACGCTCCTCCCGGAGCGTGGCTGGGTGAAGCGTCTTGCAAGCTGCCCTCGTTGAAAGTGTGGTTGCACTCTGCCTCCATGTCTCCTTCTTCTTCTGTTTGGCATCGCCTCAACTCCTCAGAGACTTCAGAATCCTCAGTGAGGGTTCTCCTCCCCTCCAACTGCTCTAGTTCCTGTGCTTTTCAAGCGTTCAACAGGGCTTGGCCCACCATCTCCCAACATCCTCATTGCTTCCTTCTTTGTTCACTGTTCTGGTTGCCTGACCTTGTCCTTTTTTTGTGACAATGCCCCGGGGAATTTCCTACTGAAAAAACAGTCTTTGATCATTTACTTACTTACGTTACTTGCGATGCTGGCTGACCAGGGTGGTATAAAAGGTAATTCCTCATCCTCTGGGCTCTCTAGGTGACAAATCCCCATCCCTGGCTTTTCCCGATTAGGGAAAAGGGAAAGGGGAACCGAAAAAAGAAATCAACAGCACTGTTATGTCGACCCTTTCTATGTCAAAACTCGAACTGAAAAGGTTGTAGGGCAAGGAACCACATCAACATCCAGGGGTTGTTACCCTTGTTGCAGCTCATGCAGGTCTAAGGAGCATGATCCGTATACAGAATAAAGGAAGTGCCCTCCAGATAATAGCTCAAATTTGCTAAGGCCCATTTGACAGCTAGGCATTCCTTTTCAATGACTGGATACATCCTTTGTTGGGCAAATAGTTTACTGCTGATAAATAAAGCAGGTATTTCTGAACCTTCATCATTGAGACAAAACTGCAACAATACCAGAGTCAGAATCATCAGTTTGGAGAATGAAGGGTTTCTCAAAGTTGGGGAAGGTTAACACAGGACTCATGGCAATAGCTGCTTAAAGCTGGTTAAAGACCTCCATCACTCTAACACTTTGTTAGAAGGTCCTATGAGGTCTTGGGGGGGTCATTTTTTTTTAGTAGCTCTGCCAATGGTGTGGCTATTGCTGCATAGTGGGGTATAAATCGCTGGTAGCATCCGAGAAGTCCCAAGAAAGCCTGGACTTCCTTTTTTGTTTTGGAAAAGGATGTTTCAGTGAAAGCTTTGATTTTCTCAGCCTGAGTTTCGATAATACCATTTCCTAAGACATATCCTAGGTAGCGTACTTTACTGTATCTCACTCGAGATTTTGTTGCATTGATGTGTAGATTGGCTTTTTCTAACTCCTTGAGAACGGAATGGAGATGGACTAAGTGATCTTCCTAGATCTTACTAAAGATAACAATGTCATCTGAGTAGGCAGAGGAGTATTCCTGATTTTCCAGTAGGACCTTATTCAAGATTCTTTGAAAGGTGGCTGGGGCACCATGTATCTCAAAGGGCAGTATTGTGGAATAGCCCATAAGAGGTAGAGAAAGATGTTTTTTCACTATCTTCTTCCTTTAATGGAATCTGCCATTATCCTTTTGTCAGGTCTATTATTTTAATTTATCTGGCCTTGCCTAACTTCTCAATCAATTCATCAGTTCTGGGAGGATAGTACCCATCAAATTTCAAAATGTGGTTAACTGCCCTAAAATCTATGCAAAAGCAGATGCTCCCATCAGGCTTAGGAACAAGCACAATTGGAGATGACCAGTTGCTCTGAGAGGGTTTGATAACTCCCATTTGTAGCATTTGTCCAATCTCGTTTCGAATAGCCTGATGTCTGGCAGCCAGAATTTGATAGGATTTCTGTTTAATGATGACACCTGATTGGGTGGGAATGGCATGTTCAGTTAAATAAGTCCTCTCAGGAACAATAAACAAGTTCCTGCCTCTGGGTTTTCGACAAGGCATAATTAATGGGTAGCTGATTTAGGGTACTCTGGTTTCTGTTTTGTGGGACAGCAGTTTGCTCTTGTTTTGGGGTCAGACCTAGACATTTTTTTAACACGTTTATGTGGTACATCTGCTGTTTTCCTGGGTGTATTCTCAGTCTATACGTGACTTTGCCAATTTTATCAGTTATCAGATAAGGTCCCCGCCATTCTGACTTTATTTTTTTGGTGGAGGTGGGTAGAAGAACAAATACCCAGTCCCCTACTTGGTAGGTTCTCCATTTTATCCCTTGTCATATATGTGTTTCTGTCTAACTTGACTCCGCTCAAAGTTGTGGTGGCCCAACTCTCGCAGTTTCCCTATAAAGGTCCTTAATTGGTTTTTGTAGTTTAGGAGATTGGCTGCCTCCTCCCATAATTTCAAGTAGGATATGAGGTTTATGCCTGTAGAGTAACTTAAAGGACAAAAACACTAAGCTACTCTGGACATGTCCCAGAAGTACAAAGAGGGCTAAGGGTAGTGAGATTTCTTAAGGGTACAGCCTGGGGGTAGCATGTGGCATAGTCAACTAATACTAGGACATACTGATGTCCTTAAGATGACTTGTGCAAAATGGGAGCTGATAATTGGTAAGGGCTGTAAGGGATCTTTGGGTAGACGGTACGGGCTGTTTCATTGACAGTCCTCACACTCCTGACAGCACTTCTTTGTTTGTCCAATAATTCCTGGCCAATAAAAACATTTGAGTATTTCCTTAGTGGTTTTGTCTGCCCCAGAATGACCAGCTAACAAATGGAAGTGGGCAAAAAATATAATTTGGTGTCTAAAGTCTGGTGGAACCAACAACTGTGGGGGGATCATTGGCTCCTCCTACGTGGTATAACAGACCCTTATCTGGAAATAAGGCTAGTCCAGGTTGGGTGCCCCATCAGATTGTCTAGGTGTGTTCCAGGCATTTTGTAAGGTAGCATAGTTTACTGGACTGACTCTGAAGTTTCTATCGGACGACCATCTTGAGTGGAAACAGACCCCTTCTGGAGAGTACCTTTTCAAAGAGTCCCAGGTCTCTGATCTATTGTTGTTAGGAACATCTCAAGAAATTGAGGGGGGTCAGTCCCTAAAATGACATCTTCAGGGAGGGGTCTAAAGACCCTAATGTCTACTTCTATGGTTTGTCTTTTCACTGTGGTGAGTATTAGGTATGCTACTGCATATGTCTTAACATCTCCATGGATACACCTAATTCTATGTATTTACCAAGAACAATCTGAGAGGGAAGAACTAGACCTCCGTGCACCACTGACTGTCTACACCGGAGTCTAAGAGTGCAGTAATCCCCTTTTTGGTTAACCTGCAGATTTACATAGAAGCATGGGCCCACCTGCTGTGAAAAGAATATTGAACTTGGAGCATAATTGACTTCCATGGGCTCTTTGGTGGTCGTCTTGTTTTTACAGAAGTTGGTGATGTGGCCCCATTCCCTTCATTTGAAACACTAGGGTCCACTTGGGGTAATGTGTTTCACTTTTCCTGGATGGTTTCTTTGGACATCAGTGGGACCTCAAAAAGGTTTCTTCCCCTGTGACTTATTCCATGACCAGGTGGGACTTTAGTCCCTTTTTCATTTTCTCCTGGATGCAGTAGCGGTTGGGCATGGGCAAAGGTTGTTGCCATTTCCACAGCCTGCTCAATAGTTGAAGCAGTATATTTTCAGAGCCATTTCGGAGTGGGTAAGGGCAAGTCCTTGAGGAACTGCTCCAAATAGATCTTATTCATCATCTCCTCTCTGTTGTACTCTTGAAGCAGTAACCATTTGTCTGCATGGTTCTTCAATTTAAGGAATAACGTTTTGGGGGTATCCCCAGAAGCTCCTTTCTCTTTGCAGAATCTAATGTGATATGCTTCCTCACCCAGTCCCATTGTATATAGAATGATATTTCTGATCTCCTCATAGGGGGTATCTCCGCTGGCGCTAACTGTTTGGTAGGCAGCTTGTGCTTCCCCTGTTAGGAGAAGGGCTAGATAAAACAGCCATCTTTCTATGGGCCCCACACTGGCTCGAGCAGCTCTCTCAAAGTTCAACAAGAAAGAATCCAAATCCTCCCTGAGGGATAGTCCTGCAAAGATATGGTTGGGTACAAAGGGGAAGCTCCTCTTCCCATGAGTAGGCTTGAGGTTACCATGACCTATTTTTCAGCTAATTTATTGAAATGGGCCGGCTGCAACTTCAAGGCATCACAAAATATCTACCTACCAGCTTTGGCTGAGGGCATTTGGCATTTCAGCCCCCATTCTAACTTCCTTTGTCCTTGCACAGGTTGTTGGATTATAGAATCCATTTTATCAATGGTCTACAATTGCCTGCGTTCTCCATCATGTGTCACTTGCCATGGAAGTTAATAATCAGGCCACTGTTATCGCTGAGTTGGGTAATAACATTCATTCAGACGTATTTTCTTCCTTCTTTATGTCCGTTTATAGCAGGAGCGGCTCATTGGACTCCTCGACAGAAGGAGAGAGACACAGGTAAGGTTTTGTCCTTTATGGTTTAATTATTACTTTTAGGTTAATGTGAGTGATCCCAGTATGTCATCCAAGTGCAGCCTTAATGTCTGATAGTGCTTCCTGACTGGCCTTGTCCTCCTAAGAGGCCTGTCCAACCAAACCAAACAAAAATAAGCAAGCTAATTGAGACCCTGTAAGGCAAAGTGTAGAGAGGCCCATAGAACAGGCTATAGGTGTTCTCGGCTGTAAGGTCTACAAATCAGCCTGAGGGGCCCCACAGGCTTAGGTATGTTCCCTGCCTGACCTGACTTCTCCCATGTTCTCCCCTCACTTCCCTCTGCAAAACAAGAGATGATTACGCACCTGGGAAAGCCACTCCAGGAGTGTGGCTGGGTGAGTGGGCAAAGATTCTTGCCAGCGGCCTTCATTGGAAGTGCAGTCGCAATCCATCTCCAGGTGTGCTTCTTTTTCTGGCTGGTGTCGCCTCCACTCCTCGTAGACCACCGGGGCTCTTCAGAATCCGCAGCAGAGCTTCTCCTCTGCTCCCACTGCTCTAGTTCCAGCAGCATTTCAAGTGTCCAACAGGGCTCCACCCACCATCTTCTCATATCCTCATTGCTTCTGTCTTTGTCTGCTGCCCTGGCTGCCTGAGCTTATCCTTCTTTTGTGCTGATGCCCCGGGGAATTTCCTACAATGAAAAAATTGTCTCAGGTCATTTGAAGACATTGCTTGCAATGCCGACTTGCCAGGGTGGTACAAAAGGTAATTCCTCCTCCTCTGGGCCCTCTAGGTGACAGTCATTTCTTAGCTGTTTTACTGAGCAGGAGTTTTCTTTAGTATGATATAGGCTAGATTGAAAACTGAACTTGTTGCCAATACTAACTTGTTGTTGAAAGAAGTGGGGATTAAAGTTGCTAATTGCATGGTGGCTTATGCACATTGCTTGCAATTTGATACATCTAGCCATTGAGGAGCAGACTCATAGCTATAGCCTGGTTCTTTGTAGCTTCTTTGACTGTTCCCTGATATATGCCATACATTAGAATAGTCTAGACTGAAGTATACTATGTTGATGGTGAACTATACCTTTTTGTAGAATTCTCAGTTAGAGAAGGTTCAAAATGGGCATCTTCCTATGCCTTCTAGATTCACTAGCGAAGAGGCCAGGGAGTGGTCTATGATCACACTGCCTTCTATGTTAGCTGGTAACTTTATGTCTAGCTTAGGAAAGAACTATTACAGATAAGATAAACATGTGATTGGTTGGTGCCTCTTTTTTTTTTTTTTTTTTTTTACTATAGTTTTGATGTAGGCAGTTTTGAGTTCTCCTGAGACCAGATGTGCAAGTGGTAGTAAATACCATTGCCTGGGATGGCAACTGAGCTGTTAATGAGGATTATCTTGAGTAAATGTGCTCTAAAAGGGTCCTATGCAGATCCTGTGTCTCCGCAGGCTATTATGGTATTTGTGAGCTCATCAGTAGGTAGCGGGTGAAGGAGAGCAGATTGTGTCAAGGTATGGACTCAGAGGGTGAGGAGGAGTGTGATTTGAGCTGAAAGCCCCCTTGATTGTAACCTTAATATATCGTTCTAGGTCTTTGGCCTTGGAGTTGAAGTGGCCACCAAATGAATCACTTATTTATTGTACATCTATGATAATGCTACAATTATATTGTCAAATGTCTTGAGCATACTGCTTCATAGATGTGATGGAAGAAGTGAAGTTTTTTTTACCTGTGTGGCTGTGGTTTTTTTAATTCTAGAATGGCACTGCAGAATGATTTTGCCTTTGGAGTTGTGTACCTGCATGTAGAGCTTTTGATGGAATTAAGAGATTTCAGCTCTGCTGTTATCCAAATGGCTTTCTGACATTGGTGGCATTAGTGGGAGGTTGTGGTGTCCGTTTTTGGGATAATTTTGTTGAAATTGTGATGTTGTTGAAGACCGATGCCACCCACTGGTGGAACTAATACATTGAGATTGCTTAATTGCAGATGACCTCCCAGACAAAATCTTTGTACTTTTTTATGCAGGTATGAGGATGTTTTGTACCATGATATCATTTTAGTATCTGTTCATGTAATATAATTCACAGTGACATATTTCCCACTGTGGAGGCCTATGACCTCATCCTAGATGAGGACTGCCAGCCTCCACCGTTGGTAAGGGACACATCTTGAGGAAGTAATAATTGAAGCATTCCCTTCTATAGTACCTGGGTATCTTATGAAAAATAAGCACACACTGGAGCTCTAAAATGGCTCCCTGTATTGCATGAGTCCCAAATAAGGTTGTGAAAGTACCCTGTAACTCAACAATGAACACCTATGTAAAAAGTAAAAAACCCTTGATATCACTAAAGTTATGTTCTGCAAATATATGCCCTTCACATTTGGAGGTATCCAATATGCATTCATTAGAGTGCCGTAAGGAAATAAAAACAGCCTAGGATTATTCTCAGCTAGAATAATGTAACTCCTCCAGGAAGCTCCCTAAAGAGTTTTGTAAGGTTGAAACTTTATAAAACATCTGCTTGTCCAATGGCTGAGATGTTTTAGAACTCTACCTGCCCAGTAAAAAAATCCTTTTGTAACATTTAGGATCATGCTTTGAGGGCACAAATGATGACATTGTACTTAGTACACCAGAGTTCTTATAATACCATCTTTTATTATGACAGTTCTCAAATTTTGTCAGGGTTTGGAATCTTGGAAGGCTTTGATTATACCATATTTCCTATTTACTAGACAAACAACAGCTGCAAGCCTTTGCAATTCCTTATTGGGTTTTTACATTTAGGAAGGTCAAACCTACTGCATTTTGGAGAACGGGTAAAACTAGCATATGATTTTAGGTGCCTAGTTTGTGAAAAAATAAATAAGTGGCGGGGACCAAAGTTTTGTTCAGTAGCTCACTGTCTATGATCGAAGGCTGAGGTGTCAAATACTAAGACTGCGTAGTCCTAATTCCACCTCATGCTTCTTAAATACACCATAACAAACATCCTTCCCGTTTATCACACTCATGTAGGTTCTTTTTCATTGCTGAGTGCTTCCTTTGCCGCTGCATTTCTGTCTTACTCTCCCTCCTACTCTCCTCATTTGTATTTTTCTCTCTTTTGTTCTGGATCAAAGCCTGTTGAGGAAATATATGTGCTGGTCCTCAAAAATGAGTGCCAGTGGGCCTAACCTGCAGCCACCTGCTCAAATTAAGCACTGATGATTGGTCACACTCACCTTTCTGTGTGGAATTGGACTGAGGATCATGCCACCATTTTGTGTGGTGGACTGGCAGACAAAGGGGGTCATTCTGACTCCCGCCGGACGCGGTAATTGCAGGGCCGGCGGGAGCCGCCAGAATACCGCTGCGCGGTCAGAAGACCGCAGCGGTTATTCTGAGTTTCCCGCTGGGCGGACGGGCGACCGCCAGAAGGCCGCCCGCCCGCACAGCGGGAAACCCCTTCCCACGAGGAAGCCGGCTCCGAATGGAGCCGGCGGAGTGGGAAGGGTGCGACGGGTGCAGTTGCACCCGTCGCGATTTTCAGTGTCTGCTAGGCAGACACTGAAAATCTTAGTGGGGCCCTGTTAGGGGGCCCCTGCAGTGCCCATGCCAGTGGCATGGGCACTGCAGGGGCCCCCAGGGGCCCCACGACACCCGTTACCGCCAGCCAGGTTCTGGCGGTCAAAACCGCCATAACCAGGCTGGCGGTAAGGGGGTCGGAATCCCCATGGCGGCGCTGCGTGCAGCGCCGCCATGGAGGATTCCCCAGGGCAGCGGAAAACCGGCGGGACACCGCCGGTTTTCCGTTTCTGACCGCGGCTGTACCGCTGGGGTCAGAATGCCCAAGGGAGCACCGCCAGCCTGTTGGCGGTGCTCCCGCGGTCGTTGGCCCTGGCGGTCAATGACCGCCAGGGTCAGAATGACCCCCAAAATGTCTGCAAACAAGAAACAATAAAGTAAGTTTAAACATTAGGGTTGTTCCTAGCACTTCACACAACACAAAGCATTATACAATGAAGGGCAAATCACCCAAATTGTATATAAATCTCATATGCATTTACCTGTTGAGTAGCAATTCACTCTAACCCTGCAGAAAGTTGCTCCATTAGTTCCCCCACTCATAGGCCCCTATACCCAAAGTTAAATTAAGAAGTAGATGTACTCAATTGTCATTTTACTCTGACACCAAGAAGTATGTTTACGTCCGTTTGCTATTCACCATTTCATGTGTAAATGGTACTCGTGGTGTAGGCTTGCATGTCTCCAACCCCTCAGTTCAAGAAGTAGAGTCTGCTACAACATGATTTGCTACTATAAAGTTACTACTTTTTACCATACAGCCATATTTTATTATTACACACACTTAGCAGAGACCTCTGCAACGAGAGAGTATATAAATTACACAGACTTGACACCTATTCACTTCCAAACACATTAATACTGCAAGGCTTTTCTCTTTTTCTTGTTTGTTATTCTGTAGCCACAAGAAAACACATTCTGCCTAAACATCACTCTCAAATCTGAATTCACTGAGAAGGACCCTTTTAAATAAAATGTGTGGGCAAACACTACAACAAATGACATTGTGCAACTTTGAGAAGAGTTTTGCATGGATATAAAGAAAAAGTGACAAGATTACAGGGGGTGGGTAATGGGGAAGTTCTCCAGAAATCACCTCAATAAAGCTATTTCTGGACTGGCACCTTGATCCAGTATCCATCTAGACTACCTCAAGGTGGCTGCCTCTCCACAATGAACCCTCAACAGCTATATGGGCTTTCTGTTGCAGACAAAACTAATGTGGTACCAGGTAAGATGTTAACCCCTTATCTGTCACTACAAACTATCTTGCAATCACTACCCCAATTCTGTACTTCCCCCACTCCTACATTGGTAAATACACATCATATGCATACCCCTAACACACAGACTCTAAAACATACTCTTCTTAAAGGTTGATGTTTATTTTAACGTTCTTTTCATTTTTATTCAATTCATACAAGCAGAGTCAGCCGGGACAGGAGTAAGTTACAATTGCAGCTGTCCAATACAAAGAACATGTCTCTCAATACAACACAACCATACATACAGGTATGCCTTCGTGCTAACAACCTCACTACCACACTATAGAGGAGCTCTATAATGTTGTTTCCTATACTATAACTCTATTTTCAAATTGTGTTTTTGACTGGCTAATAACTGTACTCAAATATGATTTAATTTCTTAACCAAAATACACTCGTATACTTTCTTTTCTCACTGCTAAGGCCGTGTATTGTTGTCTCATCTACTGCCTGCCAAATCATCTACCTCTGCTCTTACCATTATAACAAAACCCAGACTAGCATCACAGAGCACACAGATGGTAGAGACTGGTAAATATAATAATGCCTACTCATTTGGCTTTAACTCGAACCTATTTATCTGTAAATGACTGAGTAAACATATGTATAGTGTCATACATCCCTATATGTACCCAGGTGCATATTAACAACAGCTGATGATTGTTATACTGTAACAATTTTAATTTCTGTTAGACTTGGCCTTGTAATATAATACTTATTTTACACCTTATGTTACCTTGCAAGAGAAGGCTGTGTGAATCTCAAGGTTTACGTAAAAAACATAAAGCTATTGTCATTCTTCATTACTAAGGATCACTTACTCCTCTTTATATGTCTCGCTTTCTCTCCTGTCAGCTTCTGTCATATAACAGTCCTTGGTATCTAACTGCTGAACAAAAACCTCAATGACATCATGGCAAGAGGTCCTGTCCTGGCAGCCCTCTACCATGCGTCGGTCAGGTCAATCTGGTAACATCTAATATTTACTACTTTATCTCATTATTAATCCGTTCACATCCTTGTATGTAAATTATTTGTATTTGTTTAAAACTGTAAAAGTGTTTTTATTGGTGTTTATTACATTTCATTCTTGTTTTTGCGTCTGATTTGTAAGCGTTTGTGGTAAGGATTCCTTTTTTTACTTTGCCTTTAATAATTTATTTAACATTTTTCATTATTCTTCTGTCTATAGCTGCTACATCAGGCAATACCATTTAAACACCAGCTGTGAGGACACTAGCACAGAAAAAAGGTTAGCCAGAAAGGGAACATCCATGCCTGGAGCTGGTGAGCTGATATTGGAGGAATGTAATAATTAAGTGCAAGGATTATCTCTTATCGTTGTATGTATATGTATATTTATAACATGCTAACTTAATTTAACATTTTATTAATCATTTTTATTAATTTCGTTTATAAAAGTATTGTTACCAATGTATTTGATGTAGTTCAGCTTCTTTCATCTTCTATTTACAGGTTCGTGAGATGTTGCACCACACAATGATGGTGATTCATCTACGAGCGGGGGCAGAGGGTAAGCCAAGGAAAAAATGTAATCATCCTTCAAGCAGCTATCTCAGAGGCCAACACTGCATCAAAACAAGAGAAACAGCATGAGCTGGTCGAGGAGGAGGAGGAGGAAAGAGATGAAGAGGAAGACATTATACCACCCACATAGAAAAGAACAAATGAAACATCATCTTGCCTAGGTAGCAGTCTTATTTGAAGATCAATTCAGAGAATTTCCAGTCCCAGCTACTCCCAAAGTAGCTAAGGATACTTGTTTCACATACACGTTACTCTCATCCACTCAGCCCTCATTTTACATGCATCTCTGTAGAACCCGTACACACTCCCCCTATGCAGGTGATTCTTATTTTTCTCTAAATCATCTGAGGTAGATGACATCCATGGGGAGGAACACCTCCTTTATCAATCTGATCAGAACCTTTCAGATGGAAACCGGCAGGCCACACCAGATGAACTTGCATGTGGTGGGGCTTGGCTTGAAGTAATCCTTTACACTAGGAGGATCAATTGTTTTCAACAGCAGGCAATTTTGAGGAGGGGGATAGTCCTACAATGTGGCAACGCTCCATGAGATAGCTGACTCCTTTAAAGGACTCCCTCTGAAGACTGACAAGTTCACCTATACCTTTGATAACGTTGTGAAATGTTACCAAGAAATGGCATAGATGTCTGTACATATTGCCGTTATGTGATGGAAAAGAGTGCAAGACATTAGGTGTTGACCAACAAGATTATGGCTGCAATAACAAACTAATATCAAAATCAGTCTTCATGTCGAACTCACAATGAATATTCATATTCTTCAGGAGCATCTCAACCTACGAGGGACATCCCACCCACAAACCTAGTTGTCAATGTCCTTGCAACGCTCACAAACCTACTACCTACATCTGTTCCACCACCACCAAAACAAGTGCACCCACAACACAAACACCACCTGTATTGCATTGGCAGAATCACAGTATAAAACAAAAAAAATGAACATTTATAAATATGCATTACTCTTTCCTTAACACACTCACTGAAACCTATATATGTTTCCAAAAATATATGTATTGTTTGTGAATACCTGTGTGTCAGTGTCATATGTGACCAATTCTTTATTTTAACTGAGAACATAGTAAAGTATCATTTACATTTTTTGCTAATATTCTAAGTGTTATGGTTGTAGTTTTTGGTTAATTCAATTTTGTACATTATCCTTATAACTATACTTAGCATGGAAGAAAGAGCGTTAATATGATCTTTCAATAAAGAATATTAAACAATTATGAAACATACTTTTTAGAAGCTTTAATATTTTTATTTAAATGAATGTAAATTATATACTTTCTAAATTATTAAAGCAAAAAACTCTCTTTGGGATTTGGCAAAAAGAAAATATATACAGCCTTCTTTCAGAGCTAAAATGGAAACCTGGAGGGAAATGTTAGGAAATAAGTCCATTTACAAATTTGCATAAATTAAAAAATAAGGTATAATTAAACATTGTTCAACATAGCAGACCTTAAATTACAGCCAAAGTCTAAATTCTTAATTCTCAAAGTTCTTTATAGTTTTTAAAAATCCATGATTTTTATGGTTTAATGTGTGCTTTTATGGCCTGGCTGCCGAATGAACAACGCCATAAAAGCACACTTTAAACCATACAAATCATGGAATTTTTAAAATAATCCATGTAAAACATATAGACCGCTACAAAACAGTACCATAAGTCATCATAATATCATTGTTGCAGGAAACAATCTACTGAAATATTAGACCTGCTCAGTTTATGCGAATACTGTCATGAGCCTTATTGTTTCCTAATGCTTGAAGCAACTCTAATAAAATGTAATACCGAAAAACATATTCAGGTGTTGCAAGTTATAAAAAGAGGAGAGCAGCACAGTAGCGACTAATCTTAGCAGCACGTAGACAGGGTACCAAGAAGCGCTTACGGGTGATATGTGTAGAGGGTGAGAATGAGCATAAAGTGACTGGTGCTTTTTAATACTGCGCTAGCCCTCAAAGGCACATAAAAAGATTTACAAACCAGATGCACTGAACAAGGAAGGCTAACAAACAATGCAGGGTATTTAATCTGAGACAAGTGATATAGAATCTGTACTGTGTATTTGCAACAGGAATCAAATAAAGTGCAATACCATCAAAAGTACAGCGAGAGTGGAATGGGTCACAGCAGTTTGCATCGATTGTGCCGATTATCTCTATAGCAAAAGTATAGGTCTTTCAGTATCTTCTTAGACACGGACTCAAGTGATACAGAGGAATTAACAGAGGAATTATAATATTATTGAACTCTCATTTCTGTAAAAATCCATTTCAGATACACCATCCATTGGATATTTGTCACATGATCAAGTGTTAATACATCTGTGATCAGTGACTTTGAGAATTAGGCTTGCGGACAAAGACAGATTTTATCCACAAATGCAATGTGGCAAAGCCAACTAAATTCGCAAGATAATTCAGCCTGATTTCACATGGCAGATTATGTTTGCAGTGCACTCAGGTACGGCCAAGAGTGTGCGCAAAAAACAGTTTTCAACCTTCTGGAGTGCTATGGGCTTTAAATAACACCAGACCTCAACTCCATAGAGCAACTGAAAGACATTTTGTTTTATAAATGTGTGTACATTCCCTCACCAGGCTTATGACAAAGCTTAGGTGCAAATCTAAACACTGACTTGATTGAGCATTTAAACTGCATGTACCTTCCTGTTAGTAGATGTCCCCACTGCAAATCTTCATCAAAATAAATGTGCAAATAATTAAAATCCTTTACCTAGTCAATCTTAACTACTGCAATCTTATGTATTTTAGTTTTAGACTCTGAAGGGCCACAAACCATGGTAAACAATTTGCACATGTTAACAGTGAGATCCAGATTGTTCATGAAACGCACAGAGGTCCAACAATATTTGTAATACATTTCATGTTCTTCTCCGTGTATAATAAGGAAACAGTTAAGGCACTGTTCAACCATCCCCACACCATGATGAAAGCCAAATTGGAGACGTGAAAGGGTTTTGTTCTCTGCAGCCTAAGCTTCCAGCCTGGACAATAGGACCTGTCCTAATTTTTTTTTATATAAAGTCAAGCAAAGAGAAGGGGCCTTAGCAAGAAGATTGCTGTTTGAATCTGCAGCATTTCTTCATGATGTAAATAACTCTTGTACTTTTGAATTCCGTGTATGTTTGGCTCCAAACCCGGATCCAGACTCTATTTAAAATTCTGTTAATACTTTGTGCAAGACTTGCTCGGATAAACTTGTGCACGTCAGTGTAGGTGGTTTAATAAGGTTTGTTCCACTGCTTATAAAACCTTTAAAAGGACACTAAAGGCAAGGCCCAGGCATTCTGAGGAAGTGCGGTCCCCCCGACGTGCTTACGAACTAGTGTAGAATCTTGGAAGGATGAAATCAAATGCAAAGCATGGGAGGATCCTGAAGCTAGTGGGGCTGCATAGGATAATAAACGTTTTTTGGAAGTTGTGAATAGGCCCTTCTTCTCACATTTTGAGATGCTGAAACTTGGGTCACATATTAGTGCTTATAGGTGAGAGGGTCATTTTAGAAAGGTTTTTGCCCTGGACCCTAGAGCTGCTTTTGCTCTGGCCAACTCTATTAATACTGGCAAGGTAATCCAAGCTACTAAAAAGAGCACTGAGGGTAAGGTCCCAATATTTGCCTCGTCCTGCCTGGTGGTGTCCATAACCAACGCCCCATGGCTGCCTCTACAGCCTCCCCCTGGAGTCTCTGTGAAGGAAAGTGAGGGCAGACACACTTTCCCTGCTTGTGTTTGCTTCCTGCTCTTTCAGCGGGCATTTTATTTCCTAGTGACATCAATTGATTACATAAACACGTACAAAAAATTAAAACAAATTATTAAAACAATCTTTACCATGCTGGCTCTCTATGTTGAGAGTGTGTTTTTTAAGTCATTATTAATAGAATTATGGCAAAATTATATTAATATAAACCAATATTTTCCTCCACTGTTAAGAAAGGTTTGTTTAAAGTATATTAAATGTACACAATGTCAGGTTTGCATAAATATACTCTGACAGAATGAAAATGTTACATATGCCAAGAGTTAGATTTGACACAGAAAGGTATTACTGAAAAAAATTATTATAAACATGATTTGCATTACGTAATTGTTTGATTGTCAGACAAAAATGATACAAATGTTAAAGCATATTAGAAAAGAAAACCATTCAATCTATTCATACACCAGGAACAGATATTTAAGGAGACACGGATTGTTAGAACAAACTTCAGACTGAACACATGACTGAACACAACTTTCCAAACTCATTTGCTTTTACCTAAAATAGATAACGAATACACTTACAACGTATCTGCTGGTCCCAGGGCCCCTTTTGCACAGTAGGTTCATGCGGGGTGCCAAGAATGTGGCTAGGAGGACGCAGCAAGAATGTCCTGGGCCTCGATCCTGACCCAGCAACTAAGGTCCTCCCAATACCTGTGGCATTCCTTCCCCTTCCGGATGTGGACACCCACTGCACTGCAGTGCATCCAATGTTCTTCCAAATTTAGGCCCACACTGCAGAGCTCAGCTGGCTACCTGGACTCTCAAAAAGAAGAGGATAGTATTGGAGAACCCCATCGCAAATGTTTTAAAGAGCTTCATCAGGGCACCTGGGGGCTGTCTCATATGGCCCCTCAGTTATGTTGGGGTTTTGGATCCAGCAGGATGGAGGAGGATTTATTTGAAGTGAAAGGTGCCTCAGAATGACCAACAGATGGCTGATGTCATGTTGTTATGTGTAATTTCCTGTTTATTGCATTAGGTGGATATTATGGCCCGACTCTGGTGGCTTCATCCTGCAAGAACAGATCTCTGCCCAGGTTTCAGGATGGACACCTCTACACATGGGAAGGAAACTCTTGCTGTGGGAGGGAGAATAAGCTTTAGGGGAACACAATGAGAGTGGTGGTGTACCTGACTGAAGTTACGAAATGAAGGTCCTATGTAAGTATGTGTTAAACCTTAAATAAACTACACGAAGTTGGAAGTAAGTGCTGTAATTAAAAAGTCTAAGAATGATAGTGAAAATGAATTGAAAATGTTGCAATAAATCGAGCTTAGGAAGCTAGTTTATGACATTATGTTAAATAAGCAGTCTTCTCACAGGCTGCTAAATAGGGACAATGTAGTAGTTCACCATTTATCATTCACAAGCGACTATTCAACCACATAAATGCAGCAACCAAATTAGGATCCGAAGTGAAAAATGAGTTAAATTGTATACCCAGATCTCTGTTCCATACCCAACCATGGGTACTAGGATGTGGGTTAATGCATATATATAAGCCCTATCGCATGACAATATTATGTAATAGGATAGGATTCAACAATCTCGCTCACAATGTCTGGGGAGTACAACAGTATGGCCAAGTCATCTGCATCACGACTTAAGGATACTAAAAGAGAGTGCAAAGATGGCTCATGAATGTGTGTGTGTGCAATGTTTTACCTCTGTTGAGGTAAGGTGGCTGGATGCCTGTAGAGTGTGAGGAGATGTGGAGACAAAGTATACCTGGCATCCATGCAACTAAGACATGAAATTTCTTAAAAGGGCGTCGTATTCTAAATGTAATATATCATGCCTGCTTACTTGCAGTGAGTGCCAGGAAATGTGTCTCTATAGTTTTGTTTGGCGAGTAATGAGTATGTTTGAAATTTCCAGCCCCAGATGCACATGTAGCCCCAGTGTAAGGAGTACTTGCTTTCCAATAAGCCACATTTCACCAACATCCCTAGCAACCAACAAATGCACAGGAAAGTCAGCATTTACATCAGTAAACAGCCCCTGGCATTGCAGACAACTTACACACTGATGGAATGCCAGCGGTGCCTGTCACAGAAACAAGTGTGCTGTATGGTGAGATGGCTGAAGTGCCACAAGGGCTCAATCAATGACATCAACCACACACGAGAAGAAGGCAAATGCATTAAATTCCCTCACCATCCTTTGCCTTTCCACCAGTGACAATGACATTGCGTTAAAATGACGAGTTCTTCTTTTCATGCTTTGCAGTATCTGATACAAATATCAAGACTGGCTTGATATGTCTACGTTGTCAGAGCTGACCATCTGGAAAGCTTGAGTGGCCTTGAAATGGACTACAGCCAGTAGATTGACCTAGGCACAGGTAGCCTGGGCTGTAAGTGAATCAAGTTCCTGCTCCCAGCTTGCAACTGTGTCAATGATCACTTCAGGTGAGAAGGAGTGTCTGGCAATGACTGCTTCCTTGGACATCCCAAAGAGGATAATCCTTTGCCTGTAAACCTGCTCTCCTCAATTGTTCTTTAAAATGAGAGGCAAATCAGATGCATTTACTTACATAATGAAGGCTGTAAAAGTGTTTGGCCTGTGAGTTCCATTCTTACGTGGTTCTGCATGTGTACAATTGATTGATGTTGTAATGTATTTCACATGTAGATAGGTGGTGGAAACCTGGGCCTTAAATCCTTGAATTACCATGTTATTTATTGGAACTTAAAAATTAAATGTATTTCTTGTATATTTCTATTGTTATTTAGTGCCTCCATTATTTTCTATGGTAGTGCATTTCAATACCTGTGAGTGGCCAGGAGTGGTGCTGAACTTACTTCAAAGCTTGGCTGGCATAAATTTAGTACTGTTTTCTTCCCTTTTCCCCTTTCACACAATAGTAACTTTAAAAG
Source organism: Pleurodeles waltl (assembly GCF_031143425.1). Lineage (NCBI taxonomy): Eukaryota > Metazoa > Chordata > Amphibia > Caudata > Salamandridae > Pleurodeles > Pleurodeles waltl. The sequence goes on along the minus strand of NC_090448.1, from coordinate 233,005,898 downwards.
TGCAGTCTATGGTTAGCATTTGCCTTACTGTTTTGTGCTTTTTAATTTGCATCCCTCCATAAACCCTCCCATGTCCCTTCCAAAACCATCCCATTTAGAAGTAAGTATTTCCCATTTTATGGTCACTCAGGCTTGTCCTCCCCATGACCCCCCACCCCCCACACACATTTACTGCCAAAAGTGTACGCACATGGTGGAGGACTTTGTCTGTAGGGTGTTTTTTGCAGGTTTTTTTTTTATATAGCACAAACTCAGCCTAAAGACATTGAATGCTTTACATGAGCACCAGATTGCTTCACACAACGTCAGATAATTGATTTATTTTAGTTTTAGGCAAAGGAGATTAAGGTGGTCATTACAACCCTGGCGGACGGTGATAAAGCGGCGGTAAGACCGCCAACAGGCCGGCAGGAAAAAATTTGCAATTACGACCGTGGCGGAAACCGCCAACAAAGACAGCCACTTTAACACTCAGACCGCCACGGCGGTACAAACAAACAGCTTGGCGGTCACCGCCAACAGACAAGCAGAGGACAAAGTACCGCCCACACTATTATGACAGGCCAATCCGCCACCTTTTCCGGAGCGGATTCACCACAGATAAAAACACGTCGGAAACAGGAATTCTGAAGGAAAAACGCTCACCTCTACACACCCCACGAGGAGTGAGGACACCATGGACCCGGAACTCCAAATTCTACCTGCGATAGTCTTCCTGCTCCTCTACCAGGAGCACGAACGCCGGCGGCGAAGACCATGGTGAGTACTGAACCTACAACACAGGGCAGGGGGAGGGAAAAAACAGGGACACACACACGCAACACGCAACACGCAACACCCCCCCTACCCAATACATTACATACACTAATGCATATTAATACATCACAGTTACACCCCCCAAACCCTCCGGAAGAATGCTAAGACAATAGAAAATGAGTGTAACAATTGTAATATATTAAAATCAAGTAGGCAGAAATATATATATATACACCATTGACAAAATATATACCAAGCATAGTAGTCCAGGTAGTGCTCCAATTAAGTCCGTGGAACACTGGGACCACATGGTATGGGGGAGGCCCACACACGATCCCCTACCATGACGGAGAGAACACTGCAGGGGCATCAGAGAGCAAGAAAACAGGCACCTCAGGGGGAGGGAAGGGGGGGGCACCTCAGCCGCTTGAGTGCACAACGCAAAATCCACGAGGGGGCCACATGCCCACTGTTCCATCCTGGGGAGTGCAAAGCCACAGTCTCTCAAGTCTCTACAGTGGGTGGCTTGCCCACTGTTCCATCCTGGGGAGTGCAAAGCCACAGTCTCTCAAGTCTCTACAGTGGGTGGTTTGCCCACTGTTCCATCCTGGGGAGTGCAAAGCCACAGTCTCTCAAGTCTCTACAGTGGGTGGCTTGCCCACTGTTCCATCCTGGGGAGGGCAAAGCCACAGTCTCTCAAGTCTCTACAGTGGGTGGCTTGCCCACTGTCTGGATAACAGTCTCCACTGGTTCTGGAGGGGGCCTTGTGCCCAGAGTGCTTCATCCTGCTAAGGACAGAGGTAGTGGATGACAGTCTCCACTGGTTCTGGAGGGGGCCTTGTGCCCAGAGTGCTTCATCCTGCTAAGGACAGAGGTAGTGGATGACAGTCTCCACTGGTTTTGGAGGGGGCATGGTGCCCAGAGTGCTTCATCCTGCTAAGGACAGAGGTAGTGGATGGATCTCTCCACTGGTTCTGGAGGGGGCATGGTGCCCAGAGTGCTTCATTCACCCAGTGACGGACTCAGTAGCATCAGTGCCCTTGGCGCTCATGGGCCAGCGGTGCTTGAGACGGCGGTGCCCTGCTCTGCGGTGCTTGAGACGGCGGTGCCCTGTTCAGCGGTGCATGAGATGGCGGTGCCCTGTTCAGCGGTGCTTGAGACGGTGGTGCCCTGTTCAGCGGTGCTTGAGACGGCGGTGCCCTGTTCAGCGGTGCTTTAGGCGGCGGTCTCCATTGCAGGGACTAAGCTGCTGGCGGTCCTTCATGGCCCAGCGGGGCTTTTGCTGGCGGTCCTTCATGGCCCAGCGGGCTTTTGCTGGTGGGGGCCTCCTGGGCAGCTGGGCTTTTGCTGGCGGTGGCCTCCTGGGCAGCTGGGCTTGTGCCGCCGGTGGCCTCCTGGGCAGCTGGGCTGGTGCTGGCGGTGGCCTCCTGGGCAGCTGGGCTTGTGCTGGCGGTGGCGTCCTGGGCAGCTGGGCTGGTGCTGGCGGTGGCCTCCTGGGCAGCTGGGCTTGTGCTGGCGGTGGCCTCCTGGGCAGCGGGGATGATGGCGGTCTTCTCCGCTGTGCTACTCTTCCCAGACTTGCCGGGTTTCTTGTGGCCCTTCCCCACCTTGGAAGGTGTCACAGCTGACTCCACACTCCCACGGGAGCCCTGGGAGCGGCTTTGGTGGCTGGAGTCTTTCCCCTCTCCTGCCGGGCACTGGACAACTTCTGATGCTTCACAGGTGGGGGACTGTCTGTGCTGTGGCTCCGTGCCACACTGGCTGCCCTGGTGGCCGGTGCACTCCAGATTCCGGTGACTACAGGCACCCCTGGTCCCGGAGATGTTGTGGCTGAGGTGCTAGTTCGGGACCTAGGAGACGGACGGGGTGGGGGAGGTGTGGGAAAGAGGTCAAGGTTGGACAGGAAAAGTTTTTGGGAGACACTGGGACGGGTAGCTGGAGGGGGTTTGGGAGTGGAGGAAGAGGTGGTGGTTGTAGGAGGTGTTCGTTTGCTGACTTTGGGTGAAGGTGCATGCGCTGGAGGCTGTTGTGAGGTGGATGGCTGTTGGGTGGGTGTGTGCCTGCCTTTGTGTATCTTGGGAGGGGGCGTCACAGACACACTGGGAGAGGACACAGGGGACGTGTGAATGGTAGTGGGGGTGGTGACTGCATGTAAGCTGAGTGTGGTGGTGGGTGTGCTGGAGAGGGACGTAGTGGCTGTAGAGGTAGTGCATGCAGGTGTGAGTGTAGATGAGACAGGTAGGGAGGAGGGAGACGAGGAGGAGGGGGACACAGTGGAGGCAGTGGATGTTGGTGTGTCTGCATGTGTGTGATGCTTGCGTGAGTACCTGTGGGATGTGTGGTGCTTATGTTTGCCTGAGCTTCCCTTGTGTGTTGATGTGTGTGCATGCTGGTCTGTAGGTGTGCTTGGGATAAGCTGAGGTAGAGGGGATTGGGTCTGGGTGGAGGAAGTTGGAGGGGGAGGCTAGACACAGGGACAATGGCTGCCATCAGTGCTGAGGCCAGAGTCTGAAAAGCTCGCTGAAGGGCCGCCTGACCAGAATGAATGCCCTCCAGGAATGCATTGGTTTGTTGCAACTGCCTTTCGACACCCTGGATGGCATTCAAAATGGTAGACTGCCCAACAGTGAGGGACCTGAGGAGGTCAATGGCCTCCTCACTGAGGGCAGCAGGGGTGACTGGGGCAGGGCCTGAGGTGCCTGGGGCGAAGGTGATGCCCACCCTCCCGGGTGAGCGGCCACGGGGCGAAGGCTGAGGGGCTGCTGGAAGGGCGGTGCTAGAAGGGGGTGGCGGCTGTACCTGTAGATGGGGGTGGCACAGATGTTGCCGCCACCACAAGGGAGCTCCCATCAGAGGACGAGTCCGTGTCACTGTTCTCAGCTCTTGTCCCCGCCGTGGATCTCCCCTCGCCCTCCGTCCCACTGGTGAAGTCCGATTCTGTAGTGTGGCCCTCCATGGCCATGTGGGATACAGCCCCCTGGTGCTCCGGTGCCACTGCTCCTCCGCCTGATGATGCTAATGCACACAAGAACAGGGAGACCACAAAAAGGGGGGGATGACAGAAGAAAGACATGTTGAGTGCATGCGTTACCCCTACCGTTGGCGGACACAACGGACACAGAAGCCCCCTGCACTACGCTGCGCTCTTGGGCTCCACTGTTCAATTCCTCGGAAATGGCCTACAAGGCTATGGACGACATCTGCACACATAGATGACACAGGGGCATGACTAGCTGTACTTGGCACTCTACAGAGGTGGGGTGGGGTGCCACATGGCCTGCCTTACGGAGGGACCTTGCCTACGGAACTCTCCCTGGCCTAGGGAAACCCACAGCCCACCTCCCCGACCCAGACCCCTCCACTGCGCTCAAAGTCAGTAGAATGCGAGTGTACTCACCCCCTTGTGGGTGCTGTGATGCCCTCAAGCGCCCATCCAACTCCGGGTACGCCACCGCCAGGATCCTGAACATCAGGGGGGTCATGGTGCGACGGGCACCCCTCCCACGTTGGGAGGCCATTCCCAGCTGAGCCTCCGCCGTCTTCTTGCTCCAGCGGCGAATGTCCTCCCATCTTTTCCGGCAGTGGGTGCTCCGTCTGTGGTAGACCCCCAGGGTCCGGACGTCCTTAGCGAAGGCACGCCAAATATATTTTTTCTGGTGGGCGCTGAGCTACATGAATTGTACAGGGGGAAGGAGAAAGTTATTACCAACTGCACCGTCAAAGTGATTGGCCCCCATCCCTACCCTTGCCATGACGCACATGCATTCACTGTCGTTTCATGCACGCCGCACTCTCCCCCCTTCCTTCTTATATCCAGCCCTCTCCACACAGGCATAGCCCATATATCATGCTCCCTGTGTACTTACCTGTTTGTCTGGAGGACCGTAGAGTAGCGTGTACTGGGGGAGGACCCCATCCACGAGTTTCTCCAACTCCTCCGATGTTAGGGCAGGGGCCCTTTCCCCAGACACTCGAGCCATTGTCTCTTCCACACTGAGGTCACAGCAGCACTTGCAGTATAGGTCCTCTCCTGTCGAAGATCAGGTATCGAGTGATTGAAGTGATAGAAAATGGCGGTCATGTCACCAGCGGTGCGTACCGTCACCGCCGGCGTACATTGTCATTGGCTCCTGGGACCCATAGGGTCCAATGTTAACCAATGCAGCATTGCGCCGCGGTCTTCGACCGCCTACCGCGACGGTGTACAACGCCAGCGCAGTTACCTCACATCCCATTGTCCCACTTTACAGGTCAGGCAGCCGCCATTTCAGCGGCCCACATGGCTTCATTTTCAACTGCGTCACACATACCTAGGCCTAGACTCAACACACATACAGGCCACTTTTTGAGTATGAATGGTGTTCTGTGTAAGCTGTGGGTACGTACCTCTGAGTTGTTTGACTCTGTGCTCGCTGTTGTCCTTCATAGGCACCGTCTGCTGGGACATGTGAGGAGATGGCAGCATCATCCAGTGTACCGACCGTTGGTGGACCTGTCGACAATGGAGGAAAGACATGTGATCATCACCTACAGGCTTGACCGTGCCACAATCCAGGAACTGTGTAGCCAGTTGGAGCCAGACCTGATGTCAGCTATCCGGCATCCCACAGGAATCCCCCCTCAAGTGCAGGTGCTGTCAGTGCTCCATTTCCTTGCAAGTGGGTCATTTCAAACAACAGTGGCCATAGCATCAGGGATGTCCCAGCCTATGTTTTCCAACGTGTTGTCCAGAGTGTTGTCTGCCCTGCTGAAACACATGCGGAGCTACATCGTTTTCCCTCAGGTGGACGATTTGCCTACAGTGAAAGGTGATTTCTATGCCCTGGGACATATCCCCAACATCATAGGTGCCATTGATGGGACACATGTGGCTTTGGTCCCACCCCACAGGAGTGAACAGGTGTACAGAAACTGGAAGAGTTATCATTCGATGAATGTACAGATGGTATGTTTGGCAGACCAGTAAATCTCCCATGTGAATGCCATGATCCCTGGCTCAGTGCATGACGCCTACATCCTGCGGAATAGCAGCATCCCTTATGTGATGGGTCAACTCCAGAGGCACTGTGTGTGGCTATTAGGTGAGCACCTGGAAGCTAGTCAGTGGGAATGGTTGTCTGGGTCTGGGGCTATCCCTACAGGTTAGTGTGTGCCTAACAGTTGTCCCTTGCCATTTGCAGGTGACTCTGGTTACCCCAACCTGTCATGGCTACTGACACCAGTGAGGAATCCCAGGACAAGGGCAGAGGAACGCTACAGTGAGGCCCATGGGCGAACTAGGAGGGTGATCGAGTGGACCTTCAGCCTCCTGAAGGCCAGGTTCCAGTGCCTCCATATGACAGGTGGATCCCTATTCTACTCACCAAAGGAGGTGTGCCAGATCATCGTGGCCTGCTGTATGCTTCACAACTTGGCTTTGCGACGACAGGTGCCTTTTCTGCAGGAGGATGGTCCACATGGAGGTGCTGTGGCAGCTGTGGAGCCTGTGGACAGTGAAGACGAGGAAGCAGAGGAAGAAGACTTGAACAACAGGGACTCAGTGATCCAGCAATATTTCCAGTGAGACACAGGTAAGAGTACAGACCTGCCTTCTACATGTACTTAAACACTACTGCCTCTCTACTGTCTGTCGTTTTCACCCAGTGTCTGGTCACTGAGTTGTCTCTTTCCCTTATGATTTCACAGATGTGTGTCCCACTGTGTGACATCTGCTTTGATTCCTCATGGACTAGAGCTGTGTGACATAGGTATGTTGACATTGCCAATGAAAAAAGCTTTTTGACACAGTTATTGCTAATACAGTATTCTGAAATCACAGACAGACTCCAGATTGTTTTGTGCTTTAAGGGTGTTTATTTAAGTGCTCAATATTGGAGGGGTAGTAAAATGGTGAGGGGTGATGGCGGAGGAATGTTCATGGCAGAGTCCAGTCTATTAGTCTCACAGGTGCATTGCCCATATGGGCATAGGAAGTGGAGCTGGGGCAGTTTAAGTATGGACAGGGTGACAAAGTGGGACAGTAGGATGACAATCAGGGTGGTCTAATTTCTTGGCGGGGGTCTTGGCATTGTTCTCTGTCTTGTTCCTGGATCTCAGGGACTGTTTGCGAGGTGGTTCTCCTCTGCAGGGGGTGGGGTGCTGGTGTGGTGGTCCTGTGGCGGAGCGTCCTGTCCACTAGGGCCGGCATAGGTGGTGGGCAGTTCATCGTCCAGGCTAGTGTCAGGGGCCCCTTGTAGTGCCACAGTGTCCCTCCTGGTGTTCACGAGTTCCTTCAGCACCCCTACGAGGGTGCCCAGAGTGGAGTTGATGGTTCTGAGTTCCTCCCTGAAGCCCATATACTGTTCCTCCTGCAGGCGATGGGTCTCCTGAAAGTTGGCCAGTACCGTTGCCATCGTCTCCTGGGAGTGGTGGTAGGCCCCCATGATGGAGGAGAGGGCCTTGTGGAGAGTGGGTTCCCTTGGCCTGTCCGCCCCCTGTTGCACAGCAGCTCTCCAAGTTCCCCTGTGTTCCTGGGCCTCCGTCCCCTGGACCGTGTGCCCACTACCACTGCCCCCAGGTCCCTGTTGTTGTTGGGGTGGTGGGTTAGCCTGGGTTCCCTGTAGTGGTGAACACACAGCTAATTGACGTGTCCTGGGGACGGAGGTATGGGCTCGCTGGGTGGGTGCTGTGCTTGTGTTTCCAGAGGGGGGGAAGCTCTGTAGTGGCCTGTGACTGTGTCAGGGGGACCGACTGTCCCGAGGTCCCGGATGGGCCGGGCTGGTCATCTAGATCCAGTTGGACAGAGGTGCTGTCATCACTGTGGGCCTCTTCTGTTGGTGGTGTGGACATGTGTGGACCCTCCTGTCCGGTGACGTTGGGTAGGGGTCCTGCAGGGGTATAAAAGGCTGGTTATTACATCTGTGTGTGTCATGGTGTGCAATGAGTGGGTGACCGTGTACCCCAGTGCTTGCATTCCTGTGTGGGACCTCATGTGATGATGGTTTAGGGGGGTGTATGGGTATGTGTAGTGGGCATGCTTTAGTGATGGGTGCCCATGCTTTGTTGTTGCATGCAGGGCTTAGTGTTGGGATGGGTGGTTTGTGATGTTGGGACATTTGTGAGGAGTTGGAGTGCTGGGGGTGAGGGTGGGGGTATGTGCTGGCATGCAGGTAGGGTGGGGAATGTAATAGTTAAGATTTGACTTACCAGAGTCCATTCCTCCACCTAGTCCTGCGAGGCCCTCAGGGTGCAGAATCGCCAAGACCTGCTCCTCCCATGTTGTTAGTTGTGGGGGAGGAGGTGGAGGTCCGCCGCCAGTCCGCTGAACCGCCAGGTGGTGTCTTGAGACCACGGAACGCACCTTCCCCCGTAGGTCATTCCACCTCTTCCTGATGTCCTCCCGATTTCTTGGGTCTTGTCCCACTGCGATGACCCTGTCCACTATTCTTCGTCATAGCTCCATCTTCCTTGCAATTGAGGTGTGCTGCACCTGTGATCCAAATAGCTGTGGCTCTACCCGGACGATTTCCTCCACCATGACCCCGAGCTCCTCCTCCGAGAACCTGGGGTGTCTTTGCCATGCCATGGGGTGGTGTAGGTGATGTGTGGGGTGGTGTGTGGGGTGATAAGTGTGCTGATATGTAGTGGGGTGTTGTGTGAGGTGCGTGGAAGTTATGTAGGTGATGGTGTTGTGTGCCTTTGGATGCTAGTGCTCTTGCTGGTGCTGTCTCTGTCTGGCTTTCGTTCGTGAATTGTTGTCGTAAGGGTTTGTGGGTGATGTGGGTATGTGTTTTATATTGTATTGGGTGTGTGGGAGTGGGGTGTGTATGTGTATCAGGTGTGTATATTTGGAATTGTCCAGTGTGGTTGTGTTTTGTAAGAGTGTGTGTATTTTGAGCGTGGCTTTGTGTACCGCCAATGGAATACCGCGGTTGAAAGACCGCCGCGTGGATTCGTGGGTCGTGATAGTGTGGGCGTATTTCTGTTGGCGTGACGGTGGAGGTTTTGTTTTCGCCAGTTTATCACTGACCTTTGGTGTGGCGGACTTGTGAGGGTGTCTAGATTTTGGCGGATTCCGAACTGTGGGTCATAATAGCTGTGGTGGAATACCGCTGCCTTGGCGGTGTGTTGGCGGTCTTCTGCACGGCGGTGAGCGGGATTTACTGCCAATGTTGTAATGAGGGCCTAAGTGATTTGCCTACGATAACACAATGTTGATCCAATGTTAGCACTGGAACATGGTTCCTCAGCTCCAAAGTTGGCAGCTCTGGCTTGTGATTAGCATTTTGTGGTCTGAGTAGTATTATGTGGTTTGGGAATAGCATTTTGTTTCACAAGAGTATGCTATTGTAGTACTAATAAACATTATACAAAGTGCAGTTTGTGAATAAACTCCATAATGGTGGGTTCCACTTTTTGCATACAAGGTTTTATTGCATATGTATCGCATTGGTGCCTAAATGTATTCAGCTATTCAAAAACATAACATAATAAAAGATAAACAGCTTTGAGCAAGGGTGGCATCCTATAGGCTAATCTAGCATTGGTCCAGGTACAGTATACGACTGCCCTTAAAACGTAATGCCCTTGGGAATTCAGGGCAAAATACTCCTGCAATCTCACTCAAGATGAAATCCAAATGGTTTCTATTCCAAGATTTGGATCTAGACATGTACCAGAGAGGCAATTAGGTTGGACTTCCTAAAGGCAGTTCGTCAAGGTATGACATCAACCAGCTTTAATGCTACATTATCAATGCCACTTGATGAATGGGATAATCAAGAGAGTTAACTGTATGCTTAAACAAGTCTTGACTGCTAGGGATTTAAATAGAGGGTTGTTATGGTACCATGCATTTGTTTGAGGCCCAGAGAACACTGCAAGACCTTTCAAGAAGTGTTTTTCAAGACTCCACGCCATATCAGATATTGTTCGGTATATTCATGTCATACCAGATCTCATTTTCCTTGAGGAGTCACAGTGACATCCTGATTCATATATGGATCTATGGCAGACTTCCAAAAAAACAAAGTGAACCTTTCCACAATTAAAAGCTCTCCATACTTTGAAATAAAACTTGCTGAATGGTGGCTCCTGAATCCAAGAGAACTAGACCAAGAGAAAATTCCAGATAATAGGCTATTTGGGTCCCTTTATCAACCACCTAGTCCAGTTCTTGGGGCAGAAGGCATGTGCACTGTTATTGTGCCTCCATTGCCAGGTGCCTGTAAGAATCTGCAGTGTGGAATGATTGCATCAAGAACCATCATGTGGCCCATCCTGTTCTGAAGTACCCTGCCAAAATGCCATCAGATTATTCTAGGTCTTGTCTAATGGTAAAGCATCAGAGCGATGGTGGTTGTCTTCCCACGTTCCAACCCTGCGCTGCACACGGCCTTCAGGCATACGCAGAAGGAATCAGCCGCGGGGTCTGCGGCCAACCCCTATAACAATCCAACTCCACAAGACCCCCCCTCTCCAGGCCGATCTCAGCCAAGGGGGGACCCCATCCCTGGGACCCAGCCTAAATATTTTTTTTTGGGGGGGGAAGGGGCCGCATACTCCACCTCCCCAGTCTGATCTCGGCCCCCGGGACCCCATCCCCCAGAGCTCAGCCTAAACATTTAATTTTTTTTGCCCTGCAGCCAATCCATATAACCACCCAACCCTGCGCTGATATCAAAGTATGTCACATTTACACATTGTTAGGGAAACACATTTTCCAACCCTTCTCAAAGTGATGCCAAGAAAACACAAATGCAAGGCTCCGGAACTGATGAAATGTTTGTTGAGGTACCAATGTTACTGGCAGGCCAAGGCAGAAGGCAGACGCACATCCCAGTGTTACACCTTACAAACAAGCATCTTCTGCCCTGAGTCACTGAAGGCAGGCAGTTATATAGGTTTAAAAGTGCAGTCACAGCAAAACCCCAAAAGGGGACATAGTTTAAACATGGGCAAGCATATGCAAAATAGAAATGCTGCTAACTACAAGACCATGGAGTAAAATTATACATAATGCAGTGTGGGCAAAAACTGAGAACAGACAACAGGTGGACTGATTGCAGGCAGAAGGAAGCTGTGACCTTACTTGTGGGTTGGCCTGACTTGATGAATTTAGTGTGTAAGACAGAGCTAAACTTAACATGACTTGGGGAGGTTTGTTTGCACTGCTGGCGTAGGTATCAGAGAGGTCAGCAGGGAAACCTTGGGGCAGTGTTGAAATAGTAATGTGAAGGAGGAGGAACAACTCTGTGAATGAGAGGGGGGGCACATGAACATGCAGTTTGGTCAGGGACACCAATAGCTAGCTTGGTGGGATTCAGATAATGCGGGAGAGAATTGGAACTAAAGTATGTTATCTATGTGGTACATACAGATGGATATGTATTTATATATATCTATATATATATATATTTTCCTCAGCATACGTTATGTGTGAAAATGATGCGATAGGGAAATCATGAGAAATATTCCTCTATAACATCTTCAACGAAAAAGCATCTTAATGTTTTGTGTAAACACTAATTTAATGAGGCAAGACAGTGGAATTCCAAAGAGGTGGCATCTACATCTGCCGCCACTTTACACCACATTGTCCAACCTGGCAACAGATTGTCACAGGGCATGCTTCAGAAGAAGCAACATGAAAGTGACGCATGTTTCATCACTATTGGTTTGCACTACTTGGACTGCAAGCACAGAGCAATATACTCCTTTTAAACCAGCAGAAATGCAAAAATTATAATTTATTTAAGTCAAAGTTGCTATTTCATTTTTACACTTGTAGTTTTGTTTATCTTCATAAAAAGAAAAACACTTTTGATTACAAAATGGCTCTTTTAGAAGCAGTGTGTATTGCTTAAATAAAGAAAAATGTGTTTTTTTTTTGTTTTGTATGTCATTGAATTAGAGCTCGTGCAATGACATACATGAGATTAGAAGTGTGAGTGAAGCTGTATTACAGAGTGAGTGACGGATTGCATGAAGCTAAGCAAGTGAGAGAGAGGGATTGTACTCAAAGGTTTGCCTGCAGTTCCTGGTCACAGTCCACCTCCTGCATCCAATCTACTACAGACTGACATTCCTTGATGTGTATGGCTTGTGATGATACCAGGCAAGGAACTGCACCCATCCTCTCTCTGCGGACATCCAGCCCCCATTGTTCACTGCCTTCATCCATGCACAGTGAGAGTTGGCCATAGGGCTTGGCCTTCAGCAAGGTCCTGCACTTCACGCTCCTGACCTCTATTGCATCAATTGTGGTGCGCATGGCCTGACAAAGGCTAGGCCCTGTACCTCACTATCCGTATCTTTCCAACCCCATACGTCCTTTGGCTGTGCACAGATGGTTACGTCTGCAATGACCTACACTCCACAAACAGCCAACTTCAACTGTGAATTGCCTTTGGCTGTGCACAGTGCAGACTGGTCCACAGAGCCTGGCCTTTGGCCAGGCTGTGCACCCCCACCCTCTGCCGACAGTCCAGTCCCACTGTGCACGGCCTGCTGGGACTATCAAACCCTGCACTGGTGCTTTTAAAGGCTGCTTAATGGGATGCATAGCCATGGTCCAGACCTGTGTGAATGCTCTCTTGCATAGGATTTTCCAATGAGATGGCATACATTTGACAGAAGGATATAAATATACCTTTCTCTGTGTATAAGTCTGCCAAAACCACATCATGATCACAAAGGGTCTTTTTTGAGCCACTTTTACTCTATAAATGTGTGTCTTTTTCATTAAAAAAAAAAAAAAAAAACATTTGTTTTGCAATTTATATATAACCATGGAGGAAAAACTCCATTTTACTACAGCTTCCTTCATGATTCTATGGTGGATCTACTGATGCAATGAATGACCAAAAATGTAGTGTGCAGGCCTAATTTCTAGCAAGACCCTTCCATACACCCTCCATCAATCAATCAATCAATCAGGAATTTGTAAAGTGCACTACTCACCTGTGAGGGTCTCAAGGCGCTGAGGAGAGGAGGGGGGGAAAGGGAGGGGGATGGTGCTGCTACTGCTCGAACAGCCAGGTCTTAAGAAGTTTCCTGAAGGTAAGGAGGCCATGGTTGACTGCCACTGCAGTAGGGTTTGGTGCAGAGCAAGGTAAAGGTAAGACACAGCAACACACCACCCACAGGCAGCCACCCCCACTGTGCATGACCTTTGGCCATGCACAGTAGGGGTTACTTGCAGGTGCTAAATGGTGTTGCCTTTAACATGCTTCAATAGCCTATGCAGGATCCACAATACTAGATCATGTAAAAAAAGTGGTGTACGATTAATTCCATAATCAGTCTGAGTTAAGCAGAGGACCAGGTCTCCCGCAAGACTCTATACCGCATCTTCCAGTATTGCCTACCTCCAGAGTGGGTGGAGGGCCTAGAGCCTGGCTTCTGACCAGGCCCATGCCCCACCCTCTGTGGGTGTCCAATCTCTGCTGTGCATGGATTTCAGTGCAGCAGATCCTACAATAGGCTAACATTAATCTGGGAAGCTTTTCCTGGTTGGTATGGGGAGCTTATTGGTAATGCAGAACCAAAACCTCTGTGGCACTGAGATGGTTGCTCTGACAGCCACACAGGATCTGGAAATTCTGCAAGAAAACCAGCTTTTTTTCTAAATTGACTTAAAGGAGGGTCCTTTTGGGAAGTGCTCACCCTGGCCCATTATGTGTCCCTTTTCACTTCCAGAACATGGAGACCAAGTTGCAGCATCCTGCAATGGTGGTCATAACAATTTCTCTCAAAATTGTGTCCAGCTGATCAGATTGTTTTGGTACCCTGCATCTGTCCCCGGGTCAGTGGTACCAAAATATCTGACAAGAAAAAAAACCTCAGTCGGCCAATCAGATCTGAGTGTTTTTTTTATTGTTGAGTTAAGGAGGTCCATTGATCCTCTGTAAATTAAAAGTCAAGATATCTTTAAAATCTAACATCTTCATGTCCAAATTTACCACCTTTTTAATCACCAATTTTGAGACTGTGATCAGCCCCAGCTACCAGGACATCCCCACTGCACACACATCACTCTCATGTGCTCACTCTGCCTCACACTCTCACTTTCGCTCACTTTTTTCAGACTGATTGTGTATCTTTCACGCTCACCCACTTAATCCTTCTGACTTATTTACTTCTTTTCACACACTTTCTTACTATCTAAAGTCACCAATGTATTCACTCATTCTTCTTATTTTCTGCACTTTCACTCCTTGAAAGCTTTCCTTGCATTGGATTCCAGTGGTGATCTAGAACGCTTAGTCTCAGTCGTAGGACCACAAATCAAAAGCAAGCTTCATTGACCCATGATGGACTATTGGCAGGTTTCACAGATCGAATCTACATTCCTCATTGGAGGTTTAACACAAGTCCACTGATCCACAGGTCTGTGGCAGGTTCGGTGAATCAAAAAACAGCTCAGGTTCTGTAGGAACCCCTTACTAAGCAGTGGTTGGCCACTCATTGAGAGCTGGGCATAGGATCTTACCACAGGCTAGGCCCACTGGCCAACTCTTATTTGGCATGCCCAAAGGCCTTGTGTAGCAGGATAAGCGTAGGGCCTGACCAACCTTACTGTTTACAGCAGAAGGCTGTGCACAGTATGATCTGACTCCATGGAGACAGTTAGGTGCAGAACCTGGCCAGAGGTCAAACCCTGCAGTTAACCCCCCTTGTGCAGACCTCACTGTAAATGCGATGTGCTGTGATGTTTGCTACCCATAGAGGACCTGGTACAGGGCCTTGTTTGACATAAGGCTGTATGACCCATATTGGCTCTGCACAACCAAAGACCCTTCCGAGAATCGGTTGGCCAATGGCAGATGATTGGAGGGAGGGCCTGGTCGGGTGCCATGCCTTGTGCCCAGCCCCTGCTGTGCGTGGCTGAATGCTGTGCACTTCAGGGTTTGTTGCCATGGACTATTGAGTGCAGGTCCGGCAGCCAACCCACGCTGAGCACACCTCTCTTTCATGCACTCACTCTCCCTCACACCTTCCCTCACACAATTTTTTACTTTGATTCACACTCTCTGAACAACAAATCAAGTGTGGGAATGGCACACCATGGTTTAGTAGTGTCAGTACTAGGAACAACAAACCACGAATGGCTTAAAAAGTGTAGAACTTGAAAGTTTATCACACAGTTGAGTTGATTTTTTTTTTTAAACTAACAGCCTCTGGCTGTGAGTGTCTTTCTTTTTCTTTATTTAGACAGTTTTGCATCATCTTGGGGTGAGCGTAATTAGGGATATTTGATCCTTGCCACAAGGCAACTTATTTGGAATAAACAAATCTTTCCAAAATGCCAGTATAGCTTTTCCTACTATACCTTAATTGAGCCAGATTAATTGTTTAAGAGTTCCTGTCCCCTCCCTTCTTTGTAGATGTGTTTGTTTTATTCTTAGAATGTTTCTTCCCACCCACCCCACTCCCTCTACAGGAATACTTTTCTCTTGCTCATGGAACTTTAAATAAACACACAGCTTCAGGGCAGTGTTAAAAATCACGTTCTTCTGGTTCAGATGATGGGCCATCTGTATTTAAACCATACGCCATTGGGCCACTGGGGGTTGAACTTCCAAATTAAATAACCACATAAAAAATATATGTCTTAAGGACCCTCTTCTTTTGTTTGTTTGGGACTTATGCAGTTACCCACAGTCTTCCTGGAGTGTGATTGGCAAACATGCATCCACTAGCGGCATCTACCACTCCTCTGTCCACGTGTCATTGTCAATCACCGCCTCTTCTTCTGTGACGGTATCCGAATCCTGCGCAGGGTTGGATTCATGTACAGGGTAAGTGGTGGCCTTGGGTGTTGGCAGGCTTCCATCCTTCAGCAGCGGTCCAGCGGACGAAACTTCCTCTACCTATCAAGGATTCTTCTCCTGTGTTTCATACCGTTGAGCCTCCCTCCTTCTCAGGGGTGTAGCTTGGTTAGTAAGACTGGGGGGTTTGCGGGGTAGGGCATTGGAGGGGGGGGGGAGGGTGATTCAGATTTCCCAATAATCACGATGGCACATAATGGTAAAATACATTATAGGACAAGCAGGGTGCATGAGAGGGGCTTAAGAGGCAGCGGAAAGGGAGCGGAATGCATATTATTATGGTTACTAAGTGAAATAAAGCACATTCTGTGAAATAACTAATAATTTAAGTTTTTCGACCTCCCCCTACCCGACTGGAAGCACTTGCATTCAACTATTCATCACTAAATACATTTATTCGGAGAGGTGTAACACCCCAAACACCCCCTCCCCCCCAAGATACTACACCACTGCTCCTTCTTCTCTCTCTGACCCTGTTTGAAATGGTGCCCCGTATTTATTGTTGTTATCTTCCTCTCTTCAGTTCCCTTCTCTTGCCTTCATGTGTTTGTCCTTTCTTTGTTTCTGGGCTGGTCTGACCCTATCCTCTTTCTTTCTGTTGGCCGCTATGAATCCATCTACTGAAGAAACCTTGAGGGAGGATTGAGGTAGTTGTTTTCTTATATTTTGATGGTGCACCCTTTTCCAAGGCCGAAAAAACGTGTTGAGTTTTTTCCAGCTGAGTTCCAATATGAATTTCTGCAAATTAGCTTACTGACTCTGGTGAGGAAAAGTAGGGTGCTGCAAAAAAGTGCAGCTTTTTTAGATCTATTATAATTTTGAACTACCTCAGAGTATACAATGAACACTTTAATTATGTGGTGACACCCGCCATAATTTGCTACAAAGACTGTGTATTTGTGTCTGTGCATGCTTAACAAGCATCCAGTTATGTAGGAATGACCTGATATTTCTTACGGGATGTATCAAATAAATTGTTCACAATTGAAATTGATATTGAAATGTTTTGTATAGCGTGCGAATACCAAAGGTCACTTGGCACTGGTGTCTGCTAACATAAAAGGAATGGACAGAACAAAAAAAAAAAAAAATCTCCATCATGGGGGCATTAGCTGATCACACTGACAGGGCAAACATCCAGGTTTTCAAATGTTTTCTGAAATTGTAAAGGTTAGGCTTAGCTGTGAGCTGGTAAGGTAAGTTATTCTGCAGTTGACATGTAATGTGAATAAAGCTTCTTCCACTCTATCCCTCTCTTCTGATTTTGAAAACGTTGACTGCCGTAGCCATTGCTAAGCGAAGAGTTCTTCTGAGGGTGTACCGGGACAGATTTCTTTTCAGATATACAGGTCCCCTGCTGTACAAAGATTTGTGTGCCAGACAAAGGTCCTTGAACATCACTCTTTTTGTCACCGGCAGCCAATGGAGTTCAGCTAGCACTCCCGAAACTGACTTAAACCTGGGAATTTTCTTCAGCAGACATGCTGCCGCGTTCTGTAGACGTTGAAGCTTCTTAAAATCATGATGGTGATTGCCTAAATATAAGGCATTACAATAGTCCAACCTAGACAGGAGTAAAATAACATAAGGAAGTTAGTTTATTTGTGCATTGAAGGAGAGACTGAAGTCAAAAATTATTCCCATATTCCTGGCTCGAAGATACTGGGCTAGGAAGAAGGCCATGCATCTGCGGCCAACAGGATTGATCCCAGAAAGTAGCATCCTTACCGACCAGGAGAACCTCTATTTTATACGAGTTCAAGATAAGAGAGTATTACTCATCCATTCTGCATCTGCCCCAGTGCAAATGTTAAACTGATGAGCAACCTCATCTACATCATTCAAGATGGACAACACTATTTGAGTGTCATCAGCATAAGCAATACTGGCCAGACCAAAAGAGCGAGTCAGTGATTCAGAAGAAGCCATTACCTAATTATTTTGCTTTTTGTTTTACCTAATAAATGAATAGTGCTACTAAGCGCTAAAGAGGTATTTGCCACAAATTATAGTGTTTCTTTTTTTTTTTTTTACAAACCAATGTTGTTGCAATTTCTGATACTGACGAGTCCGTTCTTATAGGCAAACAATACCACAGGTTTAATTCTTTCATTTAGACAACCCTATTTTGTTAATATTCATATGTAGAGCTCAAGTTCTTTGTGGCCATTCCGGCTTTCCCTGCTAACAAGTATCAGCATGATATCTACCATCATACAGCAAAAAACGTACAAAGTTGCTCTCATACGTCACACATAGACACACCATCATATGGCCACGAATTCACCATCACACATCAACACAACCTCGAAATCTACTGTAAACTGTTCACGACCTTCTGAAAAATTGTGTCCAGGTGTTAGAGAACAGTAGGTAAAAATCACAACTGATGAAAAGAATGAGCACACCAGTGATGCAATTGGTCAAGTTACGCGGTGGTGGCATATATGATGTCATCAGTGATGTTTTTGGAGATGTCACAAGTGATGTGTCAGGAGCAGTGCATCTTTCAGGTCTGTAACCTCTCCATATAATACCTCCGTTTTCTGTTGGCATAACCGGCAACAGATGAAAATGTATAACACGATCACTGCAACCCAGACGTCCCCTGCACTCAACCGTCACGGGACAGCGAGAGAGAGATGCCAGGATGTGGAACACTAGAACTCTTAGTAATAAAGATTAACGATGCGTTTTCAGGCATCTTTAATACAAAAACTGACCTCTTCTCTTTGAGTTTCAGTGCTGAGGTAATTCAAGCATATACTTTCACCATCACCAACCAGTTCCTGAAGGTGTGTGTGTTTAACATATGATCTGTGGTGATGATGCTGTAGGTAAATCATATCACAATATCCTGGTGCTAAAATTCTTACTTGGTAATGGTATCAATCATACATCATCAGCACGATGTATGTTCTTTTTTTGGTTAGAGAATAATTGTTGGCTAAATAAATAAGTGTGCTATAAAATTACAATGCATTTCAAACAGTCCTAATGTTTGTAAACCACTTTGCAGTAAGACTCACATGTGGTCAAATGTTCTAAGATGATATCTGACTGACGATTTCCTGCCTGACACAGAAAAGTGCATGCTCTGAGCTAAGTCGATTAATGAAATGGATATTTTATATCAACAGCGTCCTAGCAAAACATTTAACTCTTGAAATTGTTGCAACCTTCCAAATTGCAGCATAACCCATGTTAAGTTACAACATAACCCATAATAGTTGCGTAATTATGTTCACAATAATTATACCCGAACCTTCAAAATTATACTTTTTGCCGGTAGACATTAGTTTGAAGTTTGCCAGTTTTGTTACAGTGTTGTAACATGAGGCACAAAGAACTCCGTACTGAAATAATAGGATATTATTTCAGGAACGAATTACGTGATTCTAAAAAAAACAATGGGGATAGAAACGCTTTTTTCTCAATGCAGGTTAAACAATTACTCTTTGTGCAAACTATTCAAAAGATTCTTTTGTAGATGAAAATCTTGAAAAACAAGGCTTAATTGCACTAATAGCTAATCACCGCGGCCTAGGGATGTGCTGGTTTAAGTGCTGCTGTTATGGATAATATTCTGTCCAGGGGTGATTATGACTTCAATCAAATAGTTTTAGTCACATTTTCTTTAATGATAAATCTTTTAGGATTAACTAAGACCAGCTACCGCACCCGAAAAGGGAATGGAAAAGTTGAACATAAATTGTTGTTAACCATTGTAGATCTGTAACTGGAGCCAATGATACAGCCTTGATACTTGGTCACATTTACTATAACCATAAACGGTAACTATTGTACATGAAGGACATTGCAAACTGAACTTTCTCCTGCCGTTTTCGATGTAACTAATATTCAACGCAAATGATTACCATTTTATTAAGCTCTACAGAGATAAAAACGTAGGGCCTGATTCACAATAGTGAACTTATACGTTTGTGTAAGTTTAGTCTTTTTCGGTGTTCACAAAACTTCAACTTAATGGAAACTTAACAACTACAGTGCTACAGGCTTTGGGGATAAAGGGAAACTTCCTGAAATGGATACAACTGTAAACGAGATTCTTCACCAGGGTATGTATAGGGAAGGATTACTCTGATTAAGGGTGACTGCAAAGAGGCACCAGACAGGGCTACCCTCTGTCCCCTACTCTGTTCGTATTGGCACTGGAACCATTAGCGTGTACTCTATGTGAAAAGGGCCAAGACTGGGGGATCAAAATGGGGAGCAGATGCCACGTGACAGCCAAGTATGTAGATGATGCACTGCTGTTTCTTAGGGTTCCGGGAGCTAGTTCACCTGCAATAGGACAATTGCTAGACGAGTTTGGGGATGTGTCGGGCGTGCAGGTGAATTAGGATAAGTCCTGTCTGTTCCCCCTGTGCCTCATGCTATCACTTGAATATCCAGGGAGATAGCTTGGTCAGCATGATCGGAGGGATGTTAGCCTCCGATTTCCCCTTCAATCATGCTGTTGTATACAGGTGGGGCTTCTTCGCAATGGCGAAGGAGCGCCCCCGGCTAAGCCAGGAGATAATAGATAAAATAATATTTCATTATTGTTTTATCTTTCACCTGCTGGCTCAGCCAGCAGCATGTGAAGGGAGGGGCTGGCTGGGCCATGGGAAGTGGGAAGGGGGAGCAGGAGAGAGTGCACCTAAATACACATGTATGGGTGGCCGGCGATCTTAGGCTGGCCAAACACACATGTGCACCTAAGTTTCTACAGCCCGGCTGTGTTGAACAGCTGGGCTGGAAAACTGCATAGACCCCAGGGTTGTGTCTGAGCAGCAGTCCAAGTCACTCAGACCAATCCTGATGCTGCTTTCAGGCTAGGTTTAGCATGAAAGCAGTGCCAGGAACGCTTACTAGCCTGTGCTGGTGCCCCACTGAATGCTGGGACACCACATCAAGGCGAGAGAAGCAATGCAACAGGAGACACCGGCGACAGCAAAAGGTACATTTTCAGTTTAAAAAATATATATATATATTCCCCCTCTCCCCCTGTCCTTTCCCCCTCCCCTTGAAAGTTGCAGCAGACGCCGCTGGTTATATAATGTTAAAATACATTATACGACAAGCAAGGTGCACGAGACAGTGAAAAGGAAGAAGAATGCAGATTGGTAGGGGTGTTAAGTGAGAGAAAGCATATTGTTTTGGGAAATAACCAACATTTTTGAAGTCTTTCCAAGCAAAGGGAGAGTGTGTGTGTTTTTGTCTATGTTTATGAAAATATTCCTGAGGAAATCTAACAGACACCTCACCATACCCGACTGAGAGCACCTGCACCAAACTATCACAAAATACATTTATTAGGGGGGGTAACACCCCCATAGACCCCCCTTGAAACTAAGCCCCTGGGAATATCCTCTATTCGTAGAGGGCCCTCTGGCATGGGAACCCAAAACCTTTAAGTATGTGGGGGTACCCATCTGTCACATGGACCGAGCCGTCAAGGAAGGTAACCTGGACAAATGTGTTTCTCTTATAAGGGACATGGCACTCTTATGATTTCGCCTCTCCTTGTCCCTTTTGGGACTAAAGATGATTGTTCTCTGTCGGTTACTATACGTTTTTTATGGCCCTTCCCCTTGCCTTCTAGGGAGCAAAAGAGGGCCCCTGAAAAGGAATTGTTGGGGGGATGGGGCTGGAGGAAGGGACCAAGGAGGTTTAATTAAAACAAGCAACAGTAGCTGCCAAAACCACATATTTTTACATCGGTATCCGACCAGGAAGAACTCATTGTTCAAAACATATCAACCGAGCCATAAAATATATACTCACTACTACCATGTATATGTTTTCTCGTAATACTTTTCATTCATTAATTTTTTTTCTAACATTTTACTCCTGTTGTCCACATATTTTCTCATTGCCTTGCTGGGGTCATTCTTCCAGGAATTGAGGTCCCTATTCTCTAGAATAGGCTCTCAATTGAAGAAGCAATGAATTCCTTGGACGTGGGTGCCATGGTGACCACAATTCAAAAACGTGCTAAATGACAGTTCAATTGGTATGGCTAGCACACTGGTTGGCGTTGGACACTGACTCAGAAAGACAAGATCTCGCAGGACTCTTAGACAAGCCTTGTACCATGGAACCAAGCAAAGTGCCCCCTTCCTAAAGCACTACGACATAATAAAAATATGCTGGGACACATACTGTAAGTAAGTGGGCATGAGAGTCTCATCCTTCTGATATGGGTGGTGCTGCCATAGTTCTTGTGGCAGATAGACACACCACAAAGCCTTGCCCCAGGAAGGGATCCCTACCATGGATGCTTTATACACCAAAAACAATTCCTGGCCTTTGAGGCTCTGCAGGACACTTAGGGTATAAATGGGGGACAGTTCTTCTTATATGGAGTGCTGAGAGCAGCAATTGTTTACACATGGTGGCTAGGGACACATGGACCAGAGTGAGCAGGTGCCATATCTTCGAAATTATGCATGGAGTAAATACAAAGGCAGTAACCTGTAAGCACAGGGTGCTAGCCCCAGTGTTTCAGGCCCCCACCGTTGCTTTGAAAGCCAAGTGGGAACACCGGATGGGTGGAGACATCACTACCAAACAATGGGAAAAGATACTGGAATGCAGGAGGGGGTAAATAGGAAGCCCCACTTTAAATAAACCCAACTTACCTATCTACACTGCACATATTTGTCTCTGACCTGACTTGCCAAAATGTATCTAGGGCTCCTTTCGGATTGCCTTGGATGCTATTCAGGAGACACAGAGTTTTTTCTTATGGTCTGCAACTGTCCCCACATGCAAACTTACTGGAAATCCTTAACAGACTTTCTGACGGAATTGACGGGCTGACAGTTCTCCTTGAGGATGGCACTGTGCCGATTGGGCATATTCATGTTGTCCAAATGGGCTAAACACATATCTCCATTTCTCACCCTTTCCCTCTTCTTGGGCAAATGAAACACCACAATGAACTAGGAGGCCACCAGGCCCCTCCAATCATGGCATGGTGGGTGGTGTCCTGATAAATTGGTTGAGTTGGGCAAGGGACTTTGCAGGCCAAACTGGATGACAGACCACCATGAGACATGGCGTATGGAACAATATGACTACTGAATACCTACACCATTGGACACAGGTCACAACATGTGCCTCGCAAATACAGGTCTGTAGCAGGTGTCAACGTAAGCAGCGGCAGCATGTCGAAATACTTGTTCCTTTTAAGGATATTGGTTTCACCGACATTATATGGAGGGGGAAGAAGACATCTTGCATAGATGTGTGTTGGGAAGGAAATGAAGTTTTGCGGGTTGGGTTAGAACCTGTCCAGGATCAGATATGTACCGGTAATGATGTGCACTGTGAGGTTATGTACTTGAGTTTTCTGGGGTGTATCATAACAGTTCTCGCCATGTCTAATTTGATGTAAGACCTTTATTCCAGGGTTCGCCAACAAGTAGCTCGGGAGCTACTGGTAGTTCGCCAGCACCATGAAAGCAGCTCTAAGAGGTGAATATAAGCCAATCAATCTCAGAAGAAAGTATATAACAAGGTGGCCCCAGTCATCTCAAGCTCCTTAGAGTGAAAGCCAGCTAAAGCAATAGCAGAGCCTTATAATAACACTCAAACACAAACTGTGTTGGGTTGTGGGGTCTGCCACATGACCATCTGTATCCACTCCAAACCTAAGTCACAATAAGATTGGCCATGTTATACGTCCTGCACATATGTAAACAATGCACAATCAAAGAAGAGTGGCGGTAGTAATCAGCACTGACCCACCAGAATGTGGGACTATCGGAGCCAGAGTGAAAATTTGTTGATGCTCAGCCCAACAGCTGAGAGAAGAAAAGTATGGATCCAGAGCAAAGGAAAAATAATAGCCACATCTGCATTCATTTTCATGTGTGTTTGTCTGACATTGTGTCCTCCACAATAAACAGTGTTGTTCCCTAGAAGCTACATCTAGTGTCAAGGATAAAAACATCCTGAACAACGCTTCGTAAACAATGCAGACATTTCCTACACAAGCAGAACAATGCTTGCTGGAACAACAGCTGTCTTTTTCTCTGCCTTACCCACACATGTGCCAAACTATGCATATGTGTGGTTAAGGCAGAGAGCAGTCTAGTGGATCCGGAGAGGGTGCAGTGAGGTTTTTTCTTTTTTAGGGGGCGATGTTGGGGGTTTGGGGAAGTTTAGTTTTTAGGGCTTAGGGTGGGTGGGGGGACTGGGTAGTTTTTTTTAGGGCGGGGGTTCGGTAAGTTTTAGTTTTTAGAGCTTAGATTGGGGTAGTTTATTTTTTAGGGGTGGGGAAGATTTAAGGAAGGGAGTGAGGAGGGGATGAAGGATCAGGAGAGGAAGCTGTGAGGTAAGTGGGGTTGGATTTAGTGCTTAGGGTGGGTGGGGGTTCGGGGTAGTTTAACTTTTAGAGGCGGGTTGGGGAGGCTGGGTAGTTTTTTTTGTGGGTGGGGAAGGTTTAAGCAAGGGCGAAAGAAGTGAGGAGAGAAGAGGAGGAAGGATTAGGAAAGGATGCGGTGAGGTAAGTGAGGTTGGGGCAGGCTTTGGGGTGTAGCTTTTAATGGTGAGGTGGATTTAGGGCTTTTGGGATAATTTATTTGTTAGGAGCAGGACTGGAGGGGGTCGGGGTAGTTTATTTTGTAGGGATAAGGTGGGTGGGGTGCTTGGGGTAGTTTACTTATTAGGGGCGGGGGAAGGTTTTGGGGCTCAGGGTAGGTGGGGGTGCTGGGGTAGTTTAGTTTTTAGGGGTGAGGGTAGTTTTTTTAGGGCTTAGGATGGGTGGGGCTTATCGGGGTCATTTAGTTATTAGGGGTGGGGGAACGTTTTAGAGCTCAGGGTGGGTGGGGATGTCAGGGTAGTTTAGTTTTTAGGGGCAAGGGTGGGGGCCTGGGATAGATTTTTTTAGTGCTTAGGGTGGGTGGAGGAGTCAGGGTAGTTTAGTTATTAGGGGTGGGGGAAGGTTTTAGGTCTCAGTGCGGGTAGTGGGTGTCAGGGTAGTTTAGGTTTTAGGGGCAAGGGTGGGGGTGGTTTTTATTTAGGGTATATAGTAGGTGGGGGTCAGGGTAGTTTAGTTATTAGGGATGGGGACGGTTTTAGAGCTCAGGGCGGGTGGTGGGTGTCTGGGTAGTTTACATGTTATGGGTGGGGGTAGTTTTGAGCCTCGGGTGGTTGGGGGTTTGGGTACGTTTTTAGGTTAAGAGGGGGAATGTATGAAAGAACCATGCATGCCATTTCCACATATGCCTTTACTAACGATGTTTTTACAACAAAATTCATTGTAAAGGTACGCGTGGTAAAGGCATGCTTGGAGAAGATGCGGTTGTGGTTCCGACCACGTTGTTAAGGCATGCGTGGTTTCCGCATACGTTGTTCTGTCATACATCTGCCAAAGACTAGTCACATTATAAGGGTTATATCTCTGGTGCAGTTGTGTCCATTCATGGCATAATAGTGCCCATGGCATACTAATGGTCATCCTTGACTACTATGGACATTTTTTAGTCTAGTTGTGCCATACAAGTTGCCATCATTGCCCTATTAAGAGCATGACTGGTCTACTTTTAGCCAACCCTGACAGAATGGTGACTGTTTCTCAAATATAAATACATTGACTGACAACTAGTGGGAAAACAATGGTATAATGGTGGGCGTTATTGGCAAAACATAGACATCCTTGGTGTTACGGTGTTACAGTGAGCATCCATGACCTATGATTGTAATACCTAGGCACTTTAAGCAGAATCTGTCCATGTGAGGCATTTGTACATGGCAGTACTGATATTTTGGGGACTGTGTATTTTCTAAAAATGAAAACTGATACTTTAATTTAAAGGCAAAAATTATATTTTTTTCAGAAAAGGTTTTTCTTCTGGACAATTGAATTTGTTTGCCTAAAATGGAAAGTGGAATTTGATAGAAAGAAATGTGTATTTTCTAAAATGAATATGCTGACAAAGACAAACTATTGTAGTTCTAAAACAAATTTAAAGTTGATAGCTAAATGATAATTCAGGCTGAGTTGTGGGGAGGGGTGACTTATTTCTCTGATTATGTCCTTTGGGCCGCAGAACATGTGATGATTTGAATATTACTTCACTAGTTAATAGAGGCATTTAATATTGGGAAATGTTTGCCTACCATTTCTTCTGGTGCCCTTGTCTGGAATGCTTACTTACTTATGCCTGCTACCCCTTCTGTGCTATAGCCCATCAGCCAGGACGCTCCAGCTATCTCTGTCTTAGGCTTTTTTTCAATCTTACTCCAGACGTAACCCATCTTCTTCCAGTCAGCCTCAAGCCATCAGCGCTGAGCATTTCTTGGCCTTCCTATTTTCCTCTTCCCTCGAGTGTTCAAGGTGAGTGCTTACCTGGTGGTGCTGGATGAGGACTTGCAGAGGTTGTGACCTATCCAGCCGCAGCAGCTTTTAGGGAGTTCTTCATGAACATTGAGTTGAAAAGTCTTCTGTCATAGGTCGTTGTTGCTAATGGTTTTTGGTAAGAGGATTTGGAGGATTTTCCTCAAACAGATGTTAGTTAATGCCTGGACTTTTTTAGTTGTGGTCACTCTTGTCCTCCAAGTCTCTGCTCCATACAAAAAGACTGATTTTATATTGGTGTTAAAAACCCTGATCTTAGTTTGCAGTGTTATGTCCTTTGAGCTCCAGATCTTCTCAATTAAGCCATCTCTTGCTTTGCCAATTCTTGCCTTGATATTGGCGTCTGTGCCTCCCTGCTTGTCTATGACACTGCCCAGGTAGGTGAAGGCCTCGAATTCTTCCAGTGCATCTCCTCCTAGAGTGACTGCAGTTATGCTGACTATCAGAATCTTGGTATGTCCCCTGTGGATGCTGAGGCCACGTTGTGCTGTGTCTGGAATGCTTGGGTGGTCACTACTGATGATCCGGTTTAGATTGGTCATAGTGTAATGTTAAAACATGTTGCCACTATTTTACAGCGATAAAATATGCTAGTAGCTTGGCAGGACTTTCTTTGAGCAGAAGTAGCAGTCAATTTAGAAAAGGTTGGAGACCCCTGCTTTATTTCGATATACTATTCCCAGACTTTTATAATAGCAGTACACCTTTGGGTTGCTGTTTAATATCTGTATAATACTATGGCACATACGTATGAAAAATGGCGCACAACCTCGCACAATGGTGCTAAAGAATGGCTAGCGTCTCAGAAAAAGATGCTAGTCGTTGAGGGACGGGGTTAGGGGAAATGGCACTAGTCGGTAGAAAATGATGGTAGGCTGATTGGTGGCCAAAAATCTGACACTAGTCAGCCTAGCATCATTTTTTTACGCACAAGCAGCCAAAAAATGACTTTTGTCCAAGTATAGACAGGAGTCATTATCATCAACCCAATGCCCACCAGAGGGGATCAGCGTCCCCAGGGAAATCCCAAAATACCCAGTGCCAGCCAGGGGACCCCATGTAAGGGGCCCCCAGTGGCACACCACAAACATCCACATACACTTACCTGCAACTTACATGGGATGGGCTCCATCCTCCTTTAGTGTCCCTGTGGTGTGGGTGGTGGTGATGCTGGGGCTTGGGGTGGGCATCTTTGTGCCTATTCCATGGTGTTTCCCCATGGAAATGGGCCTACCAGACATTAAATAATGGCATGAAGTGGGCTTAGCACCATTATTTAGGTCCACCTCCCACCTGCGTGTCGTTTCTGTGTCGGGTGTTAAATATGACGCTGAAGAGCTAACGACATTTTTAGGAAGGGAACCCCTACCTTGCATTTCATTGACGCAAGGTGGGTTGGGGCTAACTCCAATATTTTGACGCTAGACAGGTCCAGCGTCAAAATATAAATATGGAGTTAAGTTAGCCCCATTTCAGCGTTAAACTAAATGATGCTAAGGCGACGCTAACTCTCCTTAAATATGGGCCTGTGTGTCTATGTCACAGAAAATGTAATACGGTTATGCAAAAAAAAGTAGCCTAACATAAGTTGTCTTTTTATGATTTCATACTAAAAAGCAACACCAGTGGTAACAACACGCTACCCATGGACAACTATTGATAAGGCACCGCGAAAGTGAGATCATTCAACATATGACCCTCTGAAATCATAGATTTAACCCCTTGTTCCACTGTTAGCCTTTCTGCTCAGCGCTTAGCACTTAGTTTACAAAATAAATAACTGCCAGCGCCTAAGGCTTGGAAAGCCCACAGCTGGTGCTGTCCAATGTCATGGTTGCCGATACCAAGACTGCCCGGTCTTGATTAAACCTCATGCGTCCTTCTGTCACCCCTCTACAATCACTGCCCATCATCTCACACGTGCAGGTTCATTTTCATCACTGTTTTCTCCCTTTTTCATTGTTTTCCCATCTTTCTCTTCCTCTCCTTTCCTTCTGTCCTGCCTGTCTCTCTCCGGTGCTGCAACAAAGACTACTGATGAAAAGTAAGTCTAGTTCCCCATAAATGAGTGCCAGTCGGGCCACACTTGGAACCACCATACCAAATTAGGCACAGCCTCCATCGTCTGCTACTTGCTCCCATAGGGCTATGGTACAAGCAAGAATAGAAAAGTAAAGGAAGTAAATAGGCTTCTCAGAGCACTGTCTCTTCCTGCTGCTGCCACCTTAATTACCCCTGGGCCCGGGATAGACAGGACATTGCAAGGGGTGTCATAGGGGGAGCCAGGGATATCAGTTGATGCCACAGCTAACTCTAATTAACTTCTGAGAAATGTCTAATAAAAAGCAATACATTAACAGAGGAAGCTCACGTTCAGTGAACTGCAATTCTTGCAACTAAACCCGCCACAGGGAGCAAAACATGACAAGCACCCGACTGCAGTTACCAGGGTGGTTGCGTTGGGAGGGACAGGTAATGCAAATAATGCCCACCTGTTCTACTGCAACCACAATGAACCTCAAGGAAAGATAATCATATAGAGATATATTAAAAGAATGAACTAGGCACTGCAAGTGGTGTCCAAGGTGTCCAAGGGAGCTAACATGCTTGGGGAAAACAAAAAGTACAGTTTAAGCAATGGGGCTAATGAGGGTGGTGCTTGTGTGTTGGATTTGAAAATTGTGCTGCCAGCAGGAGATGAGTCTGTGACATTAATGTCTAAAGACCACATGCATGTTCTCAACACTCAGTGGTCTGACAGTCTTACAAGGCAGGGTTGAAAAGGCCAGAAAAAATGAAGAGGTTTACCAGGCACACATATCTTTGTGGGAAGCTAAATGAATTATACGTTTATACTTCTGTGCACTGAATTGTCCTGAGCGTACATGCAGGAGGGATATTAAAGTAAACTGATGCAGTAGCTGACATGCTTTGAGCATGGGCGGGATGGTGTTGAACAAAGTGACTTTCGCCAGCCCCAGCTGCATTTGCAATTCGAAGATATCCTTGCAGATGTAGTGGCCGCATTGGGCTTGAATTAGCTAATTGATGCTTGTGCATCAGTTTGGAAAAATTCCTTGCAAAGACCCTAGGTTGACCAATAGGATAAAATCAAAACAGAACTGCAGTCACTCATCAGAATGTGAAGCAGGTGCATGGCATAAATAACACCCTTAATACCATTTTCCATGTCTCCTATGGCACAATAAGCTCTTGCAGTGATAGTAGCTGGTCCTCTGCATAACAGATTAGCACCACCCCAGGAGAGACTGTCCAAGAAGAGAATTTCCCAGTGCTTAAACAAGTCTCCAAAACGATTCAATATAGTTTTGTCCATTAACTCTGTTATAACTTATCCATGTATATGGCATCAGCCAAAAAGGAAATTGATATGTAGCATATAATACAATAGAATAATTATGTTTTCACCACATGAGTAACATTTGGCATACTAATGCAGGCATGCATGCACAATATCATATTCAGCAGCTAGCACCACATCTGGGACCATAACTTTCTGTGGATGACATCTAGAATTCTAATTGTATTCCAGAAAGCTTTGCATGTGCAGTATCGTTATTTGTAGGACTGGCCTGGCAGCACAGCTGTCTGCAATACCTATTATTATTTCCAAATCTTTAACTTGTACACAGGGTGGGCTTTAGCTCCACGACCCAGTAACAATACCATCCCACATCATGCTATTGGCTGTTTGGTGTATTCAACCACTTATGGAGAATAACATTGCAATTCGAGAGTGACTGTTTTGTATTTACAAGAGCACTGAATAATCACACATTATTAATTAGCTCGTATACAGAATGCAATCGTTTCTTGTGTTACCACAGCACAAAAATTGAACATGAACACTTTGAAGGAAAAAAAAAACTAAGAAAAAGATTAGGCAAGAAAGATGAAAAGGAAGAAGGTAAGACAAGGTAAGAAAGCATGAAAAAGGGAAAGAAAAAGAAGTAAAGCAAAAGAGAAGAAGAGAAGGAAAGTAAGAAAGAAGGGAAGAAGGAAAGGAAGAAGGAAAGATAAAGCAAAAGGAAGGAAGAAGGAACACTAGAACATAAGAAAGATATAAAGTGGGAAAGAAAAAAGAAAAAACAAATAAAGAGAGAGAAACAAAGAGAGAAAGAAGGAAAAAAGATAGGTGACAAGAAAGAAAAAAGAATGACAAACAAAGAGAAAGAGAGAAAGGCAAGTGAGAAAGAAAACAGGAAAAATGTAATCTGGTATTCTGTAAAACAGAAGTAGTTGGATAACCAAAGATCACTACAAAAGGAATTTATAAAAACATTAGTAGGAGACGGAAACTTATAAACCGGGAACTTGCAAGGGCTCACAACTGGTAGAAATCTCATGCTATTATAACAGGATCTACACACAAAGGCAACACCAAAGTACAAATTAAAACAATGGCACAGAAAGCAACTCCCTTGTGTGTGGATGTGCTCTTCATGAAAGAGAAAAATGCATTAGTTCCAAGTGAAAATAACCAGTGGCTTAAAAAGGATAACCCATTGCCTGTGCTCTATGCTGTAGTGGGAGAAAGCAAAATATGAATGATACAACAACATATCAATAGATGAAAAGAGGCAGCTGATAGAACCTTTTAGTTACAATATTATCTATATTTTAATAAAATCGAAGGTCTTGGCTAATGCTAGATCTAAAAAGGATAAAAAGAAAATATGAGTTGCCTAAGCAGGGCCACTTTATGAGCCTGCAATAAAAATGTTAAATGAAAAAATATGTTTACTAACACAGCCTTTTTATTAGCAATGCATTTTAGACAATAAGGGGCTGCTTATGAGTTTTCTGTTGGACCGCCAAACCTACAGGGATGAGGCTGCTGTCAAGCCGAGGCTTTACCCCCCATCGTATTAAGGTGTTTCCACCAGGCTGACCGGTAGAAACATCGTATTACGACGTATCCGCCAGTCAGCCTGGTGGAATAAGCGTGGTGGCACCAGCACCCTTGGAATGAGTATACAGCGTGCATTCTGAGAGTGCTGGCAGGAGGGCCCATGCACTGCACATGGTTGTGGGCAGTGCAGCGGGGCTGTGGCCCCCAGCACTGCCTTTCCACTAGCCTTTTCAAGGCAGCGACCCCACCATGAAAATGCTGGCGGAAAGTGGAGTTGTGATCAGCACGGCGATGCCGAACTCGGCATCGCCATGGCTGACCACAACTCAGACCACTGCCAACCCGTGGAGATCTATGATCCTGGCAGTGCAGGGAGTCTCCTAGCAGTCCGACCACCAGGATCATAATCTGGCAGTCAGACCGCTAGGAGTGCAGCGGTCTCACCGTCACCACAGGTTTGGCAGTCCTTGGATTGCCAAACTCAAATCAGCCTCTAGGCCTTTTAGTTCAGCCATGAATTTGTATTATTATTTGTGAAGGAGATGAATGCATCACTAACTACCCAATTATTCAAATCGCAGGCAGTAACAATGCCACATAAACAATGCTAGACCTGGCAACTTTTTTGCATGTTTCCCCTGTCTTTTGCCTTCTGACCTCCTGTTTCGATGGTATGTTGGACTTCGTTTTTGCTGTTGTATTGTCTCTGCGCAGTTTAGCACTGCAGCCCACTGCTAAAGTACAAGTGCTGTGTAAATTGTAGTGATACTGATTAGTTTTCCATGATTGGCAGGTTTGATTTACCAGTAAGTCCCTAGTATAGTGCACCATGTGTGACCAGAGCCTATAAATCAAATGCTACTAGTGGGCCTGCAGAACTGATTGTGCCACCCACATAAGTAGCCTTGTAAACATGTCTCAGACCTGCCATTGTCTGTGTGTGCAGCTATAAACCTCCATGTAGCCCTGGCAAGTGCACCCACATGCTTCTAAACCTTCCCTTTTTCTTCATGTAAGGGACCCCTAAGTTAGGACCAAGGCAGCCCCATTGTCAGGGTGCAGTGTATTCAAAAGGTAGGACATGTACTAGTGTGTTTACATGTCCTGATAGTGAAATACTGCCAAGTTCATTTTTCACTATTGCGAGGCCTATCTCTCCCATCGGTTAACATGGGGATTGCATTTAAATTCCTCTTCAGTGTAATTGTCCATTGGGCCAGATAGATATATGGAGTTTGGGGTCTCTGAACTCACGATTTAAAAATATATCTTTTAGTGACATTGGCTTTTAGATTGTCAGTTTGAAAATGCCACTTTTAGAAAGTGGGCATTTTCTTGCTTAACCATTCTGTGCCTCTTTTTAGTTCCTGAATCCACGTCTGGGTCAGACTGACAGTTAGGCTGCTTATGAATTCACTCTAGACAGTGACACAAAGGGAGCTGAGGTGTGTCCTGCATATCCTGATGGGACTTCCTAGGCTAGAGTGGGAGGGAAGAGCTCACACCTGGACATGACACCTGCTCCTGCACAACGCTGCCAACGATTCTGCTGCCTGCACCTTGACCTGATGGCACTGCATGGAGCCTTGCCCTGCTTCTCATTGCAACCGTGATCTCACCAATGATGACGCCTGATGCCGTCACAGAGCCACTAGTTGCACTGTGACCTGTGGGCCCCAAAAGTTGCATCGCCTCACTTCACATCGCAGCCTTGGTATTCCTGAGGACAACGCTCTATGCTGACACTGACAGCATTGCCTGCCCCATGGCCTGAGGACACAGCTCGTGAGGTACACGAGGCACCATCCCATCCCGCACCACAGCCTCGGTCCACAAACACCAACGCCATCAACTCCAGCATCATCAACAGATGCCCCTGCCTATATCGTGACCGGTGGGTGCTGCACGGTACCCGCCACCCTTCATACTGCAGCCTTGGACCTACCAATAAGAGTGCTTCATCAACAACGACGCCGCTGTCTGCACCGTGAGCTGGAGACACCGCACATTCCCTCTTCACACCACAGCCCAGGTCTCACCTGTGCCACCGTCACGGAGCTGCTGCCTGCACCATAAGCTGTTGGCACAGCACATTGCATCGTCCTGCTTAGCACCGCAGCCCCAACACCATCAACACCATTGCTCCTGACTTCGTCATCAGCACGGAATTCGATCTGCAACACATGTGACTTCAAGGGCCCAATGACCCCTGCACTGACCTCCGGATCTGATGCCTGCCGACACCAGTGACGCTGCACTTCAGTTCTCATCACAGGGACCGCAATGCCCTTCATTTTCAAGGTACTGTTTACAGGTCTTCTCAACAGTGTAGCTAGCCTGCGACCTCACTGTGGGCCTGAACTGTTAGATATGTTGTTCACGATTCCGTGATAGCCCTGGGTGAAGCTATTGACTTCAAGGAATTGTATTTTTAAGTCATTCTTGCAAAAATGAATCTCCTTTTTACTGTATGTTGGATTTTTCTCATTTTCGTCTTGTTTTACACAGTTAAATATTGACTATTTTTCTAAACCGGTGCGGTGTCCTTTTGTAGTGTTTTCTCTGTATTACTGTGTGTTATATGCAGATGCTTTACACATTGCCTCTGAGATAAGCATGACTATTGCGCCGAGCTACCAAGGGGGTGAGCTTAGATGTGTGACTCCCTTGTTCTGACTAAGAAGAAGAGTCCCTACTTGGACAGGCTACAAGTCACTGCCAACTAGAGACTCCCATCTCTAACAAACACTTTATAATATAAAGTTTAAAAGGTATGCACACAATATAAATATCAGGAATGTAAAGTTGCAAATAAAATTATTAAAATTGAAGAAACACTTTGAACCAGCTTTGCAACTAAATAATATGCAACTATTTTTAGCTGGATGTGAACATTGTTAACAATGTTCAAAGACTTTGTGCAGTCACTGAAAGAGAACCGAGCCAATTCGTAAAATGTTGTGTGTTGTGGTGGGTGAAAGGAAAACGTCACAATTTAACAGACCAATGGATGAAGTCTGCTGACCAAAAGCCCTTCTAGATATGTGTGATGTTTTACGATTTTTTGGGGGGGAAATCGTTTAGCGAGTCTCATAGGCCAAACCTAAAAGCATTGCATCATTAGCTCAGTGCTATAGCTCTTTTACGAGCAATGACAGCGTGTCAGTATCTGCGAATGGAAACATTGCTACCAGCTCCACCTGCCGCCCCTTCTTATGTCCCCAACTCCACTACTCATCCGCCACCTCCGCGGGGGGCCGTGTGTACATCCTGCTGAAAATATGAATAGCGCAAGTACACTGCTGCACGGTGCTCACTGCACCATATAAAAAAGATATGTAAACACATCATTTTGAGTGCTTTAGTACCTGGTGAGGGGACGCTGATCCCCGGGAAACTGAAGGCAATTGTTGCCACTAACCACCTAACATGCACTGACCTGCCAGCTACAGGAACCAGTAGCAGATCCGTGATCATTCCCTGCGCCCGTCAGGCCCCAGAATTGCACACAAGTCGAATTGTCATAGTCCACGCCTGTGCCGACCTGTCATGTGAAAGCTATGCCCAGTTCCTACTGTCACAAGGTAGTCGCGAGCAAGACCCAGCCGTGGTGAAACATGTAATCACTATCTGCATGATACAGGTAGGCAGCAAGGTAAGTCTCTGAGCCCCCGTGTAATCGTGTATTTTGCTCTGTAATTTGTTACAATCTCTAATCAGTCTACATAGGTCATTTGGCATATTCCTTTTAATTTATAATCACCCACGGACAATGGAGGAGACACGTGTGCGGCAAGTCAGGCTGGTTGGTTTGCAGAAAGTGTCGAGGGATGGGTTAGCGGTCTTTTTTGTTTAATTCAGTACGCCACTAAGGACTATGCCAACATTTAACAACTTGCCAGCGATAAACCCTACCAAACCATTAAAACATGTCGCACACGTGCAACACCACATTCCTCCCAAAAACTAACAAAGATTACTACAAAAAGAGAGAATAATGATTGGAACTGTTAACGCGTCCGTCTATGTAAATTTATACACATTAGGACTCGTTTTAGGTCGATGAACCTTTGGACACAGTGGTGAGTCTCCGTAGGACGAGATTACCAAGCATCAAATATATATTTCCCAAAAAACATCAATGAACCTTCGACGCATTCATTAGTTCTCAGACTCAAATAACCACACCTTGAAGGAAGATTTTGTGATTTTATTCCCTATTGATTACAATCTAATAATAAACGTATTAACCTCAATACCAAGAAGCATAAAAGCATAATCACAAAGTGGCAACTACGATGAACTTTCAACAATGCGATGATCAGAATCATAGGATAGATACGCTAGCAAAGAATAGATCATAGTGCATAACAAACCATAGAATATCAGTTCAGCATAGCTACATGTCAGTCACATCAGTTCCGTCCGTCAAATGAATACCTCATCTAACCTCGAATCAGCATTAGCATGTTGGGCTTTATGCAAAATAATTTTAGAACATCAATTTGGAAAACATCTAACTAAGATACCTAATTAAATATACACAGCAGTTGGTACCTAGAAAGAAAAGGCCAATAGATGCCGTTAGCATTAATAATTACCCTCCTCGAGATAGGTCAGCATACAGGATCAGTCTTCGTCTTCAGGACATCAGTTAGTTCACCGTCAATCTATCTAAATTAGAAGCAAGGGACACTCTCCTCTTAAGGAGGAAAGTGTAAAGGGCAGTCTATGGGCTAGGATAATTTTGTCTAAGTCTCAGATCACCAAAAAGAGTGACAGAGTTTCTGGATGCAATCGATATCATTCCCTACCTAATACCCCTCGTCTCTTGTGTCATGAGTTTTTATCCCTTTTTCGTAATACATTCCCTCAAAATTCTATTGGTTAATAACTACACCCCACAATTGGTAACCAATCTAATTATACATTAAGTAATGCATTTGTCATTTCTTGATATTAAATTGTCTCCCAATTGGTCTTCATAATCAGCATTTTCGTAGGTGGTACGTCCGGGGTTACTTCACCATCTTGGCACACGTCTCAGGTTAAAAGTTCCCTTATCCTCGTCTCATTGTCCTTGTAAGTGTCCATTAATGTTTCGAAGCACATAATTTTATACTAAAAGCTGCTAGCATGCGGATGAGAAAATTCCTTCATGTTTCAAACTAGAACAGAAAGAACAATAGCTGGGTCATGATTATTTGCAAGTCCGCACACTGGAGAAACAGAAAAATACGCTTTTAAATGAGAGATACACAGCTAGTTCGCGACTCATGCTAACTTAAGACATACGAGTTTTAATGAATACAGTTTTGATCGTAATAATACATATAACTGAATAATTATTATTAATTCAGCATTAGTGTTCATAAATGAGTAAATCTTTGCGTTTATTAATACATTTTATTTATTAATAGTGTTTAGTCCAATGTAAGCGTTTCACGTCTATAATATATGATATTTAAACTACGCTCTCTCAGTCCCTCCTCTGATGACGAACGTCATCACACAATTCTTGATCTTCAATTTTTCACCTTGCCCATAATGCGCATTTCAACATCTTGCCCTTTATGTGAACTTTCCCATATTTCATTAAACATTTTCTCTCTTTCACTTTCTTCATTCTGTCTGGCTCTTTTGGACAGGTTTCTCTTAATTTTGTCATTAATTTTGCATGCTCCCCATAATCCTAATAGGCAAATCAAAACAATTAATAAGCCTAACATAATTTTCGCAAGAACTCCATTCCAAATGTTGGTAAACCAGTTTCCTACCCGGGCAATTCCTTTTCCAAATTTTTCCCAAACTCCAGGTTCTTTTAGATCCTTCAAATCTGTACTATCTCTAGTCAGGTTAGTAAGCATGCTTCTAATTTTCTTACTGTTATCAGGTATATAAGAACAGCAGTGACGTTTATTAAGCATTTTGCACACACCTCCATTCTTTGCTAAAAGAATGTCTAAAGCAAGCCGATTTTGAAGAGTCATAGCTCTTTCTGCAGCAAGTTCAGTATCCATCAATAATATTGCTCCTGTAAAATTTGTCAGCATGTTATCCACAATAGTAGACAACTTTTGAATTTTCATAGAATTTAAGATAACCCCAACTGATGGGATTATTGCTCCAAATATGTCACCAATGACAGCAGCCACTGATTCTCGTTTCTGTCTAGAATGTTGTATTTCAGAAGATTTAGGTATTTGTTTTAAGTCATCAATCTGGTATATCTTTGGGAAAACTATTCCCAAATAACATGTCCCATACCATCCCTTTGGGAGACGGTAATATGCATTTAACCCACAGATGTAATAGATTCCAGGAATCGCTGGGTCTTGTCCATTTAACTTGAAGGTCCATTTACTCTGAAACAAAAACACATGTCTACATTCACTCGTACCCACAAACAAATTGTCTTGATCGGATCTTGGTCTGTATAAACATAGTCTACCTACGTGTAATGCATCTATAGCTAATTTGCCTTGTGTTTTAATTGCAGTATAAGCGTAATCATTTGCATAAGTGCGTTTTTCTAAACCTTTTTCTAACTTTTCCTTTAATGCTTTGCGTCTATCATCTGTATGATCTAAAAAGCTTTTTTCCACAGGAGACAGTAAGCATGTTAAATTGTTGCGGTGTGCATAAGCAGTTCCAAATGTTAGTGTTGGCTCAAAGAATCCTCTAACTAATTTTATATCATGCTCTTTAGCTAGCTTATTTAAGAATTCAATTACAGGCACAAAAGAAAACACAACATCCAAATTTGAATAAAAGTATTGTACATGCTCTTGATTATAAAATCTTGTTAGTAGCAAGCTGCAGCTAATCCCATAAGTAAGAGGGAGGCTATGATAACTAACCCCCTCCTGCACAGATGAAGGAATTTTAGTACACACATAACAATCTTTCGTATCCATAGTTTCCACATACTCATTTAATAAGCGATAGAAAACATTAGTAGAAAGTTCCCCTTTTGTATCAGTTCCCTCATGTAGATGTCTAGCATCCTGTTCAAATTTCTCCCATGGTGATAGTTTATTAGTTGTAGTGGTAGTCTCAGGTTTTAAAGTTGCATTAATAGTTTCATTCTCTCTCCATGGCATTCCCACAATCACTCCCCCAATCATTATTGCGCATACAACACCTATCATAAGTCCTAACCAACCACACACCTTACTTCCTTTGTTACTATAAGCCATGTTTGTATAGAATCAGAATAGTAGATCAACAATCAACTTAAGATGGCAAACTCTTTCTGCGTATTTACAGCGTCTTCTCTCACTCTAGGACCCTTTTCATTAGTTCAGGTTAGCAGCTTGTCGCAATCAGGTTTCTATAAGTCAAATTCAGGTTTAATTGTCTCTTTCCGGTAGGTTTATAAAGTCTCTTTCCTTTTAATATATTTTCCAAGATTTTCTGTTGTTGGTTTCCTTCAGGTACCGTAGTATTGGCCTGGCACTTCTTGATCAAAACAAAATGCCAAAAATTCTTGTTGCCATTCAGAGGTTGTGGCGTATGCCCATTCAGGACCTGTATACCTTCGGTTTGCTATTCTCTTTCTTTTTAATCTTCGTTCACCCTGCTGTTCCCCTTCGCTCAGATCATCCCTCTGTGAGGTATCGCTTTCTTCTATTATTGTCTTGTTTGTTAATTCTCTTATTCTAAAAGGTGACTTTTCCGGCCATGTATCACCCTCTATGTGTCTTATTTCGGCATTTTCATTCAGGATGCTGGACAGCACCCTCCTCTTGTGATATGGTGTTTTCTCCTGATAAGCTTGGAACTTGATCAGAAGATTCTGATTCGTTCTGATCTAGATTTACCACTTCTCCGTCTCTCTCTTCTTTCTGTTCTATACTGTATTCAGGCTCTGAAATGTATTCGTCTGCTTCTGGGAGAACCTCTTCTTGCCTTTGTTCTCCTGCTGCCTCCACTGAGATTGGCACTCCGTCACCTCTCTCGAACTCTCTGATAGTGTGAGGGACGCGGCTGTTCTCAGCGGGCTCTCCTGTGGTCTCAGATCTTTCTTGACTGATCTCTGACTCTGAGACTTCTCCTCTCGAAGTTGCTGTACCGGAATTTTCAAGTTCCTCTTCAACAGGACACGTTACCCTTTTTGTATGGCTGGCATGTATCCAGTTGGGAACCCCGGCACACTTCACAGCAGTAGTGGTCGTCAATATCACTTGATATGGCCCTTTCCAACGCGGCTCAAGACCCGATTTTCTTACGTGCTTCTTGACAACCACCCAATCTCCAGCATGCAGAGAGTGTCCTGGTTCGCCAATTGGTGGTAACGTGTTAGCTTCCACCTGGTGAGAGAAAGAGCGTATCACGTCAGCTAAACGTTGCAGTAATCCAACACCATATCATCTGTAATATTCACTAGGGCATTTGCAGGTACCGCTGGCAACCTCATTGCTCTACCCATGAGGATTTCATGGGGGGACAGTCCTGTTTTCTTATCTGGTGTGTTTCTCATGGACATCAATACTAGCGGTAATGCATCTGGCCACTTCATGTTTGTTGCTGCACACATTTTCGCTATTCTTGATTTTAAAGTACCATTCATCTGTTCAACTAGTCCTGATGCTTCAGGGCGATAGCTACAGTGTAACTTCTGCTCGATGTTGAGTGCTGCACACAGAAGCTTGATCACCTCATTGTCGAAGTGTCTTCCCCTATCTGATTCTATAGAAACCGGAAACCCGAATCGTGGTATTAATTCCCTCAGTAATAGTTTTGCAACTGTGAGACTGTCATTTCTACGTGTAGGGTATGCCTCAATCCAATGACTGAAAACACACACAATCACCAACACGTACTTCAATCCTCCACAAACAGGCATTTCAATGAAATCCATTTTTATTCTATTAAATGGACCTCCAGCTCTTCCAATGTGGCTCAAATTTACCACTGTTCCTTTTCCAGCATTCATCTGTTGACAGATGATGCACCTGTGGCAGGTGATTTCTGCGGCATGTCTGAATTTTGGATTAAACCAATCAATTTTAAAGGATCTGATCATGGCGTCTCTTCCTAAATGTGCTTGCCCATGATATAATCGGGCAAATTGTGACAGAAGACTATTAGGTAAGACCAATTTTCCATCATCTGAGACCCATATATCATCTGCTCTTTGTACACATTGCATTTTCTGCCAGGAACGTTTTTCTTCTTTGTTAGCACGGTTTTGTAGTGTCTTTAACTCATCTAAGGTATCAACCACTTGTAACGCTAGATTCAAAGTTGTATCATTTTCAGGTTGAGGTAGCAATTCCCACTGCTCCCTGAATGATATACAATTCAATGCACAAAATCTTGCAACCTGATCTGCATAACCATTCCCCATTGACACAAAGTCTTGTGATCTGGTGTGAGCACTGCACTTTACCACGGCAATTTCAAGAGGTAACTGAATTGCATGTAACAAATCTCTTATTTGTTCTCCATTTTTCACTGGTGATCCGGAGGAAGTCATAAAACCCCTTTGTGACCAGATCTGACCAAAATCATGTACAATTCCAAATCCGTACCTGCTGTCAGTATAGATTGTAACTTTCAAATTCACAGCAGCATGGCAGGCCTTTGTAAGAGCTATTAATTCTGCTACTTGTGCAGAGAATACCTTTTTAAGCCAAGAGGCCTCAACTATGCCAGATATTGTACATACTGCATAGCCGGCTCTCAATGTCCCTGTTGAATCTCTTAAACAGGACCCATCCACAAACATAATGCAATCATTTTCTTTCAATTGGGTGTCCTGTATGTCTGGACGAGGTTTGGTACAGAGGTCAGTCACCTCAAGACAATCATGCTCAAATTCTTCCCCCTCTTTGATTTCTGTATTCTCATTGGGAAGTAGAGTTGCCGGGTTCAGTACTGTGCATCTTTTCAGTGTAACATTTGGTGACCCCAAAATAATCGTCTCATATTTGGTAAGTCGTGCATTTGTCATGTGTTGTGTTTTCGTTCTTGTCAACAAGATTTCAACAGAATGTGGAACCAAAACTGTCAAAGGGTATCCCATGACTATGCCCTCACATTGGGAAAGGCTTTGACCAACTGCTGCAACTGCTCGCAAACAACCCGGTAGGGCTGCTGCGACAGGGTCCAAGGTAGCTGAAAAATATGCTACAGGGCGATTTGCATCTCCGTGGACCTGTGTTAAAACAGACAAAGAACAAGCATCACGTTCATGACAAAACAACAGAAAGGGTTTCTCATAATCAGGCATCCCTAATGCTGGGGCCCTGCACATGCATTCCTTTAGCTCTAAGAATGACTCAAGTTCTTCTTTTGTCAAAGTGATTGTATATGGTTCATCTTTGACATCTTTCCCTGTCAATTTTATTAGGGGCTTTGCAATGATTGAGAAATTGGGTATCCATTGACGGCAATAACCCACCATTCCCAAAAACATCCTGACATCTCTTTTTGTTGTTGGGGGATTCATTTGTATGACAGCTGTTATTCTCTCCTTTGATATCCTTCGGGATCCTTTCTCAATTAGATGCCCCAAATATTTGACTTCTTTCTGGCAGTATTGCAGTTTCTTAGGTGACACCTTATGCCCGTTTCTTCCCAAATGGTTCAGCAATGCAATAGTATCATATTTGCAACTGTCTCTGGTTTTGGATGCAATCAACAGGTCATCAATGTACTGCACAAGAGTTGAATTAAATGGCAGCACAAGGGGTTCCAAATCCTTCTTTAATATCTGATTAAAGATGGATGGTGACTCTGAAAACCCTTGAGGGATTCTGCACCAACTGTACACCTTATCCAGGAATTTGAAACTGAACAAAAATTGGCTGTCCTCATGCAGCGGTATTGAGAAAAATGCTTGTGATAGGTCTACTACGGTAAACCATTCAGCATCACAAGGAACTTGGAACATTATTACCGCTGGGTTAGGAACCACAGGGCAGCATTTTATCACGATTTCATATATTTTTCTCAAATCCTGCACAATTCGAACTTTCCCACAGGGCTTTCTCAAACCCATAATAGGTGAGTTACACGGACTGCTCAAAACTTCTTTCAAAACTCCTTGCCTGAGAAAATCTGCAATTATCTGTGTCACTTCAATGAGTACGTCTTGAGTCATGTGATATTGTGGTACTTGTGGGAATACTGCATTTGGTCTTATCTGCACCTTGACTGGTTTGACTCCTTTAATTAATCCAACCTCTTTTCCTGTCAAGTCCCACACTCTCTCCGTTACGGACCCTTGTAGGTCAGCAGGTAAGTCAATCAGAGTGAATACTGGGAATAAAGTAATTAGAGGGTAATCTTCGCTCATTTCTCCTCCCTCCATGAGCTGGCCCTCATCTCCTTTATCATCACTGTTTGTCTGAACTTCTATTCCATCGTTGGAACAGGTAATTGAACATTTAGTTTTACATAGTAGGGATACTGGACTTGAGTCACATGCGACAAACCTATGCAGGCCTTGGAAATTTCCAATTTCAACCTGTACTGGGTCAGTAATTGGATTTGTTAAATACTGATTAGCCACACCAACCACTCGTATTGTGCATCCCGATAAGGGTAATCTCGGTACTTCCACACTGCGGACTGTAGAGCGTGTAGCTCCAGTGTCAACCAAAAATGAAACTTTATAGCCCATTACCTTTCCCTCTGCATATGGGCCTCTCTGATCTACTTCTAATGAGGCTGCAAGCCTGCACTCCTCACTTTCTGAACTGTCATCTGACCATTCTTCATTTATTTCATTTTCACCTCGTAATGGGAATTGTTGCACAGTATTGTTTTGACTCGTTACCTGACCTGTGACCTGTTGAGGAAGCGTCACCTGTTGCTTACCCATCAGGGCTAGGGGTAACTGCATTTGCTGTCTAGGCACCATAGAAATCTGCTGTTGCATTGGTTATACTGACACAGTTTGGAAACGTGGCATTTGCATTTGCTGCATGGGTTGCACCCCTGACATTTGCACCAAATTATTCTGATAGTTCTGATTTTGTTGTCTCATTCTTGGACCTCGCGGATTCTGCTGTGCACCGACACTCAGGCCCTGCTGAACTGCACCATCATGCACCATATTTGGACAATCCTGCTTCCAATGTCCCATGCCCCCGCATGCATGACATGGCGACATCCTCTTCACTACTTGCCCGTCATTTTGAACTACAACATTATTCATGTCCAAACCACGATTCACAAAACCTCGACCTCTACCTCTCGGCTGTACCTGAAACCTGCCGTTCATTTGCGGTTGCTGATGCATCATCTGCTGAACACCATTTCCCTGGATTCCAGCTTGTGCAGCTCTTATCTGCATCACCATCACTTTCTCTTTCAGCTTTTTCTGCTTTAACTCAATTTCATCACTACAGTATTTCGCATACTGCAACATCTCATCAATTGGTTTAGCTTGCCAACAAATCAAATGATTCTTAATCATCTGACCAACCTCTGGTCTCAACCCTTCAACAAATCTGAACACAAGATGATTCATGTCTTTCGGCTCGATCGTCTCAGTACCACTGTAATGTTTAAATGCTTTTAACAATCTCTCATAATAGGCATGTATTGATTCCTTAACTTCTTGCGAAGTCCGGTCGATTTTCTGCCAATCGGTCACCTTCGGTGACACCTTTTGTTTCAAAAATTCAATGACTTTATGATAATATTTCATCACCTCTTCAGAAGGTGCTCCAGTCACCTTATCCCTTGCCGGTTCCTTTGTGGGCCAATCTACCCCTCTCTTGCACTCAAGCCACAAATCCGGTGGAACAATAATCTCAAACAAAGTATTTAAGTCCTCCCAAAGACATTTTGCAAGCTTCACAAATCTATCTGTCTGTTGATACCACTCGATCGGTTTTTCTCTCAACCTTGGGTAATCATTCGTAAAGGACAAAATATCTCCCCTGGACCAAGGCACATGGACTAAAACACCACCAGCCGTTTCTCTCATGGGCAGGATTTTTACTGAATCTAGATTAGGTGTAGTTGCTGCTTCAATAGACCCTGGGCTATCCCTCTTCCCTTTGTCTCTTTTCTTTGCCCATCGGTTTTCCCATTTTTCTAATGCTCCCCAGATTTGCGCACTCTGCAGCAATTCTTTCAGGTGTGTCTTCATACCTGCGGATCTCATGTGTTAAAAATCTTTCGTGTCAAAATCTAATCTGTAACTTCTTTTCAAATGTTTTGTGTTCCCAATGTCGATATTGTATTTGTCTGCCAAATTCGCTAATTTCTGGTGTATTTTCCCTACTTCTTTGGTAATCTTAGGGCATAAGTATCTCAGTTTTGCCTCAGTGTAGGATTCCAACCTATTCATCCCCATTGTTCCTTCCACCAATTCAGCAGCTTCTGTTCCTAGTCGTACTAGATTCAGGTATTCATCTTGTTTTTCCTTTTCAGGATTGACTTCGGTTACTGTAGTCGCTGTAGTCTTTTGTGATGTGCAAGTTTTCTCTAACCACTCATTTAACTGTTGTACTGTAAAACCTTGCAGTGAAATGTTCCCTGCATGTATCATTGGAGTATATGAGGTATTAGTACTCATAGTTTGGGGAGTCAGGA
The DNA here is from genome assembly GCF_031143425.1 of Pleurodeles waltl. Classification (NCBI taxonomy): domain Eukaryota; kingdom Metazoa; phylum Chordata; class Amphibia; order Caudata; family Salamandridae; genus Pleurodeles; species Pleurodeles waltl. The sequence continues at coordinate 232,961,530 of NC_090448.1, read as the reverse complement.
CTCCCAACCCTGCTTGTCGCATTGCCTCAAGAGGCGCCCCTATTGGACTGAGGTCCATTAAGGGTCTTGATTGTTCGCAGACTTGTCCTGCCTGGGCCATTATTTGTGGAGTTCTACTAGGCCCTCCTCTTATCATTTCATTAGCCATAACTCCCTGTTCGCATGTCCCTGTTTTCTCCTGCGCATACTGTATAATGGTACTGGGGGACCAACAGTGATAGGTAATGATATAGCGGCAGGTGTCTGACCTGATCCCAGGCTTCTAGGAGCTGCAACACCATATGTCTGCTCTAATAAACCTGGTGCAGGTTCTTTCAAAGGACCCGCTACTGGGTTATACCCCGGTATCAGTCGTGGTGGTTGTGACACTAACTGTGGGGTTGACTCAATCTGTATCAGCCTTGGCTTTGTATATGTCGGGTCTGGCGGCACCACCAAGTTCGTAGTAGTCTCAAGTACTGGAACATCGGGGTAAATTCTTTTTATCTGTGGTGGAGGTTGTAACTGTATCGGTACGTCTGGTGCAGTAGGTACACTGTCACCATTCTGTATCAAAGCTGTATCGCTAGTCTGTACCGTATCAGTAGCTCCCTTTTCCTGCGTCTGGTTCCCAGGATCCAAGCTAGTGCTCGGAACATCGTCACTCACCGCATAAGGTGGTGGTCGATCATGCAGCAATCTATCCATAAACTCCTCATCCTCTGAATCATCCTCTTCTTCCCAAGACCTTTTTTGTTCTTTATCTTTGCCTGAGTCTTTGTTAGTTTTGCAAGAAGCTTTCTTTCCTTGTGTCTCTTCTCCCTGTGTTATCGCTGGAAACAGTTTTAACCCATCTACTATTCCCCGTCTCCACATCTTATTCTCGTTGTCCCATCTTGCTTCGGCATATGATTTTTCTGCCCTTGTCAACCTCCTGTGAAACCTTTCCTGCCTATGTTTAAGAGCCATCAGATCCCAGATCGCTAGAGCCTCGTATTGTGCCGGTCTCGGAGGTGGTTTCTGCGTACTTAACATCCACCTCAAGTTCTCTAATACCTTTTGATTGAATGTCCCATGTTCCGGAAACGCTAGACACCCTTCTTTTTCTGTCAACTTGCACCATTGTTTTATCCATAAACAAGGTGCAACACCCTTTTCCTCCATAACTGTATAGGCAGGAGTACCCTTGGGTGGTGTAGGTTCCCCGTCGGTTGCGACAATGTACACATCTCCCCTCAAAGCGCTTTTGAATGCCTTAACAAAATTAATTTTATTTTATATTTAATCGGGAAACGGCTTAGTTCCCAGGACACTCTTCACCTGCCCTTTGCTCACCCTATTGCCTCTTACGGACGGCAGCCAATCCGTGCGCGACCCCTCTCGACATCTGACCTATCCCAGCGCGGCACCACTGACGTCACACCCATACACACTGCAGCTGCCAAAGTCTTGCGGCTTCTCCACACCTCGCTAAATTCTTACAACTCATACAAACTAATGCGATTTATTGCAGACACTTTAAAATGACAAAACAAATCTGCCGGTTTACTACAGGAAGGGTAACACATTCGCTTCAGAACTTTACAGAGATTTCACTTGAAGCCTCGGCCGCTACTCTCTCTTTCTCATATCCCACATGTGCAAGCAGAATTCGACCCGCAAATCCTACTCTCGACTTGTCAATGACTCCCTCTAGTGCACTTTAGAGCTTGTCAAATCTCCATCGAAGGTTTCATACATACGTTGTGACTCAAACTTGACTTGTCAACCACGCCCGATTGACCTATTAAACCGCACAGATTACAACATAAACCATAATTTTCATCCTACTCCGGAGTCTTAGACCTCAACAGGTCCGTATACCTTAACCAACCACATGGATAATTTTTGAACAATAAGCGCTGCATTCACATGAAGTACGCCGACTTCCCTACTCTCATACTGTGGAGTACGCCCACTCCTGCTAAACTACACTTAATTTTGGCCTAAATACACACAATCTTCACAATCTCCTGCAAGATGCATAAGCTTTTAAGCAAGCGCAAGGCCCTAATCACACATACTATGGTGCCGAGAACATTCCCAACTCATCTAGACAGGCTCCGAGATCCCGGGAAAGCCGATGGCGAACCTAGCCACTCATCGTTTTGCCAAATTTCATTATCACAGAAAACAAAATTAAAAATGAATACTCCGTCCTAGGGCCCCCAAGGGCCAAACCGTCGCTCTGCTACCAGAACTGTTAACGCGTCCGTCTATGTCAATTTATACACATCAGGACTCGTTTTAGGTCGATGAACATTTGGACCCAGTGGTGAGTCTCCGTAGGACGAGATTACCAAGCATCAAATATATATTTCACAAAAAACATCAATGAACCTTCGACGCATTCATTAGTTCTCAGACTCAAATAACCACACCTTGAAGGAAGATTTTGTGCTGTTATTCCCTATTGATTACAATCTAATAATAAACGTATTAACCTCAATACCAAGAAGCATAAAAGCATAATCACAAAGTGGCAACTACGATGAACTTTCAACAATGCGATGATCAGAATCATAGGATAGATACGCTAGCAAAGAATAGATCATAGTGCATAACAAACCATAGAATATCAGTTCAGCATAGCTACATCACAGTCACATCAGTTCCGTCCGTCAAATGAATACCTCATCTAACCTCGAATCAGCATTAGCATGTTGGGCTTCATGCAAAATAATTTTAGAACATCAATTTGGAAAACATCTAACTAAGATACCTAATTAAATATCCCCACAGTTGGTACCTAGAAAGAAAAGGCCAATAGATTCCGTTAGCATTAATAATTACCCTCCTCGAGATAGGTCAGCATACAGGATCAGTCTTCGTCTTCAGGACATCAGTTAGTTCACCGTCAATCTATCTAAATTAGAAGCAAGGGACACTCTCCTCTTAAGGAGGAAAGTGTAAAGGGCAGTCTATGGGCTAGGATAATTTTGTCTAAGTCTCAGATCACCAAAAAGAGTGACAGAGTTTCTGGATGCAATCGATATCATTCCCTACCTAATACCCCTCGTCTCTTGTGTCATGAGTTTTTATCCCTTTTTCGTAATACATTCCCTCAAAATTCTACTGGTTAATAACTACACCCCACAATTGGTAACCAATCTAATTATACATTAAGTAATGCATTTGTCATTTCTTGATATTAAATTGTCTCCCAATTGGTCTTCATAATCAGCATTTTCGTAGGTGGTACGTCCGGGGTTACTTCACCATCTTGGCACACGTCTCAGGTTAAAAGTTCTCTTTCCCTTGTCTCATTGTCCTTGTAAGTGTCCATTAATGTTTCGAAGCACATAATTTTATACTAAAAGCTGCTAGCATGCGGATGAGAAAACTCCTTCATGTTTCAAACTAGTACAGAAAGAACAATAGCTGGGTCATGATTATTTGCAAGTCCGCACACTGGAGAAACAGAAAAATACGCTTTTAAATGAGAGATACACAGCTAGTTCGCGACTCATGCTAACTTAAGACATACGAGTTTTAATGAATACAGTTTTGATCGTAATAATACATATAACTGAATAATTATTATTAATTCAGCATTAGTGTTCATAAATGAGTAAATCTTTGCGTTTATTAATACATTTTATTTATTAATAGTGTTTAGTCCAATGTAAGCGTTTCACGTCTATAATATATGATATTTAAACTACGCTCTCTCACTACGAAAAAAAAGCACTAACCGATAACTGGAGACACTACTGCCCATAGTCTCTGAGACGGGATGGAATTGGCTCTCACAGAGAATTTTGGCTGATCAGACTGGCTCATTCTTGAAGAAGAAACATTTTGAAGAAGGACATGGTTTCCCTTGAGTACTTGACTCTGATGGGCAGCTCCGTGAATCTGGTACTGCATGTGATGGTATTTTCCAGCATCTAGCTCCTGTCTTCGAAGAGGGGGTGGTCAGATAGCACCCCCCAACAAGATCAGAATCACTGTCAAAAGTCCCTCAGTTAATTGTGAAAGTTTCTGAAAAGAGAACATTACATGAGAATGAGAGAAATGGTCACAGTCTCCTTTCCTCTCAGTGCTGACACCATGGTGCCTTGCACAAGGGTCACTTTCTAGGGAGGCTTGCAGCCAGGTTGTCTGTCTGTAGAAAGCACCAGATCCCTGAGGCTTATGCAGGCTTATCAGACTTGACGCCTTACACTGTTCTTTTCATTTTTTCTTCCTTGATGTCTTTAATACACTTTCTTCCATAAGAGAAGGTTTCTATGGTGGATGTTGTAGAAATGCGTTGCTCATCAGACAGCCCATACACAACAGTCCTCAATGTGGTGATTTGTTGGTTTTGTCTATATAGTCACGTAGATCATAGATAGCCCACTCCACACTCTGGTCTTTTCAGATAGATTTTGTGAGAGCCCATATGAAATGTTCATCTTCACCACTTGCCTTTGGCCACCGGGAGTTAAACTTTGATGTTAGATTTTGGACAGGTAATCTGCAAAATCCTTGCCATGAAACGGGGAGCCATTGTTTGTCAAGAGTTGACATGAGTTGCCATTATCTTTTCCAGTTTGGTGATTAGTTCACCAGCCATCATAGTATTGACAGTTTCTATTTCTGGGCATTTCTAGCAGTCGTTAATGACCTGAAATTCATAACCTTCGCCTGGCAAACATCTGAAATCTGCACTGGCCCTTTCCCAGCAAGACAACAGATTATTCTTTGTAATGACTGGCGATGAGGGGTCAAGTGTACTGCAGTTTAACATTACATTGGTGACATCCTTTTACAACAATCTCTACTGATACATCCAGCTGCGAAAACCAAACCTTCCTACAAAGTCGTCTTTTGATGATCCTTAGGTGCCCAGCAAGAGCTAATTGCACAAATTTAAGCATGAGAGATTAAGGGTTCATTAATCTGGTGTCACGAAGAAGACATCCCTATGGAAATGGAGCTACCTTATGTCAGACATTGTACAAGGATGTGAGGATCTGTCAATCCCTGGATTGTGAGTCATGGAACTGAACATTAGCGGCCTCCACTGCCCATTGCAGGCTGTTAGGATGAAGAGTTGTCGACAGTCATCTTCCTTGATGGCTTCCTGAATTTCCTTCAGAAACATAATAAGGGCATTTGTTGTCCTGCTACTAGCCTGACATTTCCCAGCCTTTCAATGGTACTTCACTCTTCAGCTGTGATGGACAACCTTGGGTGTAGTTAGAAATAGTCAGTTCTGGTTGAGGGAACCTGATCGATATGCAACAGAGAAAAAATGTTCCTGTAGTTTTTCTGTTTGTGGTAGAGGGTTCCATTCTGACCTTTGACACAATGAGACTAATAGTTTGTGATCCTTTTGACTGTATAAATAATGTTGGATATGCCTACAACCCTTTTGGATTCTAACTGCCTCTTTTTCGAACTGGAAGTATTGTTGTTCCATGGGGGTTAGAGCTCAACTGGCATAGGCATAGGGGTGCCCAATTACTGCAGGGTAGTTTTTAAGAGATAACAGCTTCCAGCCCTGTGGCTCTGTGGGTCTTACATCTATTGTTAAGTCAGAGTGTTTCTCTAAGTCAAAGTACTGTAGAGTTGTCTTGGCTAATAGAACATCTTTGGCCACCTGAAACGCTGCTTGATTTTCTTTGTTCCAGCCCCACGGAGACATGTACTTTGTAAGTTATGCCAGAGGGCCAGTCAGAGATGTTAGGTTCTTTACAAACCTCTCACGGTATGTGACCATGCAAAGAAGGCTTCAGACTTTGGATACAGATGTGGGAGGAGGTGATAATTTGTTGTCAATTACCTTTCCTGGGTGAGGAGCAATTCCGTTAGCTGCTACCAGTATCTGAAGAAGATAGTTTAATTACTACACCAGCCATTTATTATTTGAAGAAAATGTTTTTTGCAGCAATTTCTTACTCTGACTGACCTGGCAGCCATTGGTGTTGTATGTGTAATGGATGTCAGTTGACCACAAAAATGTCTCAGGACACCTGGTCCTCTCATATAATTTCTTCTGATGCAACAGCAGCAGGAATATTCTGTTTTGCTCATATAATTTGGTATGCTTTATATTATGCATATGCATGACACGGGGAGACATTTGCTGCTGCGCTCCTTATTAGTGCACTTTTTTCAGCCTTGGAAAGATTAAAGGCAGAGTGGTTGCAGGTGGCACATCATTCTCTGCAATGGAGCTTAACTTGCTCAGCCATCTCATTGACTTTTAAGCAATGATTGGAATTATGATTATAATTTAGTAGAAAAAATAGTTTCCTACAATATGCCAAATATTTCACCCATGGAAGTAAATCACCTATCTGAAGTCTGCTGGGTACACTCTGTAGACAGAATTAAAAAGTTAAGCTTATTCTTGACTGTACCCTCATTCTCATATATGTCTCTGCTCTGGCTCTGTCATTGCCTCAGAAATAGTCAACTAACTCAGTGATTTAGAGTAAATTGCTCAATGCATCTGCTTATGGTTTAGCATCACTAATGTTTTGCCCCTAATTTAAGGAGCATTAGGACACTTAAGAAGGAGCGTAATAAAGAGACAGCAGAAGAATGGAGGTGAGGAGAGAGGAGAGAGGGGAGAAAGTAAGGAGATGGAAGTAAGAACTAGGGGTAATAAGAAGAGATATAAAGAGAACGCAGAAGAAATAAAGGATGAGGCAGAAAGTCAAAGATGCTATTGTTAGAGACGGTAGTAGAAGATGGGTGCTGATAAAGATATAAGGGGAAAAGGTGGATTTAGAAGAGAATGAGGAGAAAATGCAGTATTGATGAAAAATGCGTTCTAAAATAAACCCCTCTCCAAGTTTTTATCGAAGGTTTCTCGGGGGGAATAAGCCCGGCTTGCAGCACTCAGGCTCGCTCCTTGTGTTTGCTTGCTCTGCACATGGTTGGTATGGTGATGCTTGCCAGGCCTGCTTTAGAATGACAGACTGGTCCTGGTGATGATCCTGCTGAAGTGGTAGTGGTAGAATTGGAGAAGGTCTGAACCACAGTCAGCAGCTCAAGTGGGCTGAACCTTTGCCCCATGTTGTGTGGAGCAAATGAAGCAAAATGTGAATAACACACAAACAGACCAATAGCTAAAGACGGCTTAACCAAATACCATCTATGTATGTATTTATTATTGATTATTTTTTGCGACTTAATTTTTTAAAACAAGACCCAGGGAGACAGTTAAGTGGTCAGGCCAGTCAAAAAAACAATAATAAACAGGCAATTAACATTTCAGTAGATCCATATGAAACTCCCAGTACAGGAAGTGCCAAGGAATACTTCCTGTAACACAGACAAGAGCCCATGGTAGAGAGCCTCCATTGAGGATAGTGAACCGAGACACCACAATTCACCAGCCTCGTCACTTTAAAAACTACAGCCCGGAAGACCAGGCAGCGAATATATGACGGATCGTGTTGCTTACGTGACACAGTGGATTACAGCAGGCTTTAAAAACCTAGGATAATCGACTTCCCTCCTCTCGAGAAGGCATTCTTTCTTGAGAAAGTGGCAACAAGTTATTTCCTCTGACTTCAGCCACTTCTGAGTCCTAGGCCGAGGTGCCTTCTTCACGATCTGTAATAAGGACCAAAGACATTATGAGGGTCATTCTGACCACGCCAACAGGCTGGCGGTGCTCCAATGAGCATTCTGACCGCGGCGGTTCAGCCGCGGTCAGAAGCGGAAAGTCAGCGGTCTCCCGCTGACTTTCCGCTGCTCATTGGAATCCTCCATGGCTGCGGAGCGCGCTCCGCAGCCATGAGGATTCTGACCCCCCCTACCGCCATCCAGTTCATGGCGGGAAAGCCGCCATGAACAGGATGGCGGTAGGGGGGGTCGCGGGGCCCCTGGGGGCCCCTGCCGTGCCCATGCCAATGGCATGGGCACGGCAGGGGCCCCCGTAAGAGGGCCCCGAAAAGTATTTCAGTGTCTGCCTTGCAGACACTGAAATACGCGACGGGTGCCACTGCACCCGTCGCACCTTCCCACTCCGCCGGCTCGATTACGAGCCGGCATCCTCGTGGGAAGGTCGTTTTCCCCTGGGCTGGCGGGCGGTTTTACTGGAACCGCCCGCCAGCCCAGGGGAAAACTCGTAATACCCGCCGCGGTCTTTTGACCGCGGCGCGGTAATTTGGAGGGCGGGATCCTGGCGGGCGGCCTCCGCCGCCCGCCAGGGTCATAATGAGGCCCTATGTTTCTACTCCTTCCAGGATTTGGGTTTGGAAAACCTAGGCTCATGCCTCTGACTGGTGATATTCTGGTTTGGCAGTTGTTTGTCTCCTTTGTACTTTTTTCTATAGTTTCTTGTGTTTCCGTTCAATTACATGCCTATTCTGTGGAGTTAAAAACCACGTGAGTGGTCCTTATCCTAAATTAAACATTTCTCAGATTCGGTGCAAGTCCAAACTTGTATCTAACCTTTTTCTAGGACTTTTAAAATAACACGGATATTAGAGATTGGGCAGCATTTTTGGGAACATATTAATCTATAAACGATGTTTTCATCTGTAAGATTACCGAGGCTTTTCGTTTAGCTGTACTGGTGCTTCCTACGTGAGGAAGGATTGACTAATCATTCATAACCTTCACTCAGGTGTTAGTTCTTCCAGTGTAAACTCATAAAATCAGAATCTTCTTATATTCCCTTTTTATTTAAGTATTGATCCCATTTGTGTTTTTTTCTCTATACTGCGTTTATGATATTTTCAATTTGACTTTTGAACACGTTCTTCTGCAGTTTCTGTTATTGAGAAGAAAAGTTTTTTTCTTCGAGTATTGCTTTCTTACGTACTCTCCTATATATTTTCTTACTATCTGTTGCTGTCACACTATACAGTAAAATATTAATAGTAAACTGAGTGTGCATTGCAAATCACAATATTTATGTAAAGTTTGAACCTTTATGGGAAACTAAAATCCAAAGTATGCCCCTGGTTGCAAGTTGTACCTTTTCTAGCCTGGTACTATTTAAAGTGTCTCAGTGCACAAAACAGTGAAAGGGTGGCATAACCTTTTCATTTTTAGCACCAAAAATATGGAATAACCTCTCTGCTGAATTTTCCTAGATTGGTAATTGTTAGAAATTGAGTTTTTGGTTGGTTAGGGTATGCACCTAAGCCAGGCAGAACCCACCCACTCTAGTCAGGGCGAGGGGGTCACACACCCAGGATAACCCTTGCTCACTCCCTTGGTAGCTTGGCACGAGCAGTCAGGCCTAATCCGCAGGCAATGTGTAAAGCGTTGGCACAAAACACACAACACACATGACGCACTACACACACCACAAAGGGAACACAACAACAAGTTATCTAAAAATAAAATGTATTGTACACAACATCATTAGATCAAACACGTCAGTAATACCCTGCTACCCAAGCAGTTGTCAGAACGTTAGACAGCATTAGTACTCTACGAAAGTAGCCACATAAAACAAATAGGTTACTGATTATTCTGCAACATGAGCAGTAGTCAGGAAAAACATTACTACAATAATGCACTTGTCATAACATCATCGTAAATGCCCATACCAGGAACATTAGGAAACACTCGGCAAATCATAAAAAAAAAAACATATCACCCCAGCTGCATTGATCATAGGAGAACACTTGACCATTGTGGTGAAAACAATCATCAGGGATGCCTATATTATGGGACAATATTCTCACCAGATCTGGTGAGCGTGGTCTGTTGCCAACCCAGGCGCAAAGCAAAAGGATGTTGGTAAACACTGGGATGCCCATGCCCAAACTTGGGAGCTTTCATGCTCCGTTCATAGCTCCTGGGGGTGCAGTAATGTAATCATTGGCAGGCCGGGGACCTCCATTGAGAGTTTCCACCCCGGTATGCTTAGGTGCCACCAAAACAACCAGAAGAAAAGCGGGGAAACCTGTGACCCCTCCTAGCCGTCGGGAGGCCTCTTTGGGTGTCCCGAGTGGAGCTGAATGTTGGCTTGCCTCGTGGCAGCCGCCCACGTACTCCCAGTGAGGCTGAAATCTCCTGGTTCCCTCGTTCAGCAGGAGGAGGAGCGGGGTAGTACTTGAGCCTCCTGGCTTCTAGAACGAAGCCCCGTGCTCCCGCCCATTTGGTAGGTCTTCTCACCTGCCTAGCCGAAGGGGTTCCCTCCAGCAGCTCGCGCTGAGGGTCATGCTCCAGGAGCCCTCCGGGGCCTCCCGGACGACTCTGCTTATCCCTCCTGGGTGCTGTGGACCCTTGTCACTCGCCTGCACCTGATCTGGTGCACGAGTAAGGCTCTCTGTTCATCCCGGGCCGCATCGGTGATCTCCCAAGAATCGGTGCCAGCTCGTGCCCCTGGGGGCGCTCCTCCCAGTGCACCTCATCCGAGGGGGCACCAGAGGGAACATGCTTGCTCCGATCTTCACTCTTCTGTGCCCCGGGGGTCCCCATCACAGTGTGTTTCAGGTGTGCTTCGAGGCAAAGCCTGGCCGGGTCGCGGCGGGGCTTTTCCCTGGTGGGAATGAAGAAAGCACTCTCCAGGCGCTTTTAGGAATTCAAAACAAAGCCCTTAGAAAATAAAGAAAAGCGCTCACCAAGTGCTATGCTCCAGTACAGGAGCTGGTACACATTGCTGTCCCTGCACTTAGAGTCAATTGATTGCAGGGGCCACAGTGCCCAGCTTCTGTAGACACAAGGGAAGCACAGGAAGGCAGGGCCCAGCAACAGGCCAGCACAAGGGGGATGCAGTCAGTGACAGTTTATTCTAGTGGCCCAGCAGGTCACAGGTCAGTGCAGAAGCAGCCCAAGACGGTCCCTGGTGAGCTCCTCCAGAAGTATTCTGTGTCCATTTCAATAATCCATTAATGTCTAAAACAATGGGGAAAAGAACCCTGTACGTATACTCAGTTTTACTAAACATTTTCAATGAGGGGGACAGGAGGTTCCAACCAGTTACTACTGTTTCTAGGAGTGTTTCCTCTCTCCTCCAGCACAGACTCCAGATATCAGTTGGAGGTAAATGAGCCCTTTGTGTGAGGCCAGGGCACAGCCTTTACAAATGCAGGTGTGCCCCGCCTCCCCTTCCCTCAGCCCAGGAAGACCATTCAACATGTTGATGCACCTCTGTGACACCTTCACCCTCCCTGTGTACAGGCTTTCTGAAAAGTATGCACAAAGTCCAACTGTCACTCTGTCCAGACGTGGTTTGGAGTCAAGCTGCAAACACCAGAGTCATAAGGACAGAGAAATGTTCACATTCTATAAATGGCATTTCTATAATGGTAATAAAAAAATCCACCTACACCAGTAAGCATCATTTCTCATTACCCTTACAACCATACCAAACATGCCTACGCTACCCCTCATAAATCTGACAATATCCCCTAGACATAAGGCAGGGCATTTCCAATGCAATCCTATGAGAAGGCAGCACTCACAGCAGTGAGAAACCAAATAGGCTATTTGTCACTACAAGGACAGGCTACGCTACTAGGCACATGTTTTGCGTTCTACATACATAGCACCCTGCCCATAGGGCTAGCTAGGGCCTACCTTAGGGGTGACTTACATGTAGTAAAAGGGGAGTTCTAGGCCTGGCAAGTAAATTTAGATGACCGGTCTCTGTGACAGTGAAGAGTGCACGCAGGTCCTGTGCTAGCAGGCCTGAGACAGGTTTGAAAGGCTACTTCTATGGGGGATGCAAGCAGTGCTGCAGGCCTACTAGTAGGATTTAATTTACAGGCCCTGGGTATAGGGATACCTCTGTACAAAGAACTTACAGGTAAATCAAATGTGCCAATCAGGTATAAGCCAATCATACCAAGTTTACAAGGGAGAACACATGCACTTTAGCACCGGTTAGCAGTGTTAAAGTGACCCAGAGTCATAACATCAGCCAAAAAGGGTCAGGAAAATGAGGAGGAGAAGGCAAAAAGTTTGGGGAATAACCCTGTAATAAAGGCCACGTCCAACAGTACTCATCTGAAATTCAAGGATGTCTTTTAACCTTACTGTTTCACTAGTGTTAACCATGACTGATATATGGATAAGTCCTAGAAAGACATATCTTCAGGCTGTTCAGCATGGTATGTGGTCTAAAAAAGCCCAAATAATATAACATGACATTTATCTGCTGTCTTGCTTTTCATCAGACCCATGTGAATGAATTGTTCTCTTACATCTCCCAAACTCAAATATTATGACACCACACTGTTGCCTGTTTTGATTTCTTGCAGGTGAAGATAGCTACTCTGCTCCACATATAAAGGACATAGGTATTGTGAATGTTCACTCAGGAGGAGTCTCATTACACTATTGACAGGTAAGAGATTTTTATTGTTCTTCAATTCAATGATGCTCATTTTGTTATCCTCAGAAGGATGAAAGGCTGAGAGGATCTGCTGAGCTATGAACCTGTAACCATGAATTTAAGCACAGATCCCTGAAGTGAACGTGTTAGTCCACTGAGCCACTAGATGCAGTCATGGTATGCTGTAGCAAGCTCCTTGTACTGCCCACATAAGGACTAACCAAAATCTCACTTGAGTAAGATTCAGAGCAGTTGGGAGGGAAACAACAAAGTCATCAAAGATTAGAGTTCATGTCACAATATCTTCTCTACCACGAGTTACTGAGCTTGTCCTCTAATAGCTCAGAGCTCTAGCCATATGAACACAACTTGTAACAGAACAATATGCAGCAGTAAAATCACCCTGCCTTTCTATTCCATACAAATGCTGCTTTTCACACCTTTGATGATTGACAAGTGCAATCATCAAAGGTGTGAAAAGCAGCATAGTGCAAGGATCAACCTGGCCACCTCAGAGGGTCAGTAGGAGAGCTAGATGGATAGACAAAGAGTGTGAGAAAGAGAGAAAGAAAGAGAGCATGCAAATGAGAGAAGCATATACTAGAGAGATGCTGGGTACAAAAACAGGCACAAGTACCATAGGCCACAACTAAACAAATGGAAGGAAGTAATGAGTGACATGGCTAAATATTTTTAGTTTTCCTCACTCCTTGTCTTCTTTTCACTTTAAACCGCCAGATAAATCATAAATAATAAAAGGCAAGATTAAGAGTGAGTTAACTACATTGCCCTGGTTTAATATCCCCATTCTTTACAAAATGGGTCATTTATCCCATATGACAAAACTGGTGAGCCCATGATTAGCTATCAACCTCTACATCTTTCATCAATATAGGTGAAATTCACAAACATAATGTGAGATTTAGTGATGCTCATAAAAGCAAATAGATAAAAAATGGCAAAAGGGATCTGGGAGGAAGGCATGTGGAGCGTGAGAGGAGGTCATATAATTCCTCATAGCTACTGTGCAATTAAGGAGATTTCATAATGGCACAATCTAAGAAGTTATCATCTTTAGAAATAATGACCGTCCGCACAGAGGTTCAGGCACATGACACCACACATTTTACATCGGATTCAGTGCACATAAGCCTAGGGAACAGCTAACCTAGATTCATTTATGGTCCTTATAAACCCTTTGTATCGGCCAGGGATATGAAAGAAAAATCACGGTGAGCACTCCCAGAGAACTCCCAGAGTATCAGAGCTGTGTACTACTGCCATTCTTACTATATCAGCTTGAAGCTAATGGGATGGATGATGGTTACTATCCCTTTGAGTGTCTTAAATGCCGAACATATCTCATCTATATATAGGGGCACAAAGGCCCTGCAAACCCTCCCGATCTTGTCTTGAGATCTGATTGGGTGCCATACATCAGCAAGGAAGTGTTGGTAGGCTTGTTGGGACTCAGAAGAAAAGATAAAATAAAAGAAAAGGGACCAGGGATGGGACACACTGAGCCCTTAGCTCTGGTGCTGGGGACCCCCGGAGCAAAAAAGATTTGTTTTTACATTTTCGACAGGAGCCGCAGTGGATATGCTAAAAAAAACAAAACATGCACGGGCTCCCAAGCTTGTTTGAATACTGCCCCCGGGGGTCCAGGTCACGGAAGCATTACACCTCCCTGGGTCACTTTTGTTTATGAAATGCAATGGGGGCAATCGCTCCCCCACTGCAACCCTGGGGACCGCCTTCTCCCCGGGGCACATATTTCTAAATGAGTGCTGTCAGCTCCCACCAAGCAAAAGTAAACAGGTACCTCTAGAGGTGGGCACCTCAGGAGGTAGCAGGAGCCAGCCCTGGGGGTGGCAGTCCCCAGGGTCATCTATGGCTCCGTGAGAGGGGCTGTGCTGCCCCCTCATCTTTTTCAATTTAGCCCTGTGGAGGTGATGGTCCCTGGGACCGGGGGTCTGCAATGGATCCCCTCCTTTAAATGGGAGGTGATGGTCCCTTGGCCACAGGGGGGACACAGGCCCACCATACATTCTATCCATTGCCCTGGGGAGATGGCAGGCCGTGGGACTATGGAGGGGGCACACAGACCCCTGCATACATAATAGTTCATTGCCCCAGAGAGGTGATGGTCCCCCTTGCATATTATAATACTCTTGCCTCTGGATGTGGTGGTCCTTGGGGCTTTGATAAGCCCTAAGAGGGGGATCCCTGAGCCCCGTCCTATTATTTAATTATTTATGAATGCCTCCCGGAGCTGTCCCACCTGGGGGCTAAATGCTTTTTTGTTTTTTTTTAATACACAGCAAAATTTTAAACGTTTTTTAGACCTGAGGCGGTCCCTGGGGAATCCCTGGACCAAGGCTAGAGGGTTTTCCCCTTTTCTTTCTCTCTTTTCGTTTTTTTTTAAGACTCAGCTGAAGCTAAGTCTCAAAATGGGTGCCAGCACTTCCTAGTTCCTTCCTATATATATATGGGTTGGGTGTTTGTAAGAAACTATAACTTGCATCGTTAAGTAACTTTAGGCCATGAGTTATAGTTTCTACACATAGTCACTGAAAATACCAAAGAAACTATAACCCATGGCCTAAAGTTACTTAACAGCACAAGTTATAGTTTCTCCAGATAGGTATAACTGTACCTGCTGAATTTCTATGGTTTTGTATGGGTAAACATCAACCTATCTATAATGTCCCTGAAACATTTGGTTTCTTCACTGACTTTGTATGCTTTTCTCAATGTAAAGTAATATACAATTTCCCTATGTTAAAACAACCACAGCTGTGTGCAGCCTTTGGCCATGCACAGTGGGTGGTGGCGGCATGGCCAGGCCTGTGCCCAAGCTGTGCTGCTAATCCCCACGTACAAACCTGCAGCCAACCCCCACATTCACCCAACCCCACACTATGCATGGCCTTTGGCTGTGAACAGTGGGTTTTGGTGTGTGAGAGGGTGTATTTTTTCATTGGTTTTTGGATCCACAAATCCGTCATGGATTTACACTGGGAGTCAAGCAGAGACCGCGGTGGATCATCAGATCTGTGGATTGGCCCAAAAAATATTCGGCCAATTTTTACCCATGAGGGATCCCTAATAGGCACCTCTATCTGACCCATGGGGTCAGGATGCCTCTGGCCTGACCCCTTTTGTCAGTTTTTCACTGCCCCCTGCCCCCCAACATTCCCCTCAGGTTGCGGCCAGCCAGTCAGGGCCTTGCTTTTCCTCCAGATCCATGGATCCTCTGCAAGTAAATCCATGATGGATCCATGTCCCTAGATATCTAGATTTCTTTTTCTTTCAAGAACTACAAAACTACTTACGGATATTTTAACCAAATCAGAAAAAGTCCTGAGGAACACCTTGATCAACAGACCTTGTGGTTGGTAGACTGTTTTAAATTTTAATTTTACCCTATGAGGTAAGATTCAAACCATTTAAGTACTATGCCTTCAATTCCCAGTGTTTTAGTGTGTTAATTAGTATGTGATGGTTGACAGTGTCAAAGGCTGCAGAGAGATCAAGAAGGATCAGGAGGCAGGAGCTGCCAGAGTCAAGGAATCAAAGGGCATCTTCGATAATCTGTAGCAGCGCTGTTTCCTGTTGCTGCAGCCTTGACTGAAGCTAGATTGAAATTCGTCAAGAAGAATGTTATCATTGATATGTTGGATGAGTTGCTTTGCTACACATCTTTCAGTGATTTTGGCGGGAAAAGGGAGGTTGGTGATAAGTCAGAAATTGTTAAGATCAGCCATGTCAGTGGAGGGTTTCTTATGTAGTGGGATCATCTAACTTCATTTGATGGCATCAGGATCCTTAGCTAAGAAGGAGGTTAATCAGCTTTGTCCACTAGGAAAGTGTGACAGTATAAAAGTCTATTGCAATGTCGCTTGGGATAAGGTCTAGTGAATGGTTAGAAGGTTTGACGTTCAGGATGTTTTAAATGAGGGAGTCTTCAGTGATGGCATCAAAACAAAACCAAGAGCTTTTGGATTAGTGTACCTCATATAGGGTTGGATGTGAGTCATGGTCAATGAGCAATTTAACTTTTGCATCAAAAAATAATACAAAATCTTCTGCTTTCTTAAGAAGGGTCATCTAATTTGATGGTCGAAGACGCCAGGGGTTTGTTGGTTGATTTGATTAGGTCAAGGAGGTTTTTTAGGTCTCTTTGTGGCATATTCAAGCAGAGATCTAAAGTAACCCCAGCCATGCACTGCTTATGACCTCACATATTACATCACTCAAGTCATGTTCTATGACATCATTTATGATATTACTGATGAAATCTCAAATGACATCATTGATGTCATCACTGATGCTTGCCAGATGTGCTGATTAATGGTCTAAGAGCTGCACTGTCATTGTGAAAGCGTTTTTTAAAACTCTGAAAGAAAGATGAAATGCTGTGTTTAATGTTTAATTTTTTTTCATTTGTTTAGGATAGCTAAATATTCCGCAATTGAATTCAGCAATGGGAACTGTGGGAAATAAGTCCCAGGTAGAACTCTTTTCAATAACATGTATTGGATGTAGGCGCCTTAATTTCGTTCTTTCATAGTGATTTAAGTTCCATATGTTCGTGACTTGAAATGTTCAGTTCTTGGAAATGAAGAGTGAAATATGTTCAATAAATTAATGCCAAGCCTCTTTACAACTTGCCATGTGAAGGAGAGGGTCCAAGAAGGCAAATTGTTCAAACCTTGCGACACGTTCTTGAGTTTCCAGCCGTGGAACAAAGCTGAAACGTCGTCCAAAGTTTCTCTTTTCTGGTGGTATTGGCGTTTCAAATTATTTCGCCATTTATTTATCGTAACGTAACTTTAATATCAGATTCTGAGAATATTAACCACACTTCTACAGAAAGCGAAAAAACACATTGTCTGTATAGTCTGTTCGTTGCCTTAACACCAAAGTAGTACTTCAGGCTTGCATTTATGTTTCTCCTGTTTCCAGAGGGTGGTGCTGCAATCTTATTCAAAGTCTCTGGAAGGAACTTTAACTTATTTCCATGAACACACTTGATGCCTTTGTCCCAGTCCAGTAGGTTTGCAATAGCAATCATATTTTGCACAAAATCTAAAATTTCAGCTTTGAAGTAAACGTATAATACTGTGTTCTAGACTGCAGCCCGGCAAGTAACATGAGCACTGGAAAACCATAGACCATAAATGAAGCAATGTTGATTTCAGAAATCGAAATTCATTAAAATGCACATTTTAACTGCCCCGTATGAGGAGCATTTAGACCTTTCACAGACATATGAAACATATAACCATATAAAACATATGTAATGCCAACCCCATACTGACAGAAGACCGATAGGAATAGCATAGATTTAGGAGTTTTTCTACAGCAAAATGTCGGTACTTTTCTGCTTTGTCTGGAGCATTTTATGATAACTGTACATTTTTTACCCTTTAGAATATTCTGCAAAGTTGAGATAAAGTTGTAAACATGTCATTGCTTTTTAATACTACGGGTGGTGAGCTCTTGGTTATGGTTATGTTTTGAGGCTGTGCATGGTTACATTGATCCAGTTAGCACTTTGTTAATGAATGTTAATATACGAAGGGAATGCACAGGTGCAGTGCCTGCATTAATTGGCATGGTGACTCTTTAAATATATGGTTGTCATGGAGATGGGATTTCTTTACTGCAGAAGTTAGACTGTTGGCTTGCTTTACACCAGTCCCCCCTTCCCACCTGTGAGTAGGGAGTTCTACTTTTAGTTTTAGCTAGTGGTCAAAGAAGAACTACATTTAGGGAAAAATCTATGACCCTAGGTACACTTAACAATCTGTAGAAAGCAAACCAATCACTCATGTTACATACTTCTTAATATAGCCTGAGGTCCAGAGGTACGAAGGAAATCTATTCCTGAGGTTACACATATCTTACAGCCTCGGGCGTAAATCCATCAGTTTGCAGTGATCTTGTATGACCCGCCCTCTGAGCTGTCTGTTATCTTAATTAACTTGTTGGGTATCAGATTTCAGACTGCTGAGCTTTCCCAGTTGTTACTCAAACCTCTTTGGCTTTAAACATTAGCCCTATACCTCTTCTAACATCCATCTCACTGCTAGCATCACAGACAGAAACCCTTACAGTAGGACACACCTATCTCACAGGTGCATCCCTTTGAACATAGGTGTCATTATACCCTAAGATATAGCAATGTTAGAAAGTAACACCTCTGACAGCTGAGCTACACTTCAGGTTACAAAAAGCGTACAGAGTCGTACAGTTGTCAACAAACTGTACCCTTGCGTTACACTGAAGCTACAGGTGCTGCCCCCTGACAGCAGTTCTCTGTCTAGTTAAAGTGCTCAAACAGAATCGCACGCAATTGACCTCCTCTCTATCCCTTACGTTGCACAGGTTTCACAGGCTTTGGCTTTTGACAACAGAACTATCCACCAGAAGATGAGATTTTACATATTCAAACCTCTAGCGGCGAAGTTATCCTTCAGATTACATAAATAATACAGCCACAGGCTTGCATTGCACACCTATCACTCAATGCATGGAGATCCTTCGAGCTTGCAGGACATAGACAACAAAACCTACATCATTCCAGACATAAGCAGCAAAAAGCAGCGAGCTTAGTTTGCAATTTGAATTTTTAATCAGTGTGGAAAAAGGGCAACACAAATCAGATAGCTTATCTTTTTGCAAACTAATTGATAAAACATCAAACTGCAAAGAGTTTTTTGGCTGTTGCTGATCATGCCTGAAAAGTGATAGATACTAAGTAAACAATTTCACCTTTTTCTCAAAATGATTTGTTTCTACTGACATATTCCTCACTTGGGATCATGAGAGCTGGCCCAGCTGATCAACTCGAAGCAGAGATAAAGTAACAGCTTCTTTCTCATTTAGTGCAAGCAACACACGTGCTTCAAAGCAATTTAGAAAAAGCTATAAAAGAGAAAGTAAGCAGCTTGTGGGACCCGCAACCCCACCACCGCCAAAACCAACCTACACGCCGCTCTCCTCGACACCGCCAACTGGATGACCACTAACCACCTCAAGCTCAACTCAAACAAAACCGAGATCATCATCTTCAGCCCCAACAAAACCACATGGGACGACTCCTAGTGGCCCACTGCCCTATGCCGCGCACCCACCCCGCAAACCACGCACGCAACCTCGGCATCATCCTTGACCCCTTCCTCTCCATGACACAGCACACCAATGCTCTAACCTCCTCCTGCTTCCACACACTCTGCACTCCAAAAAAATCTTTCAAATGGATTCCCCCAGGAACCAGAAAGACAATCACCCACGCACTCATCAGCAGCAGACTGGACTACGGTAACGCCCTCTACGCCGGCACCACACTCAAACTCAAACGCAAACTCCAGAGAATCCAGAACACAGCTGCACGCCTCGTCCTTGGCCTCCCCCGCCACAAACGAATCTCACCACAACTCAAATCCCTTCACTGGCTCCCCATAGACAAGAGAATCACATTCAAGATCCTCATCCACGCACACAAATCCCTCCACAACACCGGCCCAACCTATCTCAACGAAAGAGTTAACTTCCACACTCCCACACGCAACCTCTGATCAGCCGATCTCGTCCTAGCCACAGTCCCCTGCATCCAATGCACCACCACAGGAGGCAGGTCTTTCTCCTAACTCGCCCCCAAAACCTGGAACTCCCTCCCCACCGACCTTCGCAAAACCAAAGACTTCCTGGTCTTCAGAAAGAACCTCAAGACATGGTTGTTCGATCAGTGACCCTCCCTGCCCCCCCCCGACTTCCATTGCCACCCCCCCACCAAGCGCCTTGAGACACTCACGGGTGAGTAGCGCTCCACAATTTTTTTTTATTGATTGATTGATATGTGCGTTTGATATTAAAAATATTAATTATTATAAGTGGATCTGGTATTGTATTTTATAAAGGAGAAAAATTAAGGTCAAAGTATACTTTTGTGTAGTACACATTGCATTTAAAAAGGAGTTCAAGAGTCCACATTTGACACACATAAGAAGTAGAGCTGAGGGACAGGTCAAAAAGCTTCCTTCACACTCTGAACATCTACAGAGCAGACAGGAACAGACATCTGGTTCCCTGAGGTGTCCCTGTATGGCTGAGGCATGAGCCAAAGCCCACTTTGCCCATGTCTTAAAAAGTCTTTGTGAGTGTATTTTTAAAATAAAATTGTTCACAGAGACCACACATTATTATTCACCATAAACAAGTAGACTCAACAGCATCAGTAATTATGACAAGCAAAATAAGGATACTTAGGCCCTACTTTACAACAAGTGCAGGACTAACTACTGATCCCAGTAAAAACACGTTTGCATATTCAGAGTTACAGTTGCATGATAACTAGCACACCTTCAGACTTTTCCTTTAATTTCCTGTAAGCCAAACCTTCCAGAATGTGTGGGCGGGCGGAGGCCCTTAAAAAAGGCAAAATGTATGGAAATCGGTGTGTTAAATACCGATTCCACATGTTATACCTCATTTGCAAATTAGAAAGTTGAAAAAAGTATATACCACACATGATTATACGACGGAACACCGAATTAAAAACAACTACTAACCTTAACAACGAGGTCGGAACACCGACCTCATCCTTACTACTAATGATTTTACCACGAATGCCTTAACAACGATATTTCATTGTAAAGGCATTCCTGATAAAACCATTACTAATAGGCACCATTCAGCCTACATCCCTCACCCCACCCCGCACCCCCCCCAAAACCAAAAACGCCCCATCCCCCAACCCCACCCCAAAACCTAAAACCTCCTGACCCCCCACCCCCTCACCAAAAGCCAAAACGCCCCACCCCCCCAACCCCACCCAAAACCTAGAACCCCCTGACCCCCCACCCCCTCCCCAAAACCAAAAACGCCCCATCCCCCAACCCCACCCCAAAACCTAAAACCCCCTGACCCCCCACCGCCTCCCCAAAACCTAAACCCACCACTTACCTTGGTCAACCCCTTGTCACCTGCGTCGTCCTCCTTCGCCAACTCCCTTCTTTGTACCTTAACCACGCATGTTTGTTGTTCAGAAAATACGTAGTTAAGGCACAAAAAAACGAAGTCGTGGTTAAAAAAAGCGTTGTTGCGCTTTCGTTAACCACGACTTTCGTATTAAAAAAGTCGTAAAAAAGGATGTTTCCCACCACACATGGGAAATGCCTCGCTCCGGGATAATGGTATTAAGCGAGAGCCGTAGTCTTTTTCTGGGTGCTAACAGTAGTTAGCAGCCAGACAAGTGTACTACACCTTTGGAACAAGTCACTCAAAGTACAGTATTTAACTGTGCCGGAGACGGGAATCAAAGAAAGTAGACTTCATTTCATCACCTGTTACTCCCATCCACATTTTCATGGCATAACGTGACTAAGGGATAGTGGCATCTGAATAATAGTTGTTTAATTTAACGTAGGCTGTTTTACATGCACTTGACATTTGTGAGGTTGCCTACTGTCCCATCGTTTTTATGCATTGTCGTCTGTCACGACTGGGAGCCCTAAAAACCCAGAGTTTGATATTTAAGTACATATATGTGTGTGCTTTGAACAAACATATTCTCAAGTTGAACAGGGAAGACTGTTTGCTCTCACCTGATGTATTAGACCACTTGGCACAGGTCGGCCAGGAGCCTGTAAAGAAGCAATAGTGTGAAAAAGACAGCAGTTAAGGGCATAAACATTGCTACCATCCAACAAAAAAAAGGATGCCTTTCTCCATCCCCTAGGAGCAGTTTCTTCAAAGAAGAGCAGAGGTCCTATAACAGTGTGTGATAGGTTGAATGGTTGTATGAAGGACTTACATATTGCCAGTGATATTACCCTATATCTGCTATCTCCTTGGAAATATAATGTTATGTTTGTAACCTCTAAATGGAACTATAGACGGAGAAAGATGGTATTGAACAAGATTTGTACCCTTGAACATTTTAAGTACTGCAATTGTTGTAAATGAACAGTTCAACTATGATTGGCTTCCCCTGTTTGTGCAGCCAGGTCTTTATGTTCACCTTTGACTTCTGTCTTCCAGGTATAGAACAGACTGAAAAAGAGGTAGGACAATGGGCTGCACACCATAAAGCTACCAGTAGAATCAAAGGATGGAGGACGAATGCTTGCTATTGCAGTGACCTTAAGAAGGAAGTGTCCTGCAACCAATGAATCTGAATTGAAGTGGCTTAGCTATTACACGTAGTACTGTGAGGCCCACTTTGTTAGTAACAGAGATTGGAGGCATGCTGGTCATTGTCCTGCCCAAACCCAACAATACTACTGCAAAGAAGATAGCTTTTGTTGCTCTCTGCATCTCCCTCGAAGTGAGAAAGAAGAGTCAATTGTGCTCTGCTACCAGGAGTGAGACGTATGCCTTCAATTAGCCTCCTGAGCAAACAGTAGTTGAGTACGGACTGACACAAGGTACCCCAGTGTTTTAGAGCCTTCCTACTGGGTCTGGCTCATGATGTGCCACTAGTAGGCCACATCGGGCTGGACAAGTCCTGTCACCCACATCTGTTGGTCCTAAATGAGGATTCAGGTGCATTCTGCAGGACCTGTCAAACCTGCCAGGTGAGTGGCAAATCTGGGAAGAGCTGCAAGGCTCCTCTTCAACCGTTTCCTGTTGTGAGCACTCCTTTTGAGCAGTGGGCATTGACCTTGTGAGGCCTCTGGATCCCAAGACAACCAGCGGCAACAGGTTTATCCAGGTCTGGGTGAACCATGCCACTCGATATCCAGAAGCTATCCCTCTGAGGACAGTGACTGCACCCACTGTGGCCAGGTCACTTATGGGAATCTTTGCCCGTGTGGGTTTCCCAAGGAGCTGGTGTCTGACCGGGGTACCAATTTCATTGTGTTGTGCATGAAAGCCATGTGAAGGTGTGTGGTGTTACCTATAATTTCACCACACCTTACCACCCCTAAAGCAATGGGATGGTTGAATGGTTCAACCGTATCCCTGAAGGGCATGTTTATGGGCCTCTCAGAACCTGTGAGACGAAAGTGGGACATCCTGTCACCATGCCTGTTGTTTGCCTACATTGAGATACTGCAGAAGGTAGTTGTCTTCAGCCCTTTTGAACTTCTACATGGGCACCCTGTGAGAGGTCATCTCAGTTTAGTGAAGTAAGTTTCTAAGAAGCCATCCCAGGATGTATTCAGTGACATTCCGGCCTTTAGGAACCAGAGAGCCCGCTTCCGGAAACTCGCCCACGAGAATGCGGAAGCTAGCCAGGTGGACATGAAACACTGGTATGATCAGAATACCACTCAGGTTGAGTTTCAGCCTGGTCAGAAGGTGTGGGTGATGGCCCATGCTCTCCAAGACCATTGTTCTCGGCCATTTGAGGTGAAGCAGTTCAAGAGTAATGTCACCTACCTGGTGGACATGCAGACTCCTGTGAACATGCAGACTCCTAGGAGCCCTTTGAGGGTCCTCCATGTGAACTACCTCAAACCGCACTTTGAAAGGTATGAATTGACCATGCTCTTGGTCACGGATGATGGGGTGGAAGAGGAAAGTGAACCTCTCCCTGACCTCCTCTCTTCAAAATAGCAGTATGGGTCAGTAGAGGGTGTGAACCTCTCTCCTGCTCTGACCCTAGAACTGCTGAGGGGCTGTCACCACTTTCTGGGGCAGTTCGGCTCCATGTTGTCCCTCATCCCTGGAGTCTCCCAATGGTGTACCCATGACAGTGTCCCTGGGGACAGCCTATTAGGCATGAGTCTTACAGATTGACTGATAAAGTGAGGAACAGCATCAAAGAGGAAGTCTCTAAGATGTTAAAGTTAGGGGTGATTGAGCACTCCAACAGTCCTTGGTCCAGCCCAGTGAATCTGGTCCCCATGGTTGCTCCACCCAGTGTCACACCTGATTAGAGGGTCTGTGTTGACTACCAGTGGCTCAATGGCAGATCCAAGACTGACGCGCACCCCATCTCCCGAGCTGATGAGCTCATCAACCGGTTGGAAGCTGCCAAGTTCCTCAGGACATCTGATCTAACGTCTGGGTACTGGCAGATTGCCTTGACCGAGGGTGCCAAGGAAAGGTCGGCATTCTGAATGCCAGAGGGGCATTATCAGTTCTGTATTATGGCCTTTTGGTTGAACAACACATCTGCCACCATCCAGATGCTGGTCAACCAGGTCCTGGTAGGGTTGGAGAACTTCAGTGTTGCCTACCTAGATGACATTGTTGTCTTCAGCTCTAGCTGGGAGGACCACTTGCACCAACTCCAGGGAGTGTTGAAGGCTCTGCAGAGTGTAGGCCTCACTATCAAAGCAAGTAAGTGCCAGAAAGGCAGGGGTCTGTGGTGTACTTGGGAGACTAGGTAGGGAGCAGTGAGGTGGCACCCTTACAAGCCAAGATGAACACCATTCTGGCTTTGGCCGCCACTAAGACCCCGGAAGAGATGAGAGCCTTTTTAGGTCTTACTGGATACTACAGGAGATTCGTCAAGGGGTATGGCACCTTTGTTGTCCCATTGACAGAGCTGACTTCCAGGAAACAGCCCCATCAGATGATCTGGACAGAGGCATGCCCGGGCGCTTTTGACACTATGAAGGAGGTCATGTGCACAGCAACCATGCTCAAGACTCCTGAATTTTCCAAGGAATTTGTGGTGCAGACAGACGCCTTAGAGCATGGTGTGTGAGCAGTGCTTTCAGAGCTGAAGGAAGAGGGCCTAGACCAACCAGTAGCCTTTGTTAATAGGAGGTAACTCCCCAGGGAACAGAGGTGTAGTTCAGGAGAAAGGGAAGCTTTTGCTGTGGTCTGGGCACTAAAGAAGTTAAGACCCTACTTGTTTGGGCTCACGTCTGGGTTGAGACAGACTACAGGCCCCTCAGGCCCCTCAGATGGCCAATGCAGATGAGGAGTGAGAATCCTAAACTGTTGCGATAGTCCATCTCCTTACAGGGAATGAACTTTATGGTGGAACACCTCCTTGGAACAGAACACGCCAATCCTGATGGTCTGTCTAGGTTCTTCTGACTTAGTGATGAGAATTCACAAGTAGTTGGGTAGTTCTCCCCACTTTCAGGTGGGGGTACATGTGTTAAGCCTGTCAGCTCTTGGCATGGTTTCTCTTGTCTTTTGGCTTCTGACCTACTATTTTTGATCCTGTGCTGAATTTTGTTTTTTTTGCAAGCGCTCTCGGTCCAAATTGTAATGATGATTGGTTTATTCATGATTGGCATATTTGATTTACTAGGAAGTCCCTAGTATAGTTCATCATGTATGCCAAGGGCCTGTAAATCAAATGCTGCTAGTGGGCCTGCAGCACTGATTGTGCCACCCACAGTGGTAGCCCTGTACACATGTCTCAGACCTGCCACTGCAGTGTCTGTTTGGGCAGTTTTAGACTGCCATTTTGACCTGGCAAGTGTACCCACTTGCCAGGCCCAAAACTCCCCTTTTGCTTCATGTAAGTAACCCCTAAAGTAGGCCCAAGGCAGCCCTATGGGCAGGGTGCAGTGTATTTAAAAGGTAGGACATGTCCTGGTGTGTTTTACATGTCCTGATATTCATATACTGCTATTTGAACAGGACTATCTCTCCCATAGGTTAACATGGGGATTGTCTTGAAATATCTTTTAAGTGTAATTTCCCATTGGAAGCAGATAAAGATATGGATTTTGGGGGCTCTGAACTCACAATTTAAAAATACATCTTTTGGTGAAGTTGGTTTTTGAGTTGTAAGTTTGAAAATGCCACTTTTAGAATGTGGGCATTTTCTTGCTTACCCATTCTGTGCCCCTTCCTATCTGTGGAATACATGTCTTGGTCAGGATGACAGTTGGGCTGTTTGTGAATTCACTCTGGACAATCTCATAAAGGGAGCTGAGGTGTGCACTGCATATCTTGATGGGTCTTCCTGAGCTAGAGTGGTGGGAGGAGCTAACACTTTCACCTGAATAGGGCTGTGCCTGTCTTTACACGAAACAGACTCCAATCCCCTGGAGTGTGTCTGGGAACAGGGCAGGAAATGCAGGTCACTACAAAGACTTCCCTTTGATATCTGCCTACATCAAAGACAGAAATTAATATAAGTACTGGACCTCTGACACCACATAGTTAGAACACTTCTGGTCTGAGGACATTCTGCCAGGAAGAAGAGCTGGATGCTGTAGGAGGGACTGCCACTCTACCTCTTGCTTTGTTGTAGTATCCTGCTGCTTTATGCTTCTGTCCTGGGAGTGAAAGGACTGGACTTTGCTTTCTACATCCTGCCTTCCAAGGTTCTCTAAGGGCTTGAGTTGAGCTTGCCTCCTGTTAAGAAGTCTCAGGGACAGCAAAAACTTAATCTGCCAGCACCTGGGCTCCTCTCCTGAGAGCCCTGTCCTGCCAAAAGATGCCAATTCCAGTCTGGGTCCTTGAAGGAGGCTTTTAGTGCTACAAGAAGGAAATCCACACATCGACTCACTGAGTCATTTCGAACCGATGAATCGCTGAAAGGATTTGATGCATTGCCGCTGCCTGCACCAGAGAGATTTGTCCCCGATTGACACAACAACCACGGTTTTCAACACAGGCCCCAGCTTTCCATCACAGTGTGTCAGAAGAACTACCTCTGCGTGTTTTTCGAGCACCGCATCACTGAAGTCCATGACTCACTGCCCTGACTCTGATGCAGCATCATCCCTGGGTGACAATTTTGTTTATCAACACCGCACCGCAGTAAGGACCCAATGCTTCATGCAGCAAATGACACATTACCCCCTCCATAGCAGTAAGGAACCGACACATCACCTCCCATGCAACAGAAAGGAACCAATGCATCTCCGTCTCTTTTGATGAATCACCTCCCTTGCTGCCTGCATCCTTTACCTCAGTCAAGTGCTTCATTGATTTCAAGGAACTACATTTAACATTTTAAAAGTGATATCTTTGCTTGTGTATGTTGGATTTTTGTTGTTTTAGTCTTGTTTTATTTAGATAAATATTTTCTATTTCTCAAAACTGGTGTGGAGTCCTTTTGTAGTGTTTTCACTGTGTTTGTAGAAATACTTTACACATTGCCTCTGAGATAAGCCTGACTGCTCGTGCCACGCTACCAAGGTGGTGAGCAGAGGTTATCTTATCTGTGTGGCTTCCTTACCCTGACTAGAGTGAGGGTCCCTACTTAGACCAGGTGCAAACCACTGCCAAAGAGAGACCCCATTTCAAACACTAAAGTAAAAAAATCCTTATTAAGCAATTCAATAGCCAAATCATTCTTAGCTGTCATAATACATGAATCCCTTATTCATTATTTATAATTGTGCAGACTCCTTCATAGACTTCAAAGCAAGATGAGGCTCCCTGTCACATCTAAATTAATTTCCCCACCTCCAGCATAAAACATACTCCATCTTCACACTCTACATGTTTCCATCTTCTTTATCAGTCCCATTGTTTAACGGTAAGAGCTTTCAAGCATGGTGATAATTGTAATATCTGTATGGCTTATAGAGGAAGTGAGTGGCATTTCCGATTTCCATCTTTAAACAATCACATTTTAGAGACCTCCCAAGGCCATATGGTCCAAGAAGGGGCCATCTGCAGCCAACCTTCTTGGTAACTCACTTCATCTGAGTGTTTATTGTTGTGTTATGTCTTCTCGTGTATGCACTCAAGCTTGCTGACCCCTACTGCTTTCTAAGCCATTTCTTATGATCTTACCTGACGTGTTCTGTCTCTTGGGTGCTGTCTCTTTCTATACTGTCATCCCCCTGCCCTACTTTGTCATCTTCCAATACCAAAGGAAAGAGAAACCTCATGAGGTCCTAACATCCAAGAAGGAGCCACTTGCAGCAAATGCTCCACCTTCACACAGTAACCTGCTTAATGTGCAGGTCTTCCCTAAGGCTTTGACTCAAACCCCTCTCATTTTTGACTTATTTAAAAAAAAAAACAGCAGAAAAAGCACATGCAGACCCATTTAAAGAATACTCTAATTGAAACGTCTGTGGGGTTACTTCTTTTTGATGGACCCCATAAACTAATCTGCTAGTGGCATATGTGGATTTACTTGGGTTGTCCCACCCCAATTTTGTGTCAACCCCCATAGAGACATCTGCTTGGAGCATTTGTGGATTAACATGGGTTGTTAGTCTTCATTTTGTGCTGTCTGTATTTCCTAAGGTTGCACTATCACTGCTTCTAGGTGGATCCCACTAATCCACTTACTAGAGGAACTTGTGGATTTTTTGGGTTGTGCCTCTGCCTCATTTGGTTGGATCCCACTGACCAATCTGTAAGTGGCACCTGTAAAATTATATGGGTGTGACTTCCTTAGTTTGGGTGGACCCCATAGACACTTCTCTGAGGTGTCTGTGGGTGTCCGTGGGTTACGGCTTCATAACTGCTAGGCAGATTACATAGACCTATCCTTTGGAGCTGTTGGTGGATTTATGTGGGTTGAGCTTCCCCCATTGTTGGGTGGACTCTAGCCCAAAGGATGGACCCTTTAAGGATGTATTTTTGGAGTCTCTTGGACTGAAACTTAAATACTTCATGGTGGGCAGCATAGTTCTGTTTACTGAGTGACTTCCTTGTGTGCACCTTGACCTTCTGGGTACACCCCACATAGATCCAGCTACTGGGGGCCACTGTGAATACACATGAGTTGTGCCTTCTTCACTTATTGGTAGACTCTGTAGACCCTTTAACGAGATGCAGGTTAACTTCCCTAGGTTGGTCAACCACCACTACTGGATAGACCCCCAATGACCTATGTACTGCTGGGATCTGTGGACTTTTGTGCTTGTACCCACCCCCTTTTCTGTGTGGACACCATTTTCCATTTACTGACGTGTCATGGAAATTCATTGCTCTTGTCAGTTAGGGGCAGACTACATAAGTCCATCTACTTATGGCATCTGTTGTTTTAAATGAAATGTGCCTCCTCTGCTTTTAGGTGAACGTCATAAAGCCATGCAGTGTGCCGCTAATTTACACCCTGAGGTTGCACCAGCACAGCGAGGAAGCAGTGATAGCACACCCAACAATCTACCACTGCTCAATTTTCTATGTAAAATACATTCTGCTTGAAATGCACCCTGATAGTCTCACTGTCAAAAACATTTGTATGCACACCAGCAGCATCAAAATCGATCCATCAGGACTAGATAGCATGAAAAGACATCAGGTACTTTGCCAACTTTTCCCACAGATGTGTTACAACCAAACACTTCTACAATCAAAAATGCTATCCTGCCTGTAGTAGTTGTGGACAGTGAGATGTGAACGAAATGCATCTTAATCATCCCACATATCTTTATGAATATTAGCACACTTACCTGTCCGGGCCTCAAACGTCACCTAACTCTTCCCAGATAGGTCGCTCGACAACTTCACACCTCTGCCACAAAACATTAAAAAACAAAAGCAGTTGTGTCCTGCAGAAAGGCTGAATAGCATAACATACGCCAAGAAGTAAAAGTCCGTTAAGTCAACTATAAAATTAGTTGTCATCCATAATTACCCACATTGGGTTGAGTTCCTAAACCCCAAAAAATGATTTTAAGATTTACATTCAGCCTATTTTGAGAAAAGGAGTCTAGAAATTCTATTTCTCTCATACAAGAAACTCCTGGCAACCAGTTACCTAGAGACGTCAGACATCAGTTACTATTCAGATTTGCATCTGGGATATAGCTATGTAATTTATCATCTACCATTTATTCCTCTGATGAGAGTTAATGTTTTATGAGATAGCTGGACACATTTTTCCAAGGCAAGATGAATTTCCAGAGCCCCCATTTATTTGTACATACATCAAAACCATAGACTATGGGTGATAGAAAACTATGTCCCAGATCAACAAAAGGTTTCAATGGGTACTTCCATGATGCAATTCTGCGTAAAGTAGGGCAAAACTGCGTGAAAAGGCAGATGTGACCTACTTTTCATTGTTAGGGGCATATTTAGACTCTGTTTGCGCCGAATGTGCGTCAAAACGTTTGACGCACATTCGGCGCAAACCATGCACCATATTTAAACTTTGCTGCCCGAGCCCGCAGACGTCAAAATTCCTCCGTGTGCGTAATTTTTTGGGATGCGGGAAACTGCCTTGCGTTGATGACATGCAAGGTAGGCGTTCCCACCCAAAAAAGACTTTAAGGCCAGTGCGCCTTATTTATACTCCTGTGTCATTTTGATGCACAGGAGGGGGTAGGCCTTAAAAAACGTGTGTGCAGTTTTTTAACTCCTGGGTCAGGGCAGGCGTTAAGGGACCTGTGGGCTCACTTCCATGGTCTCTGACCATGGAAGGAGTCCAGAGGTGCCCTTCCCTGCCCCCAGGGACAACCCCTGCCACCCTCGCCCACCCATGGAGGACACCCATGGATTGGGGTCCCATCCCAGGTAAGTACAGGTAAGTTGAGGTAAGTATTTATTTTTTTTTTTTTTAAGTGGCATGAGGGGCCCAATTTGGGCCCCCCTACATGCCACTGTGCCCAATGGCCATGCCCAGGGGACAGAACTCCCCTGGGCCATTGGGCAAGGGGGCATGACTCCTGTCTTTGCTAAGACAGGAGTAATTTCAGTGGGGGTTGTACGTCAAAAAATTGTGCAAGTCCGGTTTGAGGCATGATTTTTGCCTCAAACCTGACTTTCACCATTTTTTGACGCACAACACCCATTTTCCCCTACGCCGGCGCTGCCTGGTTTGAGTCATTTTTTTTACTCAGACCAGTCCGCAGCGCCGGCTAACGTCATTCTTTAAATAAGGCACCCACATGGCACATAGGAATGGCGTTAGCCGGAGCTGGTTTGCGTCAAAAAGTATAAATATGGGCCTTTTTAGCACCAAAACGTGACCCTTGCACAGCACCAAGAACCGTTTTCACAAAGAACCATTTTGGCTGTAAAGGACTGTAAAATGGATATGTCTGGAGCACCCACTGCAAACAACTCTAGCTTTTGGTGCAAAGCAAGATTAATCATAACAGCCTGAACTGGCTTTGAATCAAAAGCTAACGCTTATTGAAACCAGAAGGAAATGTGGGTTCAAGCGGAATTTCGCATTTGCAAATTATGAGTGGCATGTGTGCTTAATCGAAAGACATACATCTTACTTGGCTTTCCCTTGTGCTATTTTTTTTTTATGTGTTTATAATCGAGGTGGTAGATCGCGTGAAAATGATATGCTAAACAACACTGGATTAACTTTGCACCATGCATCAAACCTGTGTGATACAAAGCAGACTTTTTAGCAGCTGTGCTAGTGAGTACATCATCGGTGGGAAACTCTCCTTAAATCTGATGGTGTGCAGTTTTTTATCCTTCGTGTAACACAGCATTGCAATACCTTGTACAGAGATCGGTGGCATAAAAGATAATACATCTATACCTTTGTATAATGTAAGTAACATAGCCATACGAAACGAAGTTCAAGCTTCATTAGCAAAAATAACCCTGTAGCTGCAGATACTCCTTTCCTTAAATCAGCACAGTGGCACCACAGTTATTTTCTCTCTGGGGATTTCCTTATTAGCATCCATAACTTGCCAGCACACCCCTGCTACTGACAGGATCACCGATCCTGACAGGTTGGTGGTGGTGAAAGTCGTGGTCAGCCATCCTCTGGAATGAATTTCTAGCTCCAAGATCTTTGATCTCAGCTGCTCCAGATATTTATTTTCAGAGGTGAAATTAGCTATAAGCCTTTTACACAACTTCTCATCCTTGTCTGAAACTTTCTCAAAACTGGAGGTAGAGCGGGCCCCTTTCCATCCAACTGATTAACATCAGAACTTTGACCCTGGCTGTAACTTCTTTGAAAGTCTTAATAAATTGAGCCTTCTTCAAAATCTTCTACAGCATATTGATTGTTTGGCCAGTGAAGGGCAGTTTTTTGTTTTCTTCCTGCTAAATTTATGGGCAAGCTAGGAGCTCCCTATGGAGAGTTTCCTTATTTTGTCTTGATGTAAGGTCTTATATTTGAACAACATTGCATTTACAATATGGTTCTGACAAAGCAGTATTTTCAGAAACGTCTCAAATAGAGATGAAGATAGATGAGACCTAGGTTAAATGCATGAAGCGATTTCTTAATCTAAGCACATTGTCTGGGTGTAAAGCTAGCAGGAACCTCCAGACTGCAATATGAAAGCAATTCATTTGTCTTCACCAAGTAATAATCAAGAACTGCTTGGAAATATTTTATCTTATCAATACCCTGAAGATGGAATACTAGGGTGTTGTGGCTACATTTTGGGGGAGAGTATGGTAAGAACTCCCACAAAATTTATAAAAACGTGTTTTATAGATTACAATTTTAGTGGGAAAACCTGAACTCACCCTTGAAAGGTATGACACAAAAAACAGACTTTCCTCAGAGAAATGCATGTAAAGTATCCAAGCAGGAACAAAACAATATTTAACCCAAGAAACAAATCAGTTAAGTCCTGAAACCAATTTAATAAAAAGAGGAAAGAATTAACAAACAAAACAAGACCAATATAAAAAAAAGGATCAGGGGATCATGCATTATGAAAATTTGACTACAATTTCAAAAATAGTTCATAAGGAACAAAGGGGGTGTAAAAATCAATGTTAGTCTTGGGGTCTTATTACAAGTTTGGCGGTTGCACTGCCTTACAGCCGCAGTGACGGTCCCAAGAAGAACGCTGAGCTGGTGGTCTCCCGCTTGCTGTATTTCAATGTTACTGATGGCCCCTGTCAGTGTTCCTGATGGCGTCGGACCGGCGGAGGATGCAGTCAGCATTACAAGGTATATTTTTCATGTGTTGATGCAGGTGTGTACATTTTGACCAAATAATTCCGAAATCTATACATATGCATGACACGTGTAACAATACTTTGTTCAAGGAGCATTCCATTGCTGGAGTCTGTGCCTTATATGCCCAGCCCAGCCAATTGCAGGAAAATGTGGAAGGTACTTACATGTATTTTTTTGTCTTTTTCTTTGGGTGAAGTTGCTGATGTGAAGGGGGTGGGGGCTGGATGAAGGGGTCCACCTTGGAGACTAAATGAGGAAAAGAAGGGAATGAGATGGCTAGCACCCCATTTCCTTTGATTCTGTCATCTCGAAGCAGGCAGTCTCCCTGCCACAGTTGGCTTAATGGGAAAGCACATCGTAATCTGGATGGTGGTCCCTTTGTCTGTACCGCCCTCTGACAGCTGCTAATCCCCAGCTGCCGTCAAGGTGGTCGGTGAATACCTGGCGGTGTCAGCGGGACTTGAGGTGTCTATTTCGGCAAACCGCCAACATCGTAACTCGGCTGGCAGACCACCTAGTTGGTGGTCGGGGATTCCACCGCTGCCATGTTGGCGGTGACAAGACCGCCAAACACGTAATCAGGCCCTAAGTGCAGGTAAAAGTTGCCAGCTGAGTCAATTCTCACACCAGAAATGAAAATCAGTTAACATCAAACTGCCTGGGTCACAAAGCCAGGAGAGTAGGTGCAAGGTCAATTACCTTGCAGACTCCCATACATTCACACACACCCTTACATCTGTGTTTGGTAAATTGCTTCCTCCTTAAAACTCCTAAAGTTCCCAAACTGCAAGAGACACTTCATGGATACAGATACCAGACGGAGACAGGCTGAACAATTTTCTTCAGACAATGTTCTAGCCCAGGTCCTAGCCCCAACCTATCTGCTAGTTTTTCTCTAATGATTCCTAGTATTACTACTAGACCGCTGGTACATGATATACTCTAGACCACATAGGGTAAGCTAGCCTGACCCCTGCAAAGCACTTCCTAAGTTTTTACCAGGGTAAAGCAGTTCGAGCCTCAGTTCTTTCTTCAAGTAGTTTTCCTAATAATGTTCTTCTCTAAGTCTAGATGTGTTCTGAAGTATCTGGGGTGCCAAACATTCTTACAGCAAACACTAGTGGGTGATTGGTCTTTAAATATCAGCCTGGTCTCAGAAGGTTCCTAAACATCAATTCAGCCATCTTTTTCAGCATGTTTTGTTTCCTACTCCAAACAACCTAATAAATCCTGTACTGGTGGCCTTCCAAGTAAGTGAACCCCTGGGCCACTATGTGGATCTCATCCAGCCCTCCAGGGATGATACCTATGGAAATTATATGCTTCACTTCTCGCCAAGAAAGAGATACTTTGAAACCTGTTCCGGGTTCACGTCATCTTCCACTGTGAGTAGAGATAGGCATCTATGGTGCATGGAATTTTAAAGATGACCGGTTAAGTTGTGCAGACGGCTATTAAGGTGCTTGTCTATTCTTTTTTCTCATATGTGCCGTCCACTCCCCTCGGCCTCCTAGATTAATGAGAATGGATGTCCTGTTATAATCTTTCTCATGTCTTTATACAAGTTCTTTGCCAGTAAGCCATCTGTTCCCAGAGATCTTTTGTTCTTCTCTGAAAAAGCCAGTTCACATTTATTGAGCAGAGCTGGGGAGCTTAACTGATTGCACTGTAGTTGAAGGAGCCTGTCAAAACTGGCCAGATGATTGTCCAGTCTCTAGGAAATAATGGGTAAAAGTAGATGCTTGTCAGCTTTGAAGCAGCCGCTGGAAGATTACTCCAGCTTTGCTTCCTGGCCACAGCCTCACTCACGAATGTGTGGCCTGTCGCTATTTATATTGCCTGTGTTCCTCCACTAACAAGCAGAAGGGATAGAGGGAATGGTGATATTTTTCTACATTGTCTGAACTTTACCCAGCCATTTAGTAACTTTCTGCCTTATGTAGACTCGTCCCTGTCCTTTGCAAACTTGCCTGGTGGGAGCCCTGTGCTGGTAACCAGATCTCCACAGACATCTACACAAAGAGGTTTGTCCACACTTGTGTAAACTGCTTTGTTTAAAATGGAATTGCTTGTTCTGTATATTGTTGGCAATTTTGTAAAACACATATTAGACTGATGATATTAACCTTAAAAATACTGCAGGGTGTTTTTCAGATTTTGCATCCTGCTATTGGTTTTCTGAATTGTGTAGCAAATATTGTTTGTACTTGTTTTCACTTTCAAATCGACATATGAGACCCACATTCTTGCCTTACTTGTCTTCATGTTTGTCTGCTTTGTAATAACTTTACTTTAAAGGGTAGTTCAGGATCACTTTCTTGCAGCCCACCCTGCACCAGCCTGCCCACCCTCCAAATCTTCTTATCCTCTCCTCCCAGGGTTTCCAACATGAGCATACAAATAAAGGCCAGAGAGGCAAAGGGTGTTTCTGCATGGGATATTACATGCTCGGACCTCTAACTTCTATTTAGACCTTCCTTACCACTTACCTCCACCGTCTCATCTTTCTTCCTCTTAAACCCAGCTACTTCTTCCTTTTGCATGAATACGCTTTCCTGCCTCCTCTTGTCAGCCGCCTACTACCAGCCATTGCTGGGGGTTATGCTTACCTTCCTCTGGGTGGATTTGTTTTTTCCTTGGTGATACCACTATGGAATCTGTGACTTTCTTTGGATTGTGCCATCAGAGCCATCAGTTAGGCCGTGTTATCCACACCTGTGATGACTGTCATTTTTGCTTTGTGTTGCACCATCGCTGCGATAACCCAATAGACCCAAATAAGTGATGTCTGTTTACCTTGGAGTTGCTATATCAAAGACCCAGAAGGCGATAGGAAAAATGTTTGCAACAAGTCTAACCACTGGCAATTTATTGGGAAGCATTCCAATCTACCAACCTCCCCCCCATGCCATCTCAGTTTGGAACCAGGAATATGCAAATCAGTCTTGACCCTGCTCCAGTAAGAACAGTTCAGCCTGAACTGCCAAGCCTGGTCCTCCCTGAACTGGAACACAAGCAACCAAGACAGGTTTCACCCTAATGGGGACTCTTTAGTTAGAGTTGGATAGGTTTCAGTGGCACAGTGAGCAAGGGGCCACATACCATATGGGCATATCCTTGGCCACTAGAGGGCTCAATCCAAGTTTGGCGGTCCCCTCGTGGGACCGCCAAACTCACAGTGAGGACGTCATCGCCATGACGGTGACAGCCCCACTGTGCGTATTACAATGTTCCTGCCGAGCTGACCAGTGGGAACATTGTAATACGCGTTCCAGCCGGTCAGTCCGACGGGAACCCTGCTAAGTTATAGGACTTGGCTCCCTTTAGGAAGCTGAGTCCTATATTGTAGCACAGAGGGGGCCTTCCAGCACCCTCGAAATGCGCACTGTCTGCAAAGTAGGTGCTGTTGCCTCCTGCACTGGCTTTTCGGCAGCCTTTTCATGGCGGAGTCCCAGCCATGAAAAGGCTGGCAGAAAGTGGGGTTGTCATCAGCCAGGTGGTGCTGAGTTCAGCACTGCCATGGCTGATTACAAACTTGACCGCTGTCACCCCGTTGGGATCTGTGATCCTGGTGGGGATGGCGGTCCTTGGGCCGGGCTGCCCCCCTAAGTCATAATTGGGCGATCGGACTGCCCGAATTGTGGTGTTCCGACAGTCAACGTGAGAGTGGCAGTCTTTGGACAACCACACTTGTAATAAGACCCTAGGACATTATATTAAATGCACAAAGGAATGCTTGGGGTTGCACTATCTCCACTGCCAAGTAGGAACAATAGATCCAGCATAATGGCATCTGTTTATCTTTGGAGTGCACCACGTTCACTTCTGTGTAGAACTTAAAGACCAATAATAATATTGAAAGTTTGCTGTGTCATTTTTGTAGCAAATCTCTAAACCTCATTCATTGCATCAAAGTTATTCCCACAAAGACCTGTCAAAAATACTCTACCAATCATACAAAAATAACAGCCAACCAACTTACTTGAGCATGTGGAATGTTCTTGGGTCACATAAGAAGCAGGAAAAAATTAAACAGATATGTTTGCAATACAATATAATACTGCACCATGTGATGTGGACAGCTCCTGTGAACCGACCCATATTTTTAGGTCTTGGTTACAGAAAGTTTTAGCTGTCTTTTATCATTCAAACGATCTTAGAGGTTGCCATGGGTCAGACAATTGCGTATCATTGGCTGGCTTTCTTTTCAATCTCATTTGCTTGCTTATTATTCCATATCTTTTCTTCATTTTCTTCTGTTCGGCCCGCCCATGAAGCATGGGTTCTATGTGAATATTTTGTTTGGATGAGTTACATCCGTCCACTGCTTCCATGCGAAGAACTATGGGCCTCATTACGAGTCTGGCGGTTACTAGACCACCAGACTTGTGGTGGCTGTCTGGACCACCGCTGTTGTGGTGGTCCGACTGCCACATTACGACACTGGTGGTCCTACCGCCAGGGTACCGCCGTCTCTGCCAGGATCAGTGATCCTGACAGGCAGGCGGCAGGTTGCAATCAGCCAAGGCGACACTGCACGCAGCTGCTCCCTGCTGATTACAACCTGGTTCCCCGCCAGCCTTTTCATGGCGGCCATGTAAAGGCTGTCGGAGAACAGGTGGAGGGGGTCCAGCACCCTCACAATATCTGATGTGCAGACAGTGCGCATTACGAGGATGCTGGTACCCCCTGTGGGTGGCAGTGTTGCCCCTGGATCGTATTATGAGCCGGCAACAACAATGCCACCACTGTCCCGATGGTCTGATAGGCAGAAACCTAGGTTTCCACCTGCCAGCCCAGCTGGAAAGTCATGATGGTGCAGGTGGGGAGGTCACCACTGTAGTGGCATACACACTGTCGGGAGTGTGGCAGACAGGTGTTCCCATCTGCCAAAGTAGTAATCAGGGCCTCTTTATTTTTACATTCAGCAATCCCTCACAGTGCATGTGTTACCTCACTTTCGCCCCTACCTGCTTTGTTCCTTCTGTGCGATTCTTCTTCTTGATCGATTGCATAGACAGCATGAACCCAGCAATCCCCTGAAACCACCTGATTGTCAATGTTTCACCAGGCTACAGTAACTGTCCAATGACCCCAAGTTAAGGGGTTTGGGAACAAACCATAACTTAACACAACAAACTAACTAAAACAATTGAAGATTTGTAATGCTTTTGTTGCCTGTGGAGAGGACATTAAAAAACAAGCTGTCTCCATCATCTGCACTTCAGTGCTTGAGGGTGTGCCCTTTTCTTCTGAAATGTGAGCTATACACTATCGCTATTTGAAAAAAATACTGGGCAAAAAATATTGTGGTACCAAAGTATTGTGTCAAGAATATCTGGACATGAAAAACATCATGGACAGGAAGATTGACGTTTAAAATATCATTTTACGTATTGTACTATACAGTATGTAAGTGGTACTTTATGTGTTATATACTGTAGTGTGTTTGATTTTAGGTGTATAGATTTTTTTTTTATTTGTGTGTTTAGTAACACAATTTTGAAATTTTGGAAAGTTTTATTTTCAGTTGTATTAATGTGTAAAATTAATGTATATGTAATTTTGTTTTCGGTAGTCGGATGTTGGGTTAAAAGGGGATAATGATGAAGAGATTTTTTAAAAAGGCTGTGTTTTAATTTGAAGTTTTTAGGTATATGCAAATTAATATTGTACAATTAAGACATTTATTTGTTAATTATTAATTTATCATAAACACACGTAATATTTAATTTTAATGTATTGATAAATTAAATTCATTTTGAAATTGTATTTTATAGTAACTAAAATATATTTTAATTATAGTAATTTAAACAAAATTTAATTTATTAATGTAATAATTTTGTAAATTGTTCTCTTATTACATATTTAAATTTATTAAATTTATTGTTATTAATTCCTCTTAGAAATGGTATGCTTGTTTATGTTTTTTTAAATGTTGGAATTATAGTATCATGGTTAATATGTTGTTTCATTTTTTATATTATACATTTTAAATAACAATAATCCAAATGATGCATAATTAAATTAGGAAAGCAGATTAACTATGCATTATTTATGATGTATTAATTAAGCTGTATTTGTATATTCATAAGTTGTAGGTTTATTTATTTAAATGTTAATAAAATTCTAATAATGACAATTGTATTATTTATATTATTAGAAGAAGATCTGTTGAGGGGAGTATGTATTCTGATAATTATTAATTTATAAGTATTATAATTTATAGTCAGTATATATTTAGGAATTTTATTTTTTAGGAATTCAGCATCTTTGAAAAACTTTTTAAACATTTTTAACATACTCCCTTTCAATTCTATGGGGAGATAGTATTTTTTTGTTTCAATGGGTGAACATTTTTTTACCACTACTTTCTATTTTGTAATCTATTTCTCTCACTTTTAGCCTATTTTCCAAGTTGATGGGAATGTGCTGCTTTTCATTGGAACAGCTAAGTCCTTTTTATAGTTTTTTTAGCATTTTGAGGGTAGGGGAGTTTAGGGGTAATTTCTAGAGGTTAGTTGCACTCCTGTTTGTTGGTTTTACTATATTTAGTTGTAGTAAGTGTAGTGTTTTTCACTAGTGTGTTCGGTAAGATTTCCATACAGTGTTTTAGAAATGTATTGATATATTATTTAATTGATTTTTGATAATCTGGTATAATGTGTAAGTTTTGGCTGTCCTGTTTTTTGCAGGTATGCATTCTTTTCCACTTTGTAGGTTTTTATTTATGAATGTGACCTATGGACATTTGAATTTTGGCGGTCATTAGGAGTTTGGTGGATGGAACCAGCGCACATTCCAAGGGTGTTGTGTGTTACGGTATTAGCCTCACAATACTGAGGCACTAAATGCATACTACAATGTTTCTGCCAGTCAGCCCTACGGGAAGATTGTAATACGCTTGGGGGAATGCCACTGCCATTTTGATAGTCCCATTGTTAGACCAGAAAACTCATAGTAAGGCCCTAAGTACCCCTAATGGATTATTTTGAAGACACTTGTGTTGGCAGACTACATCTATCCGGACACAGACTCCAACCCAAATTCCAAATACCATGGTGGAATGTATATAACAGCACCATGGCACAGGTAGCAAAGACAAACAACACAGGGAAAGTATGGCACATTGCCTTCCAATCCGCACTAGGCAGAACCACATATACTCTATAAATGTATACAGCAAACCTACCAAGAACAATGAATGGAGCAATCCCCAACCCAAATTGCACCTAAAATTATAAAAAAAAACAAATAAATGCTACTATTTAAAGTAAAACTTTTCATAAACAACAAAGGAGTAGATTACATACAATTAATAGCCAAAAACATGTTATAAAATAAATACTACAAAAATCCCATCTTAACCAACAGTACAAATAGTTTTTATATAAATAATAAACATAATGTTTTATTACATTAGTCAAAACATTAACCCCATTGGTTAAGTGTGCCGGCCAATGGCCGACACACTCACACCCACCCTGATGCAGGCTAGGACCATTGGCAGTCACCATGGAGGGGTTTTAAAAATCCACAGGATGATGTTTTTTTATATCTATATGTTCCCACCGGTTGTTCCCACCGGTTGTCTCACAGTGTGCTTCTTTGCCAGTGCCAGAGTCAGAGGTTGGCCATACTTCTTTAATGCTTTGAATTTCTCTTCCGATCAGGGGGTGGGGGACGGCAGAGAGGCATCAAAGGAAAGGAAAGTCCTTTCCTTTCCTTTGATGTATCTTTGAGCATTTGTGCAGCCCGATTGTGAAGTGATTGGGCTGCAGACATGCCCACTAGAAACCAGGGATCTTTATTTATATATTGTAAACAATAAAGGGGAGCGACCCCTTGAGCAAGGGTCGCTCCCTTGGAGGTCATTTTTTTAAGGCCTTTTATGCCCCCCCTTGGGGCAGATCAGCCTATTGTAATTAGGCCAATCTGCCCCCAGGAGGGCAGAAACCTCTAGACACCAGGGAACTTTTTTTAATTGTTTTTTATTGTTTACATGTGGGGAGCGACCCCTTAGGCAAGGATCGCTCCCATGGAGGGGAAATTGTTTTTAGCCCATTTCTGCCCCACTTGGGGGCATATCTGCCTATTTTAATAAGGCCGATCTTCCCCCAAGGAGGGCAGAAACCACTAGGCAACAGGGATTTAAAAAAAAAAATGTTTTTACAGATGGGGAGTGACCCCTTAGGCAAGGG
The DNA here is from genome assembly GCF_031143425.1 of Pleurodeles waltl. Lineage (NCBI taxonomy): Eukaryota > Metazoa > Chordata > Amphibia > Caudata > Salamandridae > Pleurodeles > Pleurodeles waltl. The sequence continues at coordinate 232,920,324 of NC_090448.1, read as the reverse complement.
TCGCTCCTCTGGGGACAATTTATTTTAGGCCATTTCTGCCCACCTTGGGGGCAGATCAGCCTAATTGTCTTAGGCCAATCTGCCCCTCAGGGGGGCAGAAACCACTAAACACCAGGGATTTGTGTTTTTTGCGCCAATTTCATGCACGGGGAGCGACCCCTTAGGCACGGGTTGCTCCCCTGGGGGTACAAATTTATTTTAGGCCATTTCTGCCCATCTTGGGGGCATATCAGCCTATTTTAATTAGGCTGATCTGCCCCCAAGTTGGGGGGGGGGGGGCAGAAACCACTAGGCACTAGGGATTTTTATGTTTTATTTTTTACAGATGGGGAGCGACCCACTAGGGAAGGGTCACTCCCATGGGGGGCAAATTTATTTTAGGCTATTTCTATCAGGCTGCTTAGGCACCAGGGATAGGTGTGTGTGTGTATGTGTTTTGTTTGGGGGGCAGCCCCTTAGGCAAGGATCGCTCCCATGGAGGGGAAATTGTTTTTAGCCCATTTCTGCCCCACTTGGGGGCATATCTGCCTATTTTAATAAGGCCGATCTTCCCCCAAGGAGGGCAGAAACCACTAGGCAACAGGGATTTAAAAAAAAAAATGTTTTTACAGATGGGGAGTGACCCCTTAGGCAAGGGTCGCTCCTCTGGGGACAATTTATTTTAGGCCATTTCTGCCCACCTTGGGGGCAGATCAGCCTAATTGTCTTAGGCCAATCTGCCCCTCAGGGGGGCAGAAACCACTAAACACCAGGGATTTGTGTTTTTTGCGCCAATTTCATGCACGGGGAGCGACCCCTTAGGCACGGGTTGCTCCCCTGGGGGTACAAATTTATTTTAGGCCATTTCTGCCCATCTTGGGGGCATATCAGCCTATTTTAATTAGGCTGATCTGCCCCCAAGTTGGGGGGGGGGCAGAAACCACTAGGCACTAGGGATTTTTTTGTTTTATTTTTTACAGATGGGGAGCGACCCACTAGGGAAGGGTCACTCCCATGGGGGGCAAATTTATTTTAGGCTATTTCTATCAGGCTGCTTAGGCACCAGGGATAGGTGTGTGTGTGTATGTGTTTTGTTTGGGGGGCAGCCCCTTGGGCAAGGGTCTCTCCCCAGGGGGCACATTGCTGTTGGCCATTTCTGCCCCCAAGGGGGGAAGAAAGCCCACCAGACACCAGGGAAGATTTTTTTTTTTTAAAGAGGGTGGGGGTATAGCCATACCCTCACCCCAAATAAATATGGACAATGTTGTTCTGCCCACCGGTGGGCAGATGGGGCAATTACCCCAATCCACTCCCCGGGGGAGCAGAAAGCCTACTAGACACCAGGGAATTAAAAAAAAATAGTGGGGTGGTGGCTACCAACCAGTATGGGCATGGTTATACCCCCACCCCAACAGTCTTTCAGCTCTCCCCCTGCATACTAAAAGATCTTATCCCAATGGCAAGAAAGAGGATATTTGATTATTTTGGGTTTTGGTTTTACATTTGGGCCATGAGAGCTTTTCTAACTCTCAAATTCGTCCCACTTGGAATGGTGAGGGCTGCACTTTTTGGACTTTGGGACGCTACCATGGTGTAAAATCTACGAGACCTACACACATCTGAAAACTAAACATCTGGGTGAGTCTAGGGTGGTGTGCTTCACATGCACCCAGCACCATTTTCTTACCCACAATGCCCTAAAAATCTCCAACATTGCTTGAAATCACACATTTTCCTCACATTTTTGTGATGGAATCTTCCGGAATCTGCAGGAATCCACAAAATTCTTACCACGTAGCATTGTCGCATCTATACCGAGAAAATTTCTGCCCTACTAGTGAGCCTAAAAATGTTTTTTTTTGCAAACTGCCCTTTTGTACCCGCTTTGGTTCCCCCCTCAATTTCGACATATTTTTTGGCTCTTCCCTGTCACAGGCACTTTGCCCACCTACACAAGTGAGGTATCATTTTTATAAGTAGACTGAGGGGAATGTTGGGTGGTAGGCAATTTGTGCCGGTGCGGTGATCCCACTAAGAAATGTGGGGAAAATGTGATTTTTTAGCTAAATTTGAGGTTTGCTGAGGATTCTGGGTAAGAAAACACTGGGGGATCCATGCACGTCACACCTCCCTGGACTCCCTCAGGTGTCTAATTTTCACAAATGTCTGGGTTTGGTGGGTTTCCCTAGATGGCTACTGATCCCAGGGCCAAAAATGTAGGTGCCCCTCTCAAAAACAGGTAGTTTTATATTTGATCAGTTTGATGTGTGCACGTAGAGTTTTGGGGCATTTCCTGTTGTGGGCACTAGGCCTACCCACACAAGTGAGGTACCATTTTTATTGGGAGACCTGGGGGGATGCTGGGTGGAAGGAAGTTTGTGGCTCCCCTCAGATTCCAGAACGTTGCAGCACTGAAATGTGAGGAAAATATGTTTTTTTGCAAATTTTGAAGTTTGCTTGAGATTTTGTTTAGCAGAACCTGGTGAGAGAGCCACAAGCCATCCCATCCTGGGTTCCCCTAGGTGTCTAGTTTTCAGAAATGTCCACGTTTGGTAGGTTTTCCTAGGTCCCGGCTGAGCTAGAGACCAAAATCCACATCTAGACACTTTCCCAAAAACATGACAGTTGTCAATGTAAAAATTTGAAGTGTCCATGTTGCGTTTTGGGGTGTTTTCTGTCGCGGGCACTAGGCCTACCAACACAAGTGAGGTATCATTTTTATCTGGAGACTTGGGGGAATGATGGGTGGAAGGAAATGTGTGGCTCCTCTCAGATTCCAGGACTTTCTATCACTGAAATATGATGAAAAAGTGTGTTTTTACCAAATTATGAGGTTTGAAAAGGATTCTGGGTAACAGAACCAGGTGAGAGCCCCGCAAGGTACCCCATCCTGGATTCCCCTAGGTGCCTAGGTTTCAAAACTGCAAAGATTTGGTAGGTTTCCCTAGGTGTCGGCTGAGCTCGAGGCCAAAATCCACAGCTAGGCACTTTGCAAAAATCAGGTCAGTTTTCTTTGGGAAAATGTGATGTGTCCATGTTGCGTTTTGGGGCATTTCCAGTCGCGGACACTAGGCCTACCCACACAAGTGAGGTACCATTTTCATCAGGAGACTTGGAGGAATGCTGGGTGAAAGGAAATTTGTGGCTCCTCTGAGATTCCAGATCTTTCTGTCACTGAAATATGAGGAAAAAGTGTTTTTTTTTTCTCGCAAACGTTTGAGGTTTGCAAAGGATTCTGGGTAACAGAACCTGGCGAGAGCCCTAAAAGTCACCCCATTCTGAATTACCATAGGTGTATAGTTTCACAAAATGCACAGCTTTGGTAGGTTTACCTAGGTGTCGGCTAAGCTAGAGACCAAAATCCACAGCTAGGCACTTTCCCAAAAAACACTTCAGATTTCAATGTAAAAATGTAATGTGTCCATGTTGCGTTTCCTGTCGCGGGCACTAGGCCTACCCACACAAGTGAGGCACCATTTGTATCGGGAGACTTGGGGGAACATAGAATAGCAGAACAGGTTCTATTGCCTCTTGTCTTTCTCTCCATTTGTCCTTCCAAATATAAGACAGCGTGTACAAAAGACGTGTATTTGATAAATGCCTATAGTATGGGGACCCCGGAATTCAGAGATGTGCAAATAACCAATGCTTCTCAACACCTTATCTTGTGCCCATTTTGGCAATGCAAAGATATCTTTGATACCTATTTTTCACTCTTTATATTTCACCAAATGAATTGCTGTATACCCGGTATACAATGAAATCCCATTGCAAGGTGCAGCTCCTTTATTGGCTCTGAGCATCTAGGGTTCCTGATGAATCTACAAGCCCTATATATTCCCGCAACCAGAACAGTGCAGCAGACGTAATGGTATATTGCTTTAAAAAATCTGCCATAGCTGTAAAAAGTTATAGAAGAAAACGTGGACAGAAATGGCTCTTTTTTCACCTCAATTTCAATATATTTTTATTTTAGCTGTTACTTTCTGTAGGAAAACCTTGAAGTATCTACACAAATGACCCCTTGCTGAATTCAGAATGTTGTCTACTTTTCAGAAATGTTCAGCTGTCTGAGATCCAGCATTGATTTTACACCCATCTCTGTCACTAACTGGAAGGAGGCTGAAAGCACCAAAATTTTAAAAATGCGGTATGTCCCAGTGAAATGCCAAAATTGTGTTGAAAAATTGGGTTTTCTGATTCAAGTCTGCCTGTTCCTGAAAGCTGGAAAGCTGGTCATTTTAGCAGCGCAAACCCTTTGTTGATGCTATTTTCAGGCAAAAAAAAACACAAGCTTTCTTCTGCAGCCTTTTCTTCCCTGAAATTTTCACTGTATTTTGGCTAAGTTCTTGGTCTGCTCCAGGGGAACCCACAAACTCTGGGTACCTCTGGGTACCTAGGATGTTGGAAAAAAACAATGCAAATTTGACATTGGTAACTTATGTGGACAAAACGTTATGATGGCCTAAGCGCGAACTGCCCCAAATAGCCAAAAAAGGCCTGGCAACTGAGGAGGAAAAGGCCTGGCAGCGAAGGGTTAAACTGCCATACATACATGGCATTTCAAGCAATGACAAGATTCAGAGAATACATTTATTTCAGAAGTGCAAAGACGAGTATTAACACATTTGAGTAGTGGCAGAATCAAAGGCTTACCAAGGGACAACATAGGAGTTTGAGAAGTCAGGATCATGAGTTGAGGGCTTGTGTTAATACCTAATCCTTGAGTTGACCCCAGATGTTCCTGGGCCTGCTAGATAGTGGTAGAATGGAGTAGTATAGCTCATGTTGCTCCTGACAATGTGCCAAATCCTACTGTTGCGTATGCTCTCATTATCCTAATGAGACTACTGGATTTTTGGGCGGCAAGATCGTTCACAGTGTGGGGGACTAAGTCTGACCCATGGCAAAGGACCCTTGTCATCCCAAATCCGGGTTGAGCTCCGGCTAACTAGCAGTGCCTTATCTCTCCCAAAAGGAAGAGACAATAGGCAGCCGAGCGCATGACATCTTAGTGCTTCCCAGGGAAGTCGTGGTCACTTAGGTCACAACCAGTTCTATCATACACAGCATAAATGACAAAGGCAGTTTGAGTTTTAAACATTGGTTTAATAAAACTACTGCATTTTAGATAACAAGGAGTGAGCCGCAATAACCAGAACCATACAACACAGTAGGATTGAAATAGTAACAAGGAGAGTGAAACATAAAAATAATGCTATCATAGTGCAACCAGATTACATTCTCTCTCTAAGTTATATTTTGAGCACAGCATGTGAAGCTCTAATCCTGCCTTTCAGGTTCCCCCAGGAGGAAATCAACCCTCATACCTGAGCAAAAGCCTGTGATCTGGATCAGCATCTGCAACAAGGCAGTCAGCATCTAGTTGTGGGTTCCTGGTCGGAATCTCCCTCTTACGTGTACCAGGACTAGAAAGTGTTTTTATAACTAACACGCCGGTGTTCTAAGAAACGTCCATGAGTAAGAATGTGTACTTTCTACGAACCCTAAAAACTAAACTTCTACCACGTATATCAGCAATGTACCAGACTGTATCCTTGGCTGAAGCACAGAGTGAGCAAGAATGTATTGTTTGAGAACTTCAGTGCTGAAGGAGGCTAAACAGTGTGATAGAAGAAAATAAAACAAGACCGTGGAACTGGTTATTGTAAAATAACAGTGCAAGGCTAAATAAAATGCATCTAGGGCGAAGTGCACAGAGGCCTAATACTTTAAGCAAATGTGCAAAAAGCGACATTAAAATTGACTACACTACACTACAACCAGTCCAGGATAGAGGGTACACATCCCTGGCCCCACACGCATATCACCCGATAATTAGCAAGAAGCAACACCTAAGCAAAAAACTTTTTAATATCATCAGGCATTTCTGTTGGGAGACACAAAAGTGCCAGCCCTGCTGTTGGGTGTTGTTGCAAGTGTAAACTATCAAAGTTTGTGGAGAATACAGCAATCCAGTATGTCGAAATAGGGGAGCCCAGCCAGGCCAGGTAGTTGAAGTCACCCTCCCATTACATCTATTTCTCTCATCATTGGCATGCAGCTTATATCACCCCCCATGACATCTATCACACTTATCATTGGCATGCAGCTTAAATTTACACAGTTTGGGTGGATTATAATATGTCTGATGAAGAAAACTAAAATGTATAAGGGGAAAGGGACTGTCATATCACTCCTTTTCAGTGATAGGTTTACTCATAGCTGCCTCCCTATGAATCCCGGCATGCTGCGAACCAAGTGGCATTTCTGCGCAGAAGCATAAAGACGAGAGAAAATATGCCGCAAGGAGGTTGCCATAAGGACTGTAAATGTCTTACAGTCACAAGGTGCTGCTGGGAATTCTGAATACTGATCCCAGAGGGAACAGATCTAGGGAGTACAGTGGTTCACTAGTACCAAAGGTTAGTCTCTCGCAGAATTGCCATCAGGGAAAAGCAGCCCATCTCCTTTACTTCCCAGCATGACACTCTCCGAGAAGCTAATCTCTGCTGCAGTATACAGTAGAAAGGGGACTGAAGGATCAGTTGTTTGAAGGAGTATAGGGTCGCCAAGGTTAGCCTGTAATCGGATCCATGTGTGCTGCATACAACCTACCATAACTATTTTGTCACAAGATTGTCGAGGGGTCTTCTTAATCAAGGCCAGAAGAGAAGTAGGGTATACTTGGTCATGCTCAGGTGCAAAGTGCATCTTATAGGAATGAGGTCTGAGCCAGTAGTGAGCAAATGAGGCTTGTACTTAGAGATATTAGAGCTCAAAATCAGGAGTTGCAAGACCACCCTGATCATTAGACAAAGTTACGGTTTCCCAGAAGAGTCTAGGTTGACCCCGTGGCCAAGTGGGTGCACCAGAAGGGTGTCCAGGGTGCGAAACAAAACAAAAAGGTGGAGCAATAGGTATATTCATACAGAGATAGAGTATCCACAGAAGTATGACCATTTTCCTTAGGGCTATGCTTCCCATCAATGAAAGAGGTAATTTATTCCATTCTCAGATGTGATCTTCCAACGCAGATATCGCACCATCTTGGGTGAGAGCTTCCATGTAATTGCTATGTGTTTAGAGGCTGGGAGGGTAAGGGTAAGCAGCATTGGAGAGTGATCTAAGAGGGTCCCAGACAAATGTTCTATGCCCTTAATCAAACTACAGATGACATGTGTGCTAAACTAGTAGTCCAATTTAGCCCAAGACTCATGGACTGTTGAGATATGTGTGCTCTCTTTAATACTGGAATGTTGAACCCACCTGATATCAAGTAGGTCACTAATATTTATAAGGTTGTGCAAAGCAGTGGCCGCAGCACTGTGGACTCCATAAACTGGATTAAAGAAACCTGCATCCCGGTCCAACACAAGATTAAAATCACCACCCCACTATTGGGTGAAAGAGTTAAATAGTGCTTCCAGATGGCCCAGACAAAATCGGGGCCATCAAATACTTGACCCATAGGTGTTGTGAGCACCTCAAAGCTACTTTTGGAGCAATCCCCTCCACATTTGAATAAAAAGTACTCTCCTTCAAAATGGAACTCAGTAAAAACTATTATTTTTAAAAATTACTTACCTACCATCCGCAAGGCCCAAAAGCAACCTTCACTCATGCCTTCAGTCAGCTTATGGAAACCAAGGGAAACTTCTCAGATTACTCAGTCCTTGGAGATTTTAATTTACATTTAGAAAATACACTGGATAAAGATTTGGTATCACTATTGATAGGATGGCCGACTTAGACCAAAAACAATTGGGGAAGGGCCCATGCACTCGGCAGGTCATCTATTGGATAGGATTTTCACTGGCAAACTGTCACACCGTGATGGACTGCGGCATGAGCCGAGCATTCGGAGCGGGGCGCGACCGCAATCTGTGGCGGCTGGGCGTGCTGCACCCCTCCTATAATCTATTTTTCTCGAAGCCCCAAATTGGGCATGGGGCCTCGGCGAGTTGTGGCCGCGGCGCGCCCTCACTATTTTCCTGGACACCTACCCCCACACCCCTCACTTACCTCATGAGCCTATCCTTTTTTCCTTCCTTCTTTTCTTTTTCTTCCTTTCCTTCTGTATTTATGCACTTCTCCAGCTGCCATGTTCTTTCTTCTTCCCAGCATGCCTTCTTTCTCCCTGCATGCCTTAGGAACCTTTTTCAACATGGTGTCTTTTTCCCTAGATGCTCCTGTGTTTTGTTCCCAATCCAATATGGTGACTTTCTACTTCCTGTTGGTCATTTCCTGTTCTTGGGTATATAAGGTGAGTGATTCTTGTTCTGCTTGCGCTGCAACACTTCCTTTGGTGGTGATCTTCGCTCCTGCTACTTTTTTCGCCAGTTATATTTTTCTCGCCTGTTCCAGCTTTTTTAAATATTATTTTCCTGTTCGAAAGACTTACCTTTTTGCTTCTTTTTTGTTCCACGGAGTTCCTGCTTAGAGGTTTTTCCCTTTTGGGTTTTTTCCTCTTGGACTCCTTCTGGAGGGCACATACTGCTTTTTGGCGTTTCTCCATCAGCAGCACTGTGGCTACCAGAAAGGGCCGGCCCTATCTGGGTCAAGGCAGAACCTGCAAAAATCAAGACCTCTCTGCAGTTTCAGTGGGCCAAAGACATAAACGACAAGTAGCCCATGACACAATCCACTCCTTCATCCAACCTCTTTGCTTCCACTCAAACGGTCTGATAATATGGCAGGTATGTTCAACCTGGAAATACCGGCTTATTCTGGGGACCAATTTGCCCCCATCAAGCAGGACATGCCCTTCTTGGAACAAAATAGATGCAAATGTGCTAAAATCAAGTTTGAGGTCTGCCCAATGTTTCCAACTACGTAGATTCAGACCCATCTTTGGATTGATACCACAGTGAATTTTCCAGTGCCATAAAAAACCTATAAAACCTATAAAAGCCTCATCGCCATTCCTTCTGAGCCTTGGCTCACCGAAAAATTAAGAGTTTAAAAACAACTCTGTTGTATGCAAGAACAGAGGTGGAGATTAAATTATGACAGCTCAGAGAATGAGACCTACAAACGCACTATTGCTGCATATAAAGAATTGATTCAAAAAGGAACAACTCTATATTTTACTCATAAGATCAAGGCTTCTAAAAATGACTCTAAAGAGTTGTTCGCCACAGCAAACAAACTGGCCAACCTCCCTGATAAAAATAACAATATGGCAAGCCAATCCTTCTGTAATACACTAGATTCTTCTTTCCAATCCAAAGTAAAAGACATGTACAAAATCTTTTCTGCCAATAACAGGCAATCATGTTCTCTTCTGGATGTTGCTGGCCCCTCCAGTGTTTACGATCCAACTGATCCATCCTAATATCCTTCTAACAACTATATTGCTGTTAAGACCCAATCAGGTCCAGAATGTACTTAATATTATCAAATGTGGCTCCCCTTTTAATCCATGCCCACCCAAATTAATCCAACTGGCCCAGAGATCACAGCCCTTCATCTAACTGAAATTTTCAATCTTATGTTCAGAATCGGCTATTTCCCTAAGGAGTAGGAAAACAGCCTCTCTCCTTCCTTTCCTAAAAAATCCTAATCTATACACTTCATGCCCCAATAAGTACTGACCAATTTCTCACCTTCCCTTCCTGGTGAAAATTGTAGAAAAGGCTATCATCCAGGAACTTGCCTCCTTCATCAGTGACAACTACCTTCTTGACTTGACTCAGTATGGCTTCAGAAGTGAGCACAGTACTGAACTGGCTCTGATTGCTGCTTCTGAAGAAATTAGTCACTAGCTCGACAAAGGAGGGAATGCTGCTTTTAATTTTGTTAGATCTCTCAGCGGCATTTGACAAGGTCAATCATAATTTATTGATTGACTGTCTCCACTCCATTTGAATCAGGGAAACAGTGCTTTCCCTTTCGAAATAATTTATTTTGGAGTCAGAGCAATTTATTGCCTTGACCAAATTCACTTCACCCCCATTTATTCTACCTTGTGGTATACCGCACAGCTTCTCCCTAAGTGCCACCCTTTTTAATATTTACACATCCCCTTTGGCTAGTCTTATGAAATCATTCCGTTTTTCTGTGGTATTCTGTTCCAACGATACCCATATTATTATCTCAGTGACTAGCAACCCTGAGGACACGCCAAATAGATTCTACAATTGCATGTTGCACATCAGCAGTTTGATGAACAAAAACTGTTTAAAGCTGAACTTGGGTATAACTGAATTTCTCTTGTTCAGGAGCAACATGTCTTTCAGGTTCCCTAGCTGATGGCCTCAAGAATTGTGTATCTTACCCACACAAGTATCAAAGGTCAAACATTTAGGAATCTTATTCAACACCAATCTCTCATTCAAAAATCAGATCAATGCCATCACTTCCTCTCCTTTCTTCACCCTGAAATTACTCAGGAAAGTTTTTTCCATTCATTCCTCATGAGCTGCAAGAAACATTGGTAGCAACTCTTGCGTTGTCTTCATCAACCTGCAGAAAAAACGTCTAAAAAAACTGCAAATCTTATAGAACCCGACGGCCCCACTCTTATTAGGTGATCCCTAAAGATCAGTCTGTCACTCAAGCTCTGATTCAAATTCACTGGCTACCCATAAGGAAGCGTATTGATTTCAAGGCTTTGTCCCGGGGACTTCATTGCACTGGTAACAACTATCTTGAATGCAGGTTCCAGTGGAATGCCCCCTAAAGATCCTTACAATCATCCACCACTAACCATGAAGAAGTCCAGAAATTTAGACCAGTAAATTGGGGTGGCAGAAGCTTTGTGACCTGCGCATCCAAACTCTGGAATACTCTTCCATCTCACCTAAAAATTTGACAGGCTTTCCCTTTCAGGAAAGTGCTTGAAATATGGCTTTTTTAGCCAGTAGGTCATACCTTATATACCAACTTGATCTTTCGTTTCTTCATCCTTCATGTCATTTCCTCCAATATGTTTATTTCAGCACATAGACACCTTTGGGTATTAGTGTGCTTTATAAATGTAATTTTTATTTAATTTTATTAATGGTGAAATGTTTCCCTTGTATTTATGGCTGCAGTACAACAAACCTGCCCTGATGGTCAATATCTTTGCCAGTGGTTGGATGTGAAGCCCGTCCTTTACCACTTAACCAGCAGATCCACCAGCCTGCGTAAGCCGAGTAACTGACAAAAATCTTATGGGAGGCCAGGTTGCTAGCAAAAGGCACCTCTACATGAGGCTTGAGATGTGTCTCCTGTAGCAGAGCGATATGAATATTATGACATGTCAAATAGGATAGTACCATCCTTTTGTTTCTGCGGGTCACTCAGACCTCACACATTCCAAGATATAAAGTTAATATCCGTCATCATACTGGTATTTTGTGCCATATATAGTTGTGGATAATGACATGAGCACGTGCTTAGCAGCCAGTTCAGTGAAAAATAAGGGACTCTTAACATTCAAAGCATTCCCATCCTCCCCAACTCACAACAACCACACTGATCACCCCCATTGTCAGTGTAAACCCTAGGAACATAAACAGTTCCATCAGTAATGGACAGAAATAAACTAAAACCTGTTGCAGAGATTAAAAGGTTGAAATGCACTAAGGGTAAATTCAATTCAGTCAACCACCCCAACCACACAACAAACATTAAGGTTGGATCATCAGAAAATAACATATTTGTATCAGTGGCTCCCAGAGGGCCAGGGCCACCTACCTGCTGATAAACAACAGCAGGGGGTAGGTACCTATTTGTAAACAGTTTCATAAGCATCAAATGCTTCAATACAAACAATGTTAAATGAAGTTTGATTGCGAGTTAGATCCAAATACATCATCATATAAAATCCATTTGGTGCCATTCACTCAGCTGAGAACAGAAGATGATGAGGAAGCCCAGAAGATCAAGTATCTTCTCGACCGGTGGTGTCTAAGAGACCAGTGTCATTACCAGGCTTAGAGGAATGGATGTTGCAACAACGTTGAGTGCACACCCAAGGGAGCTCTTGATGCTTCACTTTACCATTCAGTTTGCATCGGAAGCGTGCTGGGCATAACATGGCATAAGGTTCATTATGGTCACAGAGAAGAAGTTTATCCTCTTGGAATGCGCACCATGCCCCATTACCCTTAGGGTAAACAATGGGAAGATAGAGAGCATAGAGCACCCCACTCCAGAGCCAAATGAAGCACAGACTCTCAATCGACGTAGTTTAACAGTTTGGCAATGATGGGATGCACTGGGTGCAGCAGGTATAGGACGTGGGCACAGAGAGCGGTGAGCCCGCACCACAATGAAGCATTTGGAGAAAGAGTCAGCATCAAACAGTTGCAGAGCAATTTTTCAATGAAAAATTCCATCTTCCTGGTGTTGGTAGATTCAGGGATAGCCACAAGGCTCAAGTTATTCCGTCTACAGTGGGTCTCCAAGTCCTCATTCTTTGCAGCAACACTTAGTAACTCAGAGAACTGACCTGAGCTGGATGCAGAGATCGACTACTAGCCACTTAGGTGCCATCCTCAAAATCACAGGTAGGTACCTAATGGCTTGGGGCTGCCTCAACCCCTTCACCCCCTATTTGACATCACTCCCCTGGTTGCATGAGAGTGGCTTGACTGCTTGAAACCGCTGTAACGACCTTCCCCAAACAACTACTGAATGGGACAGGTGGCAGAGCCTGTGAGCAACAACCCCGAAGGACACAGGCCTGTGCTCTTCGGCCTCATGTGGCTTGTCAAGTGGCTCGACCGGGTCTCAAGAAACAGAGCAGGCATCCTCCTGTGCTACTCAAGGGAGTATGGGGCCTTCGGGGAGGAATGCAGAGGAAAATCCCAGGGCGAATGACTGTGAAATCATTCCCCGAGGCCAATATATCACATTGTCCTACTACCTGAGGGAATTACCAAGGGTGTTGGATTGACCAACTACCCTACCGCAAGGGACTAAAAACTACCACACTACTCATCTTCCTCACACCAGAGTAGTACCTATGGGTAAATACACAAAGAAGCAGGAGCTGGTGGCAGAAAATTTCTCCGACACAGATGCACTAGGCTTGGGAGACCAGGAGACATGCAGCCTGAGAGATCAAACGTCATGGAGGGCTGCACATTGCAGGACATACTTCATACCTCCAGCCTCAGCAGAGCCTGAAGGAGCCAGAGCAGATAAAAGCAGGTCCAAATCAGACAACAACATGGCCTCAACTTAACCACAAACTCTGATCCTGAACTGCCCATAGTCACTCCAGAATCAGAGGACAATCTAATATGAGTGGCAGAAACTTGATCGAGCATTTACACTATTGGTGATCCTGAACACAGGTGTCACACTGGCTCCTACTCATGTCCTTTAATGCTTTGGGTTGCACTGGGGGTCCATCTGACAAAGAAGCAGGTTGACCTGAGGACTGGGCCTGCCTCTTTTTGTTTAACAATGTGCCTACCCATTAGGACATTGCATTCTTAATTGTATGGATGGGGACAGTTTTGTTGGAATCTGAGAGCTAGAAAGTCAACTGATTACATGTTGGGGCATACAGGAGTAATCGTGCACCAGAGAATGACTTGCACATCCTTCATGAGTGGGTATAGGTAGACCTGTCTCTCCGTGCCCGTAGGAGGTGATTTAATATTACATACTCAACAGTCTGATGACTGCACGCACATGATACAAACCATTATCTTGAAATGTGAAAGAGATTCACACCATGTCCAGACTCTACAGAGTCATTTCCTAACTGGCCAGCGGCAGAGTGCAAGAAACCAATATTGTGCCCAAAGAAGGGGCTGCGTTACACTGATGGTGGAAGGGACATGTATACTACACGAAGGACTCTGTTTTTGCCAGAGTGGTTTTAATTTGGATCCGCCCTGGCGCCCCATTTCAGCACAAGACATATTATTGACCCTGATGGGTGCTATGTGGCAGTCTCGAGCCACCTGGAGATAGGGACTTCACCTTAATGAATGTCTATGCTCTGAACATAGATCAAGCACGTTTTCTGACCACCTTACGCCCTTCATGGTGGGGGAAGCGATAATAGTGTGAGACTTTAACTGTGTAGCAGCTGCTGTAGAAGACCGATGTCAACCCCCATTGGGCGGTTCACCTGTCTCTAGAACGGCCTGCTTTTTCACAAAGTGGAAATCCGACTTGGGCTTGTTAGACTCTTGGCAGACACTGCGACCTTGACATAGGGACTATTCCTTCTTTTCATCACTACATGACCTGCATGTGCTATTGGACACCTTTCTATGTATGCCAGAGGTACACAACCAAGTGCACAATGTAGAATTCTTCACTAGGACTCTGTCGGCCCACAATCCAGTCCCACTACACCTAAAATGGGGTGACTCACTTCCCCAAATCCCTATCTAGAAATTGAAAAAAGAGGCACTAGAAAACCCAGTTTATAGAGACCCGATCAAACAGGGTATTACGCACTATTTTGAAGAAAATGAGGGTATGGCAACCACAATGGGGAGAGAGTGGGACGTGTTTAAGGTTGTGCTGCAAGGGCAAAGCATCATAGAGGCAGTGGGCATTAGATGCACCCTACTAAATGATGTTACAACAGCTGAAAATAGGTTGCAGCATTTGGAATGAGACAGATCAGGGGCCCCTGACCTCCAGGAGGCGCTCCTAGAGGCAAAAGAGAAGGTGGCAGAGCAGACTGAACAACTCTGCAACTTCGATTATAGATCCTATGTGAGCAAAGCCCACGCAGCTCTTGATAAATCATGACAGCTTCTGGTGTGGTTGGCTAATCCCACTAGACCAGGCACCTCCATAGTTGAGTCATACACTGACCTAGGCATGAGAGTGCATAGGCAAGATGACATTAACCGGGAATTCTACAAGTATTACTCAACCCTCTATAAGAGCAGAACAAAGGCGGTCGAGGGAGAGGTGGGAGACTACCTTGCACCGTTGACCCTTCTGTCAATAACCCCAGGTGAGCACAACACTTGGGAAGTGGCATATCATTGCAGGACGAAAAAGAAGCAATCAAACACCATGCATAGGGGAAAACACCAGGAACAGATGGTTCCCCAGTAAAATTCTATGCCGTATACATTGAACTATTGGAACAGAAACTAGTGGTCTGGTACAAGGGGGCTTCGACCTTGAGAATGTCACCAGATACCACATGAGAGGCTCTTTTAATCCATCTTTAGAAACCAGGGAAATCAACCCAAGACATGCATGCGTATAAACCACTGTCCATACGGAATGTAGATTATAAAATACTCAGTAGCATACTGTCCACCAGACTCCTCTCGCATATGCCCAAACAGATTCACTGGGATCAGGGGGGATTTATCCCAGGTCCTAATATGGCGCTGCAGATCATTGGCTATTAATGATCATCGAGATTTCTCCAGAGGTAAACAGACAAACTGCGCTGTTTCCAGTAGATATCGGAAAAAGTTGGAATGGGGGTATCTATATCAGGTCATTGTGTGCACCACATGAATTGGACGAAACTCCTTTATTCTGCCCCTGGGCCAGAGTTAAAACTGGTAGTCATATCTCGGAGAATTACGAGGCTGAATGTGGGACCAAACAGGGATCCCCTCTATCATTGCTACTATTTGCACTGGCAATGGAGACTTTGGTGGCCAGGAAAGGGTAGTACTATAGGGGATTGATGATGAGGGGTGAACCACAATATATAAAATTCTTGGGAGACGACCTACTATTATTCCTATATGACAGCCATAGGGATCTTATGGGTGCCAAGCGACTATGGGAACAGGATGGGGCCAAATACGGATTAAGGCCCTCATTATGACCCTGGCGGTAAATCCCGATTCCCACCACGCTGACGGACGCCAACTTACTGCAGCAGAGGCGGATATCCATTCGCCATATTCTGACACACACCCACACACCAATCCGACAGAATTTAGCCACAGACACAAATCCGCCAGACCGAAGGTCAGTGATAAACTGGCGGTATCAAAACCCACACCGTTACTCCAACAGAACAACACCCACCACATTATGACCCACGAATCACCACCGCAGACATTCAACGGCGGTAAACCATTGGCGGTACATACCGCCGCGGTCACAATGGACACCTACAGACCAAACAATACCACATTGGACAATTCAAACAACACACACCTGACATACATACACACACCACACCCACACCACTATCAAACACACACCCAGATTACCCACAACCCCTTACGAATACAAATCATTGGCACAAGACTGACACCAAGAACACTGACACAACAACATACACACACACATACACCCATACATCCCTCACGCACCCCACTTCACACACCCCAACACATTACCCAACACACCCTCACCAACACACATCACATAACACCCAGGGCACCACAAAGGCACCCTGTTTCACTGAGGAGGAGTTAACGGTCATGGTGGAGGATATCGTCAGGGTAGAGCCACAGCTATTTGAAGCACAGGTGCAGCAAATATCAACAGCCAGGAAGATGGAGCTATAGGGGAGAATCGTGGACAGGGACAATGCTGTGGCACAGCAACCCAGAACAAGGGAATACATCAGGAAGAGGTGAAATTTCCTACGGGGGAAGGTATGTTCCATAGCAGCAAGACACCAGCTCGCTATCCAGAGGACAGGCGTGGACCCCCACGTCCTCCCCCACAACTCACAGCATTGGAGGAGTAAGTCTTGGCATTATTGCAACCTAAGGGCCTGGCCGGAGTCGGAGGAGGGCTGGACCATGGTAACTTTCTACTAATATCACCCCCTACCTGCATGCCATCACATACCCTCACCTTCACTCCTATCACTCCACTCCATCCCACACACTCCACCATCACATCTCTCTAATCCCAATGCCAAGCCCTGCATGCTGTAACAATGCATGGACACCGCTCACAGCCCTGCATGGACACTCATCACTAAAGCATGCCAGCGTAGAGAATTAATAATCCCACCATACACCAACATACACAAATAAAATCTGGCAGGGCAACACCAACCGTAGAGGGGAAGCCAGGGATGTACAATATGTCATAAACATTAACCATAACACATCATTTACATCCCCAAAGGTACCCCAGCCAATGTCACTAGAGAGGAGGTGCCAGCACTATCCAGTCCTCCAACTGAAGAGGCCCAGAGTGATGACAGTAACTCTGGTCTTCAGAATCTGGACGATCTAGCTTGCCCATCAGGGACCACTGGACAGCTGGTTACTCAAGCCCAGTCACAGATCACCACGAGCCTCCCCCATCAGGAAACAACACCACAGCACCAACCCAGCATACCCACACCTCTGTCCCCAGGACACATCAATCAGCAGTGTGCCCACCTGCACAGGGACCCCAGGCCACACCTTGCACACAAGGAAATCAGGGACATGGGGTCATTGGCAGTGGGCACATCGTTCAGGGGACAGAGGTACATAGCAACAGGGACACTAGGAGGACTGCTGTGCTCCAGGAGAAGAACAGGAGCAGCAAACCGACTCTCCAGGAGGTGCTCTCTGAGATCCTTGGAGCCTATCAACATTCCCAGGTCACGATGGGCCTGGTCCTAGACAACGTTCAAGAGAACAGGCGGCTGCAGGATGGACAGTATCAGGGGATCAGGGAGGACTTGCAGGCCACCAACAACACCCTGATCTCCACAACAGGGGTGCTGGCAGACATGGCCAACATTAAGAGGCAGGCAGTGTCACACCAGCGGCCCCTGCCACTAGCCAGTCATCTGAACAGCCTTCCACTTCTGTTGCTGCTAGTGGCCAGGAGGCCCTGCCACAGGACTCATAGGCGACCAGCACCCCTCCCTCTGCAGAAAGTGAACCACCCCGTAAACGTTCCATGCGATCTAGACAGAAGCCAGAGACACTTGCCAAGACCTCGGCCAGGAAATGAGACTCTCCTGATTGTCCCACTCAGTCACCCTGTCCACCTTTAACTGCCATTGCTCCCCTTCCTATGACCCCTTGGACAATGCCCCTGTGCTAAAAACAAACTGGAAAAATACTCTGGACTTTTCTCCATCATCACCCCATCCCATTGCACTTCCCCCTCTATATATTAGCACTACAATAAACACCCTTGGATAAAAATCGATTTTGAGTATGTCATGTATTTCAAATATGCATTGATTGAGACAGGAACAACCATTGCAAATGAACTGTAAATAGAATGAACATAGAATCAATGATCTGTAGCTGGCTGTTGTGATCACACCAGGAGTATTTGTCAAAATACCAACATCTGCAAAATGAATAGACAGAGGTAACAGTAAGTGGGCATAGAAGTGGGAAATACCAGCATGCCAATGCCACACAGAATATAACAGAAGTAATTGAAATGTAAAGTTGCACAGTCTCACCTGTGTGTCATTGGAAGTACTGATGGATTAAAGATGTTCTCTTGTCCACATCCTCATCCTCTGCCTCCTCATCCTCACTGTCCACAGGGTCCAATGCTGCCACAGGGGCATCTCCAATCTCCTCCTCCTGCAGAAAAGGGACATGCCGTCTGAGGGCCAGGTTGTGCAACGTGCAGCATGCCACCACTATCTGGCAGACCTTTTTGGGTGAGAAGCAGAGGTATCCAACTGTCAGATGGAGGCACCAGAACCTGGCCATCAGGAGGCCAAAGGTTCTTTCAATTATCCTTCTTGTTCACCCATGTGCCTCATTATAACGTTCTTCTGTCCTTCTCCTGGCATTCCTCACAGGGGTCCTCGGCCTGATAGGTTTGGGTAACCAGGGTCACCTGCAATTATTGAGGGACAACATTTAGCCACACACTATACCATATGGCCAACACCATAGGCATACACCAACATATACTGGGTGGGAACCAGGGCTCACCTATCAGCCACACCCTGTGCCTCTGTAGTTGGGCCATCATGTTTGGGATGCTGCTATTACTCAGGACAAAGGCATCATGCAGCCACCCTGGATACTTAGCTTTGACATGGGAAATATACTGGTCCGCCAAGCACACCACCTGCACATTCATAGAACCTCCTCATGCCCTGGTGGCTAGCAATATCACTGATAGTGCAATGGTTAGTTCGTAGGCCTGTCCCCTGTGTGTGAGGGTGCTGTGTATGCCAACTGTGGTTTTGGTGCAGTCATTGACCCAGTGTATCCTTTGTCTCTCTCCCTCCCTTTCTTGTTTTGTCATCCTTTCTTTATGTGCATTAGCATCATGTGGCAGAGAAGCAGAGGCACCGGCGATGGAGGGAGCTGCATCCCCAGAAACCAGGAGGCAGAGTCCACCAACGCTGAGGGCACCAGTGGGACGGAGGCTGAGGGAATCACCACGGCAGAGACTGCAGGGGACAATACAGACTCAGATACCTCCGATGGGAGCTCCGTGGTGGTGGCGGACACTTCTGTTACCACCCTAGCTACAGGTACAGCCGCCACCCCCGTCCCAGCACCACTCTTCCAGCAGCCCCTCAGCCCCTCAGTGAGTTGCCTGTCCCCGCTCACCCAGGAGGGTGGGCATCTTCTTCGCCCCAGGCACCTCAGGCCCTGCCCCAGTGAGCTCTGCTGCCCTGAGTGAGGAGGTGATTGACTTCCTGAGATCCATCTCTGTAGGGCAATCAACCATTGTGAATGCCATCCAGGGGCTGTCAGCCCAGATGCACCAATCTAATGCATTCCTGGAGAGCATTTACGGTGGATTGGAGGCCCAACAGAGATCCATCCAGGCTCTGGCCTCCTCCCTGATGGCAGCCATTGTCCCTGTTTCAACAACCCCCCTACCAACTTCCACTTCCCAGTCCCAGTCTCCTCAACCCCAACCCATCCCAAGTACACAAACAGATGTATATGCACACAAGGCAACACCCAAGGGTGGCACAGGCAAACACAAGCACCACACTTCACCCCACAGGCACTCACACAAACACCATACCGTTGCAGACACGACAACATCCACTGCCTCCAATGTCTCTCCCGCTTCCTCCTCTTCCACCGCCCTCCCAGTTGCATCCACACTCACACCTGCATGCACAACATCATCATCATCATCTGTTACCTTCATCATCACCGCACCAAGCAGAACACACACCTCACTGGCAGACACCTCCGCAACATCCATGCACAGGTCCCCTGTGTCCTCTCCCACCGTGTCTGTCCCTCCCTAAAAGTACACAAACGCAAGTGCTCAGATACCCAACAGCCATCCACCTCACAACAGCATGCAACCCATGCACCTGCACCCAAATCCAGCAGACAAACACCTCCAACAACCACTCCCTCATCCCCCACTCCCATTACTTCTCCCTCCTCCCACCCCAATGTCCCTAGAAAGCTTTTCCTTTCCCAGATTGACATCTTCCCTACCTCACCCCCCGTCCTGCATGTATGGCCAAGATATCAAGGTCCCAGCCAAGCACCTCAGTCAAACAGGCCACGGGCCCAGTTTCAGTAGCACCTACTCAAGGTGGAAAGGATTCCAGGCCACAAAACCTGAAGGGGAAGGAGCCTGCACCAGCCAGCAAGAAGACGAAGGAGCCTGCACCAGCCAGCAAGAAGTGGTTGGAGCCTGCACCAACAGCTGTCACAGAGGCCACACCACCAGCCGTGGTTGTGCAACCGTAAGAGAATGCAGGGGCTGAGCAGGAGCATCCCCAACCACCACCACCACAGTGCAGCCATCGGAGCAGGAGCCTCCTATAGCCACCATGTAATAAAGAGACGCTCAACCGCTGACAATAAGACGTCTTCTTTATTAAGTACCAATGTTACAAAACAGCTCATCCACCCGAGGCCCAACAGATATCGGCCCATAAAAGATGCTCTCTTCACTCGATCCAACCACCGTCTCTCCTCAACCTCCAACTGCACCTTCCATTTGTGAAACCTCAATCTCCATTCTAGAATCTCCATTCTAGAATACTACATACCCCCACTCTACACACACAAAAAGACAAAGAATTAAACATAGTCTCTTAAAAACAAAGAATTAAACATAGGCCCTCATTACAACCCTGGCAAAAAAAATGGAATCATGACCTCGGCGGAAACCGCCAACATAGACAGCCACTTTAACACTCCGACCGCCACGGCGGTACAAACAAACAGTGCAGCAGTAACCACCAACAGACAGGCAGAAGACAATGTACTGCCCACCCTATTACAACCCGGCAATCCGCCACCTTTTCCGGTGCGGAACCAACGCAAATAAAAAAACGACGGACACAGTACACAGAAGGGAAAATCACTCACCTCTCCACACCCCACGAGGAACCAGGACGGCATGGAGCCAGAACTGCAGATCCTGCCGGCGATGGTCTTCCTGCTCCTCTATCAGGAGCTCCAACGACGGCGGCGACGACCATGGTGAGTACTGCACCTACAACACAGGGGAGGGGGGAGGGAAAAGAGAGTGACACACACACGCAACATGCAACACCCCCACCCCCACCCTCACCCACAACACCATACACACAAATACATGCTGCAACATTACATTTACACCCCCACCCCGCCCCCCGAATAACGCAAGGACAAAAGGAAATGATTTGAACGATTGTAATCAATAAAAATCCCGTTGTCAAAACTCCAAATTCAGTATATACAATTATGTACACCAACAACACAAGTCTGGATAGTGCACCAATCATTGTCCGTAGACAACTGGGCCCAAAATACATGGGCGAGGCCCACACTAGATACCTGACTCCAAATGGAGAGAACACTGCTGGGGCATCAGACCGAAAATATACAGGCACCTCAGGGGGAGTGGAGGGGGGCAACTCAGCCTGATGAACGCATGACGCCACTGCTCCACGAGGGGGCTCCATGCCCATTGATGTATTCTGGGGAGTGCAAAGCCACAGTCTCTCAAGACTTTTCAGTGGGTGGGTTGCCCACTGCTTTATCCTGGGGAGTGCAAAGCCACAGTCTCTCAAGTCTTTTCAGTGGGTGGGTTGCCCACTGCTTCATCCTGGGGAGTGCAAAGCCACAGTCTCTCAAGTCTCTCCAGTGGGTGGGCTGCCCACTGCTTTATCCTGGGGAGTGCAAAGCCACAGTCTCTCAAGTCTCTCCAGTTGGTGGGTTGCCCACTGCTTTATCCTGGGGAGTGCAAAGCCACAGTCTCTCAAGTGGATAACAGTCTCCACTGGTTCTGGAGGGGGCTTTGTGCCCAGAGTGCTTCATCCTGCCAATGACAGAGGTAGTGGATGTGATACTCCACTGGTTCTGGAGGGGGCTTTGTGCCCAGAGTGCTTCATCCTGCCAAGGACAGAGGTAGTGGATGTGATACTCCACTGGTTCTGGAGGGGGCTTTGTGCCCAGAGCGCTTCATCCTGCCAAGGACTGAGGTAGCGGATACCTTTCTCCACTGAAAGTGATGCTTCATGGAAGTTGCCCAGGCTCCTGGAGCTCACCACCAGCCTCAGACGACTGACCACTGGGGATGGCAGCCATGTCTGCGGTGGTGCCACTGGCTCAAGATGTCGGTCGTGGCGGTGCTTGCGGCGGGCTGTGTGGCAGCAGTGTTGGTTGCGGGTTCTGTGGCGGCGGTGCTGGCGGTGGGCTCTGTCGCGGCGGTGCTGGCGGCGGGCTCTGTGGCGGCGGTGCTGGTTGCAGGCTCTGTGGCTGCGGTGCTGGTTGCGGGCTCTGTTGCAGCGGTGCTGGCGGCGGTGCAGGTGGCGGTCTTCTCCGCCGTACAGGTTGGCGTCGACGTGGAAAGAAGGTGTGACACTGGTCCCTCAGTCGGTGCTACCATGCCCTCTCCTAACCTGCCCTTCAGTTTCTGGCCCTTCCCCACCTTTGATGATGGTGTAGCTGTCTTGCCACTATCCCCTTTCGTTTTCCCTGACCACTTGGTGGCAGGTGTTTTCTGCTTCTCCCTCCGGGATGTGGGCAACTTTTTTAGCTTGGCAGGTGGTGGAATGTCCTTGCCCTCGCTCCATGGCACACTGGAAGCCCTGATGGTTGGCACACTCCAATAGCCCGCATTTGCTGGCACCACTGTGCCTGGGAATGTGGTGGCAAAGGTGCTGGGTTGGGACCTGGAAAGCCTGGCCCTAGGGGCCGGACGGGGGGAGGTGTAGGGAAGAGGTCAATATTAGCCAGGAAAAGTTTTTTAGACACACTGGGATGGGTAGCTGGAGGGTGTTTGGGAGTGGACGGAGAGGTAGTGGTTGTAGGAGGTGTACGTCTGCTGAATTTGGGAGAAGGTGCATGGGCTGAAGGCTGTTGTGAGGTGGTTGGCTGTTGGGTGGGTGTGTGCCTGCGTTTGTGTACTTTGGGAGGATGGCTCACTGACACACTGGGAGAGGAAACAGGGTATGTGTGAATGGTAGGGGGGTGGTGAGTGCACGTGAGCGGTGTGTGGTGATGGGCGTGCTGGTGATGGAGGTAGTGGCTGAAGATGTAGTGCATGCAGGTGTGAGTGGAGACGAGACTGGGAGGGAGGAGGGAGACGTGGAGGAGGGGGACACAGTGGAGGCAGTGGATGTTGGTATGTGTGCATGGGTATGATGCTTGTGTGAGTGCCTGTGGGATTTGTGGTGCTTATGTTTGCCTGAGCCACTTTTGTGTGTTGAGGTGTGTGCATGCTGGTCTGATGGTGTGCTTGGGATAGGCTGAGGTACAGGGGATTGGGTCTGGGTAGAAGAAGATGGAGGGGGGAGGCTGGACACAGGGACAGTGGCTGCCATCAGTGCTTAGGCCAGAGCCTGAAATGCTCTCTGTTGGGCTGCCTGGCCAAAATGAATGCCCTCCAGGTATGCATTTGTTTGTTGCAAATGCCTCTCAACACCCTGGATGGCATTCAGAATGGTAGACTGCCCAACAGTGAGGGATCTCAGGAGGTCAATAGCCTCCTCACTGAGGGCAGCAGGCCTGACTGGGGCAGGGCCTGAGGTGCCTGGGGCGAAGGAGATGCCCACCCTCCTGGGTGAGTGGGCACGGGACACACGCTGAGGGGCTGCTGGGAGGGCGGTGCTGGTAGGGGGGGATGGCGGCTGTACCTGTCGATGTGGTGGGCACAGAGGGGCCTGCCACCGCAAGGGAGCTCCCATCAGAGGAGGAGTTGCTGTCACTGCTGTCACCTCGTGTCCCCGCCGTGGAGCTCCCCTCGCCCTCCATCCCACTGGTGGCTTCTGACTCCGTTGTTTCACCCTCCAGGGCCAAGTGGGATGCAGTTCCCTCCTGCTCCGGTACCACTGCTCCTCCACCTGGTGATGCTATTGCACACAAGAACAGGGAGACCACAAAAAGGGGGGTAAAAGACAGAAGAAAGACATGTTCAGTGCATGCAACACCATTACCATTGGCGGACACTACAGACACAGCAGCCCTCTGCACTACCCCATGCACTTATTGTTCCTAGATTATTCACATGCCTATGGGGTACAAGGCCTAAGCCAGATTGCTGCACACATGGAAGTCACAGGAGCCTGACTAGGTGTAGATGGCACTAACCACTAGTGGGGTTGGGGTTCCACTGAACCTGCCTCTCAAGGGACCTTGCCTACCAAGCTCGCCCTGGCCTAGGCGAACCCACTGCCCACCTCCCCCACCCAGACACCTCGTAATGCGCGCAGAGTCAGATGAATGTGACTGTTCTCACCCCCGTGTGGCTGCTGTGATGCCCTCAAGCGCACATCCAACTCCGGATACGCCACCGCCAGGATCCGGAACATCAGGGGGGTCATGGTGCGACGGGAACCCCTCCCACGTTGGGAGGCCATCCCCAGCTGGGCCTCTACCATCTTCTTGCTCCAGCTGCGAATGTCCTCCCATCTTTTACGGCAGTGGGTTCTCCGTCTGTGGTGGACCCCCAGAGTGCAGATGTCCTTGGCGATGGCACGTCAAATATCCTTCTTCTGGTGGGCGCTGACCTAGAGGAATAGTACAGTGGAGAAGGAAGATCTTTACCCGTCCGGACCGTCATACTCTTTGGCCCACGTTCCCAACTTTGCCCTGACGCACATACACTCACCGTCCGCTCATGCAGGCCTCAGTCCCCCCCCCATGTACCTTCCATCCACACCACTCCAAACAGGCATTGCCCATGCAGCATGCTCACAGTGTACTCACCTGTGTGTCTGGAGGACCGTACAGTTGTGTGTACTGGGGGAGGACCCCATCCACTAATTTCACCAACACCTCCGAAGTGAAGGCAGTGGCCCTTTCCCCAGACAAATGAGCCATCGTCGCTTCCAGACTGAGGTTACAGCAGCACTTGCAGTGTAGGTCCTCTCCTGTTGAAGGTCAGGTATCGAGTGAGTGAACAGAGAGAAAATGGCGGTCACGTCCGCGGCGGTGCGTATCGTCACCACTGGTGTACATCGCCATTGGCTCCTCTGACCAATAGGGTCCAATGTTAACCGATGCAGGATTGCGCCGCGGTCTTCGACCGCCTACTGCGACGGTGTAGAACGCCAGCGCAGTTACCTCATATCCCCTTGTCCCACCTTACAGGTCAGGCAGCCGCTATTTCAGGGGGCTACATGGCGTTAATAATAACTGCGTCACACCTATCTAGGCCTTGCATACACACAGTAACAGGCACATTGCGGATTAATAAATGTGTGCAAATTACATTTTGTGATACCTCAGTGTAGGCTGACTCTCTGCTCGCTGTTCTCCTCCATAGGGCACGTCCGCTGGGGCAGGTGATGAGATGGCGGCATCCTCCGGTGTACAGACTGCTGGTGGACCTGTCGACAATGGAAGAGAGACACGTAATAGTCACCTACAGACTTGATCGTGCAACAATCCATGAACTGTGTGCCCAGTTGGAGCCAGACCTGATGTCAGCTATTCGCCATCCCTCAGGGATACCCCCTCTAGTGCAGGTCCTGTCAGTACTCCATTTCCTGGCAAGTGGGTCTTTTCAAACAACAGTGGCCATTGCATCAGGGATGTCCCAGCCAATGTTCTCTATCGTGCTGTCCAGAGTGTTGTCTGCCCTGCTGAAACACATGTGCAGCTACATCGTTTTCCCTCAGGTGGAGGATTTGCCTGCAGTGAAAGGTGACTTCTATGCCCTGGGACATATCCCCAACATCATAGGTGCCATTGATGGGACACATGTGGCCTTGGTGCCCCCATGCAGGAGTGAACAGGTGTACAGAAACCAGAAAAGCTATCATTCGATGAATGTGCAGATGGTGCGGACCAGTACATCTCCTATGTGAATGCCAAATTTCCTGGCTCAGTGCATGATGCTTACATTCTGAGGAATAGCAGCATCCCTTATGTGATGGGGCAACTCCAGAGGCACCGTGTGTGGCTAATAGGTGAGGACAAGGACCCTATACAGTGTGAATAGGTGTCTGGGTATGGGGTTGTCCCTACGGGTTGGTGTGTGTCTAACAGTTGTCCCTCAAAATTTGCAGGTGACTCTGGGTACCCCAACCTGTCATGGCTACTGACCCCAGTGAGAAATCCCAGGACAAGGGCAGAGGAACGCTACAATGAGGCACATGGGCGAACTAGGAGGGTGATCGAACGGACCTTCGGCCTCCTGAAGGCCAGGTTCCGGTGCCTCCATATGACAGGTGGTTCTCTCTACTACTCACCGAAGAAGGTGTGCCAGATCATCGTGGCCTACTGTATGCTGCACAACCTGGCTTTGCGACGACAGGTGCCTTTTCTGCAGGAGGATGGTCCAGCTGGAGGTCTTGTGGCAGCTGTGGCGCCTGTGGACAGTGAAGAAGAGGAGGCAGAAGAAGAGGATATCGACAACAGAAACAACGTTATCCAGCAATACTTACAATGAGACACAGGTAAGAAGATGTCACTGCCTCACACATCTCATACTATTGTTTGAGCTGTCAGAAGTCTGTCATTTTCACCCAGTGTATGGACCATGACTTGTTACTTTGACTTTCCATTTAACAAATGTGGGTCCCACTTTGTGCCCTCTGCTATATTTCCTCCAGACCTACAGCTGTGTTTCATCGGTATGTGGACAATTAAATTGACATTGCTATATTCCATAGTTATTGCAATTACACATTAGTGAAAGCACAGACTGACTCCAGATTGTTTTGTGATTGAAGTGTGTTTATTTCTGTGCTAATAAGTGGAGGGGTTGTAAAATGGGCAGGGGTGATGGTGGAGGAATGCCCATGGCAGAGTCCAGTCTATTTGTTTCACAGGTGCATTGTCCAAAGGGGCATAGGAAGTGGAGCAGGGGCAGTCGAAGGATGGACAGGGTGACAAAGTAGGACAGAAGGGTGACATTCAGGGGGGTTTCTTTCCTGGTGGGGGTCTTGGCAATGTTCTCTGTCTTGTTCCTTGATCTCAGGGACCGTTTGCGGGGTGGCTCTCCATTTGCAGGGGGTGGGGTGCTGGTGTCGTGGTCCTGTGGCGGTGCCTCCTGTCCACTAGCGCCGGCAGAGGTGGAGGGCTGTTCACCATCCAGGCTAGTGTCAGGGGCCCCTTGTTGTGCCACAGTGTCCCTCCTGGTGGCCAATACCATTGCCATCATCTCCCGGGAACGATGGTACGCTCCCATGATGTTGGAGAGGGCCTTGTGGAGAGTGGGTTCCTTGGGCCTGTCCTCCTCCTGTCGCACAGCTGTCCTCCCAGTTCCCCTGTTTTCCTGTTCCTCTCTCCCCTGAACTGTCTGCCCACTGCCACTGCCCCCAGATCCCTGGTTTTCTTGGGGTGGTGGGTTTGCCTGGGTTCCCTGTAGTGGTGTACACACTGCTGCTTGACGTGTCCTGGGGACAGAGGGATGGGCCCGCTGGGAGGGTGCTGTGCTGGTGTTTCCTGAGGGGGGAGGCTCTGTGGTGGCTTGTGTCAGTGTCAGGGGAACCAACTGTCCCGAGGTCCCTGATGGGCCGGGCTGGTCATCTTGATCCAGTTGTGCATAGATGCTGTCATCACTGTGGGCCTCTTCTGTGGGGGGACTGGATATGTCTGGAACCTCCTGTCCAGTGACATTGGGTAGAGGTCCTGCAGGGGTGTAAAGGCATGATTATTGCATCTGTGTGTGCCATCGTGTGCAATGGGTGAGTGACGCTGTACTCCAGTGCTTGCATTCTTGTCTAGGTCCTTGTGTGATATTTGGTTTGGGGTCTTTGTTGGTATCTGTAGTGGACATGCTTTGGTGATGAGTGTCCCTGCTTTGGTGTTGCATGCAGGGCTTGGTGTTGGGATGGGTGGGTTCTGATAGTGGGACATATGTGAGGTGTTAGAGTGATGGGGGTGAGGGTGAGGGTGGGGGTATCTGATGGCATGCGGGTAGGGTGGGGGATATAATAGTTAAGAGTTGACTTACCAGAGTCCATTCCTCCTGCTACTCCTGCGAGGCCCTCAGGATGCAGTATTGCCAAGACTTGCTCCTCCCATGTTGTTAGTTGTGGGGAAGGAGGTGGGGGTCAACCGCCAGTCCTCTGTACTGCAATCTGGTGTCTTGAGACCACGGAATGCACCTTCCCCCATAGGTCATTCCACCTCTTCCTAATGTCATCCTGTGTTCTTGGATGCTGTCGCACTGCGTTGACCCTGTCGACGATTCTGCGCCATAGCTCCATCTTCCTAGCAATGGAGATGTGCTGCATCTGTGATCCGAATAGCTGTGGCTCTACCCGGACGGTTTCCTCCACTATGACCCAGAGCTCCCCCTCAGAGAACCTGGGGTGTCGTTGTGGTGCCATGATGTGGTGTGGGTGATGTGTGAGGTGGTGTGTGTTGTGATGTGTGAGGGGATGTGTTGTTGTGTGTTTTTTGAGGTGCGTGGATGTTGTGTGAGTGATGATGTTGTGTGTCTGTGGATGCTAGTATTGTTTCTGGTGGTGTCTCTCTCTGGCCTTCTTTCGGAATTTTTGGTAGTAAGGGTTTGTGGGTGATGTGGATGTGTGTTTTATATTGGATTGGGTGTGTGGGAGTGGTGTGTGTATGTGTATCAGGTGTGTGTATTTCGAATTGTCCAATGTGGTTGTGTTTTGTAAATGTGTGTGTATTTTGAGCGCAGCGGTGTGTACCGCCAATGGATTACCGCAGTTGAAAGACCGCCGCGTGGATTCATGGGTCGTGACAGTGTTGGCGTATTCCTGTTGGCGTGAAGCTGGAGGTTTTGTTTTCGCCAGTTTATCACTGGCCTTTGGTGTAGCGGACTTGTGTGGGTGTCTGTATTATGGCTGATTCCGAGCTGTGGGTCGTAATAGCTGTAGTGGAATTCCGCTGCCGCAGCGGTGTATTGACGGTCTTCTGCATGGCGGTAAGCGGCATTTACCGCCAATGTTGTAATGAGGGCCATAGTCTCTTAAATAAGCAGGGCTGTGCAATTTCCTGTTAGACCTCCTCGGATAGTTCCTTTCTCTCACCTCCTCCAAGTTACTTTTAAGTTTGAACGAATCACCTTGTACAGGTTCAACTTTGTACACCACAACTCTATTAAGAATCCACAGACGATTATCATCGGTCTTGACAGCATTGGTAAACATCTTGATGACTCTCATAGGTTTAGAGAACTTGTTTTCACATGTTTGCAAACCAGGACGCTTTATCAAAACCAGGTCATCAACATTCACTTTAGTCACTTTGACCACGATCAAAGTATTGTTTGTTACTGCTTGTCTTGGACAGCTCTCCCTCTGTCTCTTCTCTTCATTTCCAACAGGACACTCATCTGCGTTCAAAACTGTATTTACCCACCCCGGTTCAAGAACAGTGTACGGACATCATCCACGAAACAATGTAAAAGGTGATCTACCAGTGGTCGTATGAGGTGTAAACCTGTACACCCCAACTCTCTTGATGATTTCATTCTTCCAGTCTTCACTGTCATTTCTCACCATAGCCACCTTGCTACAACACCGCTCCAAGCCCTTTGAGACTGGCATCAGTTGTAATGATAGAACTCTTTTTTGGATCAAGGTTCTTCAGACTGGGGGCCAAAGATAACCTCTCTTTGATTGCCTTAAACTCCTTTTCACACACATCACTCCACACAAAGTCCACACCTTTCCTCAAAAGGCCCCTCATATTGTATGTTAATTCAGCAAAATGTTTAACAAATTTATGGTAATATTCGACCATGCCCAAAAAACACATGAGCTCTTCTTTTGTAGTAGGAGAAACCATTGCTTGAATAGTACAAACAAGATCAGGGGTAACACCCTCACAAGTTATAGTGTGACCTAAATAATCAATAGTCTTGGTACCAAACTTGCATTTCTCCAATTTCACAGTCAGATTGTGATCACTCAACCTTTTCAACACCTGATTGACTCTCACACCATGTTCTACATTAATTTTCCCATACACTAGAATTTCATCCTGATACACACACACTCCTTCCAAACCCTTAAGCACTCTCTCCATAATCCTCTGAAACACAGAAGCAGCTGAAATTAAACCAAAAGGAAGTCTGGTATATCTGAATGCACCAAAATGTGTTATAAAGGTAGTAAGATCCATCAAATCTTTATCAAGTTGAATATGATGATACTCTGAGGCCAGATCAATAGTACTGAAAATGTTTTCATTACCAATCATTATGAGCAATTGAGTGATGTTAGGTAAAGGGTACCTATCCACAACAACACATCTGTTTAATTGCCTGAGATCAACACATAACCTAAGAGTACCATTAGGTTTCCTGGCTGCAACTACTGGGGCCAACTACACAGTACTCTCTACCTCCTCAATTACACCTTTATCCTTGAGTTTATTCAACTCACACAGCATTTCATCCCTAACGTTGACCAGAACATTCCTAACCTTACTACAAACTGGAGCTGAACCTGGAATAACTTTAATGTTATGTTGATAACCATTCAAGCAGCCTAGTTCATTTCTAAAAACCCTGGGAAACTCCTGGGACAAAGCTTGTTGTAAACAAAGAGGCAAATTTGCATGAAGATGCAAGCCGTCTGAGATCTGTCACATAGTCTTCATGGGATTCACCTTCCCTTTGCAACTTTTTCCCAAAGTAATATTGTTCTAAAATAGTGCTAACCTTGGGAAGATAATGAATGTCTAATTTCCGTATACAAGTCCCATACTCATTTCGATCTATTGCTTCACTGTCCGGGATTTCAGGAAGATGATCAAATATCTTCTGACCTTCTGACCCCAAGCAGTGAAGCAATAAGGCTGTTCGTCCTTCAGCACTCAAAGAGGTCCCACATACTTTGGCACACCGCTCAAAAACCTTTTTCCATCTCGCCCACTTGATCGGAGGTTCACCCGGAGAAGAAAGAAAAAATGGAGGTGCTGTGACATTTTGTATTTTGTTACCTCTTCAAGACACACACAACGTAATAATGGTCAAAAGTACAAGAGTAACACTAATCCTTTAATACACAAATTAAATTGAAAACATAAAGCACATTCTACAATTAAGAGAACGATAAATAGTATTCAATTTATGTCCTTATGTGATGCTGTGCACATCAGTGACGCACACATATGATCCAAAGCTGTGCGCATCAGCGATTTGCTAAACTATCCTGTGAAACGTGTTGTCCAAAGTTTCTGTGCTGTGCAGATCAGCGATACACTGAAGATGCATTCCATCCTGATAGGTGTCACTCTGCACAAAACACCTTTCTATGCATAAAATGTCTCAATCATAAGAATGGGTTATGCTGTGCGCATCAGCGATGTGGCGTGATCCCAAAATATAGAGAAAAATTAAAAACAAAACAAAAAATAAAAATCACTGAAATGTATAAATGTAAATTAGTTGAAATGTAGGATAGTTGCTCCTACTTTAGTACTGTAGAGTAGATGCCACAAGAAAAGAGATGGGTAGCAGATTACACGGAAGGCACAGGATTGCACACGAAAAACTATGTGCTGCCACAAACTTCAGTAGCACACGTTTTACAGAAGAGCTGCTCCGTTACCAGGGAAGCCTATAAACAAACACCGTAGACGGGTGGCTCTGTCGCCATTGCAACATATCAACAAAATTTCATCTCCGCGTATACCTCCGTTGTCAGTCTCCAATGACGTACAAGTCGTAATGACGTACAAGGATGCGTCATCACCTCGAGGAGAACAATCGCTGAAGCTTGCGAGTTTATTAACTGTCAAGGAGCCACTTCTAGAGATGAATGCCAAAGAATCAAAAAGCGGTACAGTACATTGATTTCCAAATGCACAAAGTGACAGTACTTTCTACGGCAATTGAAGCATCACAGCAGGAGAGCCATAAATACCTCGATGAGTGTTGAGCTGTAGCGTCCGCTCCGCCCGCTTGTCGCCAGTGTAATAACGAGACGCTCAACTGCTGACAATAAGACGTCTTTTTTATTAAGTACCAATGTTACAAAACAGCTCATCCACCCAAGGCCCAAAAGATATCGGCCCATAAAAGACGCTCTCTTCACTCGATCCAACCACCGTCTCTCGTCAACCTCCAACCGCACCTTCCATTTGCGAACCCTCAATCTCCATTCTAGAATCTCCATTCTTGAATACTACACACCACCACCACAGTGCAGCTATCGGAGGGTGCAGGGGCTGAGCAGGAAGCACGCCAAACCACCACAGTGCAGCCATCGGAGCGTGCAGGGGCTGATCAGGAGCCGCCCACAACCACTACCACCACAGTGCAGTCATCGGAGGGTGCAGGGCCTGAGCAGGAGCCTCCCACAACCACCACCACAGTGCAGCCATCACCGACAGCGGACGCCATATGATACAGCCTCCGTTGGCTGCTGTGTGGCCTGCCACCACCAGCACCAGTGGGAAAGACACCCACTTGAGAGACTGTGGCCTTGCACTCCCCAGGACCAAGCACAGGGCATGTTACCCCCTCCAGAGCCAGCGGGAAAGACACCCACTTGAGAGATTGTGGCCTTGCACTCCCCAGGGCCAAGCACAGGGCATGTTGCCCCCTCCAGAACCAGTGGGAAAGACACCCACTCCAGAGACTGTGGCCTTGCTCTCCCTAGGACCAAGCACAGGGCATGTTGCCCCCTCCAGAACCAGTGGGAAAGACACCCAATTGAGAGACTGTGGCCTTGCACTCCCCAGGACCAAGCACAGGGCATGAAGCCCCCTCCAGAACCAGTGGGAAAGACACCCTTTCCAGAGACTGTGCCCTTGCACTCCCCAGGACCAAGCACAGGGCATGTTGCCCCCTCCAGAACCAGTGGTCTTGTTTCCGCATCCGGCTGAGGTGCCCCCCCTCTTCCCCCTGAGGTGCCTGCCTATTTGCCAACTGATGCCCCTGCAGTGTTCTCTCCATATTGGTGCAGGGATCGAGTGGGGCCTTGGACTTCGCCCCGTAGCCATGTGGCCCCTGCAAACTGTGGACTGGGCAGTGTCCCTTTTTTGTACATTTGTACATATCTGTTGCATTGCCACATCAACTTATTATTGTTGATGTTGATCTTATTACAATCACTTTAGTCAATTCCTGCTGTCCTTGCATTATTCAGCCAATTTTGGGGGATAAATTGTTTTCTTGTGCAGCTGGTTGTGTGTATGGAGTGTGTGTGGGGTGTGTGTTGTGTGTGTGTGTGTGTCACTGTTGTTCCCCCCCCTTGTGTGCTAGGCGGCTTTACTCACTGTCCTCATCTTTGCCGGCATTGGTGTTCATGTGTTCGCTTCTTCCTGGGAAGACTCTCTCTTTTTCCATTTTTAACCCTTTTTCCCTCCCCTCCCCTTCCCTTCCCTTCCTTTCCTCTTTTCCCTCCCCCCTCTGATCTCCTCTTTCCTTCACTCCACTCCTTTTAAGTCTCTTCCTTTTCTTCCTCCCTTATCCCCTGCTCCCCCAGCCCGGCTCCGTGCCCCCCTCCCTTCTTTCATTTGTTCCCTCCAGAGGGCCAATCGGCTCCATTTTGAGCCATTTCCCCTTGGTAACTGAGCGCCGCGCGCCGCACCTTATTGAGGCACTCGGCTCCCCGCAACGCGTCATTTCCGCGCACCGACCCTGTCTCTCCCCTCACGAGACACGAGTCGCGGCAGCGCCGTCAATGCCACAAGCACAACCGTGCTCCTGTCACGAGTATTGGCAGCGCCGCATACGTTCACCTTACGCCGGCAACCACCGGCGCATTTTTAATGGCGCGCTTCATTGTTTGCTACCATTCTTAAATACCGGGCCCACTTGTCCCGGCACCAGAGCGGCTGGGCACCGGCATGTAGGTACACCCACTGGTATTCCCTTTGGAGTGGTAAGTCATAGTTTTAGCCTTGCCTGCAACTTGTCTTTTTACAACTTTACTTCTTGGATGGAGGTCCATTCCTCTTTTCCTTCCTACCAGGTAACTCCTACCGGGCTCACTAGTCTGGCCATTTAGCAACCCTGCGGGGCACTCCCCTGTCCTGACCCCTTTTGCATTTTGTATATTCGAGATCGTCTTTGTCATTGCTTAATCTCCTTATAGAGTGTGACTACAAGGGATACCTCCCCCAGCATCACCCAGACCAGAGGCTATTCGCCTTTTTCCTTGGGGTAAGTCCCCCAATGCATGTCATTGTGTGTGGGTGATTTTGTTTCTGCACTGCTTTTATCGCCTTGTGTGCTGTGTTGTGTGCTGTGTTTTACGACACTGATTCACCATATTTATTATAATTACCAGTTTATTTTCTCTACAGACCTACCCTAATACGAACAATCAGTTCAGGTAGGCCGTCTATTTTTCCTTTTCCACTCAGCGAGCATGCTTAATAGCATCTACTTCTAAGGGATCCTTGACCCTAACGAATGCCCCTGACCTTCCAGCACGTAGAAAGGGCAGAAACATGTTGGTCCCTGAGTTTTAGACTGCGTGAGACATTAGAACTCAACTGAGTCCCAATTATAATGTCCTTCGTGCACCTCTATTAAAGTACTTAACTAACAGTGATAGGTGACATGCATGGTCATTTTATTCTTACCTCATCTGGATCCCTGCAACTATCCAGTAAGATTTATTTCAGCACTCCCTCTGTCGTTCCTTTAACAACGAGGTTGAGTCCCCCCAGGTAGTAATATCTTACCTGGGTGGGGCTAGGTGGTCAAATGATGAAGCATGACACTATTATGTGTGCGAGACCACCTAGTCTGTAAAAGGAACTCCCTCTTGCAGACACAGCCACTACCATAGACACTCTCTACACACACCTCACTATAGAACTAATATACGCTGAATCAGCATTATTAGCTGAGGGTTCACTAATCCAGTTTTACCCTCTTTCTGACCACCCCACACTTCCAGTGGCACATGGATGTGTAAATTCCTCTTGGGAGTATGTGTGGGGCGGTATTACTCCCACCACTCTCTTTTGTGTTCTAATTATTGAGCAACTTCCCACATAGAGCTAAGACAAAAACCACACGTAAGTTCCAGGACCTGGTGCTCCTCCTAGCTCAGAGGACTGGAAGATGGGGGGCTGAGACTGACTACCTGGAGGTGGGAACTAGAATGATGGGTAGACTACAAAGGAGAGGCATTGCTCTGCTAGGCCCACTGAGGACAGTGCCCTATGGAGATGGCCAAGGCATGGGGGCACTGGTGGAAGACTTGTAGGACCCTGATACCCCACAAGCTAGGTATCTGCCCAATACACCATGAAGACCTCACACAGGAGACTCCTTATCATTCACACAACATTAAAGGACTCACTCCTTCCTGCATTACCACAAAAGGGACGTAATGAACAACAACACTACATCTATGACCCTGGATACACTACTGGGTATACTCAGGGGGTGCTATGGGAGAGGGAACAGAGGGTAGGAGGGGAGGGTAATTAGTAGAGCATTGTTAAGGAAATGTACTCGTAGATACCTGGATGATATTAAACTTTAATATGAATTTTCTTCTTACAGTGCCATTGCGGTACATTCTCAGAAAAGCACCAGAACAGTGCCCAGTGGATAGATTAAAAAACAACACAGCTGACACATATTGGCCAGGAGTCACACTATAAAACACAGACCATGATTCTTTGCCACTCCACTGCAGCACAGCAAGACCGAGACCACACATCATTGTTTCATTTTTGTGAGATAAGGCAGCCCTTTTTTCCACTCCATTTAACACCTTTCACACACTTCTTCTCATTTTGTTTCCCAATATCACTTATCTTGTTTTCTTAGTCCTTGTCACCCACTTTAATTTACAGTCATGTCAAGTTCTAAAAATCCACGCTTTGCTGAGGATGAGTTGAGAGTCATGGTGGATGAATTTAAACGAGTAGAGCCACAGTTGTTTGATCCCAACACTAACGTACCCCTCTCAGTAGGAAAATGGAAATGTGGCAAAGGATAGTCGACAAAGTGAGTGCTGTAGGCACCATCTTGTGCACAAAGGAGGATATTAGGAAGATGTAGAATGAGCTGAGATAGAAGGTGCGTTCCCTGGCCTTCAGGTAACACATGGAGCCCCAGAAGACTGGTGGTGGTCCTCCCAGCACCCCATTACAACTCTTTCCCTGGGAGACAAAGGTCTTGGCCATCCTACATCGTGAGTGCTTGACAGGAATAGCTGGGGGAGCAGAGTCTGGTATGTTTTACCACGAAAACTGTCACAAAAGCTCAATGTCCTGTATGCTCACCTCCCAGCTTTTGCCATTGTGTTGTTCATTTACTTTACTAAAATGCAATACCCAAAGTATCAGAGATGTTAGATTGTCAATGTGTATTGTCATACTTAACATCACATGTGTCAATCTCCATTACATGCCATATGTTGGAATGGGGTCTGTAAGTGTTTTAGTATCAAAAGATGATCTCAGGAGCCATGGTGTGTGTCAATAGGTAAATGTATGGTCCAACCTAACTGCAGTGTGGCAACCAAAATGAAAGACTAACCCTTTGTCAAGTGTTGGCAAGTAGAGAAAGCGACATGACTACAACTACCATGAGGCCCTGTTTCTGTAACTCAAAACAAGAGGCCATTGTGCTCTTACCCAAATATACTCGTTTGCCATGTCACAACTGATGTTCACTCATCATGGAGTTTACCAATTTGCTAGTGTTTGGAGTCAGAAAGTGACATGATTACAACTACCATGAGGCCCTGTTTCTGTAATTCAAAATAAGAGATCTTTGTGCTCTTGCCCAAATACACTTGTTTGCCATGTCACAACTAATATTCATTTATCATGGACTGAGCAATCTACATATCATGCTTAACTCAGAGACATGTCTGCCTACCTAGCTTGATGTGTCCTGGTATCCCCAAATGAAGCTATTGATGTCATGAATGACAACTTACCAAGTGTGTACCTAACATATTTGTAAGGCATTAAACTGCTTTAGCTGATTGGAAGTGACAGGTAACCCATTGACTCTGCACTATTCACATGATGTCTACTGCTACATATATAACAAAGGCCCTCATTACGACCCTGGTGGTCGGTGATCAAATGGCGGTAATGCCACCAACAGGATGGCAGTAACTACCACCAAATTATGACCATGGCGGAAAGATCTCTGAAAGACAGCCAATGTACCACTCCGACCGCCAGGGCGGAAACAACAGGCACCACAGCGGAAGCTGGCTACAGCCAGGCGGAAGTCAAAGTTCCATCCACCGTATTATGACAAGACAATCTGCCACCTTTTCCAGGGCGGTACCAACAACATCAAAAGCCTGGCGGAAACACTTTATAGAAGTGAAAGGACTCACCATTGGAGACACAGGGAACAACCACACGGCCATGGAACCCGAACTGCAAGTTTTACCAATTATATTCTACGTCATGCTCCCCCACGAACACCAACGCCGGCGAAGACGACAACGGTGAGTACAGCTGCCTAGCACACAAGGGGGGGGGGAATGACAGTGACACACACATGCACCATACACACCCCAGACACATACACCATACACACAACCAGCTGCATAAGAAAAAAAGTTAATCCCCATAAATCGGCTGAATAATGCAAGGACAACAGGAATTGACTAAAGTGTTTGTAATAAGATCAACACAATATTAATAATAATTTTGCCAATGCAACAGATATGTACAAAAAAGGGACACTGGCCAGTCCTCAGTCCGTGTGGGCCACATGGCCACAGGGCAAAGTCCAAGGCCCCACTCGTTACCTGCATCAATACGGACAGAACACTGCAGGGGCATCATTCAGCAAATAGGCAGGCACCTCAGGGAGAGGGGGGGCACCTCAGCCGGATGCGGAAATAAGACCACTGGTTCTTGAGGGGGCAACATGCCCTGTGCTTGGTCCTTGAGAGTGTAAGGCCACAGTCCCTTGGGTGTGTGTCTTCAGCACTGGTTCTGGAGGGGGCAACATGCCCTGTGCTTGGTCTGGGGAGTGCAGGCCACAGTCTCTCGGGTTGGTGTCTTCCCCACTGGTCCTGGAGGGGGAAACATGCCCTGTGCTTGGTCCTGGGGAGTGCAAGGCCACAGTGTCTCGAGTGGGTCTCTTCCCCACTGGTTCTGGAGGGGGAAACATGCCCTGTGCTTGGTCCTGGGGAGTGCAAGTCCATAGTCTTTTTGGTGGGTGTATTCCCCACTGGTTGTGGAGGGCGTAACATGCCCTGTGCTTGGTCCTGGGGAGTGTAAGGCCACAGTCTCTCGGATGGGTGTCTTCCCCACTGGTTCTGGAGGGGACAGGCCACACAGCAGCCCATGGAGGCTGGATCACATTGTGTCCGCCGTCGGTGACGGCTGCACTGTGGTGGTGGTGGTGGTAGTGGGAGGCTCCTGCTCAGCCCCTGCACCCTGCAATGGCTGTACTGTGGTGGTGGTGGAGGTAGTGGGAGGCACCTGCTCAACCCCTGAACCCTGCAATGGCTGCACTGTGCTGGTGGTGGAGGTAGTGGGAGGCTCCTGCTCAGCCCCTGCACCCTGCGATGGCTGCACTGTGGTGGTGGTGGTGGTGGTAGTGGGAAGCTCCTGCTCAGCCCCTGCACCCTGTGATGGCTGCACTGTGGTGGTGGTGGAGGTAGTGGGAGGCTCCTGCTCAGCCCCTGCATTCACTGATGGCTGCACAACCACAGTTGGTGGTGGGGGCTCTGTGAAAGCTGCTGATGCAGGCTCCTTCCCCCTTTTGCTTGCTGGTGCAGGCTCCTTCCCCTTTCTGCTGGCTGCTGCAGGCTCCTTCCTTTTTCTGCTGGCTGGTGCAGGCTCCTTCCCCATTAGTATTTGTGGCCTGGAATCCATTCCACCATGAGTAGGTGCGGATGGAAGTTGGCCCATGGACTGTGTGGCTGAGGTGTTTGGCTGGGTTCTTGATACCCTAGCCATCCATGCAGGACAGGGGAGGGTTAGGGAAGAGGTCAATGGTGGAAAGAAAAAGCTTTTTATGGACATTGGGGTGGGAAGAGGGAGAAGTAATGGGAGTGGAGGATGAAGGAGTGATTGTTGGATGTGTTTGTCTGCTGGATTTGGGTGCAGGTGCATGGCATGTATGCTGTTGTGAGGTGGATGGCTGTTGGGTGTCTGAGTGCCTGCGTTTGTGTACCTTAGGAGGGGTAGACAGACACGGTGGGAGAGGACACAGGGCACGTGTGCATGTATGTTGTGGAGGTGTCTGCCAGTGAGGTGTGTTCTGCTTGGTGTGGTGATGATGCAGGTAGCGGATGATGATGTAGTGCATGCAAGTGTGAGTGTGGATGTAACTGGGTGGGAGGTGGAGGAGGAGGAAGAGGGGGAGACAGTGGAAATAGTGGATGTTGGTCTGTCTGCAACCGGATGGTTTTTGTGTGAGTGACTGTGGGATAAGGTGTGGTGCTTGTGTTTGCCTGTGACACTCTTGGGTGTTGTCTTGTGTGAATGCTCGTCAGTCTGTGCTTGGGATGGGTTGGGGTTGAGTAGAATGGGCCTGGGAAGTGGAAGTTGCAGGGGGGATGGTAGAAACAGGGACAATGGCTGCCATCAGAGAGGAGACCAGAGCCTGAATCAATCCCTGTTGGGCTGCCAATCTAGTGTGAATGTCCTCCAGGAGTGCATTAGATTGCTGCATCTGGGCTGCCATCCTCTGGGTGGTATTCACAATGGTTGACTGCCCTACAGAGATGGATCCCAGGAGGTCAATCGCCCCCTCACTCAAGGGCAGCAGGGCTCACTGGGGCAGGACCTGAGGTGCATGGGGAGAAGCAGATGCACACCCTCCTGGGTGAGCGGGCGCAGGCAACTCGCTGAGGGGCTGCTGCCAGGGCTGTGCTGGTACAGGCGTGGCAGCTGTACCTGTTGCTGAGGTGGTCACAGAGGTGTCCGCTACCACCATGGAGCTCCCATCGGAGGAGGTATCTGAGTCTGTATTGTCCCCTCCAATCTCCGCCGTGGTGCTCCCCTCGCCCTCCGTCCCACTGGTGCCCTCAACGTTGGTGGACTCTGCCTCCTGGGTCCTGTGGGATGCATCTCCCACCATCGGTGGTGCCTCTGCTCCTGCGCCAGATGATGCTAATGCACAAAAGGACAGGATGACAAAACAAGAAGGGGGGGAGAGAGACAAAGGATGCACTGGGTCAATAACTGCACCAACACCACCGTTGGCGTACACAGCACCATCACACAGAGGGAACAGGCCTACATACTATGCATTGCACTACCAGTGATATTGATAGCAACCAAGGCATGAAGAGGGGCACACACCGCCAACTGCAGCACACCTGGGACCCATGCAGCCCTGGCCAGTAGTCGATGCTAACAAGCTAGGTAAGCATTATTTTCCCTTCAGACCCCTAGCCACCAGAGGACCTACGCCAGTATGTCTGGCCTGGCCTAGAGGCACCCACTGACACACAACCACCACCCAGATACCACCCCAATAGTCGTAAGGTGTAATGATAGCCACTGTACTCAACCCCTTGTGGCTGCTGTATTGCCCTCAAGCGCCCATCCAGCTCTGGATAGGCCACCGCTAGTATGCGGGCCATCAGGGGGTTCTTTGTCGATGGGCACCCCTTCCTTGTTGGGAGGCCATCCCCAGCTGGGCCTCTGCGGTATTCCGTGACTAGCGCCTCAGGTCCTCCCACCGTTTGCGACAGTGGGTGCTCCGCCTGCCATAGACCCCCAGGGTCCACACCTTCTAGGCGATGGCACGCCATATACCCTTCTTTTGATGGGCGCTGACCTGCAGAGGCAATACAGACAGGAGAACACCATTAGACAAACAGTCCAGCCTGTCACACACATGACACACCGTACCCCTTTTCATCACCATTGGCACATACATAGCCCAGCTCACAACATGTACACTGCCAACAGATAATCCCCCCTTACACAATGACTTCACACACATCTCCATGCATCCATGCCACATGCATCGTGCCCAGAGTGTACTCACCTGCTGGTCTGGAGGCCCATACAGCTGTCTGTACTCGGGGAGGACCCCATCCACCAGTCACTCCAACTCCACCAAAGTGAAGGCTGGGGTCCTTTCCCCGGTCACACGGGCCATGGTAGGTTCCAGACACAAGTCACAACAGCACATGCAGTGTAGGTCCTCTCCTATGGAAGGTCAGGTAACAAGTGAGGAATATGATAGAAAATGGCGGTCACGTCCACGGTGGTGCATACAGTCACCACCAGCGTAGATCACCATTGGCCACTGTAACCCATAGGGCCAAGTATTAACCAATGAGGAGTTGCATGGCGGTTCCCGAGCGCCTCCCACCACGGCGCACAACGTCAGCAGAATTACATCACTTCCACCTGTCCCTCCACACAGAACAGGTAGAAGCCATTTCAGGGGGGGTAGCCCTATGGAATAATGCTGCGTCACAGGAGAAATAAGCACATACTGGACAAATCACACTGACTCTTTACATGTTTACAGAATGCAAACTACTGTTGTGGCTCCATTGTTCAGTTTGTGACCGGCTCCTCACTCTTTTGTCCCAAAGATTACTACCGCTGTGGATTAATAGGAGATGGAGACATACCCCATGTACAGACTCCTGGTGGACTTGGCTAAACTGGAGAACAGGCACATAATACTCACCTATAGAGCTGTGTGCCCAATTGGAGCCTGACCTGATATCTGCTATCTTTCACCCCACTGGGATCCCCCCTCTTGTGCAAGTGCTATCAGTACTCCATTTCCTGGAAACTGGTTCTTTCTAAGTGATAGTGGGCTTGGCAGCAGGAATGTCACAGCCAACGTTCTCAGTAGTGCTGACAAGCGTATTGTCTGCCCTGATAAAACACAGCTACATTGCATTACCCCAGGGTGAGGATTTGGCCACTGTGAAGGTCAGGTTTTATGCAAATGGGACACATCCCCAATATAATTGGGGCGATTGATGGAACACATATTGCATTTGTCCACCCCCCGGCAGAATGAAAATGCGTTCAAGAATCGTAAGTTTCCACTCTATGAATGTGCAGATGGTATGCTTGGTGGACCAGTACATCTCCCACGTCAATGCTAAGTATCCTGGGTCGGTGCATGATGCCTTTGTCCTAAGGAATAGCAGCATCCCAAATGTGATGGCCCAACTACAGCGGCACACAGTGTGGCTTATAGGTGGGCCCTTGTTCCCACCCAGTATATGTTGGTGTATTGGTATGGTGTTGTCCCTAAATAATTGCAGGTGACTCTGGTTACCCAAACCTATCATGGCTGCTGACCCCTGTGAGGAATGCCAGGACAAGGGCAG
Source organism: Pleurodeles waltl (assembly GCF_031143425.1). Lineage (NCBI taxonomy): Eukaryota > Metazoa > Chordata > Amphibia > Caudata > Salamandridae > Pleurodeles > Pleurodeles waltl. The sequence continues at coordinate 232,877,897 of NC_090448.1, read as the reverse complement.
AAGAAAGTTATAATGAGGCACATGGGCGAACCAGAATGATAATGGAGAGAACCTTTGGCCTCCTGAAGGCTAGGTTTTGGTGCCTCCATCTAACAGGTGGATCCCTGTGCTACTCACCCAAGAAGGTCTGCCAGGTAGTAGTGGCATGCTGCATGTTACACAACCTGGCCCTCACACACCATGTACCTTTTCTGCAGGAGGAGGAGACTAGAGATGCCCCTGTGGCAGCAGGGGACCCTGTGGACAGTGGGATGAGGAGGCAGAGGATGAAGATGAGGACAACAGGACATCTGTGATCCATCAGTACTTCCAATGACACACAGGTAAGACAGTGTAACTTTACATTTCAATGACTTTGGTTGTATTCTGTGTGGCATTGACATGCTGGTAATTCCCAATTCAATGCCCACTTACCTTTTCCTCTGGATATTAATTCTACATATGTTGGTGATATGACACATACTCCTGGTGTGATCACTGCACCCAGAAACGGGGCATTAATGTATGCTCATTCTATGTGCAGTTTATTTCCAATGGTTGTACCTGTTTCAAACAATACATATTTGATATACATGACATACTCAAAATCAATTCTTTTCAAAGGGTGTTTATTGAAGTGCTAACATATAGGGGGAAAGTACATGGGATGGGGTGATGATGGAGGAAAGTTCAGGGTATTGTTCCAGGCTGTTTGTAGCACAGGTGCATTGTCCATGGGGACATCGGAAGGGGAGCAATGGCAGCTCAAGGTGGACAGGGTGACTGTGTGAGACATAAGGTGACAATCAGGAGAGTCTCATTTCCTGGCAGGGGTCTTGGCGAGTGTCTCTGGCTTCTGTCTGGATCGCAGGGAATGTTGGCGGGGTGGTTCACCTTCTGCAGGGGGAGGGGTGCTGGTGGCCTGTGAGTCGTGTGGCGGGCCTCCTGGCCACTAGCGGCAGCGGAAGTGGATGACTATTGAGATGACTGGCTAGTGGCAGGGGCCCGCTGATGTGAGACTGCCTCCCTCATAATGTTGCCCGTGTCTGACAGCACCCCTGCTATGGAGATCAGGGTGTTGTTGATCACCTGCAAATCCTCCCTGATCCCCTGGTACTGTCCCTCCTGCAGCCGCCTGTTCTCCTGCACATTGTCCAGGATCTGGCCCATCGTGTCCTGGGAATGATGGTAGGCTCCCAGGATCTCGGAGAATGCCTTCTGGAGAGTCGGCTCCCTGGGCCTGTCCTCTCCCTGGCGCATAGCACTCCTCCCAGTTTCCCTGTTGGCCTGTGCCTCTGTCCCCTGAACCGTGTGCCCACCGCCACTGACCCCAGGTCCCTGATTGTCTTGGGTATGAGGAGTGGCCTAGAGTCCCTGTACAGGTGGATTGAAGTGTCCTGGGGACAGAGGTGTGGGTACGCTGGGTGGGTGCTGTGGTTGTGTTTCCTGAAGGGGAGGCTCTTTGGTGATCTGTGACTGGGTTTGGGTGACCGGCTGTCCAGTGGTCCCTAATGGGCCAGGTAGATCGTCCAGATCCTGAAGTCCAGAGTTACTGTCATCACTGTGGGCCTCTTCAGTTGGGGGACTGGATAGTGCTGGCACCTCCTCTCCAGTGACATTGGATGGGGTACCTTTGGGGATGTAAATGATGTGTTCTGGTTGATGTGTATGGCATATTGTACATCCCTGGCATCCACTCTATGGTTGTTTTTGCCCTGCAAGCTTTCACTTTTGTATGTTAGTGTATAGGGGATTGTTAGTTCTCTATGCTGTGTATGCTTTAGTGATGAGTGTCCATGCAGGGCTGTGATGGGTGTCCATGCATTGGTACAGCATGCAGGGCTTGACATTGGGATTAGTGAGATGTGATGGTGGAGTGTGTGGGATGGAGTGGAGTGATGGGAGTGAGGGTATGTGATGGCACACAGGAAGGCAGTGATAATAGTAGAGAGCTGACTTACCAGAGTCCAGTCCTCCTCTGACTCCGGCCTGGCCCTCAGGATGCAGTATTGCCAAGACTTGCTCCTCCCATGCTGTGAGTTGTGGGGGAGGAGGTGGGGGCCCACCTCCAGTCCTCTGTATAGCGAGCTGGTGTTTTGTTGCTATGGAACGTACCTTCCCCGTAGGTCGTTCCACCTCTTCCTCATGCCGTCCCTTGTTCTGGGGTGCTGTCTTACAGCATTCACCCTGTCCATGATCCTCTGCCATAGCTCCATCTTCCTAGCTATAGATATTTGCTGCACCTGTGCTCAAAATTGCTGTGGCTCTACCCAGACAATTTCCTCCACCATGACCCTTAGCTCCTTCTCTGTGAAACAGGGGTATCTTTGTGGTTCAATGGGTGCTATGTGAGGTGTGTTGGTGAGGGTGTGTTGGGTAATGTTTTGAGGTGTGTGATGTGGAGTGCATGAGTGGTGTATGGGTGTGAGTGGTGTGTGACTCTAGTTGTCTCAGTGGTCTCGGTGTCTCTCTGGTGGCAATGATTGGCAACCGTAAAGGGTGGTGGGTAATGTGGGTGTGTGTTTAATGGTGGTGTCGGTGTGTGGGTGTGGTGTGTGTATGGGTGTCACTCGTGTGTGTTGTTTGAATTGTCGAATGTTGTGTTGTTTTGTCAGTCGGTGTCCATGGTGAGCGCGGCGTATGTACCGCCAATGGTTTACCGCTGTTGAATGTCCGCCATAGTGTTTCGTGGGTCATAATGTGGTGGGCGTTGTTCTGTTGGCGTAACGGTGTGGATTTTGATACCGGTACTTTATCACTGACCTTTGGTCTGGCGGATTTGTGTATGTGGCTGAATTCTGTCGGATTGGTGTGTGTGTGTGTGTCATAATATGGTGAACGGATATCTGACGCTGGCGCGGTAAGTTGGTGGCCGTCAGCGTGCCGGTGACCAGCATTTACCGCCAATGTCATAATAAGGGCCTATGGGGGTTATTCTAACTTTGGAGGAGGTGTTAATCCGTCCCAAAAGTGACGGATTTACCACCAGCCGTATTACGAGTCCATTATATCCTATGGAACTCGTAATACGGCTGGTGGTATATCCGTCACTTTACCGTCACTTTTGGGACGGATTAACACTCCTCCAAAGTTAGAATAACCCCCTATGTCTTGTGTTCACCTGTATCTTACAAAATCAGGCCTTGGAATGGTCAAATACACATGTTATGTCTCCGCTTTTCCTAGGTCTCTACTTACTGCCACACAAAACATTTGGATGTAGGTTCCACACTTCAGCCAATAACAATGTACCATATTTCCCAAAAGGTCGGACTGGCAGGGCACCTGGTCACAGATTGTCCACTAAACAGAGTCCCAATCCACCCCTATATGAAGCACTTAGGGATGACAACACTCCTGGACATATGGACATGGATGACGGACCAGGCACATCTGTTCAGCCTGGTCACCCTGGTCAAACAGCAACAGTGAGTCTCACTGTGCCCACACCAACGTCTCGCATTCCAGCTGCAACAACATCTCAACCAACAACATTCCCACCCAACCTGTGTACCTGGCACATTTAGTACAATCTTCACCACCCCCACTATACCCCCAGACACCACACCCACACCAACAGACCCATCCACCATCCCTAGCAGACCCAGCACATCCATCTCACAAACCACCAAAAAACACAAACGCCTGACGCTCACCCACATAACAGACAATTACAATACACAAAAATCATACTTCAAACACATAGACAGCAGCACCAACAACACACACACCCACACCTGTCACTTCCTCAACCTCCCAACCCCTATTCACTCCTGGACACCCTACCAATTTTCCCAAAGAAAGCTTAATGTTTGCCCTGGTCCTTACCCCTGTAAAAACCACCTCCTACCCAAAGCCAAAGGGACCTCATCCACCCCCAACCTATCCCTTCCACAGGCAAGTCCTCTCCTGTGACACCTGATTCCCTCCATTAAGTCTAGCCACACCCCAAAGAAACCCCAAAAAAGAAGACCCCACCTAAAGTCAAGCCCGCCCCTCCCAACACCAAACCCACCGCTCCTAAAACTGACCCCTCCCCTCCCAAAGGACATCATTGAGGTGCATAGACTGCCCACTAGATGACCCTTCCTGGGGAGGTTCCCATTGTAATGTTCTGTGAGGCAAGTGTAGTAGCACAGCAGTGGACTGAACATAATTTGGACAATTGGACTGACCATTTCCCTTGAGTATATGTGTTTGATATTTTCTATTAAAAATAAGTTGTTAGTTTTCATACTCATTGGTCCTGCCATTAGCTTTTTGTGCCATTTTTATGTTCATGAACACTTTGGATGTATGACTACAGTTGTGTTTGTTTCACCCTGCTTAATAAGCCATTTGATATGGTTGGTATGCTCTGAATCAGCGCTGGAGTCACCCAGGACAATGGGAAATGTTCAATGGATGGATTTGTGGGATGTACTCTAAATGGGGCTGACACTGCATTGGGTGGTGTTTCAAATTATAAGTATTTCGTCTTGGCTTGGCCAATGTCAACTTCTATTGGGTTACATTCCTCCCTGTGATGTAGGTTAGACATGTATTTAATGTGTGCAGGCAAGTGTTTTGTTTGTCAACACATGTAGGGTGCTCAATTGTCATAAGTTTGTATACATTTTAACAGACGTGTCCATTTTCATGCGTGTACCTTAAACCTACTTTATCTAAAGGTGTGACCCATGCTGTTACTGCTGTACGTACTTTAATGACTTCCACTTACACATTTCCCACATATGCATGGCACTTGGTTATACTGTTGATTGTCCCTGATATACATCAAGTAACAATTCCTGTGAAAATAGTGATTTAGAGGCATGTGCAAAGTGGAATGTGGCCCAGGGCACCAGCCTTCCAGAGGTCCCCCTGGTAGAGGCATACATATTCTGCAGGGATTCTTTACATTGTGACCTTTGAATGCTTCTCACACTAATTATTTTGCACCCAATTTATCTAACATTATCTTGAAGTGTGGGTGATATGTATAAGTCCATTACAGAGATTTAGCAGAGAAGGTGTAATTCAGGTCAATGACACATCTGTACAGATGTGTCTTTTAAATCATAACAGGCCATTGGCATGTGAGCAATGTGAGTGTCACTTACATTTGTAGGTGTGATATTGATAAGGAGTTGCTGTTGTGTGACACAATGTTATAGACACATCACTATCCCTGATTATGGGATGTGCACACATATATCAATTTTTGTAGATTGTGGCTGTGCAGTGTCAGTGACCTGACCAAAGAAGGCATCATAGGGCTGCGATAGGGTCATACATTGAGTACAACTCTGAACAGGGGTCTACAAAATATGTTTGGTCCATGGACCACGGACCCCATGCCAGGTCCATGGCGGGACATCTATTTGCTGTGGAGTTGATGGAAACAGGTAAGTGTTTAGCTTACCGTTGGGTGCGTCCACAACAGCTTTGGTTTTGGGTGTCATTAAGCTCATAAGCACTGGAAGTGCATTTACAATCGACTCCATGGTGGCACAAGATGTGTGAAGCTGAGTACAGGTGAGTTTTAGCCTTATATCCCTCCCTTTCTGCCAGCTCAGACGTGGTGTTGGACAGCCAGAGTCAGATCTTTGGAAAGTCACCCCCTAATTGGTCTGGCGGTAACACTAGAGTTCTACCCTCTGACAGACGCATTGGCCTACCTTGCCATCGCTTCAGTCTAGATTTGCGGTGTGGGGGGGACCATAACAGTCTTTCATCTATGTAACTGCATGCATTGTAATACAACGGTCGGACTTCAAACACTGTGATGGGGTAACCATCGCCACCAACATGGCGGTCCAAAGACCGCCAAACCAATAATGAGGCCCTAAGTAACTCAGCATGGAGTTTTTGATAGTTAGATTTTAAGGCCACCTAATCCACCTCAGACGAGGAAAGGCGCTGTTCTGCATCAATTGTTCACAACTCCTGCCCCATAAGTCAAGCCTCCAGCCTATCTAATTGACGGGTCAAATTAGCAATTTTAGAATCTCTGCGTTTAGAGGCTAGCATTCACAGAAAGCAGTAAGGCATGATTGTCTGAATCAGTAGAGAGATTTCCAACACTCACAGTTGCAGTCATGTCTCTTCATTTGTACAGGCGCCATCCTTGCAAGGTTCAAAACACAGCCTGGGTTGCTTGGGATCAGTTTTACCCATAATTGGAGGATCTGTGAGAGGCACAAATCCCCTCACCTGTTGAGGCAGAGTTCCACCACTCAAGCAAGAGGGTACCGGACTGGTGAAAAACCAGGATTCACAACAGAACTGTGGAAATGTTCACACCACAGGCCAGGGGGGTCAATGTACATTGCCAGCCATAAACCTCTCCCAGCAGTATTCCTTTGGGCCCTCCACTACTCAATAGCACATAAGTACATACCACTGCTGGGCCAATCATACATGCCTACGGGAAGCAGGGCACCAAGGACCACAGCTACAGTCTGTAGACAGGATGCAGTGGGTGTCAGGCCATTAGACGTGTGTTCCAGCCGTGTCTCCCCACAGTCTCCACAGTTAAGGGGAACCCAATATGCACACATGCTGCAGCAAAGGAAGTCCACGCATCCAGTATTCACTTCAGTAGGATCAGCTCTGGCGGATAATGTAGTATGCAGCAAACTGATGCCCATGCTCCACAGTTCACGATGTCCTGCAATGTCAAATAGTGGATCTGCTAGAGCCCCACACCTCAAGATAGGGTTAGTCAGCCATATATAGAATGATTAGAGCTAGGCCTCACCACTGTGCCGCAGAGCTGGCAAGATGCTACAATGGGGACAGCTGAGGGAAGACAATCCAGAGGTAGCCACAGGGTATCGTACAGGGACCCGCAGCAACAGCCAAGTGGGGCCCACAAGCCGGTGCCAAAAGTAAGCCTCCTCAAGTAAGTCGCACAGCTGGGGCCACCACCCCCAGGGCATGCAAGAGCAAGCTAGGGCAGCACAGCAGCTCCAGCAAGCATCCATGGACCAGCTCTAGCTCCCTCGACCCAAGAAGGCCAAAGCAAGTCACAAGCTCCCTGGGCTTCCCTGCGGTGAACAACAGCCTGGGCTTCCCCTAGAACAGAGCCCAAATCGTTTGCCTCATAACTAACTGCACCCCGTACATCCTCCCAAGGTCCAAGACCAGAAAGACGCCATCTACTGACCACCAAGTACAGCTCCGTTACAGAACCCCCATGGGCGCCCCCAGTGAGCCAGCTCTCCCTGTCCCCCACAGTGAGGTCAGCCTGGCCACAAGATCTCGCCTTCAATGTCGGCTCTGTTCCACTGCCATTGGTACTGCTGGCTGCAACAGAGTCATTGTTCCCGGGGGGCATGGTTGTACAAAGGCCACAGGGACTTCCCAACTCACACCCCACCCGGCCGCAGTTCCCATGGAGGCAGAGGAAAGGCAATAGGCACGTAGGCCACAGTCCAGGGGGGACGCCTCCAGCCCTTGTTGCTTCTGCTGCAGCACTGTAGTGATCAAGAGTCAACAATGTTGGCAGGGTGGGATCACCTGTTGTTCCCCCAGTGGCCACACATTAGGCAATCAAGCAATCAGGCCGAGATAAGGATAGTAGCAAAGAAATGATGTGGGCCGGGAGTGGAACTTCCTTTTCAGGCAGCCATCTTGGTCCGTTGCAGGCCATGTCACCGTGGGTAAGCGTCTAAAATGTTTTGAATCAGTTTAAAGTCTAGAGTTATTTTTATGGCTGGTAGTTATTTGTTTTATGTTTATTTTATTTTGGTTTAAGAGTTCATAGTAAGTGCTGCTTTGTTTATTTGGTTGTACGACATATATAAAAGGGATATTTGAGTTGTGATGTTCACTATATATGGGTAAACCTTGGTGAACGGTTTCTAGCACAATTCGAAGGTCCCATCCATCTTCCATGTTTGACAATGGCTTAGTTTTTGTAAGTTATCTGCTGTAGAAAAATATTAGGATTTGTCTATCTTTGTTTAGGTTGTCATATAACAGGAAGGGTTCCTCATTATGTGTGATATTTTAGACTTCGGGTAGTTTGATTTCTTGGTATCTTTTAGGGGCAGGAGGTGTATCACTAGTTGATTTTGTAGCTTGTTCCATTAAATATTTTAAGGAGGGTATAGGTGGCAGTTGGCCTGTGATGTGTTTGGGAACTTTAGGGAGTATTTCTTTAGGATTTTTGTTGTGGGCTCTCTTATATCCTTAAATACCTCACTTTCTTTGATTTTGGTTATATATGGGGGGTGGTTGTCTTCCCTTAGATTAATTACAATATTGTAGTGGCACTCCCATAGTATACGTTAGAGTAGTATTGAGTACATTTCCAATTCACAGTTTCCATTGATATACTTTCTTGGTTGTAGTTGTAACCCATGTGATTTAATATTTGCTTTCCTTTCTGTGATGTGCTATATTGTGCTCTTTCTTTCATTATGTCTGAAAATAGTGTAATTGTGTAAAGAATTACAATTTTCTAATGTTTATATGTATTTTATTTACATATTAAATTATGCAGCTAGGTTTCTTATTTGTACTTACAGGTATGTTCTTCTCAGATGTTTCACACTTTCTTTACAGCTTTTCAGTTGGGGTGTTGTAATGTGGAAAAGGTGCTTTCTTTTATGTTGGTAGAAAAAGGAGCATCAGTTTTATGTTAAATATTTATTTTTTGACAGTTTGTAGAGGTTGGGATCACTGTGGTTTTTTTTTTAGGGTGAATTTCTATGTTAATATAATTAACATTTACTTTTCTTTGTCTTTTTTCTGGTTTGTGACCGGTGTTATTTTTCAGTAGCTTAACACTTTCTCAATACTGCACCATTTTCTTTTAGCTTAACACTTTCTCAATACTGTACTATTTTCTTTTAGCAAGTACCTGTACAGGGATAGAAGTAGTACAGTGTTTTATTAATTATTCATTATATTACATTTTCAATTTTAATTGAAAGTAAGTTATATATAGTTTAAATATACGTTTTACTATCTTTACAAGGTAGTTGTTGATATATATATATATATATATATATATACATATACTTCTGTTTTCACATTCTGGTCAGAGAATCTGGCAGAGTTTCCTCTTCTTACAGCTTTTGTCATGTTTGGAGTATTAAGTTTCTAAAATATATGTGCCTTTTATATTGTTGCTTTAATTGTCTGTCTTATTTCATTTGATAAGTCTGATTGTAGTTTAATTATAATGGTTTTATTCTGTTTTGGTTTGGACTTTGTTTTTGCAGTTATGTCCTTGTATGGTAATTGGTAATATATATTTTATTTATATTGTCTAAAAGTTAGTTCTATACTTTTGAATTTTAGTATATATCTATATCTATATCTATATCTATCTGTATATCTATATATATATATATATATATATATATATATATATATATAGATAGATAGATAGATAGATAGATATAGATATAGATATAGATATATATCTATATATCAAACCAAATCCCTTTCAGGGTTAGAGTGACGCAGAAATTATGCAAAACATAAGAGAGAACTCTGTTTTTTTGGCATTTGTCATTTTACAGCTTGGCAAGGATGGCCCTTGGCCAAAGACTTTGCTTAAAGACTTTGCTGTACAAATCTCAAAATACTTTGTCACTCTCTAGCTTGGTGTGGATGGCACTGGGCCAATCCTATGCTTAAAAACTTTGCTAGCAAAACAGACATTTGAGGTGAGCAAACCCTAGAGTGTTGCTAGTGTTGCAGGGTGCTTCTTACTGGAGCTCCTCTCCACCTAAGCTTGGGAACTACCTAGAGCTCCCTCTTCTGTTTTGCACACATATATATACATATCCATCTTTGAAAGAAACCCTGAGTTTCGCTGAATGGCGGCCTGGAATTTCTAGTGCAGGTGACAGTCCTCGGTTCCATCCAATATGTATACACCACTATTGTCACCACAATTTGGGGGAATCAAATGCAGCACTCCATATTTATATCTATATAGATAGATATGCATAGCTATATAGATAGATATGGATAGATATTGATAGAGATGTACATATATTTCATCTGGATTGTTGTATAAATGTTTGCAGTTATGTGAATATATTTTTTTTTAATTGTGTTGGTATGTATTGATTTCTAGTTATATTTGGGGTGATGTTTAATTATTTTGTCGATTTAAAATGTATTTTTTTGTTAGAACATGTGTAAATATTTATTTTAATGTTTTGTTTAACGTAAAAATAGAATAGTTATTTTTATGTGTGTTAATGATAGTGTAATTATTTTGGCAATATTATTGTAGTCACTATGTTTATGTTTATATTAAAGGTAACAATATTTTTGATTCCAATATTTTTCTTTTCAACATTAGCACAAAACAATATTTTTAACAATGATACTTGTGTTCTCAACATTTGTGCTTTATTAGTTTGGAAGAAAGGTATGTGATATTTTTGGTAATGATATTTAATTTCAGATATTGTTTTCAATCGATATTGTGTGCATCAATACTGTGTCACTGAGCCATCGCTGTCTGGGGAGGCTGTACACAATCGCCATCTTTTTACTATGTTTTATAAAGGTCATCCAAAACGCATTCCACTAGTCTCTGCAGCTATACACTCAGAATATCCATGGATTTCTGCAACTACTCACCATACATACAGCATGACCATGATAGGCACATGGGGATATCAGCGCAGGACATTGTCATTTCATTCAAGCAGATCTTTACAGAAGTTCGGATTGTAGCTACCTGCCTTATAGTCAAAGAGGGAAAAAATGTCTATTTAATATATTATCAATCCAAAATAACATTGCAACCACCACTTAATGAACACATCCCAGGTCAGAAACAGTGTCCCGTGTCAACTGCAGAGTGTACATAGTGTTCCCCTCAAGACTTCAGAGCCAGGCCCAGAGTTTTCTGGTCTGCTCACAAGACCACGATTATCATGCATGCTGGGCCAAATAAATATACGGATACCAGATAACTTAGAGTTTTGATCACTCAAGCTAGGGGTGCAGATCTGCACTACTATGTCGGAGACATTCCTGCCTCAGAAGAAACTTGATGAGTTTGTATGGAGCTTAATATCATTGAGAAACAATGCCCATAAAAAGGAGTACACAAAATGTTTCCAGAGATTGCATTGCTGAAGACTCACAGTCTCTAGCCTACATGCTAATATCATATGAAGATCCTGATTTAATTCTGATCATAGTACCTTAATGCCTAGCCACTACACAGCGATTCACAAAAGTGTGAGTCCCTAACAGGTGTAGGAATTTTTCTTTTTGTCTTTGTAATTGAGTTTGTTGAGTCTCAATATTGTTTCCAGATGTATTTTAATTAAAAAATGCACTACCACTCCAAGCATTGCTGCTTGTTGGCATTGCCCATGGGGAGAGAAGTGTTCCAAGAGATTCCATTTATCATCTAATAGATTTGCAATAGTAAATGATGGCCAGGGATACAGGTTATAAATGACATCACCCTCTACACTTCTTCCGAGTAAGAAAACATCATTTGACTATGGATTATCTCTCTCTCTCTCTCTCTCTCTCTCTCACACACACACTTTCCCTCTCTGCTTATTTTCTCACTCTCTCCATTTCTTTTCTCTGCCTTTCATCAGGTCATGAGGTGACTGTTTAGCCTTTGGTTCTTTACTGATGAATAATGTGCAAAGTACAATACGACCCGGGTCCCCCCTCATCATGTCAGTGCTGCTTGTATCACTCACAAACATTGAAGGTCTGCCAAGGACATCGTCATCCTCCTCATCATTATCAGCATATTATCATTTATAAGGAATTAAAACCCATAACGGCATATAACTGCTGGTGATTGTCAGGGGAGTTCAGCTAATGTGCTACAAGACTTTCCTGAATTTTAGGAGCTAGTCAAATTCCCTCAGCTCAACTGGTAATTCATTTTAAAGTGTACTTACTGTGAGTTGAAAGATATGCCCCCAAGTCTTTTTCCATACATTTTTGGAAGAGTAAATATAGTTTAACTTGTAGATCTTAACCCCTTGGGTGCGGGTCACGACCAGTGGCCGACACCAGGGAGGATTTTTTTTTTTCTCTCCCCGGGACGGGAGACACAGAAGCTTTTCTGTGTCTCCCCCCGCCCCCCACCCGCCCATTTGTGACGCGGCGCGCTGACGTCACTTTGTGGATTTCCCCATCGGAGCAGGAAGCGGCCTTGTAGCCGCTTCCTGCTCCAATGGGGAAAACGGACATAAACGGCCTTTCCCACATTCGGGAAGGCCTCGTAAGAAAGGGGAGACTCTCCCCTTTCTTACGAGGCCTTCCTGAAAGTGTTTCCTGGCCCCGATCGCAGCACAGCTGCGATTGGGGGCCAGGAAACACCACTAGACACCAGGGATTTCACTTGGGGGGGTTGGCCCCCTCGGAAAACGGGCTGCATTTTTTAAAAAAGGTAGGTGTCCCCTGGGGGGCTAAATTTTATTTGAAAAAAAAGATTAAAAAAAAAAAAAGAAATGGACAGGTGGTTGCCTATTTTTTTAGTTGTTGTAGGGTTTCCCTGGGGGCCATTTTGGCCCCCAAGGAAACCATACAACAACAAAATATATAGATCTATATATATATATATATAGATATATAGATATATCTATGTAGATATATCTATCTACATGGATATATCTATAGATAGATCTATATATATATATATATATATATATATATATACATACACACATCTACATGGATATATCTATAGATAGATATATATATATATATATATATATAGATCTATCTATAGATATATCTATGTAAATATATATATATATATATATATATTATATATATATATATAAATAAATCACTTTTGTCAATACGTTTCCCTGGGGCTGCGATCGGCCCCCAGGAAAACCAGACCCACATATAAAAGTGATCTATATAAATATATATATATATATATATATATATATATATATGTGTATATATATATATATATATATATTTGCCACCAGTTGTCTTGCAGTTGCAGCTTGCGTCTTCAAAGCAATGCACATACTTCAACTGACGCATTTCAACTGTAGCTTTTAGGCAGCAATAAAAAAGTCAAGTAAGTATTGTGATTATGTTTCTGCTACAAAAGTGTCAGACTTGTCTAGTGGCAGTTTTAGTGCCATAAAGAAGCGCAGAAGGTTTATATGCCTACTGCAAAGAGCAAATCAGTATTTTATGTAAATAGCTGAGTACATTAGTAAAGTCAGCTATTACCTGCGTTATAATACAAATGAAATGTATGTGCGGGGTGGAGGGCGGCTATGGAGAGATGAAGGGCACTTTTGCTGGGTGGTAATGAGGGAATCCGAGGAGGAGGAAGTGGGAGCACCAATAATGATTATTGGACTGGGCGCAGGAGGTGCTAAAGACTGTGATGAATGGTATGTGACAAGGTGTTTTTTGAGTGTCTTGAAAGAATGTGCTGATTGAGGGAAGAAGCGCAGGTAAGGTGGCCTCTACTGTTGCACGTATCTCACACACACCATCGATTTTGTGACTGTCTATGTAGGCTAGTGTTTTAGAGCAACAGTTTAGCCAATAGCAGAGATGGCATCTTGATGGATGACTGCTGCCGTCACTCGGGTTATAGAGGACAGCTCTGACATAGGATCAGAGACTGAGACATCAGATACTGAGACAGCATCTGAGGGATAGGACAATGGCGCAGACTCTGGGAGTGATTTTTCAGTCGGAGGAGTCCCATTCGATAACTCCTCTTCCAGCAAATTATGAGGGAGGTGATGAGGACAGTCCTGCTGTCCCTTCGCAAGCACAGTCTGTGCAATGGGGTAATAGTGGGTTAGCCCAACCCAGAGAGCAGGTGAATGCGGCGGCAAGCAGAGAGAGAGAGTGTTCTCTTGGGAGCTCCCCAATTTAGTTCAGCCCCAAATTCCACCACCCAAATCGTATTGTGGAGACATCAAAATTATCTATCGCAAAACAAATTGGTTTTGTAATGCAGGCACCTGTGTTTTTGGTCCTGGGTTCAGCGGCCATATAGAGAAACACACTAAACCCAAACATTTCTGGAAACTAGACATTCGGGGGAGTCCACAGATGTGTGACTTGTATGGATTCCCCAAAGTTTTCTTACCCAGAATACCCTGCAAAGCTGAAATGTTGAATAAAAACTCAATTTTTCTTGCATTTCTGTCACACAAACTACAGGAATATGCTGGGATCCACAAAATTCCTACCACCCAATGATTCCTCACATGTCCTGATAAAAACACTACCCACTTGAGTGCCCACACCTAGTGCCTGCGTCAGGAATGGATCACCCCAGGGTCAACAGCTGCCTCATGTAAGGACCAACATTGACCGTTGTGTGATCTATTCCTGTTGTGGGCACCAGGCCTACCCACACAAGTGAGGTATCATTTTTATTGGGAGACTTGGGGGAACGCTGGGTGGAAGGAAATTTGTGGCTCCTCTCAGATTCCAGAACTTTCAGCCACTGTGTGAGGAAAAAGTGTTTTTAGCCACATTTTGAGGTTTGCAAAGGATTCTGGATAACAGAACCTGGTCAGAGCCCCACAAGTCACACCCATCTTGAATTCCCCTAGGCCTCTAGTTTTCAAAAATGCACAGGTTTGGTAGGTTTCCCTAGGTGCCGGCTGAGCTAGAGGCCAAAATCTACAGGTAGGCACTCTGCAAAAAACACCTCTGTTTTCTGTCAAAAAATGGGATGTGTCCATGTTGTGTTTTGGGGCATTTCCTGTCGCGGGCGCTAGGCCTACCCACTCAAGTGAGGTATCAATTTTATCGGGAGACTTGGGGGAACGGTGGGTGGAAGGACATTTGTGGCTCCTCTCAGATTCCAGCACTTTCTGTCCCCGAAATGTGAGGAAAATGTGTTATTTTAGCCAGATTTTGAGGTTTGCAAAGGATTCTGGGTAACAGAACCTGGTCAGAGCCCCACAAGTCACCCCATCTTGGATTCCCCTAGGTCTCTAGTTTTAAAAAATGCACAGGTTTGGTAGGTTTCCCTAGGTGCTGGCTGAGCTAGAGGCCAAAATCTACAGGTAGGCACTCTGCAAAAAAACACTTCTGTTTTCTGTCAAAAAATGGGATGTGTCCACGTTGTGTTTTGGGGCATTTCCTGTCGCGGGCGCTAGGCCTACCCACACAAGTGAGGTATCAATTTTATCGGGAGACTTGGGGGAAAGGTGGGTGGAAGGAAATTTGTGGCTCCTCTCAGAATCGAGAACTTTCTGTCACCGAAATGTGAGGAAAATGTGTTTTTTAGCCACATTTTTAGGTTTTCAAAGGATTCTGGGCAACAGAACCTGGTCAGAGCCCCACAAGTCACCCTATCTTGGATTCCCCTAGGTCTCTAGTTTTAAAAAATTCACAGGTTTGGTAGGTTTCCCTAGGTGCTGCCTGAGCTAGAGGCCAAAATCTACAGGTAGGCACTTTGCAAAAAACACCTCTGTTTTCTGTCAAAAAATGGGATGAGTCCACGTTGTGTTTTGGGGCATTTCCTGTCGCGGGCGCTAGGCCTACCCACACAAGTGAGGTATCCATTTTATCGGGAGACTTGGGGGAACGCTGGGTGGAAGGAAATGTGTGGCTCCTCTCAGATTCCAGAACTTTCTGTCACCGAAATGTGAGAAAATTTTCTTTTTTTAGCCAAATTTTGAGGTTTGCAAATGATTCTGGGTAACAGAACCTGGTCAGAGCCCCACAAGTCACCCCATCTTGGATTCCCCTAGGTGTCTAGTTTTCAAACATGCCAAAGTTTGCTAGGTTTCCCTAGGTGCCGGCTGAGCTAGAGGCCAAAATCTACAGCTAGGCACTTTGCAAAAAACACGTCAGATTTCAATGTAAAAATGTGATGTGTCCATGTTGCATTTCCTGTTGCGAGCATTAGGCCTACCCACGCAAGTGAGGTACTATTTTTATCGGGAGACTTGGGGGAACACAGAATAGCAAAACAAGTGTTATTGCCCCTTGTCTTTCTCTACATTTTTTCCTTCCAAATGTAAGACAGTGTGTAAAAAAGAACGTCTATTTGAGAAATTCACATGCTAGTATGGGCACCCCGGAATTCAGAGATGTGCAAATAACCACTGATTCTCAACACTTTATCTTATGCCCATTTTGGAAATACAAAGGTTTTCTTGATACCTATTTTTCACTCTTTATATTTCAGCAAATGAATTGCTGTATACCCGGTATAGAATGAAAACCCATTGCAAGGTTCATCTCATTTATTGGCTCTGGGTACCTAGGGATCTTGATGAACCTACAAGCCCTATATATCCTCGCAACCAGAAGAGTCCAGTGCACGTAACGGTATATTGTTTAAAAAAATCTGACATTGCAGGAAAAAGTTACAGAGTAAAACGTGGAGAAAAATGGCTGTTTTTTTCAGCTCACTTTCAATATTTTTTTATTTCAGCTGTTATTTTCTGTAGGAAAACCTTGAAGGATCTACACAAATGACCCCTTGCTGAATTCAAAATTTTGTCTACTTTTCAGAAATGTTTAGCTTTCCGGGATCCTGCATTGGTTTCACACCCATTCCTGCCACTAACTGGAAGGAGGCTGAAAGCACCAAAAATAGTAAAAATGGGGTATGTCCCAGTAAAATGCCAAAATTGTGTTGAAAAATGTGGTTTTCTGATTCAAGTCTGCCCGTTCCTGAAAGGTGGGAAGATGGTGATTTTAGCACCAGAAACCCTTTGTTGATGCCATTTTCAGGGATAAAAACCACAAGCCTTCTTCAGCAGCCCTTTTTTCCAATTTTTTTGAAAAAAACAAATTGTCACTCTATTTTGGCTAATTTCTTGGTCTCCTCCAGGGAAAACCACAAACTCTAGGTACCATTAGAATCCCTAGGATGTTGGAAAAAAAAGGACGCATATTTGGTATGGATAGCTTATGTGGATAAAAAGTTATGAAGGCCTAAGCGTGAACTACCCCAAATAGCCAAAAAAGGGCTCAGCACTGGGGGGGGGGGGAGGGGGGGGAAATAGGCCCAGCAGCTAAGAGGTTAATTTTCTGGGTGACCGCTACCAAGTTAATCTTTGAAGTAAATATTTGTGGACATTGTCTTGTAGTGTTATATGTGCGATAGTAGTACACTAGAGCGAGCGAAAGCCATTGTCTGTAAATTGTGGCATAACATATGTGAATATATTCAGGTGCATTGATCACTGCTCTTACTGCTGAATTCTGCAAAACCTGTAAATTGCAAATGTTGTTACTCCAGGTGGCAGCCAATAGGGCATTAACATAGTTCAACTTGGAATCAATAATGCCCCCCACGATGATTATCCTTTCTTCCCAATTTAGCATGTGACATGCCTTTTGGAATAACACCAGATGGAAGTTGGATTACTGACTGAACCCCTTGGCCTTCTCAATCCTGCAAGCAGAAAAGAGGAGTAGCTTACATTCTGCTTCCCAGTCAATGATGAGACATTTAGGCTTAGTCTACTTAGCACCATACATTCACTAACAGAACCAAACAGGTCAGGTGTCAATATTTTCTCCACTGTAGCATCATTGTGTAACCATAATTAAATTTGATTGTCATTGGCATAATTCTGAAAACAGAATTATCAGTTAAATAATAGTTGATGTAAGGACTGCACATATATATTAAATGACATCTGAGATAGACATGATCCCTTCAGCAGACCACATCCAACCTTCACCTCTTTAGCAGACATCTGCCCTACTACTACCCTGCTGTTCTGGTCCATTAAGAAGGACTGAAACCAGCTTAACATCACCTCAGACACACCCATTATGCTATTAAGAAGCTTAATGTGGTGTTTTAGATGTCACTGGAGGTCTACAAGTCTAGCCTTGTTACCAGAGCAGGGATTCCAACATCTACTTATATTGAGGATCCTTGATTGAACATTGATCAGAGTGATCAGGCACTTGCCTATATTGGACCAGAAATCCAACTGCCTATTGGAGTGTCTCCTTATTTTCAATCATCTTAAGTAGTCATAGGTTGTTCGATTTAGGCAATAATTGTTAGAGTTAGTCACCTCACTGCCCTTTTTAACCATAGTAGATAGACATGCCTCTTTCAATATTGATGGAACAGTGCCCACATTAAAAAGCCAATCTCAAAGTCCCTCATAATAGGAGCTATCTTTATACACATACTTCACTAGCTTGGCTGGATAATGTTGTTCTGACAGAATTCAGGATTTCAGAATTTCAAAAAAGCTGCAGCTTTTTCCAGTAAAATATTTAAATTCAAAGGGAGACTTGCCTGATTCCTTGGCAATGGAAGAAGACCAACATCAGCCTTAGGTTGATGTTTTGGAATTTTTGTTTCTAGTCTGAGTAATTTTGTCCTGAATGTAATGCTTAATAGTTTTGTGCCTAAAGACCTAAAAGGCAACTTAGGTAAATTACTACCTACTCTTATTTGTCTATCATAATCAATTTTTTGGCTTGCACAGTAGTAATCTTTTAAGCTTTCCTTAGGATGTTCAGCTCAATTCCAAGACTCTCAGGTAAACTTTTTTCTCACTCACCTTCTAATCTCATAATGTCCCTCTTCATGGATTTAAGTTTGCCAGTATATCATCCTTAAGAGCTGGTAACCTTTAGTGCCTCACCAGTGCAAGACCATCACCAAAAGTAGAGAGAAGATCATAAATCCAGTCCACTAAGGTAGTTACCGTAGACTCAACAGGTCACCTAATATGTGCCTTATGAATAAACTGTGAGAGCTTGTCAGCTGTATGGTCCCAGAAATTCTAGTAACTAGTTAAAGCCATTCTAGGTTTCTGCCCTGATCTTAAATTTATTCCTGAAGGAAAAGTTGATCAAGGGACAATCAGACTATCGAAGATGACTTGCAATCTGTCACGCCTAAAGCCAAATGTTAGAACCCAGTCTAAAATGTGCACCTTTTCATGTTCAGAGGAGCTAAAACTCTTATAAGACCAGGCTCTCGTACAGTTCAGGCTAGGTAAAGATCAGATTGACATTTACAAGACTTGATTTTGATCCTTGACACTACTGAGCATTGGCCAGAAGTTGACCCACCTAAAGCCAAGGCTGTATCATAGCATGTTTTTTATGATCACATTTGGTGTGCAGTTGATAAGAAGTAAGTTTGGTGGAGAGGGTGCTTTGTCTCAAATGTAATGGAGTACCCTCTCCATTAGGCTCACAATCTGCCTGCCTCCTTTAGAGACTGGTGGGCCATCAACTTTCCAATGCAGAACCTCCGTTGGCTATGTCAATGGAAAGCTACCTTTGATGATATGATGAAGTAGGGGACATTGGAATAAAGCTATCACAATGCTCACTATATTTAGAGTGGATGGCCTGATGTTATTTTTTCTGCCCATCACTGTTGGGAAAAGAAAATACAATAATGAGCTCCTCATCCTTGTAGAAAACTCGGAGGGTGCAGAGATCATTCATTTTTTGCTTTTCAATAACACACTTCCACTTTGCGAGTTTGTTTTTGAAAAACAAAAAACGTTAAAATTCTGGTAGACAGCTGTCAAAACTGTCCACTACTCTTTTTGTACCTTGAAAAGAACCGATCTGATGTTGGTTCCTTTGTGAATGGAAATGGTTGCTGGGCTGGCTGTCGTCTCTAAATAGGACGGACTACAATTTGGCAGGGTGGTAGGTTTTAAGTCTTCTCCACCCTGACAGATGGTACTCCGTCTTCTAGGGCCTAAATCAGGTATGTTCAGACATTGGACATGCAACAGTCCTGGGAGACTGGCCAAAATACCTTCACCATCTCTCTTCAAACGCTGATTACATGGGGTCTACTGAGAAAATCATAGTTAAAATGATTTGTTTAAAACACAGAGGAAGCTAGTGTCTTTACCAGAACTTTTCAAATTATGATTTACTCAAAGTCCTAGGGCCTGATTTAGATATTGGTGGACAAGCTACTCCATCACAACAGTGACGGATTTCCCGGCTGCCGAAATCTAAATCCCATTATATCCTATGGGATTTAGATTTCGGCGCAGAGGATATCCGCCACTGTTGTGACGGAATAACTCGTCCGCCAATATCTAATTCAGGCCCTTAGTTTTTAGACTCTTGTTGTTTACACAAGGTCAATTTTCTCTCTAAGGATTTGTCATTGTGCTCACTTGAAGGTCGAGTACGTTGTGAAATCTAGCTGGATTCCCCCCACACAGGAAGACGTGCATTTAATTTATTTTCATCATTGCTTGTTTTTCTTGTTTCTACTTCACTTATATTCTGAACAGTAGAGGAAGGGACATATGCCAACAATTGGAAAGGAAGCAAAATATCAGTACAGACATCCCTTTGCAGAAGTTGTCATTGGGCTATAGAAGGATTAGGATAGTATCTCTCACGCCAATGACTTCAATGGAGTTATTAAAAATCTGTGTCTGCTGCGAATTACTCAGCTTTCTGGTTTAATGTAAAGCAGAGGTGGAAGATCAGGGTAAGATGGGAGGAAAATGTAGGTATTTTATTATGCATGAAAATGAAGCATTGAGACAGCTAACTATTTTCTTTTAAGTATCTTCAAAACAACATCCTTTTTAACGTAAGATCTGTTCTTGGCTTCAAAATAAGATAAATATACACCGTAAATGTCATTACAAATGTAAATGTTATCATGCATGAGGCTGCATAGGCATTTTTCCTTCCACCTAAATTGTGAGCTTTGATTATTATATTCGAAGCAGCTGTGCTAGAAATTGCCACGTTTAACAATAGCGCACAAGGTACATATCAGAAGTCTGTGCTTGAGAATTTCACCAACACTGTGTGCGGAATTAATTTAGAGTTTTCTCAAGCAAATGTCTTTTTCAGAAAAAAAGACATTTCTGAAAAACAGCGCATTTAGGTTTCTTTCAATTCGTTATTTAATTTTCCTGGTGCAGTTTTATGAACCTGCTTTTCTACAACTATCACAGCACGGAGAAACATGGAACCTTTCTCTCCTAGAAGACGTGTTTATTTGTTTTGTTGCATAGCCTACACCTCTGAAGCACATCAATTATGTTCCACATTCTCACAGAGTTTATGTTGATTTTCGGCCTGTGAGAAAGTAGCCTCTTTCTAGCCTTGTTACCCCCACTTTTGGCCTGTTTGTGAATATATGTCAGGGTGTTTTCACTGTCTCACTGGGATCCTGCTTGCCAGGGCCCAGTGCTCATAGTGAAAACCCTATGTTGTCAGTATGTTTGTTATGTGACACTGGGACCCTGCTAGCCAGAACTCCAGTGCTCATAAGTTTGTGGCCTATATGTATGTGTTCCCTGTGTGATGCCTAACTGTCTCACTGAGGCTCTGCTAACCAGAACCTCAGTGGTTATGCTCTCTCTGCTTTGCAAATTGTCACTAACAGCCTAGTGACCAATTTCACCAATTCACATTGGCATACTGGAACACCCTTATAATTCCCTAGTATATGGTACTGAGGTACCCAGGGTATTGGGGTTCCAGGAGATCCCTATGGGCTGCAGCATTTATTTTGCCACCCATAGGGAGATCTGACAATTCTTACACAGGCCTGCCAGTGCAGCCTGAGTGAAATAACATCCACGTTATTTCACAGCCATTTACCACTGCACTTAAGTAACTTATAAGTCACCTCTATGTCTAACCTTCATCTGGTGAAGGTTGTGTGCAAAGTTACTTAGTGTGAGGGCACCCTGGCACTAGCCAAGGTGCCCCATATCGTTCAGGGCAAATTCCCCGGACTTTGTGAGTGTGGGGACACCATTACACGCGTGCACTGTAAATAGGTCTCTACCTATGTACAGCGTCACAATGGTAACTCCGAACATGGCCATGTAATATGTCTAGGATCATGGAATTGTCCCCCAATGCCATTCTGGCATTGGGGGGACAATTCCATGATCCCCCGGGGTCTCTAGCACAGAACCCGGGTACTGCCAAACTGCCTTTCTGGGGTTTTCACTGCTGCTGCTGCCAACCCCTCAGACAGGTTTCTGCCCTCCTGGGGTCCATCCAGAACAAAGGACTTCCTCAGAGAGAGGGTGTTACACCCTCTCCCTTTGGAAATAAGTGTCAGGGCTGGGGAGGAGTAGCCTCCCCCAGCCTCTGGAAATGCTTTGATGGGCACAGATGGTGCCCATCTCTGCATAAGCCAGTCTACACCGGTTCAGGGATCCCCCAGCCCTGCTCTGGCGTGAAACTGGACAAAGCAAAGGGGAGTGACCACTCCCCTGACCTGCACCTCCCAGGGGAGGTGCCCAGAGCTCCTCCAGTGTGCCCCAGACCTCTGCCATCTTGGAAACAGAGGTGTTGCTGGCACACTGGACTGCTCTGAGTGGCCAGTGCCAGCAGGTGACATCAGAGACTCCTTCTGATAGGCTCTTACCTTTCTTACTAGCCTATCCTCCTTCCTAGGTAGCCAAACCTCCTTTTCTGGCTATTTATGGTCTCTGCTTTGGGGAATTCTTCAGATAACGAATGCAAGAGCTCATCAGAGTTCCTCTGCATCTCCCTTTTCACCTTCTGCCAAAGGATCGACTGCTGACTGCTCAGGACGCCTGCAAAACCGCAACAAAGTAGCAAGACGACTACTAGCAACCTTGTATCACTTCATCCTGCCGGCTTTCTCGACTGTTTTCAGGTGGTGCATGCTCTGGGGGTAGCCTGCCTCCTTCTTGCACCAGGAGCTCTGAAGAAATTTCCAGTGGGTTGACGGAATCTTCCCCCTGCAACCGCAGGCAACAAAAGACTGCATCTCCGGTCCTCTGGGTCCCCTCTCAGCACAACGAGCGTGGTCCCTGGAACTCAGCAACTCTGTCCAAGTGACTCCCACAGTCCAGTGACTCTTCAGTCCAAGTTTGGTGGAGGTAAGTCCTTGCCTCCCCACGCCAGACTGCATTGCTGGGTACCGCGTGATTTGCAGCTACTCCGGTTCCTGTGCACTTTTCCAGGATTTCCTTCATGCACAGCCAAGCCTGGGTCCCCGACACTCTAACCTGCAGTGCACAACCTTCTGAGTTGTCCTCCGGCGTCGTGGGACTCCCTTTTGTGACTTCGCGTGGACTACGGTTCACTCATCTTCCAGGTGCCTGTTCCAGTACTTCTGCGGGTGCTGCCTGTTTCTGTGAGGGCTCCCCGACTTGCTGGGGGCCCCCTCTGTCTCCTCATCTAAGTGGCAACATCCTGGCCCCTCCCGGGCCACAGCAGCATCCAAAAACCCTAACCGCAACCCTTGCAACTAGCAAGGCTTGTTTGCGGTCTTTCTGCGCGGGAACATCTCTGCAAGCTTCTTCACGACCTAGGACATCCATCCTCCAAATGGGAAGTTCCTAGTCTTCTTTGTTCTTGCAGAACACCAAGCTTCTTCCACCCAGTGGCAGCTTCCTTGCATCCTCAGCTGGCATTTCCTGGGCATCTGCCCATTCTCGACACTGTTGCGACTCTTGGACTTGGTCCTCTTGTCTTACAGGTACTCAGGTCCGGAAATCCACTGTTGTTGCATTGCTGGTGTTGGTCTTCCTTGCAGAATCCCCCTATCACGACTTGTGTGCTCTCTGGGGGTTGTAGGTGCACTTTACACCTACCTTTCAGGGTCT
The DNA here is from genome assembly GCF_031143425.1 of Pleurodeles waltl. Taxonomy (NCBI): domain Eukaryota; kingdom Metazoa; phylum Chordata; class Amphibia; order Caudata; family Salamandridae; genus Pleurodeles; species Pleurodeles waltl. Next base: position 232,854,390 of record NC_090448.1, on the reverse strand, counting down.
TGGGGTGGGCTATTTTTCTAACCCTCACTGTTTTCTTACAGTCCCAGCGACCCTCTACAAGCTCACATAGGTTTGGGGTCCATTCGTGGTTCGCATTCCACTTTTGGAGTATATGGTTTGTGTTGCCCCTATACCTATGTGCTCCTTTTGCAATCCATTGTAACTTTACACTGCTTGCATTACTTCCTTTTGCTATTACTGCATATTTTTGGTATTGTGTACATATATCTTGTGTATATTTGGCATCCTCATACTGAGGGTACTCACTGAGATACTTTTGGCATATTGTCATAAAAATAAAGTACCTTTATTTTTAGTATATCTGTGTATTGTGTTTTCTTATGATATTGTGCATATGACACCAGTGGTATAGTAGGAGCTTTGCATGTCTCCTAGTTCAGCCTAAGCTGCTCTGCTATAGCTACCTTCTATCAGCATAAGCTGCTAGAAACACCTCTTCTACACTAATAAGGGATAACTGGACCTGGCACAAGGTGTAAGTACCTCTGGTACCCACTACAAGCCAGGCCAGCCTCCTACACGGCCTACTTATGCTACTTTCGGGTATGGTTAATTGGCTCAGTAGAAAGTTGCCAATTTGAAACACAATTTAGAGACTGGTTTACAAAGCTTTGTTTCCTGCCATAAGTGCAGGATTGGTGTCTAAGAAAAATCTTAGGGTCTGATTTCCAAAAGTACGTAAGTGTAACTGAAGCTTACATGCACAAATAGCATTTTTAGGATTGGTGTTAGCAAAGACCTTGTGATTTTACTTAAGTTATATGTTAGATCTGTGAGCCTTAGGGTGGTTTTCCCTCAAACGTTTTGCCTACTTATCTCCAAATTTTGGTGGATTTCAGATTTGTTGGCATTAGAACTCTGTGCACTTTACCACTGCTAACCAGTGCTAGAGTGCTTGTGCTCATCCCCTAAAATGATTTGATTGGCATATACTAATTGGCATATTTTGTTTACTTATAAGTCCCCTATAGAGTGGTATACCATGTACTTAAGACCTGTAAATTGAATGCTACCAGTGGGCCTGCAGCCCTTTTTGTGCCACCTCCTTAAGTAGCACAATAGAATTTGTCCTAGGCCTGCCATTGCAGCCTGAATGGAGTGTCAGACTGCCATGTCGTCTTGGCATTTAAACCCCTTTGCCAATCCTTAAACTCCCCTTTAATACATAGTTACCCATAAGGTAGACTCTTGGTAGCCCATAATATGCTGTGTAACTAAAAGGTAGACCTGTACCTTCAAGTTTCACATGTCTAGGTAGTGAAAAACTCCCAACTGCTGTGAGGCCTACTCCTACCATAGGATAACATTGGGGATTCTTTCTTACATTTAATAAGCTGTAATTCCTAATTTGGAACAGGTGGATATATCATGTTTGGTATCCTTGAAATTGTAATGATAAACCCTCTTTAATGGTAGTCAGAAAATGCCACTTTTAGAAAGTTGGTATTTTCCTGCCCTTAGCCCGTGTGCCAGTAGTCTGGTCTGGGTCCCATAACTGGGTGTAACTGACAACTAAACTTTGTGAAATCCTCCCAGATAGTCACACAGCAGAGGATTACGTGTGCCTGAATGGTCCATCTGCAGGCAGGATGGGGAAGGGTAGGAGCTAAGCACAGCCCCACTTACTCCTGAATAGCCTGTGCTCTGCCTTCACACAGCGGCTTAACAACCCTGCCTTCGAACAGCAGCCAGCTTGGAGCCACAGCAGGTGAGTCAGGACATTCCATGCACTTCAAATGACCTTTCCAGAAGCTTCTCCCACCTTCCAGAAGAAGGGCACCAGGTATAAAAATAAGACCGCCAGACCCCCTCCTCAGTTTACTACTGGACATGCAGAAGGACCTTGGAGGACTGCCTGCTGCTGTGACCTGCTGTGCGCTCAGCCAGACTGCTGCTGTACCTTGAAGTATTGCATGGCTGTTTGAAGTCTGTTTTGAACCGTTGGAGTGCAGCTTTGCATTTTCTCGTGCAGCCAGGACTATCAGAAGTGACCCCAAAGCTCATTTGCCGGACTCCTGTTTGGTGCGACAGGGACATAAAAGGCTCCCATCAGCTTGAACCCGTACTTTGACCCAGCCTGTTTGAGTCCTGAACCCCTAAGAGGTATCTGACCAGTCCTGGACCCTTGGTTGTAGTCATAAAGGTGCCCAGATGGCCAATTTCCAAAACTGAGGACTTAGACAAAATATGGCCAAAAGTGCTCTAAGAACCAGGAGGAGAGCCAGGCCAACATGCTTGCCTATCCAGCCAAGGTGCAATGCTGGTTGGATTGACTTTGCGGTTTCTCCCACTATGTTCTTCTCCACAGCAACAAACCTGTTTCAGCGATCCTTCACCAAATGGATGTTTGACCTCGTGGAACTGGCTTTTGCTACAGCCCTAACCTTCATTCCGCTGAAAATGTTCGACTTCCATTTCAGCGACTAAGTCAAAATGTAGAAATCTTCGCCACAGCTTTAAACCAAGGCCATCCATCTACTAAGTTCCCTCCTTGGACACCTCCTACAGCCTTGCCTGCTGAAGTTTATCTTTTCTGACATTTTTCTTCAAGAATTTTTCAAAGTCTGAAGGTAAGCACTGACTGGGCCAAATCCACTTCTTGAATCTGAACTGTGCTCCATCATGGTTACCCTAACTTTCAACTTTGACCCACTTCCATGCGGCTAGATGTCTGCAATTGGCATTGCGATATTCTAGGTGCTGGATTTCACTTAAAACTTAAAAAATGCACAACTTTGGTTCTACTAATTGGATTTTTGTAATTTTGGTGTCACTTAATTGTTTAAAATGTACTCTATTCTTCTAAATTGGTTTGGGATTTTTCTGGTGTTATGTTTTCCCTTCATTATTGTGTGTGTGCTGCATAAATACTTTACACATTGACTCTAAGTTACGCCTGACTGCTTTTTGTGCCAAGCTACCTGGGTTAAGCAAAGGATAATTTGGTTACTTTTTGATGTTCACCCTGCAAGGGATTGTGGCTATTGCTTGACCATGGCTCACAGCCCAATCAACAAACAACCCAATTTCTCATATTATATGTATAATACTCTTACTTATGAGGGCTTCTCAACTCCGTAGAAAGAAAATGTCACTGTGAACTGCAAGATTAGGCAGTAGCCACTTCTTTACCGTGGCCATCAAGTGGGTGGCTGGCTGGAAGGTGCAGGCTCTCAAAGGAAAATATTTGCTGTTATGCACTGACAGGCCTCAACCACCCACAGCCATTGTTAGCAATAACTCACAGGGTAGTATCAAAATGTATTGTTGCACTATTGGTATATTGTTGCTCTGTTAGCCTCCTTGACATCCAAGGAGTAGCAAACCAAAAGATAAACTTGGCTGCAGAAATACAGAAGTTCTTCAACCAACTGAAGAAGGCTTTGCATGAGGCACCATTAGTGAAGGCATCAGACATTGATGAAGCTTCATAATGCAGACTGATGCTTCAGACCACGGAACTAGCACAATCATGTCCCAGCTCAACTATGTGGAGTAATTGTTGGAAAGAGGTTTACTCTTAAACATATGGCCAATTAGGGAGCTGAAGTAGGGATGCAGATTGATATTTCTTTTTAGATTGTACATTGCCTGATTGGGTGATTGTCTAGTGGGACTTAAAATGTCTCCATAACTAAATGGCCAGCATGTTTCCCTGCTTTTCTACAGTGATGATACAGCCCTTTTATCTAACACTCATATTTTGCCTTCCTCTTCTTCTTTTTCTGATCTCAGTGATCTAACCAGTGCAAAAGTTCTTGTGCTCTCTAGGAAACATTGGCTTAACCCCAATTGACATAATTAATTTGCTTATAAGAACCTAATAATGTGCACTACATGTGCCCAGGGACTGTAAGTTAAATGCTACTAGTGCACCAGTAGCCCTGATTGTACCACCCACTTAAGTAGCCCCTTAACCATGCCTAATGCCTGCCATTGCAGAGTCTGGGTGTGCAGTTTTAAACTGCCATGTCGACCTGGCAAGTTATACCCCTTGCCAAGCCTAAACTTTCACTTTTAAAACATATAAGACAACCTTAAGGTAGGTCCTAAACAGCCCGTGGGTACGGTGTGGTATATTTAAAAAGTAGGACATGTACTTTTAATTTTTCATGCCCTGGTAGTGGAAAATCCCCAAAATCATTTTTCACTACTGCCAAGCATATCCCTCCCACAGGACAACCTTGGGATTACCTTATTACATATTATAAGTGTAATTCTCAATATGGAAGAGATACCGTTCTCAAGTTTGGTGTCTCTGGACTCACAATTTATCATCACAACTTATGGTAAAGTTGGATTTTAAATTGCGGTTCTGAAAATGCCACTTTTGAATTTTGGCATTTTCTCAATTTAGCCATTTGGTGCCTGCTGCTTACCTCCTTCGCGGTCAGTCTGAACTTTTGGATTTAACCTGGTCTAGAGCAACCAGATATTCCTGGTTGGCGCCTTACAGTTTTAAGCACTACATTGTATTTTAATCTTTAAAAATGAATAACCCAAGTTGTACTTTTTGATTATTTTGTATGTTTTGGCTTTGTTTTGTTCCTATAATTAAGCTCTATGTGTCTAACCAGGTGTGGTATCTTTTTGTGTGGTGTTTATACCATTTTACTGTTTGAAGTGTTGCACAAATAATTTACTAATTTGCTCTTAAAATAAGCCTGACTGCTCTATGCCAAGCTACTAGAAGGTGAGTACAAGTTAATTTATGGTGTGTATCTGACTTACTCTGACTAGGATTGTAGTTCCTGCTTGGACAGGGCGCATACCTTTGTCAACCACAAACCCGATTTCTAACATCCATCTGTTTGGTCCTTAACATATTAGCTATTTCTTTCTCATCAAAAATGCCTCCAAAAGCTCTTTAGAATCTTTACCCTATAGGAAATCTTTCAGCGCAATGTTTCAGGGAGAACCATCTGGTAGGTGCACTTTAAACACCTCTTATGTGATTATCAACAAATAAAATCGGTTATAGAAACTTTCTTATATGAATTTTAAGCTTTTTCTTAAAGTTCTATTAAGCCCTGAAACACACTCATAGGATTTGATTTCACTTGCAAAAAATAAGGAAATCACACTTATGCCCTGGATTCCGTTAGGGAGTTGTTTCCACAATAGTTTGGAAACAATTGTTTAAGATTTCAGCTCTTACTACTGCCCATGGCTAAAAACAGTATACCTGGAGGAATGGTCACAATTGTATGTGTCACTGTTATAGATTGGAAGTGGCAGAGTAAAATTCCTAGCCATCTTACTATGTAATAGTTTATGTTTAAAAATATAGGGATGGCTAAAACCATTGTTCTGACGGTTAGGATATGCAATTTAGGATATACAATGACATTTATTGAGAAAGCACTGAATAAATAAGTGCATTGTTCTAAGCTGAATGTTGGTGACACCTTTTTATTGTAATAGCAGATGGGATGTTAAATGAATACATTATTTTTTGTAAAAGTGAAGCATTATGTGTTCTCTGTGAAATATTGTCTTACAGATGCATTATTTGCATTTATGTGTTTTATTGTGATAATTTGTATTAATTGACACAATAAATTATTAGTTAGTTATTGTAATTCTATACTGCAGACAGATGTAGGGCAAACTCCAACGTGAGTGTTTGTGAAGTGATGTGCAATTAACCTATTGAGCAGAATACTGGCATTTCGGAGAAAGGTCAAAAAAGAGCTCAGCTTCTGTTCTGAGGGTCCAGGTATGTATGCCTGGAATCTGATCTAGCAATGTCTCCCTCCAGATTGCACTGAACTCGGGCAAAGATTGTAAGCAAATAGCGTTCCAAAACACTGAACTAAGGAAAAAGGTTACCTTCAATGCTCCTCAATAGTTTATTCTACTATTAGTAGAAACTTGTGAGAAAGCACTATTGAAAGGCATAAGGTGACGTGTTCTCTGGAGAATGGGGAGTGAAGCACGGCAAGAGGGGCACTAAAATTCACAAGATTTTGTGGAGCAGCGCTAAGAAAAAACTCAAACAAAAATATGGAAGGAGATACGTATGTAATTATTTAATTTAGTTACTTGTGTGCATTGCTACTATCTATCTCAGAGAGATGAGTATTGTTTCTTTTTTTGTGGCAGGAAACGCGCACAAACTACTTCTTCCCTGGCCCACACGAGCTTGCCAAAAGTCTGTGTGAGACTAAGAAAAGTCCATCAGAAGAAAACGTTGTTGTCTGAGCTACCTAAAAATACATTTAATCAAGCTTCCAACATTATTGGGAGTGCTAGGTCAAGCCTGAGCATAAAAAGCCTAGTGCTAGTTTGATTCCAAGTTTGTGCACCCGACTGTGGATATCTGAGCGTACATGCTGTGTAATACTGGATGTAAAACATTAAAAGCCTCTTTTCAACTTTGTCAAAAGGTATAACGGTTTTTGCACGAGGTTTTCACCTTGCACCCATTATGGGATTAATGCAATCAGCACTCACTCCTAGTGTTGTGTACAGACTATTTTAGGCTTATTACAGGCACAATAGCGTTGTAAGGACCAAACGGTACACAACACCTGCTACAAAAATGTTTTTAGAATTCTTTAGCGATTAGTCACAGGTTTTAAAGTCAAACATTATATGAACTGGAGAAATGTTGCTCCTGTTGTAATTAACACACGTCGTAGGATGAGGCCCAAAGTCTTGACATCCTCTTCCGATTTTCGTAGGCCAAAACCCTCAGCACATTAACACAGAAAGATTCACAGTAAAGCTAATGTGGGTTTGCAGTCAGTAATATATATCCAGGTTTGTTTACATTAACACCTCTGCGTACAGTAATACGTTTTAGTACAGTGATACAATTGTAGGTAGTATGTGTGTGTGCGCACGCTTGTGTGGGCTCACACATGGGCACAGGCAGTTGTGCACTGTAAAACAGTAACCCAAGGAAATAAAACCGTGAGTATAAATACATCCCTTTGCACGCAGCAACATTTGTAGATATTGCAGCACACGTGTTTACAGACAAATTCTGGTGATACAATAAGACGATGATTGCACAGTAAATATACTGTGCCAATATTTCAGTGGAAGCGCTGCACACACAAGCACTGACTGTAACCACATCCCTCTTCTTCCTGGAGGATGTGACTACAACAGCCCCTTACCAGGACTTTTACCTAGACAGTGCAGAGAGTCAAGCTGGGAAGTGATAAATACCATATATGACCACAGATGGTGGTAACTACAGGATCCATTTATTGATAATTTTGCACGGTTAGTGTTTCTGACATTAATGTGCGTTTACTGCTCTCGTGCCAGGGAAACCAGGAAATGAAACATCCGATTAAATAATACATGCAGCCCACTTTTTGATGTTCCTTCATTCATTGAGAATTCTTAATCCTATCTTCTCATACATTATGTATAATATTGGAAATCGTAGGTAAAATCTAATTTAACAATTAAGTATGTAACATAGAAAAGTGCAATTTACTCCTTGCGAAAATCTGGATCCTATGATCAATAAGGCCTTCAATCAAGAGAAAAAGAATGAGTCCCACTGTAAAAGAAATTAAACATGATAGGTCTGGCTCTGGGTAGCATTAGAGGCTAATTGTTGGAAGTTGCAGCTCAGTCTGTGGTTTCAATCCAAAGCAAAAGCCACATTTGGGGGAACAGCTTAAATGTATCCTGTATAAGAACCACATTCTGGAAACTACTCAGTGAGGTCTGGCACTCATTTTGGAATGCCCATTAAAGAGAAGGTGGAGGGAGGAGCAAAGCGTAGAATGAATACAATGAATTGATAGGGAACTAGAAATCAGCAAATTTGTAGAGGCTATCTGGCAGAATAATAAAGCCAGGAATGAGGAAAAAAATGGAAAAGAAGTGTTTGTCAGACATTACAGTTGTATTGTGTGTAAAAAACCACAAATTGAATTCCATTCTTTCCCATTCTCTAATTATAACTATCCATTCAAGTCTACATTGAACACCCAGTGTACCACATTCAAGCTTGATCGCCGCATTTATGCATTGTACCTGTAGAAATGGTGAATCAATTAGCGGGGTTCCTCTGCACCCCAGATCCATAATTTTGTGAACCATAGTGCCTGATTTATGAAACGTTAGTGCTGCCTTTACATCATTTTTTGGCGCAAAAGCGGCACAAACTTACAAAATATAATTGTATTTTGTAAGTTTGCGCTGCTTTTATGTACAAAAATGGCGCAAATGAGGCACAAAAAAAGTATAAATCTGGGCCATAGTTCAGTCATGTTTAATTGTATCCATAGAGACTATCCAGTATTTTTTTTTAATTGAGTGCTTCCCATTGACCCAAAGCTTGCATATCTATTTGAAAAATATGATGAAGGGTCCTGTTTTAAAAGGAAGCAAATTGTTCTGAGTTTTTCTGTATAGCCAAAAAGAAGTACTGACAGCTAACTCCAAATCTCCTGGGTCTGTGAATAGCATAAAAACGTTTTCTTGGTGGTTGTTGCCCCAAAATGTGCCCTTGTATGGCGGATGTATGCTAGAAAATCTCACTGATTTATGTTATAGTGCACCTGAGCTTTGGGGAAAGGAACTAACCACAGTGACATAATATCAGATGCTACAATTATACATTATTCTTTTGTAAGGGTCGAAGATTTCATTACATTCTCCACATTTGTCATTAAAAAGTGTCCTGAGAATGGCCATTGCCCAGATCTAATATGTCAATTGGAGACTCCAAAAGTATTTTATGCTGAGTTAATTAAGGTTAGATGGACCGGAGTTCACTTAAACAAGCTGGTTAGGCTTATTGATAATATACTTTATTAATTGTAATCTTCAATCACCACCCCTGCGTCTTTGACCTCAGGTCTTTTCACTTGATCGACGACATATGTGCTTGTCCTGCAATAAAACGAAAGAAATAGCTTGAGGAATAAGAGTGAATGGATTAGTAGACAATTTATGTTTAGACCTAGGGAGGTATTAAGGATATTTAGACTGGAGTGAAAAGACAGTGCAAGAAACATCTGGGAAAGATATGGAATAGTGAAGTAGAATCATCATTTTTAATTTAAATGAGAAACGTAGTCTTTGGGCCAAGAGGATGATATTTATAAATAATAGATACATGAAAAGTTTTTGGAGATTGGTGGTGGATGGTTCCCCCGCGGGAAAGTAACAAGTGCTCTTATTCATGATTTGAAGTGCAAAGAACATGTACAATAGGTAACTAAAGCAGAAACCTATGGTCAGGAAGAAATGAGACATCCTTTGGGCATGTGTACTAATATCTCACTCACTTGGTTAATTCGGATACAATTTACACTGAAAGCCTTCGAAATAAATGATCCCTATCAGTGAACTGGGATCATGATTAAATAGTATTGAAGATGGTCACCCGAAAAAAATCATCTAGTAACAAAATCAATGGTTACTCTAGGAAAGTGTCTGAAACTTGACAATCACATCTGCTCTCATTGTGCAAAAAAGGAGAGTGCTGGTCTCAGGAACTACAGACTTCCTTTTATGCTTGGATACCTTGGAAAAATATTGCCAAGGGTGCTGCTTGTACATTTTCAAAAAAGGGTAGAGACCAAGGAGCAAATGTACTATTTTTTCATGCAATGCAAAACAGCAACTAAAGAGCAGCAATAAATGTTTCTCCACCGCTTTGCACGAAAAAGACCAGGACAGTACTATATCTGTACCTTCTGGATGCCTACCACTACTCACACGTCTTCGCACCATATTGCAAACGTGTCTGCTTGAGTCTACCATAGGTTTTGTATGAGATGGTTACCCTTTCAGTACAAAATACTATGCTTAAGATTTACTTTTAAGTGCTTCCCATTTTGTAAATGTGCTGGACAGGACAGCATACATGCACAATTAGAAAGTTTGAAGAAAAAAAGTCTATTCTCTTACTTTGCACCTACCTCAAGGTGGGCGTTTTGTTTCTGCGCATAACCCTGTCGATAAAAGTTAATAGATACAGCTTTGCATCAAAAATTGGGTGGTCTGCTTGATGCAAAGCAGGAAAAGCTTTACATTTTGACAACTTTCCAGAAAGGAAAGTACATAACAAATGAACACTTTCTGCAGGTTTGCTTCTTGTTCGTGACTTATGGTTGAAATCTAGTTCTACAGCAGATATATGCACTGTGTTGATCTCACTGTGTTGGACTCAATCAACTCTCTGTGCATAAGCCTAATGGTCTCCTACTCTACTCATACTGTGGGTCATCTTCTTGATGGGCTCTTCTCCACGACTGGTTAGTGTTGAACCCCCGATCCAATTATCATGGACACACCATGGCCCTGATTTATACTTTTTGGTGCAAAACAGCACTAACGCAGTTTTGCATCAAAACATCTAGCGACGGCTTACACCAATTCTGTGCACCGGCCAGACACCATATTTATAGAATTGTGCAAGCCGGTGCAAAGGGTAGGCTAGCATTTAAAAAAATTGCGTTAGTCGGGTGGGGCTGGCTGTATGGAAGATGGGAGTTTTGCACCAAAAAAATGACTTTAGGTAGGTTAGAGTAAAAGAAAAGTGGCCCTCACCTGCCTAGAGTCATTTTCTGCCGCAAAACCATCCATACCACATGACTCCTGTCTTAGAAAAGACAGGAGTCATGCCCACCACCCCAATGGCCAGCACAGGGGAACAGGGTCCCTTGGGCATGGCCATTGCACCCAGTGCCATTTCAGGGCCCCCAATAGCACTTTATAAAAAAATACTTACCTGTACTTACCTATACTTACCTGGCATGGGGTCCCCCATCCTCCGCTGTCCCTCTGGTGTGGGTGTCCCTGGGGCCTGGAGAGGGCACCTGTGTTCCACCATGGAAATAGGTTCACCGGTCCCCTAACGCCTGTCCTGACCCAGGCATTAAAAATGGTGCAAAGCAAGCTTTGCACCAATTTTTTACCCCTCCTTCCCCCGTGCGTGATTTTTGCATGGGAGGATAAATAAGGCGCTAGGGCCTTAGAGTCATTTTTTGCACGGGAACGCCTACTTTGCATGTCATTGACTCAAAGTAGGTTTCCACGTCAAAAAATGACTTTAACTCCATAAATTTGGCGCTAGACAGGTCTAGCGTCAAAGTTTAAAAGTGGAGTTAGTTTTGCACCGAATTTGCATAAAAAAATGATGCAAATTCAGTGCAAAACAAGTATAACTATGCCCCCACATTTGTTATTCTTAACCTTGTGGCTTTCCACTTGCCTAACGTTTGATATATTAAGAGCATGCCCTAATTCACTTGCCCTTGGGCCTGCGTTAACAAAAAGATCTTGCATTTTGCTTTTCAGCAGGTCTTAATAATCTTGATCTTTAGACAGTAAGGACATTGGTGAAATCTGCCTGAGACACTGTGGCATCTAGGAAGTTTGTCTGATCAAAAAGGCTGTCTTCTTCTGCCCCTTGGCATTCCCCCAATCTGATGCCTGCGAAGTAGAGCTGTAAAGTGCTGGAGAGGTGCTGGAGGCACTATTTTATCTCAGAAGGTAAGCAGTGATACCCTGCTGAAAACAAGCATTTTAAGGCTTTTGTAGAGTGGCTAAAGCTAGTAATTCTACCACCTCTGTTCTGTCAGTTGATAATCAGCCCAAAGAATCATTTAAAATAGTGACACACTTCCTCCTTCCACCTGCTACGAATACTATCATCGAACCTTCTTCTGAACTGTGTGAATCCACATCTACATTCTTTGAAGATAAAGACCCTCATTACGACTTTGGCAATCTTCCATGAAGACCACCAAAGCCACGGGCGCCAGAAGACCGCTAGTGCTGCCGGTGTTCCGCCCACTATATCACGGGTCCTGTGGGATTTCTGCCACACCTTGGACGGAAATGCAGCAGTAGTTGTGCTGGCCGGCGGTTCCATCACTGGCCCTGCCCCGCCAGTAGGACACTGCCCACCCTATTATGGGCCATAATACGGCCTGGCGGTGTCCTGCTGGCGGGGCGCTGCCAGTGGTGGTAGCACCACTTTCCTTTCCCTGCCAGACAACCTTCTCCCCGGAACAGGTAAGGTGATCATCTGACAGGAAAGGGAGGTGGGAGGTGTTGTGTGTGCGTGTATGAGTGTTTGGTGTCTGCGTGTGTGCATGAATGTGTGAATGCATGGTTGTATGCATGTCTGAATGTTGAAGTGAGTGTGTGTCTGCATGTAAGTGTGTATGCATGTGAGTATGCATGTTTGGATGGGTGTGAGTATGCGTGCTTGAATGCGTGTATGAATGTTGTTGTGAATGTGTGCATGGATGCATACTTGAATGCCTGTATGAATGTTGATGTGAATGTGTGTATGGATGTGTGCTTGAATGCATGTATGAATGTTGTGAATGTGTGTATGGATGTGTGTGAGTGAATGCATGTATGTAAGTGTAGGTGAATGAGTGTATTCATGGTGCGTATGGGTGTCTGTGTGCATGTATGCGGGGTTGGGGGCGCTGTGGCTAAAGGGGGTTGGGGAGGGTGCGCTGTGGCTGAAGGGGTTTGGGGGGTGGTGTGGCTGAAGGGGGGTGGGGGGCTAGTGCTTGCTGGGGGAGGGGGAGCAATTACCAATGACATGGAAGAAATTCCCTGTCATCAGTAGCCTTTCTGCCATGGTTTTTGTGGTGGTGTTACCGCCACGGAAACCATGGCGGAAAGCCGACTCCTAAAACCGCCGGCGGTCTTCTGTGGACCACTGGGTAAGAGATGATCATCTCTGGCCCGGCGGTTCCAACCACCATGGAGGTATAAGTGGAGATGTGGTGGGTTGGCAGTGGCCAACCCGCCACACTCATAATGTGGCGGTCTGCACTGCCAGCCTATTGGTGGTGTGGCCGCCACATTTAACCTGGCGGTCAAAAGGTCAACAGGGTCAAAATGAGGGCCAAAATCCCCAAAAATGCACAACTCTTTGCTCAGTCGCCCCCCCTTCACTTTCTGTCCATCATGGGCATGATGGAGCCTGCTTGCTCTAATGTTCTAATATCTTCCAAATTATGTCCACCATACACAACTTTTCAATCTTGAGCCATGGTGCAGTTGAGCCCTTTATGAGACTGATTAAGTTAGGCTGCCTCGATGATCCTGCCTCAATATTTAATGTGGTCAAGGATGTTCTACCTCTGCTCTTTTATGTCTGAGCAGTGCCTCTCTGGTCACTGTTTTTGTATGCCAGAAATGAAAGGAGGCGTATTAGAAATGGGCTCTTTGGTTGGCAGTCAGGTTACCCCCTGTCCAAGCAAGGACCCTCACTCTAGTCAGGGTAAAGGCGAATCACACTCAGTTAACCCCTGCTCACCCCCTTGGTAGTTTAGCACTAGCAGGCAGGCTTAACTCAGAGATGATGTGTTAAGTATTTGTACAAACACACACAGTAATACAGTGAACCACTACAAAATGACACAACACAGGTTTAAAAAAATAGTAAATATTTTATCTAAATAAACAGGACCAAATATGATAAAAATCCACAATATACAGTTAAAAATAAAAATCTAGCGCTTAAAAGCAAGAAAACAGTGCCTTGAGGAACAAATACTGCAAGTTGGTATTATGCAGCATTGTGACGGAGTCGTTTTCTACAATGCAATGCCAATGGCGCCGTTTACAGAGTCATTTGACCCCCAGGTACAGTACCATAAGAAACAAGTAGAAAACAGGCCAGTGCACGGATTCGGGGAGAGCGGCTTTGCTGGGTTCGATGCGGCATCTGTTCAGGTGCCACTGGGCACAACTGCAGCATCGCACAGTGGCATCGGGTCCTCACTACAGGGTGGTGGAGATGAAGCGGTGTCAGATGCGAAGTCGGTCCCTTGGTTCCGGCAGATGCGAAGTCTGGCAGAGGCATGATGCTGCGGGCAACCTCACGGGGTCCCGTTGACGTCACACGACCCCAGTCGCTGTGATGATGTTGGATCGTCACAGACGTTGGACTTACGACACTCCAGTGTTGGCGAAGTCGGGCGGGATCAGCGACTGCAGCGATGTGAAGCCTACAGGGTTGTCAGACTTCTACGAGGTCCACAGCCTCGGGGCAGGCGGCCTCATGGTCCCACGGCAATGGCATAAGCTCACAGGGTCGACAGATATGTTGCACTCAGCGAGGTCCACGGCCTCAGGGAAAGTGGCGTTGCAGTCCCATGCAGCGGCGTCCCTTGCGAAGTCGCATGGTGTCGTCCGGCGTTGTTAGACTGTTTTTTTCCAGACATCGCTTCCAGGGGTCCAGGAACTGGAATGGAACCCTCTGGCAAGCTAGAGTCCACAGCAAGTAGACTCAGGTCAGGTTGGTAAAACCTTTGCTGTCCCTGAGGCTTCAAAACAGGAGGCAAGCTCTACTCCAAGCCCTTGGAGTCACTTCTCAAGCAGGAATGCAACAAAGTCCAGTCTCTGCCCCTTGCACAGGCAGAAGCAGCAACCGCAGGATAGCCCAACACAGCACAGACACAGGCCAGGGCAGCACTTCTCCTCAGCTCTTCTCCAGGCAGAGGTTCCTCTTGAATCCTTGAAGTAATCTAAAGTCTGTGGTTTTGTGTCCTTTTCTTATATCCCTTTCTGACTTTGAAGTAGGCCTACTTCAAAGTAAAGTCTCAAGTGTCTGTAAGATCCTTTCTTGTCCAGACTGCATTGTGAGAAGGCAGGCACAGCCCATTCAGGTGTGAGTGACCACTACTCCCCTCCCCTAAAGCCCAGATGGCTCATCATCATATGCGGGCTACACCCCAGACCCCTTTGTGTCACTGTCTAGAGAGAGGTGCTAACAGGCCAACTGTCAAACTGACCCAGACAGGGAATCCACAAACAGGCAGAGTCACAGAGTGGTTTAAGCAAGAAAATGCCTACTTTCTAAAAGTGGCATTTTCAAACACACAATCTAAAAACCAACTTCACTAAAAGATGTATTTTTAAATTGTGAGCTCAGAGACCCTAAACTCCAGATTTCTATCTGCTCCCAAATAGAATCTGTGCTTTAATCACATTTAAAGGCAGTCAATGTTAACCTATGAGAGAGAAAGGCCTTGCGACAGTGAAAACAGAATTTGGCAGTATTTCACTGTTAGGACATGTAAAACACATAATTACATGTCCCACCTTTAACATACATTGCACCCTGCCCCTGGGGCTACATAGAGCCTACCTTAGGAGTGCCTTAAAAATTGAAGGTTTAGGCCTGGCAAGTGGGTACACTTGCCAAATTGAATTGGCAATGCAAGACTGCACACACAGACACTGCAGTGGCAGGTGTGAGACATGGTTACAGGGCTACTTATGTAGGTGGCACAATCAGTGCTGCAGGCTCACTAGCAGCATTTGGTTTAGAGGCCCTAGGCACCTCTAGTGCACGGTACTAGGGACTTACTAGTAAATCAAATATGCCAATCATGGAAAGCCAATTACATATAAATTTTACATAGGAGCACTTGCACTTTAGCACTGGAAAGCAGTGGTAAAGTGCCCAGAGTAACAAAAACAGAAAAGACAGAGTCCATCACACATCAACAACCTAGGAAACGGGCAAAAAGTTAGGGGAGACCATGCCAAGGATGCTAAGTCTAACAAGGCCCTTTTGGTTCCTTTAATGAAGTCCAGTGCTGATCCCTAGGTCTTCGTGAACTATCAACCAATCTCTCTCCTTCCCTATCCAGCTAAGGTCTTTGTAAAAGGGGTAAACCATTGCTCATCAGCTTACATTGAATCCACTAATCGGCTGGATTCCTATCAGGCTGGTTTCTGCCCTTTAAATGGGACTCAGACTGCCTTGCTGATAGTCCTGTATGACATCCTTTGAGGTTGGAAAGTGGTGGGCCGGCTGTGGTTATTATGTTGGATCTCAGTCCAGCTTCTGACACCATTTCACACAGAAATCTTGTTGATCAGCTCAGTAAGATTGGCATCTGTGACTCTACATTAAGGTGGCTGATATCCTTCTTCAGCCCTACTCTTTTTAACATATGGATGACTCCACCACAATGCTTATCTGCAGTTTTGAATTCAAACTTATGTCGTACAGTGCTGACACTCAAATAGTAATCTCCAATGCTGGCGACCCTAATTTGCTTAAGCACCAGTTCACAAGAAGGATGTTGACAGTAGAAGATTGGTAGAGCAGTCATTTACTGAAGCTCAGATTAGATAAATTGGAGGAACTCCTGTTTGGGGGTCCCTATGTTGCTTGGCCCCCTCAATGGTAGACTGAGGATCCAGGTTCTGCATCAATTGCTTATGATGTGTGAAGAATTGTGTTCATATCTGCTCCTTGCCTTTTGGAGATCTGTGTTATAAAAAAGTTAGGTTTTCCTTCTGGCACGAATATGAAGATGAATGTATTCATTGGAGCAATGTCCCAATCATTACTACAACTCCTGCCATCCATTGCTCTGTTCTGATCATGTGACAAGGTACACACTCGGCATGGACTCCACAGATTCCCAGGTGGTGCATGCAAGGCTTACCCAGTGCAGTGTGGGAGATGCAGGCTTACACATACGCTGAATGACAGAATCGGGTATCAATGCTGTGGACAATGGAAATCAAAGTTAAAACAATGCACATTACTCCCCCTCCTCTTCCAAATGGAATGCTAATTGCTTTAAGTATAATGTTAGTCTAATAGTATTTTTATGCATCTCTCCTCATCACTGAGATAGGACCATCTCTCAGTACACTAAGGTGAGCATATGTTTGAGGAGCACGGGCATATGGTAACAAAATAACACAGTCCACACCATAAAACTTAATGTGGTCCGTTTGGTCCCTGTGCCTCACATATAGTGGTTACAAGGTTTGTTGTAAACATTTTGATGCCTGGTAAATGGTCCTCCTTGATTCAAGTGAGTTAGACTCCATTGAAGGATTATAAAGTAGTATTTTACTAGCATGCTCTCATACTGAAAGAAGTGTTCACATCCCTTCACACCAGCTCTGATCCTGAGGACCCCTCTAAATACCGGTAGTCAAACCTCGTCAGTAGCTTTTTCAACTAAGATTTCTTGACTTGAAATGTTCGCCAAATAAACTGTGCATAGAAAGGCACTAGACTTGAGCATCTAGACCCTCCATAATTGCACTGTCCATATCTTACTCAATAGATACATTCATAGTGGTCCTTATTTTTGGAATTTGTTTTTACCACATGCACGGATGGAATTATCTGGATTGGTGTTGCAACCGATTGTGACAATTGTTAATGCATTCTAAAACTTAGCGTTTGACACAATTTTTTTCACTTGGGGCAGGTTCATGAGCACTTGTTTGAGGGAGAACACGCTATTTCATGTTCAAAGAGGGGTATTTGTTGTGTAATATTTGTCAAGAAATGTAATGATATTCAGAAACTGTGCTCTACTTTAAGCTTTTTGCAAATTGCTATGCAACTCATGTGGCCGGGATTTACTGACTGTATGTGGGTTCCCCTTTGACATTAATAAATTCCTAAAGGCAGCAGGGCAGGCCCCCTTTTCCAGTGTTTGCACTGTTTTTTGCACCAGCCATGTAAGATGGGGTGGAAGATCTCTCTCTCTTATGGGACTCTCTCTCACTTTGAGCTAGACTTTGGAGTCCATTTCCTCACTGTCCACAAAAAGCTGACGGACTGCCTATTTTCTCAGCTTTAATCATTGATCATATATAGGTTGTGACTTGTTGTTTTTGCCTTATTCAATAGTACCAGGAAACCCCTCGGATGTTACTAATGCTTTATAAGTCAACGCTTGTTCACTCAATTTCAGAGGGAAGAAAACTGTCCTCTCCCTATTCATCCAGATGCCCGAAGAAAGCTGAAGCAAATTCTTCTAGTTTTTGGAGCAACAGTGGCACAGAAACTCAGTGCTGCCTAACGGATAGAAGTGTGTTGTTTGTATACATTGACACTGTGTACATGGTTATTCACTACGATGCCCCATTCCTCAAGGACATGTCTGATCCTAATCATCAAATGCTGTATGGAGAGGAAACAATGGGCAACTCTGTTCCCATCTCAATTATCTAACCTCCTGAAACCAGACCTTTGCATCTCACTCAGGCAGTTGGTTGATATAAAGCAAGCACGCCTGTCTCATAACCCTGGGTCAAAATCCTGTGCTTTCCAGTACTGAAAACATGCACTCTCAGTTTAGAGTGTCAAAGTGTTTTTCTATGTTGAGGGAGATAAGTGTGAACTCCTTCTCCCTCTGCGTACCATATAATATATGGTTGAGCCTTCTCAAATTAATGTGATTGCTCTCATCTAGGACAGAACGTCTAGTAGTCTTGGGCCAATGTGTTTATCAATTTAAGTAACATATTGGCCAATGCTTTGCTCAACAGTTTAATGTTAGTATTTATAATGGACAATGGCCTGTAGGAGGTGGGGGTCCTGGAGATTCCTGGTCAGTTTACGTATCATTACAATTGTGTCTGAAAGCTTCCTCTTGGCCTCAACCCTATTACATACATTCAAGAGTTTGTCTGCAATTTTGCCCTGCCTAAGCACTGTAGTCATATGGCAAGAGACATTCTCTTCCTTTGGGCTTCCCCTTTCTAATATTCTATATAATCTCAATTATTGACTGCCTTTGGAGGTCTAGCTCCACTTTGGTTTTCTCTTTTTTTGTACTTTTGGGGAGCATTATCTTTCACAAATACAAGTTTTCTATAGTGAAATGTAGGAACCTCCTGAACAAGCACACTAGCCATTCCTAAAACATTTTTTTATACTGGATTGCGTCATGAGAAGCTTAGCAAGTTAGGAATAGGCCCTATTCTTTAAAGCATGGAGAGAATGCAGTGTAGTGTCTTTGACAGAAAAGCATTTTGGAACTTGAACTGGTATCATATACAATTGTTTCAAAAGTGTTTGGAGTCACACAGATGGAAAATGTTCCCATGACAGGCTTGGTAAAGAAGTGGACTGTTGCAATTTGGTGTCTGACAATCGATTACCATTGGATGATGCCCCTTCAACCTGATATGAAGTGATGTCTTTGACAAATCAGAATGCTTTTCGAATCTCAAATGATGGACATTTGAACTTTGAGCAGACCCTGATCTGCTCAGTCCCAAGCCGTCCTTTGCTGCTTGAAGATGCTGTCCTGATGCTTGTTAAATCTGATACTTTGCTGATATTCTTTAATACTGTATCCCTTGCAGAGGTATCTGGTTCTCTGCCATTTCTCCTTGCAATGCCCTAATATACTTAGAAATCCCTTTCATTTCATTTCAGAAGACTGTTGACTGAGCTTCTGACATGCTGACATTTATTTCACTTTTTTTTCTTATTTTTGTTCATCTCAGTTAATGACTTGCAGTCCGAGATGATCTTTTTCAAAATTATTTTTTGTCCCCTTTGTGTTTTTTATCTTTTGCCCATGTGTGTTTCTCTCCACACATGTATTTGGTTAGTTGTAAGATTGATTGATCCGTGCTCAGCCAAGGAGTATTGATGCTGCTAATTTGAAGTGACTGATGATTGTTAATTTTGAGCAACATATCTCTGTAACCCATATTTTTGTTGATGATACGCCTTAGCTTTCTTGAATGTTTAATTTTATCACTCTTAGCTTGTTTGAATTTATTTTGCTGCCTTGGACAACCTTTGACAGTTATGTATCTTTATAATTTTGTTTTGAGCATTGTCTTCTTGACTTTGAGCATGAGTTTGTAATAAATCCCTAAACCTTATTCCGATTGGAGTTTTCTTCTGTGTCCAATTGGTCATGGTGTTAAATTCCTAGGTATGTATTGACATGTTTTAAGGGTTTTACCTTATTCTATTACTGGGTCAAGAGGTCACTGGACTTTGGTGAGCATTTGATTCTTGAAGGATGAAAACTGCTACTGCACCTGCACCTGCAATGCTCGTTCGGTCAGCTCAGCGCCTGCCCGGCATTCCAGCAAGAGCAAATGGCACGCAGAGTTACGAATTCCATATGTAGTTTGACACAGAAAAAAGTGGGTCCTCCAGGTTTTTCGCAAATCTGTGGGTATAATCTTGTAAACATATTGTACTGGCTGGGTGCATCTCATTTTACCGTTGTTTACAGGAGCAGAGATTGCACCGCGCCAATGCTACAAGCTCACCGGGGAAGAATGAAAGACTGAGACGGCAGTGTGGCTGTTTGAAATTGTGACCTCCCAGTTGAATTTTCTACAAGGGACGCTTAATCAATTATATGCTTTATTGATTGCATTTGCCATTTTAATGGTGCACATTGTACAGCATTTCTCGTTGGAAGAATGAAATGTATCAGGAGAGAGATATTTAAAAAAAAAAACAGCGACTATCTATGGGGAGCTTTTGCTTTACTATTTTTGTAACTTGAGATCAAAAAGCCAGCTTGTTGAGAATTTCTTTATGTTTAAGAACGTTTAAAAAAAAACAACACATTTGAAGATCATGGTCAATTTTACTAGAAGCAGCCCTCTGTGACCTAGGCTTTCAATGACTATAGTCGGCACGAACAAGTGCCATTAAGTTTAGAAAGGATGGGGGAATCAATGATACAAGGATATTGAATAATGCAACGAATTGAATGCCCACGCTGACGGTATTCCCTTTAAAACACGTGTTTCTTGATTCTGTTAAAGGCAACCTAGCAATTATTGGCATGTTCAGGCATGTTTTGTAAAAGTGCCCGGAGCAGTACATATAGTTCGATTTCTCTCAAGTGCGTCATTTTGTTAAAGCCGTTCAAAAAAGCCCTTGTAACTTACAAAAATCTATTGTGTGCGTTCACAATGTACGTTCATTTGTATCCGTAATCGATAAGCCCTGAGGAGCTGTTATCCTCTTTGCCGCCAGTATTTTTCATACTCACGTGAATTCTTTCAAGGTAATATGTTTAGATAGGTACAATTAACTCGCCTTTCAAGTGCTTGTGGTTGCTCCCGAGAATAACAGGAAACAAGCATTGGCAAAGCCAGTAAGTCTGCCCTTGGCTTTCAGCCTTTTCCCTTTATCAATGCTTGCTTTAGCATGAGCTTTGAAAGCTTTTGTTGTTGAAGAAGCTACTGAGCCCTCGCCAATATCAGACCAATAGATTGCCTAATGCAAAAATAAATTTTGGTCTAAAAAAGAATGAATTGCCATAGTCTCTCGTGGTACTGAAAGAAACTACTTTAGGTTGGATGAATTCCTTGTGAAAGAGAAAAATGCAGTGAAAACAGTGAAGTCAGTCAATAGTTAGAGTTGACTGACCCATTGTGCCTTGAAGTATGCTGTAATGGGGAGCAAAAAAAAGGTTAATGAAAACAGAATAATGGCTGAATAGGACTAGCTGGAAACCTTCAAATGTAGGCATATTATAAACTTAATTTAAGTAAAATCAAAAGGTCTAAAATTAAAACACTCCTTCATTATGGTGGTCAGATGTAATTTCTTCGCTGTCTAATGCAAGCAAATAAAAAAGCATATTGTATTTATTTTAAATAATTGTAATTGTCATTGTATTTATATGGCACTTACTACCCCTGACGAGGTGCTGAAGCAATTTAGGGTGAATAGCAGGCTACCTCGAACCCCAGGAATAGTGGTTAATCCAGTTACTATTGTTGGTTATTGTGATTAGTCATGTGCTCTCTAAATAAAACATGCATTCATTTATTTTGGATAGCAGGAGCGTCAAGTACTGTTTTACACCAGGATCATTTCAGACAGTATGTAGTGCTAGGCATCTGTGGTATAAGAAATTATGTCAGCATTGGCTGTAACGCGTAAAACAGTTTGCTACATCTTTATGTGAATTTGCCTGAGTCTAACATTATCTGTATCTCCTGGAAGTAAACTGCAGACATAATTTGCACCTTATTTTCGATATGATCTGACAGAGGTTGCTACCACCTAAGTTCTTCTCAAACTCCCAAATTAATAAATAGTTTACTATCTCCTACCCTCCAATTTATCGATCATCCACACCCATATTACTCATACACCCCTATGTCGAGGACTGGACACATGCAAGTGCTTTTACTTACCCCACGTTACCCAACAATATTCCACTTTTCTCACTCAAAAACAATTTAGAATATGCACGTCTGCATTTTTAGAGGACTCTGTATTGGCACACCTGAATAGGATGACCTTTTGAGATATACAGAAGAAATTCGGATTCCACATTTAATTTAATATCTTATTGTTAAGTTTGAATCCCTCCCTTCAATAACATACAACTTTCAGATGAACCAAGAATGTCGGGATCTGACTGCCTGAAGACCTCATGAATTTTGTGGCACACATCTGGTCAATCACTATTGAGTCCAAGTGTACTATGTACCCAATGCTTATGCATCCAGTATATCAACCCAAGATTCTATGCCATTTTGTTTTCAGTGCCACCAGTCTCCAATGCCTTTTCTATTTTTTCTCATACGTTTGCTCAATTATTCTTTTCACACATTTTACATTCTAAAAACAACCTTAGGGTATCCTATAACAGATATTTTGTCTTTGCTCTGTGGGTTTATTTCACACTACATAATTCAAATACAAAGCACCTGCAGCCATCTCCTTTCCTTCGCCATTGACTAGTGCCTCCTAACCATGAATGTTATATAATCATTTTGTCTGGAAAACTTTGTTCTTTCCATTATTTACTCCATATCCCTACCTATTACATTTTTTTAACAAGTAGTTGTTGGGGCCGACATAACACCTGCTATATCTTGTAAAGAAAATAAGTGAATGATATTGACACTATCCTGTAAATCTGAAGCGTGAGCAACTCTAAACTATTTGTACAAAGTTTCTATTACTTTTTCGTATGAGGCTTTAATGGCACTTCAGTATGAAAAATCTTTTGCAGATGTAAAATAAGTGTCATGCACCAGACAAGAAGGCACGGCATCAACTCTTGCCAAGCATGGCAAGAGCTGAAGAAGGTCTTGATAACATCCCAGTGACAATGTGATTGTATTGTGCCTCCACACTCTCAGGTCATATCAAAGAGTTTTCAATTCATCACTTTATTTTTTTGTTCTTTGTCTCCCGGTGTCTCCAAGAATAGCTCTCCATTGTCGTCCATGATAGAGTTCCCTTAGGCCCTTACATTGCAGCACACTTGCAGATTTGTCTGTGCTCACCCCTGAGTTGCAGCCACTGACCAGCAAGCAAAGTCCTGCACGACTGGCAGTGTGAGCGTAACTGTCTCTGTACTTAGAACTATCCTACAAATTGAGGCTCTCGGAACATCATCTTTCTTTAGTGCTATATTTTCACTATAACTGGAGTGTGAGGAACTAAAGAGTGAAAATCTAGAAGTAACATGAACCAAATCAAATCAAATCATTAACATTTATAAAGCGCGCTACTCACCCGTGCGGGTCTCAAGGCGCTAGGGGAAAAAGGGGGGGGTTATCGCTGTTCGAACAGCCAGGTCTTTAGGAGTCTCTGGAAAGCAGAGTGGTCCTGGGTGGTCCTGAGGCTGGTGGGGAGGGAGTTCCAGGTCTTGGCCGCCAGGAAGGAGAAAGATCTCCCACCTGCCGTGGAGCGGCGGATGCGAGGGACAGCAGCGAGTGCGAGGCCAGAGGAGCGGAGGAGGCGGGTGGGGACGTAGAAGCTGAGGCATCTGTTGAGGTATTCCGGTCCCTTGTCGTAGAGGGCTTTGTGTGCGTGGGTGAGAAGTCGGAAGGTGATCCTTTTGCTGACAGGGAGCCAATGCAGGTGTCTCAGGTGTGCGGATATGTGGCTGCTGCGGGGTATGTCGAGGATGAGGCGGGCCGAGGCGTTTTGAATGCGTTGCAGGCGATTTTGGAGTTTGGCTGTGGTCCCGGCGTAGAGGGTGTTGCTGTAGTCCAGGCGGCTTGTGACGAGGGCGTGGGTCACGGTTTTTCTGGTGTTGGTGGGGATCCAGCGGAAGATCTTGCGGAGCATGCGGAGGGTGAGGAAGCAGGCGGAGGACACGGCGTTGACTTGCTTGGTCATGGTGAGAAGAGGGTCCAAGATGAAGCCGAGGTTGCGGGCGTGGTCTGTGGGGGTCGGTGCGGTGCCGAGGGCCGTGGGCCACCAGGAGTCGTCCCAGGCGGACGGGGTGTTGCCGAGGATGAGGACTTCCGTTTTTTCAGAGTTCAGCTTTAGGCGGCTGAGCCTCATCCAATCTGCGACGTCCTTCATACCCTCTTGTAGGTTGGTCTTGGCGCTGGCGGGGTCCTTGGTGAGGGAGAGTATAAGTTGGGTGTCGTCGGCGTAGGAGGTGATGATGATGTCGTGCTTGCGTAGGATGTTGGCGAGGGGGCTCATGTAGACATTGAAGAGTGTCGGGCTGAGTGATGAGCCTTGGGGTACGCCGCAGATGATCTCGGTGGGTTCTGAGCGAAACGGAGGGAGGTAAACTCTTTGGGAACGGTTTGAGAGGAAGGAGGCGATCCAGTCCAGGGCCTGGCCTTGGATCCCGATGGAGCGGAGGCGGGTGATTAGGGTGCGGTGACAGACGGTGTCAAAGGCAGCCGAGAGGTCGAGCAGAATGAGGGCGACTGTTTCACCGTTGTCCATCAGGGTTCTGATGTCGTCAGTGACTGAGATGAGGGCGGTTTCAGTGCTGTGGTTGGTTCGGAATCCGGTTTGTGAGGGGGCGAGCAGGTTGTTGTCTTCCAGGAAGGTGGTCAGATGTTTGTTGACGGTCTTCTCTATTACTTTGGCTGGGAAAGGCAGAAGAGAGATGGGGCGGAAGTTTTTTAGGTTGCTCGGGTCAGCCGTAGGTTTCTTTAGTAGGGCGTTGACTTCGGCGTGTTTCCAGCATTCGGGGAAGGTAGCAGAAGAAAAAGAAGAGTTGATGACGGTCTGGAGGTGCGGGGCGATGATGTCGTCGGCTTTGTTAAAGATGAAGTGCGGGCAGGGGTCCGAAGGGGCGCTGGAGTGGATAGAGTTCATGATGGATTTGATTTCTTCCGTGTTGATGTGGGACCAGTTGTTGAGGGTGATGGCCGTGGATGCCGGTTCGGTGGTGTATGGTTGGGTCTGGTGTCCAAAGCTGTCGTGGAGGTCGCTAATCTTGCGATGGAAGAAAGTGGCGAGGGATTCGCACAGATCCTGTGAGGGCGTGACGGCGTTGGCGTTGGCGCTGGGGTTGGAGAACTCCTTGACGATGTAGAGACCATGTAGAGACAGCTCAGCATTCAACATTCCTTAGCACGTAGACTGATTTAAAATGTATGGTCTCTGTCTAGAGTGCTGTATTGGCTAATAAAAACAATGGACAAGAAAGTAGCCCCTCTAATTAACAGTGGCATAGATTAATTCAAGCCTTCCATCCATCACTTTTTGTTTCTCAGTTCAGATACCTTAAGAGTTTAAGAGATACGGGATGCCCAGTCATGGGTCTACTGATTACTTTGCTATTGGACACAAGCTGCATCTCATTGATGAGGCTCAACAATGATCTGGATTATGTCGGCCTGGTACAGATCCTGCATTCAGTGTACCATTAGACTCAAGGTGCACCTTTCTGATGACGACCAAAAGGCCAAAACCTTTCATCGGCTCCTTTTCTTCCCATCTGGAGAGGACTGGCCTGGTAGTACAAGGTGTGCTGTTTTATATATTGCTGGTCTCTTTAATAAATTGGAATGTGGGCAACGAAAAGTTGGACTGGATAACTGAGTAATTAACAGTGACTGAGATTAATTTAAGCATTTTACCCATCACTTTTTGCTTTTCTAAAAGAAATGCCCTACGTGTGATGGGTACACCCTGAAATGGCTCTATTCCTCACAGCAACAGACAGCAAAAGGGGAACTCCCTATTACCCCACTGGATCAGGGACAAAAAGTAATACTACAAGCAAAATATCCAGAAGGGATAAATCTATACTCAACTATCGCCGTGAAAAACTCAATTGTTCACTGAAAATAATTTATTTTATTTCCGATTAAACCAATTAAGCTGTAATGTCCACAAATTACATGTGCACCCTGAAAAAATCTTATGTACAATTAATAAAAACAATAATTATATATACACATATTACCCATAACGAAAATCATCAACCAACATTTCCATTAAAGCACCGTGATATATTGGATATAATCTGCGTAGCCATCCAATGGCCAGCAGTCACAAAAGAAGGAGATGACAGTTGTCCACGGAACGCATCTCGCCTCAGTGAGAGGGAACAGTCACCGAGAAAAAGTCCGATACAGTCCTCGAATTCTTAGATCTCATAGTCTGTAAATTCCAACAGTCACTCCTCAAAAGATACAGTCGACGCGTTTCGGCCTTAACAAATCCGGCCTCCTCAGGACAATAGAGACAGTGCCTGAATGGCAATGGAAAAGCGATAGATCAGTAAATATCGCAGAACTGCTAACAATCTTTTATTAGGCGTGTGTGGCTGGCCGAGTGATTCCAAAGGTAACAGCTGTCACCTAATATTTGTTAAGGCCGAAACGCGTCGACTGTATCTTTCAAGGAGTGACTGTTGGAATTTACGAACTATGAGATCTAAGAATTCGAGGACTGTATCGGCCTTTTTCTCGGTGACTGTTCCCTCTCACTGAGGCGAGATACATTCCTTGGACAACTGTCATCTCCTTCTTTTGTGACTGCTGGCCATTGGATGGCTACGCAGATTATATCCAATATATCACGGTGCTTTCATGGAAATGTTGTTTGATGATTTTCGTTATGGTTAATATGTGTATATATAATTAGAGTTTTTATTAATTGTACATAAGATTTTTTCTGAGTGCACATGTAATTTGTGGACACTACAGCTTAATTGGTTTAATCGGAAATAAAATACATTATTTTCAGTGAACAATTGAGTTTTTCACGAATTCTATTCCTCACAGCAGCATTAGACTAAACCTTCCCAAATGCCTGAAACCTCTCTGGGGATGCTAGTATTACTGGCTGGAGGAGACGGGGCTTGCAAATCCATGCTGGACTCATCCCAATGGAGAGGGACTAACGCTGATTTACATATGGCTGGTCTCCATCTAAAGTGGCAGAGTGGCAACAAATATTTGTCTGGAAAGCAGCTTGAGTAATCATCAGTGGCAGATAATAATTCAAGCATTTTACCTGTATGTGTTTTTGTTTTTCCAAATGAACTTACACCCGCTAAATATCAATCCCCTCTCCCACCAAATGTCACCCTTTAATAGGTCTCTGTGTATGCATGCCCATTGGCATGTGTAGGCAGCACATCCTTGTTCAATGTATCTAAATTCAAGGACCCATGTACCCATCCTATGATCTATCTTTCAGCTCTAGTCTTGAACCTTTTGCATAGTCCTTCTCCTGCCACCAAAGATTGTGTCACATTTTCAGTGCTGAAAAAGCACAGACATCAAATATCTTTGCCAGAGCCAAGAATGTGGCAATGGTCTTTAGTGATTTTCCATGCTGCCCTCATATTGTAAATAAATCCTGTCTAACATTACACATATCTTGGTTGGTAGCAAACTTGATATAGTAAATTTCACCATGACCCTCTGTGAAAACCCTCCAGCTCTTTCACATGTAATGTTTACAGGTCCCTGTGAACAATGTATGTTGTCTGCAGCGAAGAGTGGCCAATGGTACGAACCAGAACAATGTTTACTTCTGATTAGTCAGCACTGAAAAGAACATGAATGTTCAAAATGAAATCATACTGGGCTCAATGGAGTTGCAATGCATTCGACTGGTTGTGATGATTGAGAAGAATGTGAGATCGTACAATGAAGTCCTTCAGCTCTTTAGAAATGTGGGAATGGCTGCTTGATGAACCAGTGTTAGAAATGGGGTCTCTGGTTGGCAGACAGTTTGCACTCTGTCCAAGCAGGGGCCCTCACTCTTGCCAGGGTAGGGGAGATACACATCTCATATAACCCTTGCTCACCCTTCATGGTAGCTTGCACAAGCAGTCAGGCTTATCTCAGAGGCAATGTGTAAAATATTTGTACAAACACACACAGTAGCACAGTGAATACACCACAAAAAAGCAGTCAACGCCAATTTAGAATAATAGTCAATATGTGTCTGAGTAAAACAAAACCAGAACAACACAAGTCCAACATACACAAAGTTTCAAAGATTAAACTTCAACATAGCGCTTAGAAACACAGGGTCGTTGACGGAGGCATTCCCAACAATCCAACGCCACTCATGAGGAGGAGAGCGTCGGTCACGGATTCATACAGACTGCCAGGTACAGAACCTTTGTTAACGAG
The DNA here is from genome assembly GCF_031143425.1 of Pleurodeles waltl. NCBI lineage: Eukaryota > Metazoa > Chordata > Amphibia > Caudata > Salamandridae > Pleurodeles > Pleurodeles waltl. Next base: position 232,826,280 of record NC_090448.1, on the reverse strand, counting down.
GAAACAAGCTGGTGCACAGAGTTGGGGAGGTGAGGCATTGCTGGATCCGGTGCGCGTCGGGTCCTTACTGCAGAGCAAGGGAGGTGATGCAGTGTTGGTGCTAGGCCTTGGTTCCTGACGATCTGGCGGGGTCGATGAATTGGGCAGGTCAAGACACGTTGGGCGACTTCACAGGGTCGCGGTCACACCACAGGGCTAAAGGTGCCGCAGCGGAGTCAGGTATTACAGACGTCTGTGACATGGCACTCGGGACTCACGAAGTTGCGGGACGTCAGCGGGGCTGCGGCGGCATCAGGTCTGCAGTGTCAGTTGTGGTCATTGCATTCCAGCGGGGACCACAGATTTGGGTGCGTTGCGGAGTCAACAGCAGCGGCAGTCCTGAAGTCATCCTGAAACTGGGCACATGGTTCTTTTTGTTTTTAGGCCAGCTTTCACTTCCAAGGGCCCAGAAACTGGAATAGGCACCACCTGGCGAGTTAAGGTCCTCAGCAAACTAACCCAGAGGCTGGTAAGTGAAGCCTTTGATGCCCCTGAGACTTCTTAACAGGAGGCACGCTCAGTCCAAGCCCTGAGAGAAACTTCACATGCAGGATACACAGCAAAGTCCAGTCTTTGTCCTCTCTAAGGCAGAAGCTGCAAATGCAGGCCAATCCAGCAAAGCACAAACAGCAAAGGGGCAGTACTCCTCCAGCTTTTCAATTCCTCTCCTTGGCAGAGGTTCCTCTTGATCCAGAAGTGTTCTAAAAGTCTGAGGGTCCACTATGTATACTCATTTCTGCCTTTGAAGTTGGCAAAGCCTGCCTCTAGACACACTCCAGGAGGTTGGAGAATGTATTATGTTAGGACAGGCACAGGCCTTTCAGGTGACGTGTCCGCTCCTCCTTCCCACTCTAGCGAAGGAAGGCCCATCAGGATATGCAGGACACACGTAAGCCCACTTTGCATCACTGTCAGGTGGAAATTCACAAACAGCCCAACTGTCAGTCTGACCCAGACGTAGATTCCACGGGCAGTCCGAGGCACAGAATGGTTAAGCAAGAAAATGCCCACTTTCTAAAAGTGGCATTTTCCAGACAATCTAAAAAACAACTCTACCAAAAGAAATATTTTTAAACTGTCAGGTCAGGGACCCCAGACTCCAAATCTCTACCTGCACCCAATGGGAAACTGCACTTAAAAGCTATTTAAAGGCAGTCCCCATGTTAACCTATGTGACAGTATTTCACTATCAGGACATGTAAATACACCAGTACACGTCCTACCTGTTACCCTGCTATTAGGCTACCTAGGCCCTACCTTAGGGGTGACTTTTATGTAATAGAAGGGAAGGTTTGGGCCCTGCAAGTAGTGCACTTGCCAGGTCGAATTGGCAGTGCAAAACTGCACACACAGGCACTCCAGTGGCAGGTCTGATACATGTTTAAAGGACTACTTCTGTGGGTGGCACAATCAATGCTGCAGGCCCACTAGTAGCATTTGATTTACAAACCTTAAGCACCTCTAGTGCACATTACTAGGGACTTACTAGTAAACCAAATATGCCAAAAGGGATAACAAATCATAATCACAATTTACACAGGGAGCACTTCCACTTTAGCACTGGTCAACAGTGGTAAAGTGCCCAGAGTACTAAAAACCAGCAAAAACGAAGTCCAGCACACAGTCAACAATACAGGAAGCAGATGCAAAAAGTCAAGGGAAACCACACCAAGGATGCCAGGTCTAACAACCAGCAACATGCAAAAGTTATTTACCTAAAGCATTCGGCTCAATGGGTCCATTCCTTGTAGAGCCACCATCTTTCTGAGTTATCATGTGCAGATATATGTCTTGCCAACAATTTTGACCTTAACCTGTGTAGTTGAAGATCGGGTTGCCATTCAGTAAAGTGTTAACAACACCCCCATTTTAACACAAATTTAATAAAAATTGCATGTTTTCTAAATATACCTTCACACACCAGGCACTCCACGCTGACACTGCCCAGCCACTTTTCAATGCAAGTTTCGCCATTAATATAGAATTGTTTGTGCAGCTGTCTCTTTCCTTAAATGTGTGCCATTCATTAAACATCAATCCCATTCATGCGTCACATGGCAATCAAATTGATGATGCCTAAAAATATATGGTATTGTCAAAAAGGACCTTTTATATGAAATACTAAATGAAGCAGTGGCAAAATACAACAATAGAGAATATCGGACTGGTGAAAAATCCCACCAATAGAATTCAAAATTTAACAACACAAATGCATCTAAGAATTAGAGCAGAAGTCCAACTGTGAAAAAAGTAAGCACCAAAGAGAGACACTTGGGGGCATATTTACACTCTGTTTGCGCTAAATTAGCGTCAAATTCTTGGATGCTAATTCAGCGAAAACACAACGCCAAATTTATATTTTGACTCTAGACCTGTCTAGCATCAAAATATTGGTGTTAAGATCATTTTTTGGATGTGTGAAACCTCCTTGCGTCAATTAGATGCAAGGAAGGTGTTCCCGTCCAAAAAATGACTCAAACACCCTAGCGCCCAATTTAACCACCCGGGCAAAAAAGTCGCATGGGTGGGAGGCGGACTAAAAAATTGACGTTAACACCGATTTGCGTCAAAACCTAACGCCTGGGTCAAGGCAGGTGTTAAAATGAGGCAAACACACCACTACTTAAGGAAAACACACAGAAGCAACATTACAACCCTCAGGAGAAGATGGAGGTGATACTGATACAGCTTGCTAGACGGTGCAGAGGACAACAACAACACCAAAAAATCACCAGCACGACAACGTGGCCCACAAAGGCAACACAGAAGAGAGGAGAGGGTCTTCAGATCCAGGACAGCCCTCCTTGGCCTCAGGGACATGGACATTATTAGGACTTATAGACTCAACCGGCAAGCCATACTACACCTGCTGCACCACATTGTGCACAAATTGCAGCCAACCTGCAGACCCCACACAACATACCACCTATAAAAAAAGCTGCTCGCTGTCCTGCACATGCTGGCAAGTGGCTCATTCCAAGCAACGGGTGCACTTGTTACTGGTGTCTCACAGCCGTCGTTCTCTGCATTCCTGCCCAAGGTGTTAGACACCATCATCTCCCTGACACCCCGCCACCTCAGATTCCCCAACACCCAGCAAAAGCAGCAGGAGAACAAACAGGGGTTCTATCAAATCCATGGCTTCCTGCATGTGCTTGGTGCAATTGACTGCACCCATGTCCGGCTTGTACCACCTGCAGCAACACATCACTTGTACCAGAATTGCACGCACATGTATTCCATTAATGTGCAAGGTATAGTGGACCACCGCGGATTATTCATAAACACTTTGGCCAAGTATCCTGGGAATGTCCATGGCACCTACATATTCTGGCACAGTACAATCAATGAACAATTCCAGGATGGAAAATTTGGAAATGGCCTAATTGTGGGTAAGTCAACTAATCTAGTGATGTACACACAACACCCCAACCCTGTCGGACACACAAGACATACACCACTACAGTAACATATGGCCAGGGTTAAACACATGTGCAGGTGATAACACGTATGCACCATGCTGCAGTACAGCACAATAAGTGCACACCAATACATACACCCACATGTACATAACACACCCACAACTTGACCGACACACCGCAGGAAGGACAGGTGCAGACATGAAAACACCAGAACTACACAGACCACCAGAAGTGCCCTCAGGTTGCCCACTGTGTACACATCACACACACTACACCAAACAAACAATATCACAGACGCATCAAAGGCATACACCATGCCCATGTCATGTAACTTCCAAATAGGCACAGATCTCTCAAGTCATGCTGTGCAAATCACTGCCAGAACAAATATCAAACACCCCACAACGTACGCCTATATCAACTGCATCTCATCAACACATACCTAACTTACCTGTGCACAGACATCTGCCTGACACATTGGCTCACACACATAGGAATACAAGTTCAATCCCCATCACATACCAAGTGCCAGATGTGTCAGAAGTGGAACCACAGTCACTGTAGTGCAACCTCACATGCAACACTCACTGACTCACAACACCATCATGTCTGTACCAGATACAATAAATGGCCTAACAGGGGGCAGATACACAGTCAGACAGTGCAGATCATGGATGTCATAGTGGGAGCCAGTAGGAGACAACAGGACATCACTGACCTTATATGCACTGTGCCAAGGGACACATTTGCTAAGTAGCTGAGCTACATACCATAGCATGCACTGTGCATGTGTCAACAGTAGAAATGCACATTAATGTTTTGGAAGATAGGAGAGACACTGCTAGGTATGTTGATCATCCTGTGACAATGGGATACACACCCTTGGACACCTCAAGGCTGACACAAACATTAGCTGCCACTCAGGAACACCAAGGGAACAATGTAATAGCCCACAGTACCATAGTCATGGCCTGCACTGTATGTATCAACTGCCATGCTACATGACATACCTGTTGCAAGCCCTTACAACAAATTACACCTGTAATCTTTTGCAGCAGATCTGTGTTATGGCATACAGCCATGGATAATGACCCCATTTCACAACCCAAACACAGCAGCAGAACGTGCATACAATGAGGGACATCGGAGGACACGGACCATTGTGGAGAGGACATTTGGCATCCTGAAATCCAGATTCCAGTGCCTGGACATCACAGGTGGCAGCCTCCTATATGTCCCACAAATGGTCTGCAAGATCATATTGACTTGTGCTATCTTGCACAACATATGTGTGTGGATACACGTACCATTATATGAGCAGGTTGATGACCTGCCTGAGGAGGAGGATGAGGGTGGTTGGGAAATAAATGATGGGGAAGAGCACAACACAGCTGCTGGGATAAGCCACAGACTGCACATTGTACAGCACTTCTTCACATAATCATCACGTAACTCACCTTGTAAATTCTATCAATAAAAATCTCACTTATTCACACAGTCTGGCTTTGGTGTCTTCAGTCTCTTAAACATATACCTTAACGATTGTGAGTCTAACCTCAGGGAGCATGTCACAAATACAAATCTGAAGAGTACTGTGGCAACATCACATGTGAAGCGTAAGAGTGAGCTGCTTCCATCACACACATCACAATTAGCCTCATCACTTGAATGTGACAACTGAAGGGCACAGTTTATGGACCACAACATATTAATTACATCCACGTTGCCAACTTGTATAACAATAGCTCATCACACACAACAACAATATGTCTAAAAATGACCTAAATAAGGGGCCCACGCATAAGGCAGTAGATATAAAAATATAGTGAGACTGTAATGTTTGAACAGACCACTAACACAATTCAGTGTGCGAGTTGCAATGGCTGCATGGAGTATGTGTGACAAGGTGGGGACATCATTGGTGATAATGCTCAACATGATTATCCTAAGTATGACAAGCAATGGGAGAAATGGAGCATGCACAGTACATCCATGGAAATAACTTCTGCCACTGCCATGGGGCCCAATCCTGTCACAGGGTACACATGACCTCACACGTTTCACGGACATGTTTATGGAATGCACATCAGAAGGGATGAGAACATATGCAGTTAGGGCTGCAGGTCCACCACAAAGTAATTGCAATTACAAAGCCAAATGTTGTGATTGTCTACTGTCCATTGTGTTCAATACATGATATGTTTTGAATGTAGGCAGTGTGTGTCAATCACAGTATGTATAAAAAATGTACACATGTCAGACATATGTGTAGTCCACATACAAGTTATCCATATACTCAAGATCAACATATGGAGACATTTGTCTGGTAACATTTGCCAAATAGCACTCATCAGCCATCATCAACAATCCCTGAGCTGTGAATGTTGTATGAAATGTGATGCTCTGTAAGACAACTACACACAACACATAAGTGAACACATATCACAATCACATACCATGACGCTTGCATAGTACTGACTGCCATACATATGTGGATACACAGTTGTAACACATACAGACATATGCATGACCTGTATACATTTGCATGCAGTTGATTCTGTAACACACACATTGGTGTAACAGACCAATCACACACAAATCACATTGTATAATGGACTACCACATGTGGCCATGCACAAAATGCCATACTGCAGCCCAGCACATACAATTTGTATGTTGATACAGGGTGCATACATTAACAAATGTCAATATTACGCAATCAGGATTAGAGTTAAAACAAATGATGCAAATGCATTGAAAATATCCGCAAACGCAAAGTACATGACCCATGGGCCCTAAGCGTGTTTTCCAGCTTCGCACCCATCGCAATGCTGATTTACTGTTAAATCGACACATGAGGGTAATGCGTCAATGTAAATAGGCATGCGTAAGCAATGCATCAGAAATACTCACGCAAATGTCAGATACGTTAAAAAAAAACACGCATAACAGAAAACAAGGGCACAGGAAGTGATGTATTAGAATATCCTGTTTAACGGCATGGTACAGTGGGTGTACTTTCACTTTTTCTTTACAGTCTGTGCCTCTTATGACTGTGTGGTTGTGTTTTGTAGTTGGTGGTGTCTCTTTGCTATTTAGTGTATCGTGTGCTGTCCCTCCTGTTGTGTTTACTGTTGTTTTGGATTGTCATTTGTCCCTGTGTCTGTGAATTTGTGTGTCTAGTGTATTTTACTTTGTACTTGTGCTGTTGGGTGTCTGTTGGGGTTTGTTCTATAGGTGGGTGAGTTGGGTTTGTGAATTTCTGGGTGTAACGTTTCCTTTTATTATTTCTGTTCCTCACTACTACTTTTTACATTTTTTAAACCTGTACCCCAGTGAAATGTCTAGCAGGGAGAGGCAGACCAGAATGGGGGAGGAGGAACTGGGAGGCTTTATTTGGCTGGTAGCCCACTACCTTCCATTGATGCTAGACTTGGGTGGCCATGTCATCCAGCGCTACCGTACGGAGGCAAGGAGGCTGCGGTGGGGAAAGGTGCTCCCACACCTGAAGAGGGTTTACCACAGCAGTCACAATGACCATCAGCTGAATCGGGCTGATCTTGTGACCAGGGAGCAGAATTTTCTGGACCATCTTGGTGTGGTGATTGGTAGCCCTGTTGGTGAGTACCCCATTGGCTACCTAATTACTGTTCACTGCACTTGAATGACAGTAGCAGATGTGTTAGTGTGCTGCATGCAACACTTGTGGACATGTTGCATGCAACCAGAATGAAGTGTCAATGTGCCAATATAGACATGGGCTTCACATAGCCTCACATTTTACCAACGCAAGTCAGAAGTTAGGAGAGTCATGCACATCCATCGCTAAGTCACACATTTCAGGGGCCATGACAACGTCTGTGCCCCAGCATTGTGTCATTTATGATAAGCCAAGACACTGCAAGCACACCATTTGTAAGTGGATTGTGACAACTAAGTATGACAATCCATGTATAGTGCAATATTGTCAGATTTTCACATACATCATCCCTGCCATTATATTTACAAAGGGGGAATACCCGCCTTAGAGGGCACTGGAAATGGGCCATTTGATGCCATCACCCAACTGTGACATATCAGTCTTGGATTACTCAATGCATGAAAATTGTAGACTGTCCTCCAGAAAGTGCCTCTGTGTGCTTTGCGGGACAAGCCAGAATACCTGAATCAGTTGTCTTGCAGAACCCAAGGGTCCTGTCATTTATCTGTCACACAACTCCACCTCATTCCATGGAGTTACATCTTCTACAGATTGGTCACACATGGTTGTTGTAGGGTGTAGCACTACATGAGTCTCAGGTGCAGTGTAAGAGTGCAGATGTATGGCTTTCATTCACCAGAGTGATAGTCTCTTTGTGAGATTGCAGTGGTGTGTCTGTTGCACTGTCCACAACCTGGATGATTACCTCACTCTTCTGAAATATTACATACTGCCATATGTTGTCCACTAGTAGTGACAGTGATGTGATACTAACAATGGTTTTCCATTCATATGTTTCAGGTGGACCTCCCCGCTACACCGTAGGCGAGGTGGCAAGATTTGAGGACCCAGATGTATCCAGTAAGTGAGATGTTTTCTGTCCTGTGTAGTGTTGAAGTGTTTAGTGTGAGTGAGTCATGAGTTCTGGACCCAATGCTAGAAGTGATGAGCAGTTAAATTATCAGAATTCATAGTAGGCTGGATGGGGACGCGGTGTCACATTTAAGTGGTTCCCCATGCACGTGCAGAAAGTCATATCTTGTGAGGCTTCTGGCGCCCAATGGCCAGCATTGTGTAAACAAGGTGATGACAAGACACATGTAGCTCCATATGTGACTTAGATGTGCACTGTTGTGTATATGATGGCACTGGAACACACCGTCATTCCCACAACACAGTGATGCACCATTTTGGACACAAATTGGTGCATCCTTTTATTGTAATCTACATGTTGGACTGTCTGGGCATTTGTCCCAAGCATGATGCCAATTATTTTGTAGTCCACTTACGTGACAACTATATGGAATGTAATAGGTGTGCATGCAGGTCAAGTCCATTCCTGTGCTGACATAGTTATGGGTGTGTTTTGAATGGTATTGGCTGGTCAGGTATTGATGGGTGTCTAAACCTGGACACATGAATGTAGAAGTGATAGACCTATGGATACCTGCTTAATTTTTGCCATCACCTAAATTATGGGCCACTCCCTGACTCCATGTATGAGTGGGCATGCATTGGTGGATGACATGGACACATGAGATGTTGATCTGCATGGCCATACCCCTGAGGCACAGGGGGTGGAATCAACAAATGTGTAGGTAGATGTGATGCTTACAGTGTAGGTGACAGTCATTTTGATCAGGCATGCATATGTACCTATCAACACTGAACCCTTATGGTAAACAACAGCATCCCATACTTCCAATTATAGCAACAAGCTTCAGATGATGTATGTTAGAATATTGGACGCATATGAAGAGGAATAGTGGCCCTGATCATTCTGCATTTGACGCTGCCTTAGCATTGTCACACATGGTGCAAAGTCTAAGCAGATCTAAAATAGTTTTTTGCCTAATCTTATTGTGGATGGCTATGAAGTAAGGGAAATGGTGCTAAGGCAGCATTGAAGTTCCATCCATCAGGGCCATTGTATCATCTGGATTGTGAGTAGGTGTGCATGTGCTATTCGATGTAGATAGTAAGCTAATTTACTGTACATACTCCGCACAATGCTGACACTGATGGTTGCATGTCTCATTTTAACAGCTGCCAACATGAATAACGATCAACTCCGTGCCTTTTAGAAAAGGGAAGTGCTCCTCCCAAGTTAAATCCCCTCCCTCCTCTTTTTCTAGGTTTTTTTGTGGGTATTAGGGGGTTAGTTGTAGGTCACAATAGGTTAGTGGGTTAAGGAGGATAAGTAGGTTTGGGGGTGGGTTTTGCACTTCATGTTTTACTATGTGGGTATATGGTGATGTTGGGGCTTGTATATGTTTATTTAAAAAAATAAATACAAAAAAAATATATAGTTGTTTAGTCATAGTTAGTAAATATGTACTTTAGTTTATGTTGTCCTGCATGTGTCCTGTGAGATAAGGGGGGTGGGGTGAATGTTTAGAGTGTGTCGTTAAATGTGTACGGTAAGTGTAGCATAGAGTAGTTAGGGTCTGTTGTGGGTTATGTATAGTTAGGATAGGTTAGATTAGAATAGGTGTTAATTACTAATGTTTTATAGATTTAATTATCATAATAAATATTATTGGGTACTCCATTACTTCATGTGTCATATGCTTGGGTCTCAGGGTCTTCCCATAGGGGTACAGTGAACATTGTGTGTTGTCCTGGGGTCTCCGTCCTGCATCCAAATCCCTCTCTTGATTTGTTCAACACCTCCTTATGACTGAGCTGTCACATTGGCAGCCACAACACATCTACTTACCTGTGCACCTGCCATCCAGTGTTCCTACCACTCAAGCTGACTATGGGGATCATGTATAGGACAGGATAGGTGTGGGAATTCAGCTGACATTGTATGGGTTTTGTTTTGGAAGGTTGGGCACTGTGGGACATATTACAACAGTCTACATATCATTCCTATCCTGCTGAACTGACCAGTGGTAATAATGGATGTGTTTGCCTCCGTCTGTTTCACCCAATGTGTTCTACTGGTACTCCCAGCTGACGATACTGCCCGATTACTGTTTCACATCCACTCTTGCAGTATGTAGTGTGTGTAGCATACATGTGTTCAACATGTATCACAAATTCAGTGTTTTGCTTGTAGGGGATGAGGCCAACATTGATGTACAACATGTAAGTACCATGTGCATAAATATGTGTCCATATATTCATGCACTCTTTTTATTGACACTCTGTGACATGAGACATGTTACACACATCACAAACACTAGGCATAGTAGAAGTGTCACAACACACATAAACATGCTGGTTGTGTAGGTGGTGTTTATTTACAAGTGTGACAGTGCTACGTATAGACAATGTCCAGTTCTGTGACCCCATTCGTGGAATCCACCCAATTGGGACACAACACAAGTCCAGGGTTGAGAGCCATGTCATGGGACATGTTTGGGTAAGGTGTCTTTCAGTGCTGGGGAACATAAATTGCAAAGTAGAAAGTTAGGGACAATAGCAGTTCATAGCAGAAAGTGTGTTGAGGAGGAGTGCATATCTGTCAGAGTGCCAACACTGGCATGATGCCAAGCACAGGACGAAGGAAAACACTGCCCATGTTGCATGGGCTGGTGCTACCGGGAACTCCTACGGGTGAAGATGATCTGTTCCACATCTTCATCCTCCGATGTGTGTGGTGCCTCCTCTACCCTTGGTGGTGGTAGTGGGGAGGTAGAGGGGGCCACACACACCTCAGTGGTTGCAGATGTGGAGTCCCAATTCCCAGCAGCTGCCATCTGTGGCACTACATGTGGCATCACTGAAGCAAGGATGAGCTGCTGGTATTTAAGTATGGCTGCAACATCCCTGTGGTAGGCAGCCATACCTGCCATGAGGGAGACCAATTCCTGGTGCATGGAGTCGTTATGGTCCTCAGGCACACTGCTGCCAGTTTGGGAAGACAGTTTTTTTGGCCTCTACAGCATGACAGCAGCTATGTCCCACAGACACTTCTCGACTCAACGCATTGGGGAGTGTGTGTGTGTCGGTTGGCTGCAGTCTGACGCCGCATCCCCTCAAGGCTGGATGCCATAGTTTGCATCCCCACCTGCACCTCCTTGGCCAGGTCCCGCTGAACTCCTACCACTGTCCTCTCAAAGCTGGTGCCTGGGTCTTCGGAGTCCTCTGCTGTGTTGGTGTTGGCAGGTCGTATTCTCGGGGTGCTAAGTGGGGCATGTGGGATGTCTGCTAATTCAATACTCCGCCTTGCGACTGGAGGTGGTGTCTGCATGTTCACAAGGACTTTTTCGAGGGTCTCTTGGCTGATAGTTACCAGCTGGTCATCCAGGTCATCAGGGTACACCATGACACGCAGATCCACAGGAGAGCCATCACTCTCTGCAATGAGATGGTGTAAAAACTATCTGTGTTGTGGCAGTTGACAAGTCACGTCACTGACTTTATATTTGAGAATCATTGTCATAATAGGCCCATGTAGATGTAAATGTGGTGCAGCGCGGTGCTGTTCAATAATAATCAGCGCCGCACTGCTTCACTTTGGTGACACAAGAATGTACTGTATCTAACTGAATATGGGGCACACCTGTGTTGTCCCCCATGCTGGTGCAAGATTCAGCTGCCAGTCTCATAGCAGGCATCCTTACACCATTGTGCATGATGTATGCATGTTGGTGACTGTTTATGTGCTTGAAAGTGTCCCTTCATGCACATAACAATCACCAATGGCACTTTGGCAGTTCTGTGTGAGCTGTAGAATGCAGCACACTCGGAAGAGCCAAATCTTCACTTACATATGATTGTTTTTGTGCATGAAGGAACACCTTCACGCTCATAAATGATAATTTCTGACATTTTGCTCTTCCTATGCATGCTGCAGAATGCAGCTCACATTTGAAAAGCAGAAATGAAGGAGGCATAAAAGTGTTCCTCCTCGTTGCACCCTGATACTGCCACCCCTGGTGCTGGGGTAATAGGTTTGGCCCTACCTCAAGTGTTAAGTATTCCATTTATCTAAGGCAGCATCGAAATTTAATGTGTGTTGCTGTGGCACTCCCACAGCAACACCCATCGCACCACCGTCCATGCACAGTCATGATCAGGTGGCTACGTATTTATAAGGTGGCATAATGCCATAAATGAGTGGCTTAACGCTACCTTGTCAATACAGCACCGTGCTTAGCGCCACAGGGCCATCACTGAAAGTGACCCACCAGTGGCGCCAGGGGCCTAGGATGCGCTCATTAGTTCCAGTGGATTGCTCTAGTACATCATAGCTGCAGTCTACAGCCCTATGCCTAACCTGCATGTCACATGAATGGAAGCCCAGTTGCCACTATTGGCTGCGTCATATCTTCTAAGTGTGCTGTCTATCCTTATTGTGTCGTGACAGCCTCTTATCTTGTTCTGCCCTCCCTTTGCATCCATTTGCATTGTGAGTCCTTGCAATGTGTGTTGCTGTGCTCATGCCACAGCACCACACATGCCAATTTTCACCTGTCCCTGTCTTACCTGTTTCACATACACCCATGCTGTGCTGAGACCCTGCACCACCCCAGGAATGGCATTTTTGCAACATTGTGCTCTTGTTGCCATTGATGTCTCCTCATGTTGTCATTTGTCTTTGTGTGCTACTTTGCATAGCACACATGGGCCTGGCAGAGTACTGTTTCAACTCCTGTCGGTGTAGGTTGTTTGCCTAACTAAACACCTATGTCCTCCCCCTCAATGCAGCCCTCCTTGCACTATGACACATGAGTGCAGCATGGTGACTGTACAGCTTATGTGACAAAAGCACATTGTCACATGACAATGACAAAATCACAGGGTTGAACCCTGGAAGGGGCAATATGGGTATGAAATTTCTGCTGGGTACATCATTCTGTATGTGACAGTGCCTGATGGTAAATGTGTCAACAGACATTCACAATTCAGAGGAGTTGTACTTCAGGGCCTGAGTTAGGTTAATATTTCATGTTCATCTGCCCAAGGGGGACTTGACTGCAACTGTGTAATTGTTTACCATCTACAGCACAGATGGTTGTGGCAACTGTTGTCAATGTGTAATGCCCCATTGTTGAAGTAAGCCTCAGCAAGGACTACTAGTGCAAGGGCTTCACCCTTCTCTGCACAAAGTCCTCAGACCATATAGGAAGAAGTTGGCACAGAAACTGAAATAAAAGACAAAGTTTATTAAACCTCATGAGGTGGTACTACAGTTCAAACAGCACCCTTCGGTAATGTTTGAAGTAGCACACTGAACTAAGAGAGCATGCTCCTTTTATACCCATGCAGGGGCTAAAAGAAGGTGGTACAATTATAGAAGCAAGACTTACATACATGTAAGGTCATTTGGAAATGCACAGTCGACAGGTAGGAGGGGCTAACAGTTTCAAGGACTAGTTGACACATTACTGTCTGTTACTGATTACTAACAGCTGCAGATCTTACTGGGCATGTGCGAAAGTGGGAGATGCTAAATATAACTTGTCACTAGACAGATTTTCGAGAGTAGTTAACAGAAAGGTAGGCCAGAGCACATGGCGAGCACATGGCAGAGAAAATGGCTGCCATGAATACAAAATGGATTCCGCCAAATGTTCAAAATAGTTGCTAAATACAAGATGTCTTCTGCTAATGCTTAATCTAATCACTATTAAGTTACAACAGACGACCCTTTCAGCATTAGCTGAAGACATTCGTCTTTCTGGGATAATCTAAATATTCATTTTGTATATTTATGCGCATCATTTCAGCTATTTCCTTATCTAACATATGTTGTGCTTTCATTTCTGTAATATTTATTTTGGTAGGCATACAAGCAGTAATACACATGGAGCAGAACATTGGACCACACTGAATACAGATACAGCATGTGAAAAATATTGCAATCATTACACACAGGATAGTCAGTAGTTTCCAGCCCCAAGCGGAAACAAGAGCCCAAAACCATCCAGAAAAAGTCCAAGTACCAGTCTCTGTGTGGATTTCTGCAGCAATTTTATGCAATTTAGATATTGCATCATATACTGAAGGTGAGTGATCTGGAATAAAAACACAGCAACTACTACTGATGATGCGACATGCACCACCTCGGTCAGCTAATATCACATCTAGTACCATACGATTTTGGAGCGCTACAATCCTCGCAATTTGGAGCTCCTCTGTAATATTCCCAAGTGCCAGAGCTGCCTGATTGGTAACAGCTTCCACAACCCTAGTCAATCGTCTCACTTTCCTACTGTTTAACGCAGCACCCACAAAGAAGAACAACCCTAAATTAAAATCAACATATTGTTGCAGGCTAGTATCCGTTTGGTCTACCTCATTTGTAGTTACTGTCCTTTTATATCTATTTTTAATGATGTAATTGAACAGTTTAAAATTTCGGTGATATGATGCAGCGGCCAAAAACACAGGGGTAATAGAAAAGATACATAACACACACCTGACCACCCAACAGGTAGTTGGTAATATCCATAGTTACCACAAACAAAATATGTATTATGTGAAGCTGTAAAACTACTATTATTTACACCCTCAATAGTTAAAATCAAGGTACAATCGCTTATCTCTACTGGAATTCGCCCAATGCTACGTATACATAAATCTGCTTTAGTTTTTGTAACAGAAATCATAAATTGTTCTTTCTTGTCAGAGTCTCTTATATTTGTGGAGACCTATGGTATTGAAATATTGTCTGGTTGATACTCTTCCCATTCCCATTTAGTTCCTTTGGCTTGGGGATACCCATCTTTGTCTTGATAGCATACTTTATTAAGGCGAAAAAGAAGTCCGCCCTCTGTACGTTTTCCAGATGCAAACAAAAGCGTGTACCAAGCTTGACAAGAACCATTGTGTGAAAAAGGAAGAGGATTGAAAGGTGTTCCTCCTTTCTTTTCATGCGCAGGTATCATTCCACATACCCAACAGTTAGTAGTATTTGTAGCATTATGAGTATGATGCAACATCTGAGTGAAAGTATTATTGAAGTATGATTGGCGGTGCTTCTGCTCCTCATAGGGAAGCGTAAAGTAATAGTGATCCTCTGCTATTAGAGTAGTGGCAACAAAAAACTCACGAGCAGGAGCCATCTTTTCAACAAACCAGGTGATTATTGCTATAACCACCAAAACAACAACAAACCCCATAGTACTAATGATCAGTTTGTTATTCATTTTAGCAACAGTGATAATTGACCCGTTCAGAAATTAATTAAAAACAATCGTTGGAGCTCTTATCCCTGGGCAGCCGCTGATTTCTTCACCACGGGCCAAGACTCTAATGCATGGCTGATCCCCCCCCTTGCCACATTGGCTCTCCGTTTCACTAACCCAGGGCCGTAGCTCAACTAGTTTTCTCCAGCACTACGGGGTCTTTCCTCTGTCTCAAATGATATCGCGACACTCCAGAAATCGAATGGTCCGGGAAGAACTCTGCAGATTCGTCAGGTGATATAGCACGGCCTTTCTCCGTAGTCAAAATCTCTTGATGATCGGCAGGTTCCACCAAGGTAGGTAGCACTCTCTTGCAGTGAGTACTATGGACCCAATTCTTTCGGTTCGTCACTCGAACTGCTGTCCTTGTCGCAAGGAGCACCTGTTCTAGGCCTCGCCACCTTGGTTCCAAGCTGCTTGATCTGTCAAAGGACTTAATCATCACCTGGTCACCAGGTCGGAGTTCCTGGCCTTCACCTGTAGATCTGTCAGGAAGTCCTTCTCGAACCTGTTGATGAATAGAAACCAAATTGTCGGTTAACTGTGCCAAATAATCATTCATCAGGACACAAGGTACATCATATACAGAATTTGTCTTAGGAACTCCCCAAATGTTAATTGGTCTTTCTAACACCACTTCGTAAGGACTAAGGCAGATTCGAGAGTGTGGCACTGACCTAATAGACAATAATGCCAACGGTAATGCATCCGGCCAAGTTAAGGATGTGGAAGCCTGTATCTTCACTAACTTCAGCTTCAAAGTAGCATTATACCTTTCCACCAACCCTGCTGATTGTGGGTGGAAAACCGCATGGAACTTGTGTTTGATCCCTAATCCTTTCAGGACATACTTAATAACTTCCCCAACAAAATGAGGTCTGTTATCATTCCATAAAAGTCTGCAAACACCAAACCTAGGGAAAAATTCTTTCAAAAGCACCTTCGCTGTGGTAATGGCAGTATTATCCTTTGTGGGGTACGTCTCTATCCATTTACTGAAGGCACATACCACCACCAAGACATACTTTAAATTGTTGCAGCGTTCAAGCTGAATATAATCCATTTGTAGAACTTCAAAAGGTGCAGTTGGTGTAGCAAACCCTCCCGCAGGAGTACATGTCCCTTTTCTAGGATTGTATTGTAAACAGATCAAACAAGACTGTACTACTCTCTTAGCTGTACTGGAAATTTCTAGATGCTCCCAAACTTGCGTAAGCAACTTTGTTATTGTTGAAGCTCCAACATGTGCCAGCCCATGTGCCATCTGAACCATAGGTTGTACAAAAGCTATAGGCAATTTCCATTTAACCATCTGCTTATTCCGCCAACAGCCCTCATCATCCAATTCTCCTTCTTCAGACCATTGCTCACGTTCTTTCACAGAAGCAGATTTCTGTATATCTAATACGTCTTGTCTAGCATTATGCCAACGTTCAGCTTGTGACTTCACTACATACATAGAAGTAGTACTTCGCTGCATCACAGTCTCACGTGCTACGCGGTCCGCAAGGGCATTACCTGCCCTATCTTATCGGTCACTTTCTTGTGTGCACTACATTTCACAATAGCTAGTTTCTTTGGATATGTCAATGCAGTCAAGAGGTTATGCACTAATTCTCCATGCATTATCTGCATCCCGTGGGATGTAAGAAAGCCTCTCTCCTTCCAAAGCAAACCAAAATCATGAGCCACTCCAAAAGCATAGCGGCTGTATGTATAAATGTTCACACATAAGTCAGTACTAAGCTCACATGCTCGTGTCAAAGCTATTAGTTCAGCTGCTTGAGCTGACTTCTGTAGTATAGGAGCAGTCTCCAATACCGTGTGTATTGTGGTGATTGCATATGCAGCTGAGGTCATACCGTCTGGCAACTTCAAACAAGACCCTTCAACCCACAATTCCCCGTCTACATCTGGAAGGGGAGTATCTTGTAAATCAATACGACCCTTTGTCTGTTCTTCGGTAAGGAATATACAATCATGTGTTTCTTGTGACTGAGGCTGAGTCACCGGATATGGCAACAAAGTAGCTGGATTTAGTGTTGCACATCTCTTCAGTGTAATGTGAGGAGCCAGCAATGTCAATTCATATGCTGTCAGGCGAGCGCTAGTTAAATGTTGTGTCTTTGTTTGATTTAAAAGAGCATCAACCGCATGGGGTACTAACACCAACAGCTTATGTGACAAAACTATCCCTTCACTCTGACGTATTGACACAGCTGTTGCGGCAACTGAACGAAAACACCCAGGCAACGCTCGAGCGACAGGGTCAAGTACTACTGAAAAATATGCACAGGGACGCTGCTTATCGCCATGTGTCTGTACTAAAACTGACAATGCACATCCATCTTTCTCATGTACGTAAAGTGCAAAAGGCTTCATGTAATCTGGAGTACCTAACACTGGTGCTGAACAAAGGGCTTGTCGTAGCTGCCGGAAAGCAGTCTCACATTCATCTGTCCATGGGAGGGGCATTGGAGTATCTTTAGTCAAAAGTGCTAGCAAAGTTTTGACAATGTGTGAAAACCCTAATATCCATTGCCTACAAAAAGAAGTAAGACCAAGGAATGCACGAACATCTTTCTGAGTAGAGGGTACTGGTGTGTCTAAAATTGCTTGAATACGATCTGATGGAAGTGCACGGCCCTCCTTAGACAAAAGGTGACCTAAATAGGTTACCTTTGGTCTACAATATTGCAATTTCTTTTGTGACACTTTATGATGGTGTGAAGCAAGAAAAGAAAGTAAGGACAAAGTGCACTTTTCACATTGCTCAGGGGTATCAGTTGCCAACAAAATATCATCTACATATTGTATGAGAGCCACACCTTCAGGTAAAACAAAAGAATCAAGTTGTCCCTTTAACGCTTGACTATAAATACTAGGACTCTCAGCATAGCCTTGAGGAACTCTGCAAAATCTAAATGATCGTTTATTCAAAGTAAAACCAAACAAATATCGGCTGTCAGGATGAATAGGGATCGAAAAGAAAGCATTCTTCAAGTCTATCACAGAGAACATAGTTGCTGTCGGGGAACCAAAGTAAGAAGTGTTGTGATGTCAGATACCACAGGATATTGTGGTATCACAATTTTATTGACTTCTCGTAAATCAATAATGAATCGGTAAATCCTAGTATCAGTATCCTTTTTCAGAATAGGAAGAATCGGACTGTTGCAAACATTATACGGAACTTCCTCAACAACTCCAACTGCAATAAGATCATGCACAATTCGTGTGAGTGCTTCTTTGCCCTCCTGTGAAATTTTGTATTGAGGCAAACGTGGCAATACAGCTCCCTCCTTGTCACTAATATGTACCGGTGGAATAATCATTTGTCCCACATCAGTATCTGAAGTAGCCCACAAAGTACTAGGGAGTAAAGCTAATGCAATATCCTCTTTAACAAGACAAACTCTTTCCATCACAGGATGATTATCATTCAAAATAACATGCACCCCTTCAGGAGAGCATTGTATTGTAGCCCTGAAATACTTGAGCATATCAAGACCCACAATATTGTCTGGTGTATTTGGAGAAAGCAAAAATGGACATGGAGCAGTAAATTTATCAACATGGAATACAAGTGGTTGTGACAATGGGCTAGGGGAAGGTGTTCCATTGAAACCTATCGATGTAATGGTTAAGCCAGACAGGGGAGCCCTTGGAATCAATTGTTTAGACAAGGCGCTACGAGTAGCTCCTGTATCAACCAGAAACTGATCAGTAGAACCCAAAACGTGCTGTAACATAGGGACCCCTCTGATCTACTGGAACTTCAACTGATTCCTTACCCCATCCTAGGCAATCCTATGCATAAGCAGAATCTTGGAAATCAGGCTGCACATAGTTAGATATCTGGTATTGTTTCCGTCTATCAAAAGTGTTAAACCCATCCTGCCCTCGTACATTAGCATCAACCCTAGCATGATCATTTGTGCTTCTTCTAGGCCCTGAATATCCTGAGCGGTTTCTCATTTGTCCCGGACCACGTGAACACTGCTGAATACATAGTGCTGGACAATCGGCAGCCCAATTCCCAAATTTCTTACAATACGCACACTGATCAACAGACAAATTCGAACGAGTGTAAGAAGAACCATAAGATCCACGTTAACCTCTATCACTACCTCTAAAAGGCAGACCATAAGCTTGAGCCAACATAAAATTCGTCTTTAATTCTTTAATCTTTTTATCCTCGCTACCTTTTGCTTCTAATTCCTGACGTTCATAATACTGAGCCATAGTCAAAAGAGAAACCGGAGTAGAGGTAGTCCATGAACTTTCACTAGCTTTTAGATGACTAGCTATTCCTGGTAACAGATTTGCGACATATTTATCGACAAAAAAATGTCTGCCCGTATCATCTGACAATAACTGGCCGCTAAAATCATGAAATGCTTCTTCAAAGCGTGTAAAGAAATCAGAGACCGATTCATCTGCCTTTTGCTTACAAGACGCTAAAACAGTCCAATCTATCTTTTTAGGGGGAATAATCGTTTTTAACTTAACTAATATGGCTGTGGGAAGATCTACAATCAGCTGATATGGCTTTTTCGCAGGTTCCCTATCCCCGTCCATCTGTTCTAATTCTTTCCATGACGCCCCAAAAACTACACGATCATCAATTTTACGAGCAGTTCTCCACATATCTGGCGGTAATATCAATCCGAAAAATAAATCAATGTCAGCCAAAGTCATAGTACAAGAACTAATTGCTCCCTCAACTTCCTCATAAAAGGCGGCTGGATTTTTCCACAGGTCAGGTAATGCTGTTTTAAGTGCCATTACATCTGCCCTGTTCCAAGGAGTATACACCCAATTATAAATAAAATAACCCTTAGCATCAACAGAAGTTTTATCATCACTTGTACCCAATCCTTTAGGAGGAACATACAAAGGCGCGGCCTCCCGCATTGGTTTCACATGAACTATCATAGTCTTATCTGTTCCGAAGATGGAAGCTTGCACCCCGCTGGTCTGAGATGCCGTGCAACTACGTCCACAGCCCTTTTCTCCTCTTGCAAACGGACTGCCACAACACATAATTTCACCAAACGCCTGATTGCATCAGCCACCTGGGAGAAAACAAAAAGACCATCACGCATTTGCTTATGATCAGTTGCTACATCATCGGGCTCTAACTCATCAGAATATTTCCGATACAGTTCAATAACTTCTGTGCCAAATGCCTCAGTAAAATATAGCTGCTCCTTTTCCGTCCACCCTTTCATGTTGTCTAAAAGTTCAGAAGCAGAGACAACGCTACAAATTGTTTTACGAGCAATAGATCTAAGCTCAGACGCACGGTCAGCAGGCAACATAGAGCGACTGTCTCGCATCTTCTGTTGCTCCGAACCGGAGACCTTAGCTAACGCATGAGGGGCGGAAGGAACGACATACGGAGGTGGCTTGCGATCTAGTAACAAAAAATCATCGTGTGGTTTATTAAGGATAGGATAGAGAGGTTGCCTAACGGTGTATTGGCCAGTTACCTGTAATTTACGTTCTTTCTCTTCTAGCTCCTTTAAGTCATTTCTTTCTTTCTTTCTCATTTCCAATGCTTTCACATATACATTCTTCTGCTGCTCTTTCTCAAGCAAGGCTTGCTCACGCTTCACTCGTCCACGCACTTCTTTCTCCCACATTCGTACACAGTCAAACATATCTTGCCTAGACTTTCGCTTGCACATACATTGTTCCACATACTCAATCTTTCGCAAATTAAATGACCCATGCATAGGCTAACGTAACTCAGGATCCGCACGAGTGTATTTATTCCATAACGTGCTGTACATTATAGAAGAAAGACCATGTTTAACATACATATCTCTATTGGGCATCCACTCTGGGGGTGCCGGTTACGATTCTTCCAGTCTCAAATTGGTACCATTAAAAAAGCAACACATCCTACGAAGTGTGCTAAAAACAGGCATGCCAAAAATAGTGCAGAATATGCAATATTATAATCAGAGTAGCACTTAAGGTGCCGTTCAAATCAAAATTAAATTGGAGAAAATTCTCTTCATTACCTGCCTATATAAATTGCAATTTATATATCAATTCAAAGGACACAAATTGACTAGTCACCCAAAACACGAGAGCCACAGTAAGTAGTGCTAAACTTCATTACCAAACAAAGGCATCAAAACCCACACCAATCACAGAGTGTCCAGGTTCCAACTGCCAAGTTCTAAAACCGACCAAATGGTCACTGCATGACGAACGAACAAAAAGGATCTCAGTCAAGGATCGGCGCCACCTGGATGGTCAAATCAGAAAGAAGGGAAAAATGCCGTGGTTGCCAAGACTCGGGTCTCCTCAGGCATTGATCGTCCGCAGCGAGATCCCAATCCTTCGTCGCGACCAATCCGTTGGGCGTCCGAGTCGCCGATGAGTCTCTGTTCGGGCACCCATTTGTTGAAGTAAGCCTCAGCAAGTCCTACTAGTGCAAGGGGTTCACCCGTCTCTGCACAAAGTCCTCAGACCATATAGGAAGAAGTTGGCACAGAAACTGAAATAAATGACAAAGTTTATTAAACCTCATGAGGTCGTACTACAGTTCAAACAGCACCCTTCGGTAATGTTTGAAGTAGCACACTGAACTAAGAGAGCATGCTCATTTTATACCCACGCAGGGGCTAAAAGAAGGTGGTACAATTATAGAACCAAGACTTACATACATTTAAGGTCATTTGGAAATGCACAGTCGACAGGTAGGAGGGGCTAACAGTTTCAAGGACTAGTTGACACATTACTGTCTGTTACTGATTACTAACAGCTGCAGATCTTACTGGGCATGTGCGAAAGTGGGAGATGCTAAATATAACTTGTCACTAGACAGATTTTCAAGAGTAGTTAACAGAAAGGTAGGACAGAGCACATGGCGAGCACATGGCAGAGAAAATGGCTGCCATGAATACAAAATGGATTCCGCCAAATGTTGACAATAGTTGCTAAATACAAGATGTCTTCTGCTAATGCTTAATCTAATCGCTATTAA
The DNA here is from genome assembly GCF_031143425.1 of Pleurodeles waltl. Classification (NCBI taxonomy): domain Eukaryota; kingdom Metazoa; phylum Chordata; class Amphibia; order Caudata; family Salamandridae; genus Pleurodeles; species Pleurodeles waltl. The sequence continues at coordinate 232,803,972 of NC_090448.1, read as the reverse complement.
GTTACAACACCATGGGCCAATGGCCTGGACATGGCAGCTTACCAGCAGCTAACAGACTGGGTATGGCATCTGTCCTGTGACACCAGACCAGTGATATGTTCAACACTACCCTTTAGGTATATTACCAAATTTCCTCCAGCCTTTACACGGTTTAACCCCCATGACATGGTTGTTGGTGAAGTGGAGTGGTGTGGCCCTGGGTGCCCCTGCACAGCCCATGCTCTTGGCCTTGGCCCTTTGCCCTTTCCACTGCCTAATTTGCAGGGCTGAGTGCAGCGTGTCCTGTTACTCCCAATGCAGGCCACAACCGGCATCGAGCTACCATGTGCAGACATATTACCAGGTGCCATCCCAACGTGTGACTCATACTGCCAAGTGCAATGGGTACACTTCACTGGCAGTCTTACCAACACAGTGCTTGCCCATGCACCATCCCTCACCCGTTGTTGTGGAATTAACCACCATTATATACAGCCATACCCCATGTGTTGTATGTGTGTGTTTATTTCCCCATTCCCATGTGTCTGACATGGTTGTGTCCAAATAGTTGTTGGCTCAGCCTGTGACTGTTGTGATCTAATGTTTGCTATCTGTGATACATAATTTCTGTAGTGGCACATTTTAGTTCTGTCTCAATATGTGTGGTTGAACACAACTTCAGTTTAGTTGGTCTGGGTAGTAGCATGTTACCAATGATACTAGTCCAGTCTCCTATTCCCCCAGCACCTGTTGAGTTATTTGTTCCATGCACCCAGAGGACACCCTGACTGCTTGATGTAGGGATGGCTGCCTCATGTGCATGTGTTCTCTAAGTGTGGTTGTGCTACTGGCACATGCTTGGGTACTTTTGAGACAGTTGCAATGACTGGTGTTCTGTGAGATGCAGCCCACATGCGTTTGGACAATGAGGCAAGGCTGTTGAAAGATGTTACAGCAAGGGACACCACTATGTAGTTACCCCAGGAATTGTGTTGACTGACTACCTGGTCTCTGAGGTCTTGGTCGTGTTGGTGGTGTTGATGTGACAACATGCAAGGGATATTGTGATGTCACAACCAGTGGCACAGTGATTATACATGCCATCCATCCCATGTGCTGCATTTGTACATGTGGGTATTTAAGCCTGGTGTTCTTGATATGTCCAGGTTGTGTATGTTTCAATGGTGCATGGCACACCCAAGGTGTAGGTACATGAATAAGCTTATGTTGGCATGGTGCAACTTGCTTAATGTGCATTGTGTCCCTCTGCGCTCCTTTGACATTCATTGTGTGAGTCCTATGTGCTTTCCCCTTCTTGCACTTGACATTTACGCATATATTTCCCCCAGGCAACTTAACCTGCATTGTGGTGTTTCCTGGTATTCTGCGCTGTCCAGTCCTTGTATCCCTGTGACAATTTCTTCCGGGATGACCGCTGCAACCATCTCCTCCATCTCATCCATGTCCTCTTGCGGTGCTGGACTCTCATTTTCAGTTCTCCTAACCTTAGCCACACTGTTGATCTTATCCACAATCTGCTAGCATATTGCTTCTCTCCTTCCAATTGACAATTTAGAGGTGACAAAGAGCTGATTTTGATGCTCCGTCACCTCTGTCACCAGTTGCAGGGTAACAGGTGTATTTGGACTTTGAATTTTCATTTGGGATGCACGGTATGGGAAGGAGGGTGGATAAGGGCTGGCAGGGCTCAGAATTTGGACTTGTGAGAAATGGTGGTGGAGTTTTGAGAAGGATAAGTTGACAGCCCTAGAGTACAGAAAGCATATCAGGTCTGGTGCTAGGCTGTCTGCAGCTCTGCAGCAAGGCAGAGCCCTAAGCTACATCTTCCCTAACCTCATCCAGGGGACTCAAAGGTTCTCTCTGCACAAAACATATAATTCTGGGGCTTTTCTGGGCTTTTTACTAAGAGCGCAGGAAACAGGGAAAGACGAGGCATGACGAGATAGTGTACCAAGGGTAAATGACACTACAGATCAGTAATGAGTTTCGAGGAGAAGGGCGTTGGTTCAATTGGAGGAGGAGCAGGAAAGAGAGACATAAGATACAATGATAATAGTTTCTTGCCAGATGCATTATAGTGTTGTCTGGCTCAAGAGCTCCTGGCTGTGTCCAAATGGGTGGTGGTGGTGTCAATTACTACCTCTCACTCTGTAGAGCAGTCCTAAAGGTGTGGTGTGTAGAGTCTCATTAAACACCAGGCGTATATGGGCTGATCACCATTTTCGCAGCCTTTTTCCAATAGAATTGTTGTAAAGGTTGCATGTTCCTCGGTCACTGGTCTCTCTAGCATGCACAATCTGGAATCCTATTTCCCTATCTGGCTTGTGCCAGCTGACAAAATTAGCGAAAAATACCTATCATTCACATCAGCTTGTTCAGTATATTAATATGCCATGACAGAGTACATGAATAATATTGTATTTATCGCACTGCCTACATACGGTTACCACCACATGCAGGTAGTCCTTGAACATGATAAAATGGTGGTAAAATGATTGCACTAACACGAAAATGTATGCTGAGCCATATGTGGACTGGATAGTGGCAGTCTTAGAATGCATGGCAACAGAGGTCACAGAGAGTTGGCACATGCTGCATTTCTCCTCTGTAATAGGGCAAGCCTGGATTACACCTTGTGCTGGGCGTTATTGCCAAGAATGTCGAGCACCTTCACTAATGACTGAGGTCCTCTTAGTGCTTCCACACATGCCTGTTCGTCCTGGTGAGGAACCCTGTGCGTTGCGTGCTTACACACAGTGTCCTGTCGGATCTCCATTTTATCCTTTAGGCTAAGCTGCTCATCCATGGACTTGTACAGGTTAGGCAATTTGGGTGACTCTCAGTGCGCCCCTTAGCCATTCTTCAGTCTGTAGATGGTGACAAAGCAGCAGAATGGACCTGGTACGTCCTCAATGGCACCGGAAAGGACATTTTTGGATTTCCACGTCCAGTTATATCTTATGTGTTATACTACTAAGCCATACATATACACTATTTAGAGGGAAGCTGTCCACAATTAAACAAAACACATATCCACATTATTATGATAACTATGTATTTCACCTGGTGTCATTTTTGATACAGCGGGAAGACATAACAGGATAAGAAAGGTTAGACTCCATTCGAAATATTGCAACACTCAAGCGCTATATTGCCTTGAGTGGCATAATATATCAAATTGCACATATGAAAGTAATAAAATATGGAGATAATTAAGGACAGATTCATGTCTATGCAAGTGCAGAAATACTCTGTACTCCACAAATCACAGTTAAACGAAGATTCTGTTAGAAATAAGATCATACAAGTTTCAGCTTAAATTGGCTTTTTATGCTGCACAAGTACACAGTGTAATTATAACAATGTGCAATAATGTGGCAAATAATGTGAAAACAACTGCAGCAAAAAGGATTATAAAGGGCGAAATTGTCATTTGATTTTTTCCTCACACAATACTCGTAATTCTCCTGAAACCGAGGGCAGAAGATTGCGTAGGTGATGTAAAATTGGAAGGAAGGTGCCTATCCTCTTACCCATGGGCACTCCTACAGGTAAGGGGGCTGAACTGTGATGCAGGGCATTGTCGAGAGTCGTTTGTGTAGCCCGGGACAATATAATATGCAAAACGCTGCTCAAATAAGCTAGTCACCATTTTGAGGGAGTTTAGTAGCACCCAGCGTTTGTGACACAGGCTTCTGCAACGTAATTTCAGGAGACCACAGATCGCTTACCTTTGTACCTTCATCTGTGAGTGTACCCTGCAACAGGAAGGCCGGCAGCAGTTTATAGATGGAGAAGCAGAGGTGATAAAGGACAGCACTGCCTAGGGCCTGGCTACAAAATGTAGTATTGATTACTGCCAAAACGAGTGTACAGCATCTGCATTGACTTGACACCCCTGCCTACTCCAGATCCCCGACCACATATTTTACATAAAATTAATTGAACATATTTTTGGAACTCAGTGAGTGCTGGCGTGGTTTTCTGTTTCCTTTCTAATTTGATATAATATCCACATTATGAAAGGTTTGCAATTGAGCCATGCGAAACTGTATACTAGAAAAGACCAGACTGGCTTTATCTGGAATTGTCAGTACATCTTTTACTTTGCATTTTGCCTTAATTAGCTTAATTCTAATTGCGCAAATCACATTTTTATGTATGCATTCAGTTTGTTTATTTCTGACATGTTTCGCTCTGATAGGCTTATGGCATATGGCAGCCTTTTCAAGGCTTTAATCTATCCTTGTGTATTATGCAAAATACAGAGCATTAACGGTTTTTGTTGTTATGTCAATCTGATACTTCTTGGCTTAGTGACGAGCTTAGTAAATGCACGTTTTCAGAATTATTCTCTTTACATGTAAGCTGAAGATTTCTAACTCATTATGAGATGTGCTTGTCATTAGCCTATGGACATTTTTCAACAATGTTTTTTGTGGTCAGTTTAGGAGTAGTCAGCACAACTTATGTGTGGAATTTCTGCCTCATTATCCCTAAAGTTGGTTGTAGCAATTCTTCTACATTTGTCTTTCTAGAGTGTATGTTTATTAGTACACAAGCTTCCACATTACAATTAATAAAACCCAGTTTCGAGCAGCTGCCCTATAAATTGCAGATGATGACTTCCTAAAAGACCAATGTCTTCCTCATTAACTCTAACAATCCATGTGAATTTTCAAAATAAAAACCTTCAAAGATGGAATTGTTATTACTGAGATCAGGAACCATCTGACCATTTGTATAATTGTCAATCTTGGTTCTCCCTCTTTTGAGGGCCAAGGTGACCAGATAGCCCCATCATGGTATTTCCATATATACGCTCATGGTGAAGAAAACTCACTTCATGTTTTGACTTAATCTGAAAGTGTTTAATAACGAAGTAAAGATAATAGCCTGTGAATCACAGTCAACAGACCAGATTATCCCCTAAAATGGTTGATGGAGGTACGCTCCATGGACAACTGGCAAGACTCAAATGTATTCTGTAAAACACATGAGGATCTAGTATGGATCATGAGACGGAATTCTCACCAAGAGTTGCCAAGATTACAAAAGGTGCCCACCGGAGCTCATGAGAACTTGGAAGATGACCGTCATGAGTAACAAAAATATAAACATTACTCACCTGAGCATGCTGGTTCACAACCTCACATCTTGAGTGCCAAAATACAGCTTACTTCAGCATTAGAGACAGACACATCCTGTGGGCAATGTCACCTTTAGCAAGAAAACCTGGCTGAAGCAGGTCATAGTTACAGACAGTCAAGTATGTTCAAACTTTCATGTTCTGCAGTAATATACAGTCAGTATCAAGGACTGCCCAATGGGAACAGTTTGCCTTCAGCATTTCCTTTTTCTGCTGATACTATCCTATCTTCTTGATGGCTATTCGATTTTCAATGTATAAAGTTTCCATTTGTATAATTTACTCACATTGCTTTTCGGGGCATGTAAATGTTATTTACTCGCCAACTGCCCCCCACATCACTAAATATGAATTCACAGCTCGTTATATTTAAGAAGTCTCAACTCGCCTGCATGATTTTTCCTTAATAACTGGTATGTCGTTTTGCTGCTACTAAATAGCACGTGAGAATCACCCTATATCTCGAAAGACTATTTACAAATCTCAATTGAAAGTGGACAAAAACAGTGGCCTCAGGACTCTCTCATTGGGTTTTATGTTGTTTCTTATCATTATTGACAGCAAAATCTGTTCTAGAGATTTAATTACATACAAGTGAATAATGTAAGAAATGTTCGTGTCTCAATGTTGCTTCCTCCTCAAGCAGCTAGTATTGTTGGAAAGATTTAAGTGGAAGTGTCCAGTAGAATACTGTTAGTCGTACATACATTCATCATTATGGGAGTCTAAGATGCTACATATTGCCCAAATTCACAGCATTTTTAGGTCTCACCGGATACAGTGAATGCATTGTTCCTTGCAATTATTTTTTGTTTCTATAAAAATAACTCTAAAATGGGGCTTTTAGCCCACCCATTTCTTACCATTGGTTAGCTTCATTGTCAAGCTTGTTTTCTTTCTTTTCATTGTGAGGTTCATGTCAGCACCTATTGGCTTCTCTTTGTCTCTGTGGCCCTCATTACAACCATGGCGGTAAATCCCGCTTTCCGCCGTGCAGAAGACCGCCAACATACCGTTGCGGCAGCGGAATTCCGCTACAGGTATTACAACTCACAGCTCGGAATCCGCCACAATACAGACACCCACACAAGTCCACCACACCAAAGGTCAGTGATAAACTGGCGATACCAAAACCTACACCGTCACGCTAACAGGAATATGCCCACACTATCACGACCCACGAATCAACGAGGCGGACTTTCAACCGCGGTATTCCATTGGCGGTACACACCGCCGCGCTCAAAATACACACACATTTACAAAACACAACCACACTGGACAGTTCGAAATACACACACCTGACACACATACACACACCCACACACCCAATCCAATATAAAGCACACACCCACATCACCCACAAACCCTTACAACCAAAATTCTGAAAGAAGGCCAGAGAGAGAGACTACCTAACACAACACCAGCATCCACAGACACACAACACCATCACTCATACAACATCCACACACCTCAAACAACACACACCAACACATCCCCTCACACATCACAACAGACACCACCTCACACATCACCCAACCCCACATCATGGCACCTCAAAGACACCCCAGGTTCTCTGAGGAGGAGCTTAGGGTCATGGTCGAGGAAATAGTCCAGGTAGAGCCACAGCTATTCGGATCACAGGTGCAGCAGACCTCCATTGCAAGGAAGATGTAACTATAGCGGAGAATTGTCGACAGGGTCAACGCAGTGGGACAGCATTCAAGAACACGGGATGACATCAGAAAGAGGTGCAACGAACTACAGGGGAAGGTACGTTCTGTGGTATCCAGACACCAGATTGCTGTACAGAGGACTGGCGGTGGACCTCCACCTCCTCCCCCACAACTAACAACATGGGAGGCGCAAGTCTTGGTGATCATGCATCCTGAGGGCCTCGCAGGAGTAGCAGGAGGACTGGACTCTGGTAAGGCAAATCTTTACTACTTCATCCCCCCCACCCCACCTGCATGCCATCACATACTCACACCCATTACCCCAACAACCCACAGATACCCCACTAACACAACCCACACATCCCAAATTCAAGCCCTGCATGTGACACCAATGCATGGACACCCATCACCAAAGCATGTCCGGGAGAGAGACTCACTCATGCCCCAAAATCACCAATCACACAAGGGCCACAGCAATAATGCAAGCACAGGAGTAGAGGGTAACTCACCCATTGCACAAGATGGCACACACAAATACAATAACTATGCATTTACACCCCAACAGGACCCATACCCAATGTCCCCGGACAGGAGGTGCCAGACATATCCAGTCCCCCCACAGAAGAGGCCCACAATGAAGACAGCACCTCTGCACGCCTGGATCAAGATGACCAGCCCGGCCCATCAGGGACCTCGGGACAGTCGGTTCCCCTGACACAGTCACAAACCACCACTGAATCTCCCCCCTCAGGAAACACCACCACAGCACCCACCCAGCGGGCCCATCCCTCTGTCCCCAGGACACATCAATCAGCAGTGTGTCCACCACTACTGGGAACCCAGGCAACCCCACTAACACAGGACGATCAGGGACCTGGGGACAGTGGCAGTGGGCACATGGTTCAGGGGACAGAGGCACAGGATAACAGGAAAGCTGGGAAGACTGCTGTGAGACAGGGAGAGGACAGGCCCAGGGAACCCACTCTCCACAAGGCACTCTCCAACATCATGGGACCTTACCACCATTCCCAGGAGACCATGGGCACGGTACTGGCCAAGTTTCAGGAGACCCAGCGGCTGCAGCAGGAACACTACCGGGGGATCAGGGAGGACTTGAAGGCCATCAACACCACCCTGGTCACCATTGCAGGGTGCTGGCAGACCTTGTCAACACCAGGAGGGACACGGTGGCACACCAACGGGCCCCTGACACTAGCCTGGATGAAGAACAGCCCTCCACCTCCCCCGGCACTAGTGGACAGGAGGCACCGCCACAGGAACAACAGGCCACCAGCACACCGCCCCCTGCAGATGGAGAACCACCCCACAAGCGGTCCCTGAGATCCAGGAACAAGACAGAGAACATTGCCAAGACCATCGCCAAGAAATAAGACCCCCCTGAATGTCACCCTTATGTCCCACTTTGTCACCCTGTCCACCTTAAACTGCCATTGCTCCACTTCCTATGCCCCATTGGACAATGCACCTGTGAAACAAATAGACTGGACTCTGCCATGGACATTCTTCCACCATCACCCCAGCCCATGTCACACACCCCTCCACTTATTTGCACAGAAATAAACACACTTAAATCACAAAACAATCTGGAGTCTGTCTGTGCTTTCACTAATGTGTAATTGCAAAACCTCTGGAATATAGCAATGTCAATGTACTTGTTCACATACCAATATAACACAGCTGTAGGCCAGCAGTAAACATAGCAGAGGGCACAATGTGGGACCCAGATCTGTGAAATGGAAAGGCAAAGTAACAAGTCAGGGTCCATACACTGAGTAAAAATGACAGACGTATGCTAGCTCCAACAATAGTATGAGATGTGGGAAGCAGTTACATCTTCTTACCTGTGTCTCACTGGAAGTATTGCATGATGATGTTGTTTCGGTTGTTGACATCTTCTTCTTCTGCCTCCTCTTCTTCACTGTCCACAGGCTCCACAGCTGCCACAAGACCACCATCTGGCCCATCCTCCTGCAGAAAAGGCACCTCGCGTCGCGAAGCCAGGTTGTGCAGCATACAGCATGCCACGATTATCTGGCACACCTTCTTCGATGAGTAGTATAGGGAGCCACCTGTCAGATGGAGGCACCGGAATCTGGCCTTCAGGAGGCCGAAGGTGCATTCTATAATCCTCCTAGTTCACCCATGTGCCTCATTGTAGCGTTCCTCTGCCCTTGTCCTGGGATTCCTCACTGGGGTCAGTAGCCATGACAGGTTGGGGTAACCAGAGTCACCTGCAAATGTTGAGGGACAACTGTTAGACACACACTAACCCTTAGGGACAACCCCATACCCAGACACCTATGTCAACTGTGTTGGGACCTTGGCCTCACCTATTAGCCACACACAGTGCCTCAGGAGTTGCCCCATCACATAAGGGATGCTGCTATTCCTCAATATGTAAGCGTCCTGCACAGAGCCAGGATACTTGGCATTCACATGGGAGATGTACTGGTCTGCCAAACACACCATCTGCACATTCATCGAATGGTAGCTTTTCCGGTTTCTGTACACCTGTTCATTCCTGCGGGGTGGGGGGACAAATGCCACATGTGTACCATCAATGGCAACAATGATGTTGGGGATATGTCCCAGGGCATAGAATTCACCTTTCACTGTGGGCAAATCCTCCACTTGAGGGAAAACTATGTAGCTGCACATGTGTTTCAGCAGGGCAGATAACACTCTGGACAACACGTTAGAGAACATTGGCTGGGACATCCCTGATGCCATGGCCACTATTAATTGAAAAGACCCACTGGCCAGAAAATGGAGTACAGACAGAACCTGCACTAGAGGGGGTATTCCTGTGGGATGGCGGATAGCTGAAATCAGGTTTGGCTCCAACTGGGCACACAGTTCCAGGATTGTTGCACAATCAAGTCTGTATGTGATAATGATGTGTCTCTCTTCCATTGTCGACAAGCCCACCAGGGGTCTGTACACCGTAGGATGCCGCCATCTCATTACCTGCCCCAGCAGATGTGCCCTATGGAGGATAACAGCGAGCAGAGGGTCATCCAACACTTAGGTATCACAATGTGTTATTTTCTAAAACGTTGGAAAATCGCAATGTGCCAGTATCTGTCTGTATTCCAGGCCTAGATAGGTGTGACGCAGTTTTTTTCCATCCCATGTGGCCCCCTGAAATAGCGGCTGCCTGACCTGTAAGGTGGGACAAGGGGAAATAAGGTAACTGCACTGGCGTTGTACACCGTCGCAGTGGGCGGTCGAAGACCGCGGCACAATTCAGCATTTGTTAACATTGGGCCCTATGGGTCCCAGGAGCCAATGACGATGTACGCTGGCGGTGACTGTATGCACCGCTGCGGACGTGACTGCCATTTTCTTACTGTTCACTCACTTGATACCTGACCTTCAACAGGAGAAGACCTACACTGCAAGTGCTGCTATGACCTGTGTCTGGAAGCGACAATGGCTACAGTGTCTGGGGAAAGGGCCTCTGCCTTCACTTCGGAGGAGTTGGAGAAACTGGTGGATGGGGTCCTCCCCCAGTACATGCAACAGTACAGTCCTCCAGACAAACAGGTGAGTACATTGTGAGCATGGTGGATGGCACCCGAGTGTATGGAGTGTCGTGGATGGAAGATGGTGGGGAGGGGGACAGGCCAGCATGTCAGGATTGTGTGTTTATGTATAGCAGGGCCAGTGTGGGAGGTGTTTGGCAATGTGTGAGATGAGATGTACGGGCTAGAAACATCCATTTTTACTTCACTTTTCCTCTAGGTCAGCACCCACCCAAAGAAGGGTATTAGGCGTGCCATCAGCAAAGACGTCCGGACCCTGGGGGACTACCATAGACGGAGCACCCACTGCCGTAAAAGATGGGAGGACCTACGCCGCTGGAGCAAGAACACGGCAAAGGCCCAGCTGGGGATGGCCTCCCAACATGGAAGGGGTGCCTGTCGCACCATGACCCCCCTGATGTACTGATTCTGACGGTGGCCTATCCGGAGTTGGATGGGCGCTTGAGGGCATCACAGCAGCCACAAGGGGGCGAGTACACTCTAATTCAGCTGACTCTGCGTGCATTACGAGGTGTCTGGGTGGGGGAGGTGGGCTGTGGGTTCCCGTAGGCCAGGGCGAATTTGGTAGGCAAGGTCACTTGTTAGGCAGGCTCTGTGGCACCCCAACCCCACTACTGGTAATAGCCATCTACACCTAGTCAGGCTCCAGTGACTTCCAGGTGGGCAGCAATTGGGCTTAGGCCTCGTCCCTCATGGGCAGGTGAATTTGCTAGGAACTGTTAGTGCGTGGCTTAGTGCAGAGGGCTGCTCCCTGTGTGTTGTGTCCGCCAACGGTAGTGGTGTTGCATGCACTGAACATGTGTTTCTTCTGTCTTCCCCCCCTTTTTGTTTTGTCTCCCTGTTCTTGCATGCAATAGCATCATCTGGTGGAGGAGCAGTGGCACCGGAACAGGAGGGAGCTGCAACCCACTTGGCCCTGGAGGGTGAAGCAACAGAGTCTGAAGCCACCAGTGGGACGGAGGGCGAGGGGAGCTCCACGACGGGGACAGGAGCATACACCAGCGACAGCGACTCCTCCTTTGATGGGAGCTCCCTTGCGGTGGCGGGCACCTCTGTGCCCACCGAAACAACAGGTACAGCCGCCAGATCCCCCCTACCTCGTCTCCACTCACACCTGCATGCACTACATCCTCAGCCACTACCTCCATCATCAGCACTCCCATCACCACACACCGCTCACATGCAATCACCACCCCACTAGCATGCACCCATCCCCAGTGTTCTCTCTCAGTGTGTCTGTGAGCCTTCCTCCCAAAGTACACAAACGCAGGCACACACCCACCCAGCAGCCATCCACCTCACAACAGCCTCCGGCCCATGCACCTTCACCCAAATTCAGCAAACGTACACCTCCGACAACCACTCCCTCTTTCTCTTCCTCCACTCCCAAACCCCCTCCATCTTCCCATCCCAGTGTGTCTAAAAAACATTTCCTGGCAAGTTTTGACCTCTTCCCTTCACCTCCCCCCCCCGGCCTTCCCCTAGGGCCAGGCTTTCCAGTTCCCAGCCCAGCACCTTAGCCACCAAATCCCCAGGCACAGTGGTGCCAGCAACTGCGGAGTCATCGAGTGCGCCACCCATCAGGGCTGCCAGTGTGCCTCCTTGCGAGGCCGAGGACATCCTGCCACCTGCCAAGGTGAAGAAGGTGCCCACATCCTGGAGGGAGAATCCGCACCTTCCAGCCACCAAGGGATCTGCCAAAACAAAAGGGGACAGTGGCAAGACACCTGCGGCACCATCAAAGGTGGGGAAGGGACAAAAGCAGAAGAGCAGGTCAGGACTGGGCACGGTGGCACCGACTGAGGGACTAGTGTCACCCCTTCTGTCAACCACTACACCAACCTGTACGGCGGCGAACACCGCAACCTGCCCCTCCACCAGCACCGCCACCTGCACCGCCACCTGCACCGCCACCAGCACCGCCACCTGCACCGCCACCAGCACCGCCACCTGCACCGCCACCAGCACCGCCACCTGCACAGCAGAACTGCCACCTGCACGTCTGCAGCCTCAGCAACAGTCCCCAGCATCTTCACCAGTGGGCAGCCGACCGAGGCTGCAGGAGACGCACTGCTGTGTCCCTCAACAAGTGCTGACACATGCACCACTGCCAGCACTGCCACCACAGACACCGCTGCAAACACCGCCACCAGCCCCGCAATGTGCTCGGACAGTGGCACCACCGCTGACATGGCTACCATTCCCAGTGGTCAGCCATCCGAGGCTGGAGGAGACTTCCTGGACCCTGCCCAGCTTCCATGAGGTATGACTTTCATCACTGTTTGCACCTGCAGGTGGAAGGCAAAAACCGCAGCAGGGTGGGGTATGTCTCTGCCTCCATGGCATATCATGCTACCTGTTCCTAGGCAATCTCGTGGCACATACACCCATGTGAGGGAATGGGACTGGCCACACTGCATGTGGAGCACTCTGGGCACAAGGCCCCCTCCAGAACCAGTGGAGAAAGGCATCCACTACCTCAGTCCTTGGCAGGATGAAGCACTCTGGGCACAAGGCCCCCTCCAGAATCAGTGGAGACTGTTATCCACTTGAGAGACTGTGGCTTTGCACTCCCCAGGATAAAGAAGTGGGCAAACCACCCACTGGAAAGACTTGAGAGGCTGTGGCTTTGCACTCCCCAGGATAAAGCAGTGGGCAAACCACCCACTGGAAAGACTTCAGAGACTGTAGCTTTGCACTCCCCAGGATAAAGCAGTGGGCAAACTACCCACTGGAAAGACTTGAGAGACTGTGGCTTTACATTCCCCAGGATAAAGCAGTGGGCAAACCACCCACTGTAAAGACTTGAGAGACTGTGGCTTTGCACTCCCCAGGATACAGCAATGGACATGGAGCCCCCTCGTGCAGCAGTGGCGTCATCCATTCATCCGGCTGAGGTGCCCCCTCCCCTTCCCCTGAGGTGCCTGTTTATATTGGATCTGATGCCCCTGCAGTGTTCTCTCCGTTTCGAGTCAGGTATCTTGTGTGGGCTTCGCCCATGCATTTTGGGACCACTGGTCCACGGACAATGATTGGTACACTATCCGGACTTGTGTAGTTGGTGTACATATTAGTATATACTGAATTTTGAACTTTCCCTATCAGATTGTTCATGATTACAATCATTACAATCATTTAATTGTGTCCTTGCATTCTTCCAGGTGCTGGGGGGTGTAAATGTAATGTTGCTGCATGTATTTGTGTGTATGGTGTTGTGGGTGAGGGTGGGGGTAGGGGTATTGCGTGTTGCGTGTTGCGTGTGTGTGTCACTCTCTTTTCTCTCCCCATCCCCTGTGTTGTAGGTACAGTACTCACTGTGGTCGTTAACGGTGTCTGTCCTGCTCCTGATGGAGCAGGAAGAAGACCAGCATGGGCAGGACCTGAAGTTCGGGCTCCATGGTGTCCTGGTTCCTCATTGGGTGTAGAGAGGTGAGTGGTTTCCCTTCTGTGTACTGTTTCCGCCGTTCTTTTGATAGCGTTGGTTCCGCCCCGGAAAAGGTGTAGAAGGTGCCCACATCCTGGAGGGAGAATCCGCACCTTCCAGCCACCAAGGGCTCCGCCAAAACAAAAGGGGACAGTGGCAAGACACCTGCGGCATCATCAAAGGTGGGGAAGGGACAAAAGCAGAAGAGCAGGTCAGGATTGGGCACTGTGGCACCGACTGAGGGACTAGTGTCACCGCTTCTATCAACCACTACACCAACCTGTATGGCGACGAACACCGCAACCTGCCTCGCCACCAGCACCGTCACCTTCACCGCCACCAGCACCGCCACCTGCACCGCCACCAGCACCGCCACCTGCACAGCAGCACTGCCACCTGCACGTCTACAGCCTCAGCAACAGTTCCCAGCATCTTCCCCAGTGGGCAGCCGTCCGAGGCTGCAGGAGACATCCTGCTGTGTCCCTCAACAGGTGCTGACACATGCACCACTGCCAGCACTGCCACCACAGACACCGCCACAAGCACCACCACCAGCCCCGCGATGTGCTCGGACAGTGGCACCACCGCTGACATGGCTACCATTCCCAGTGGTCAGCCATCCGAGGCTAGAGGAGACTTCCTGGACCCTGCCCAGCTTCCATGAGGCATGACTTTCATCACTGTTTGCACCTGCAAGTGGAAGGCAAAAACCGCAGCAGGGTGGGTTATGTCTCTGCCTCCATGGCATATCATGCTACCTGTTCCTAGGCAATCTCGTGGCACACACACCCATGTGAGGGAATGGGACTGGCCACTCTGCATGTGGAGCACTCTGGGCACAAGGCCCCCTCCAGAACCAGTGGAGAAAGCGTTGGTTCCGCCCCGGAATAGGTGGCGAATAGGCCTGTTCTTATACAGTGGGCAGTACTTTGTCCTCCGCCTATCTGTTGGCGGTTACTGCCGCAGTGTTTGTTTCTACCGCTGTGGCGGTCGGAGTGTTAAAGTGGCTGTCTATGTTGGCAGTTTCCGCCATGATCGTGATTCCATTTTTTTTTCTACTGGCGTGTTGGCAGTATTACCGCTGCTTTACCACCGTCCGCCAGGGTTGTAATGAGGGCCTATGTGTTTGTTTGCTTCCTGGAACATGGACCAAGTAGTGATTGATTCCTTGATTATAATTCTATTTTTTAATTGTTCTGCGCTTTGTGTCCTCAGGTTGTGTTTTTTTGTTCGCTTTTGCTTGCAGGATAACCTGAAACCATAAAAGCTGAAGCTCACATTTCTAGGTATTTTGTAGAGCTGAACACAAACAACTAGCAATAACAAAACCTTGTGGCATGGGCCCATTTTCAGAAACATGCATTTTGGCTGCCTTTTGCTTTTATTGATGACGATGCTGTAGACATACTTCCTTTGTTTAAGATTGTTGGCATAAAGAATGTGTTTTTCTGAAATCGCTTCGTCACATTTACTTATTTGTTTTTTACTTCTTTTAGAATTTAGATGTTATTTTATTCATCATCAAACAGGCAGTGATTTCAAAAGGATTATGTTTAATCTTTTCCTCAACATACTTCTAACCCTTGCCTCCATTTATCTCTACGTTAAACCTCCCTTTACCTCTATCTCACCTAAACCCTAAATGTATCCTTGTCTCCCTTTACCTCTAACCACCCCAGAATCCTAAAATCACCCTTACCTCCCTCTACCTCTAACCACCCTTGAACCCTCAAATTACCTCTACCCACTCGTAAACCCTCAACTTACACTCACCATTCACCCTCAACATCCTTTACCTCTACCCACCCCTGACCCCTCAAGTCGCCTCACCTCCCTTTACTTCTACCCATCCCGAAAACCCTTAAGTCACTCACCTTGCTTCACCTCTACCCACTGCTGAACCTTAAAGTCACCCTCACCTCCCTTTACCACTGTCACCTTCATTTACCTCCACCCACCCCTGAACAATCAAGCCACCCTTCCCCCCTCCATGCCTATCCATCCCTAAACCCTCAAGTCACCTCACCTTCCTTTACCTCTACGCACCCCATAATCCTCACGCCATTCTCATCTCCCTTTGAATCTACCCACCCATGAAGTCACCCTCATCTCCCTTTAAACTATACTAACCCTGTTACCCTGATGTTACTTTCCCCTTACTTTAACTCTACCCACCTCTGAACCCAGCAGTCACTCTGATTTCCCTTTACCCCTGTCCACCCCTGAACCCTCAAGCAGGGGCAGCCCCTCCGTTATGGCAGAGGAGCATCGCCCAGCTGCTGAAAGGCAGCAGAATAGCAGAAAAATAAAATGATAATAAAACTGTTTTTTTTATCATTTTATTTTTCATTTATCAAGTCCGCCAGACTAGGGCAGGGTGGGGCCATCCTCTGTGCCAGCAGCAGAGAGGAGGAGTGGTAGTTGCGCTGTAAGTTCGCATATCGGTTTGGCTGGCTGTCTTATGCACTTAGAACTCTCCATCTGAGCTGTGTTTTACAGCTGGTTGGAGAACCAGCACACGCTCCCAGTCCCCAACTGAGCAGCATTTTAGCTTGCTCAGACCAATTTTGGTGGTTCTCTCATGCTGGATAACAGCATGAGAGAAGCATCTGGATTGGGTGGAGAGGGAAGCAAGCAGAGAACCACTGAGGCAGCGAGAAACACCAAGGCTGTGACCGGCAACGACAGGTAAGTGGTTTTATTTGTATTTTATTTTTCCAGACCGCACCCCGGCATGCTGCCCCACCAAGCGTTGTTTTCTTAAGCCGCCAATGCCCTCAACTCACACTCACCAGTCATCCTCACCTCCCTTTACCTCTATCTACCCCTGAGCCCTCAAGTCTCCCTCACCTCCTCTTACCTCTACCCTCCTGAGCCCTCAAGTCACCCTCACTCCCTTAACCTCTACCCACCCCTGCACCCTAAAGTTACCCTTACCTCCCCTTACCTCTACTGATCGCCAAAGGAATGTCCAGAGCAACAATGGGACGTGGTCAAAAGCCTGCAACCTTAAATATGCAAGCATTCTAATACCCTGTGATGTCAGGAAGATGTACAGCTCTTCTGATGGCTCCTTCTGAGTTGTTTAAAAGAAAAATACAATACAAATGATACAACTGCGATTGCAGCTAGTGATTTATTATAGATTTAAGTGTTTAACTCCATGCTTAGGTATTTTCTTGTACTTATTTTCAGTATTTGAAAAGTGCAACATGTTGCAAAAGCCTCAAGGCCTCAAGGAAGGTTGGTGGTTAAGAAACTCGAGAAAAGAGTGAAATTGGAAAATCAGAAAAACTAATCAGTGAAATGCTTTCATGAAGAACCAAGGGGATCATTTACAGTTTGTCTGGTGGCTTGCCTACTTTGCAGTGATCATCTGTAAGTGCAGCTGATGCATTGAAAGCACTGATGAATGGCAATGGCATGCTATGTTTTTTTGGGGTGCTTGACGTTCATGTTTTGATTTTCAAAAACATACTCCAATAGCAAGAGTCTGTTACAGAAAAACATTAAATTAATGCCCATGACAATGAGGGTGCTTCTTACCTGCACGCAGACCGAGCAGGCCAGCTTCCAACAGTCAGTAGCTGGCAGTCCTATAGTGGAACGGATGCCAGTATGCCTTTTGTGATGTAGAGCCATCTGAGGTCCTTCCGCCAGGAACATAATAGTTCCCCTAACTCAAAATAAGATATTTGTGCATATCCTCCCATTCTGACAAATCATAAACATGCCCCTCCAGACTTGAAATAGCATGAGAAGTGTGAGGTTTGGCACTGTTTAATTTGTAAACTAATGAGTTCCTGCACCCAAAGCACTGCGAAGCAGCCAATATTCGTTTGCTGAAAACTAAGTCTGTGTAGTCCTGAATCCACTTCTGGCCTCTTTAACACATTGCTAAACAAGCCTTGCCCCTTTATCTCACTCTTGCAGCACCTGCATTCTCCCTTGGTGACGGTTTTTCTGTCTTTCTTTGGAGGATGTCAATTCAACAAAATGCCAGGGGTAGCAGAGGTGCCATCACATGCCTTTTGACCCCAGTGACATCACAGGAAGTGACATCGTTTGACAGAAGGATGAAAAGCTGATTTGTCATGAAGGATTCTAGCTTAAGACATGTAGGGTAGATGCAGATCTTTTCATCAAAGAAGGACAGATTCCTACTTTCCCATGTGCTGTCTATAATGGAACACTGCAATAACAAAGTTTACCATTTCTTCTATGTAGTATTGAATTTATGGATTCAAGAGTAAACCTATGAGGTTCAGACCCAGACCTTTACCCTACATGCTATATAATCATTTCTGCAGCCACTTTCTAACTTCGGAGCCACACTGGCAGCTACAAACATTCATTCGGAGATTGAGAGTGTGACGTTTCGATGCTAACGCTAACGCCAGTGCCGGGTGGCACACAACTGTGGTGCACGGCAGTGCGACGAGTGGAGTATACCCCGAGTATACTCCGAGATGCACCAAGATGTGCTGAGAAACGTCGAGGCAAGGTGAGATGTGGAGGGAAAGCGGCCACCGATTTGGCCCGACCTCGTTGACTGGCTCCCCCGGCCCAATTTGTCCCAGTCGCTATACTGGAACCCTGCAGGAGCTGGGAGCTGCAATTTAGCATCAGGCTGCATCTGGGTTAACCTGGTTCCTACTGCACATGAAGGGAGGCAAAAAAGAGGAACATGAGCCCAAAGGTCTGCTCCTAGTTCATCATAGGGGAGTTGACGGTGAGCCAGCAAGCGGTAGGGGCTGGGGGTTGGGGAACATGGTGTGCAGGCACCCAAGCCCCCACTCACCATCAGTCAGTCGCAGACCACGCTCCGGCCGGTGGGACTGCAGCGTGGTGTTCGGACCCGGGCAACACGTGGAGCCACCAGACCATTCAGTCAGCAGCAAGTCTAGCACCAAGCACCTGTTACGACTCGCACAAATTTGCACCAAATGTGCACTATCACGGCACAGGTCCAATACGGACTAGGAAGTGGGGCAAGCAATTGTGCAAGTAATAGTGAGCAACTGCAGAGTTTCTTATCTCACGAGCCAGGGGTACTTATTGGACATTTATTGAGGGTGCAAGTTACTTCAGGGCTCTAGGCCGCAGCTACCTTTTTGCACATAAGAGGCTGGTGTTTGACTGATGCAGCTTTGTGAATAAAGGAAAGCTGCAAAGCACATCAGCACGTCAGTACCTCAGAACTTCACCACTCACCTCCTCAACACCTCATTACCTCATCACCTTTTCACTGGCACAGGCACTGAACTCCAGTTTGGGTGCCTAACCACCAACTACCGGCTAAAGGAGCAGAGGAGCAAGGATGACACTAACTCTGGGAGGAGAAAAGCTGCAAAGCGGTTAAGGCAAAGCTCCCTGGGACCAACGGACTTAATGCTCCAACCAATTGACTCCACTGAGTGGAACCCCTCCACTAACCCGATGACGACCAAGAACCCTGTCAACACCTCAAGCAAATTAGTTGTACATCATAAAAAAGAGGGATACAAAATCACAGATTTTCTGTTAACTAAGCCAGCGGATAAGTCCATCCCAGCTCACAATGGCTCACAGCCGGTTAAACTGCATATGGACGCTGCTACTAGGGCAAACTTTGCAGCAACAGAGAGACCCCTTCAGGACAGGGAAAGCTTCCACAGCAGCACCCTAAGCGCCCTTAACGAAATAACTATGCTGCTGACAGTGGAGTTTGTTCCACACCCGAATAAGAGAGACAAAGAGGCAACACTTACATCTTGGGCCTCTTCATCTACTGCAGCTCAAATCCTGGCACATCAGGAAATCTTTAGTTCATGGGGCATTACTTTACAAAGAAAAGAACCATGCCGATATCCTAGCCCCCTGCTTCCGGGAACTGTGAGGAGGGCCTCAGTGTTGAAAGGAGCAGTTGGAGTGGACTTGACTCCTGGCAGATGAGAAAATATTACTATAGTAAGGAATCAAAGTTCCATTCAACAGGGGAGTAGCCATCAAGTGTTTATTGGCAGGCCTCCAATCTGGAATCAGGCAGAGCTGCAATCCATTATGGACCACAGTAGCAATTGGTCCTGATGAAAGATCTAGACGGGAAACTGTCATTGAGGATGGCCTCTTTATATTCTCTAGGAATTGCCATGGTCTGAAACAAATGGTAAGATACGCGGAGGTGTTGATGTTTCTACAGAAATTCAATATCATCAAACTTCAGGAAACCTGGTGTATGGAACCGATTCAAAGCTCAGGCTATGTCAGCTGGCATGTTCCTGCAGTCAAGGTCCAAAAATGTGAGCATCCCAAAGGTGGCCTCACCATCTTCTGTTCTGCTAAAACTAATTAGGCCGTCAAACAAATTGACCTAGGAATAGACTGGCTGCTGCCAATTAGGTTGGAACCTCAGGGGCAAAACGGGGCTAGTACTCCACTGCTAGTAACCAATGTGTACATTCATTTGAATAAGGAGACAAATAGAGAAAACATGGAAACACTGTTAAACATTCCCAAATGTTGATGAGGCAGTATGAGGAGGCCATTCATATCGTGTCCAGTGACTTTAATGTTCACTGGAGCAAAGGCTATATAAAACAGGGTCAAAAACACCATGGCCTGGATATGAACAACAGGTTTGAAAATCTCGGCCTCAGTCGCTTGATGACTCACCTAGGGGGAGATTCTCTCCCACAAGTAACATTTTCAAGTGGTTCGATAAAATCAACAATTGACTTCACATTACTAAACGAAGCAGCTCTGCCACTTGTCACCACCTACAATATCTATGCATGTAGAGAGCGATCACTTTCCACAAGCCATACAGTTAAGACGGGTATGGAAGTAACTACCAACTGCAAACATCATCATTGCCGCTCCGATCAGCTACAATACAAAGAAGCTAAAATGGCAAGAACTCAGCAGAGTCACTCAAAGAGCTCAAGAGAAATTTGAGAACCAGGAACAAACTGCATTGTACTCAGGAGCACAGGTGAAGGCATGGAAGCACCTGTGTGATTCATTACTGAACACATTTCCTAATAAAATCCCTTTTTCAAGCTCTGCAATTGTTGCAAATAAAAATTTGAAAGGTGGTAGCGAAGAGCATCCATGGTATAACAGAACTCTGTGTAAATTAAAAAATCAAATCTCACATTAAACAAAAAAGTGGCAAAGGAGGCACGAAGGAATAAGAACCCCGATAAAACAAAGCTCCTTAAATTGAGATCACAATATAAGAAAAATTGCTGGATGAAAAAAAGACTGTACTATGAAGATCTGTGGTCAAAGCTCCTGATGTCTAACAAACTGAAGAACAACAAGAAGTTCTGGCAACTAGTGAATGGGCTAGTACACAGGAAAAATGTCATTTTAATGCTGGCATTGATGCTGCTTCCTGGGTAGCCCACATCTCAACAATGTATTCGTCCTCAGATGAAAAGGTGTTGGAAGGGGACGCTCAGCCACCAGTTCGTAGCATCTCAATTTTGACTGACTTTGGCTTTAGAGTAAAGTTGAAAACAGACACTTCCCTTCTTGGCCCTAATCAAGACAACGCTATCACGGATATGGACATTGAGCAGCTAATAGGCTTTATAGCAAAGCTGAAAGCTGAAGGAGCTGCAGCCCTTTTTAAAGGTGATGCAACATACTGGGCTTATTAATTGGCGCTCCTTTTTAACGAGCTCCACGGCACAAAACTGCTCCTTGATGTCTGGAAAGGTAACATCTTCCATCCAATTTATAAGACCGGCAATCCTGCCTCTCCGTTAAATGACAGGCTAATAGCCTTGATTGATATTGAAGCAAAGCTGTATGCATCCTGTTTACTGTTACAATTATCAGTTTGGATACATGTAAAACATCTCCTACCACAAAGTCAGACTGGTTTCCGAATAGGTATGGGGACTTCAACCAATTTGACTGCCCTGGCTCTGCTAGGTGCACAGTCCAGACACAAGAAATGCTTACTATTTGCATGTTTTACTGATCTTAAGTCTGCGTTTGATCGTGTCCTAGAGCTCGCCTATGGGAAAAACTGGAAAGCGGGGGTCTCTCCAGTAGCCTGTTGAAAGCAATGATGGAAGTATACTCAGGTACTTGAGCGCAAGTTAAAATTGGAGAAGGTGGCCATGTTACTAATAGAATTCAAACCTTAAACGGTCTAAAGCAAGGATGTGTCTTACCCCTATACTTTTTAATCTATATCTAGCAGACCTAGCTAATGCTCTTTCTCTGATAAACAATTACCAGCCCGTTCTGGCTCAGGCAGCAATTGCTTGGTTACAGTACACAGACGGCATAGTATTACTTAGTCAAACTCCAAATTGGTCTGCAACGCAACATCAATGCACTCACTTGTTATATAGCCAAGCAAGGTTTGGAAATGAATTTGAATAAAACTAAAGTGGTCAGAATGGTGGACACAAAATGTAAGTCTTTTTCATGGTTCATCAACTGAACCCGGTTGAAGGTTGTTCCCGCATATAAATACTTTGGTTTCATAGTGGACCACAATTTAACCTTCAAACCCCAGCTTGTTGCTGCTCAAGCTAGGGCACAATCCTTGGCCTATGGGTTTAAGATCTTAAAACAAAAAATGAGTTGTCCATCATTTAGCCATCTTCTGTCTGTAATGTCTGCAGGGCTACTGCCAACAGTTACACATGGGGCTGAAACAATATTGGGCAAAGAAATAGCAGTTTTAAATCAAATTCAAACAAAAGCCTATAAAACAGTGTTCCAGATTCCAAAATCAGCTTCACCAGCTCAGGTACGCCTAGAATTTGGTTTAAAAAACGACAAATTTGAGAGTAAAAATGCATACATAGAACTCCGCTGGAGATTGCGAGCTGCAGAAACAAGAACAATAAGCGATCTATGTTGGCGTGAAATCGAGGAGCAACAGCGCTGCAACATTATTAGCTCATGGAGAAATCTAAACAGCCCTATAAAGGAACTGGGCCTGCAAAACGTCTGGGGCATGAACTTGAGCAATGTGGAGTTCTACCGGATGGTTAGTGGTGTAACTGGTCACTGTCGCTTACAACAGATAAGAACATGCTTGCCAGAAGACGACATTCTTGGACCATATTATCATCATATAAAGCTCTCCGAGCACAGGAATATTTATCAGCATTTTTCGCGCAGTCGCTGAAATATCAATTCATGCTTCTGCACTTTGGAGTGATAGATACCAAAGACATGACCGCTGCTTGGAAGCAGGAGTTTAGGACTCAGTCTTGTCTCCTCTGTGGGTACAAACAAGAGTTACTTGTCCATGTGTTTTGTGCATTCCCGGCGTTGGCCCAACAAAGGAAAATATACCTGAAACAAATTTATATGGCCCTTGGTATACGCTCATGTAGGCCAGCAATCATCAGCTGGTTAAGTGGCTGTTCAATTCCTCTTGCTTGTCAGGGGACTAAGGTTATGGTTCTGACTTTTAAAAAAATTGTCAAATATTGTTGAAATGGTAGCGCAAAGCCAGGGTGGAAAGGGGTGCTGCCGTTTCTAATGTCCTCGGGTGCTTGGTGATGGGTAGGTATTTGGCCAAGCACAGGCAACAGAGCACGTTGTGGTATATCAAAGTTTAGTTGTAGGGTTAGTATCTATCATGTGGTGTCATCAAGTATTTGTAGATTTTAACTAAAGACTCAGGAACACAGCAACTTGTTATTCTGATTTGTGGGGATTACAGGACTGCTAATCAGGTCGTACTGCTATTGTATTCACATGGCTACAAGAGAGGTCTTGTCTTTAAGACCCCACATTTGAACCCTTTTTAAAGACAAGTTTTAAGCGTTCGGACCAGTGGTGGGGCCAATCCACTGCGAAAGTGAGAAGTCTAGAGGTATTTCGAATACTATTGGGTGCGCTTTTATTTTAATTTTATTTTTTTGTAGTTGACTGTTTTTTAACCATTGCTAAAGAGTTTGTGGGCATTTATTAGCCCAACAATGTGGTGTGTTTTAAATTGACGTTGGTTTTAAATAACTATGCTAATGAACTTACTTACTTACATCCACAAATAAAACCAGAATGCAGGGTATTACGTTAAATACAGAATGTTTATTGTATACAATTAGAAGTAGCATTTCTGTTTAAATTATTTCTTGCATTAGAATTTGAAACATATGTTGACTGTGTTGGTGATGCCTATTCAAATACTTATAGTGTCAGAACCACTGGCTGAAATTTTTCACTTAATTTTGTCCCCCAGAACCTGCATTTCTCCTGTCCCCCTACTTTCTCAGCTTTGAAAGATAGCACACAGTTAGTAGTGACAATACCTTTATGCTAGGTTGATAAAAGGTAGCCTGCGTGTCAATAGGCTTTCTTCTGAATCCGCACCATGGTGGAAAAACTATCTTACAATAACTATAGAAGCAATCATGACTAAACCTTTAAAATCAGACAATTGTTTACAACAAACCCCTGTTTAATAAACCATGGCTTTGCTATGATGTTATATAAAGGTATTGCTTCTACAACATTTGATGATTTTACAGCTATGTCTTATAAGGCCATCTTTGATGAATGGGAGTATAATGTCTGAGTACTCCATAGTACCATTCCTGACCACTCAGTTTTCTTCTACAAGTATCAATTATCTGTCTCAGAGCTCTAATTGGTTGACTTTGGAACTCTGACTGTGTAATGTAGGTGTAGATAAACTTACAATGTTCACTTAACCTTTTACCTGTTGAGTTGTCATGAACCAGGCTACTATACTTAACACAAACTATCTCTGGATACAAGTTCTTATTGGATTGGTCAGCCATAGGACATAGAGAGGGAAACACTTGACCTTCATATGCAGAGCCAAACTTCTGTTGATCCTGAGCTAATTAACTACTTGATGTGATTTGTATTTCTGATTTATTCTCCCCTCCTAGTTTGATTAAAGTCATGTTTAATTATTTTGTATACCCGATTTATCTACACCACTTTTACCACTTTTTAAGGGAGTTGACTTTTGACTATTAGTTGAATTTGAGGCTGCAATTCTTGTAGCAGTTAGCTTTCCACAGTTATGGTCATTAGCTATTGTGCAGTTGCAATACCTCTTTTTCTTGTTTGGGTGACATGTTTTGTGGACCAATACAATTTGTTCTTAGTGTGATGTCTAACTATGGCTGTCCTGACAAACTTTAACAGAGGAAAAGCATTCGCTATATATTTTATCATGGAGATTTCGATACATTACACACCAAAATCTGCATTTTATTTCCCACAAACTTGAAATAGGTGCTATTTATTGACCCTATACATAACCTACTCTGTTGTATTGTTATTTATCCAGTGCAATAAATAGCACAGGTACTCATAATCAGGGTCACAGTGAAGTATGGAGTGCTTTTTGTTCTAATAAATGAGCCTATATTGCAATTTTTTCAATATCAATGCTAACGCGTCCCTTTATGATAATTTATTACACATTGGGACTCGTTTTAGGCCAATGCATCTTTTGACCCAGTTGAGAGACACCTTAGGACGAGATAGCTAATCAATATGTCAATCAATACGTCAATAATGTCATCAATATTTATTAACACAATGCATTTCACTTTATTCAAAGACATTAATCGATTCAAGACACCACCATGACCTTGCAGTCATGAATAACCACACCAGTTTAGTAGATTTTTATGAAATGTATTCCCTATTTCTTACAATTCTAAAAGCAGATGCGTTAATCTCAAAACCAAGAAACAAAACAGCATAGTCACGATATGGCAACTTTGATAAGATTTCATTAAGGCAAGAATCGCAAACATCAGAACATAACACGGCGTGTACATAGATCAACTTTAGCAGAGTATCATCAACGTGTCAGTTCAACAAAGCATAGTTTCAGTCGTTTGTCTATTTGCGTCAATTTTAGTGAACCCCTGTCCTAACCACTGATTAGCATTAGCATGTTGGGCTTCATGCAAAACAATTTAGAACACCAATTTGGAAAACATCTAGCTATGGTCCCTGTCAAAAGTAAGCAGTTGGTACCTAGAAAGGAAAAGCAAACAGACAAATCACAATATCATTGTCATTGTTACCCTCCAAGGTTTAGGTCAACCCTCAGGTTCGGTCTTCGTCTTCAGGACATCAGTTGATTCACCATCAGTCAGAACTCAGCTCTGGGGCAAAAGGGGCACTTCCCTTCATTAGGAGGCAAAGTGTAAAATGGGCAAATCTAAGGAAAAGGATGGTTCTAAGAAAATCAGCAAAGTCACCAAACACAGTGACAAAGTTTCTGGATAAAATCAATAGCATTCCTCAACCCACCTAAATGTCTCCCAGTGTCATGGGTTTTTATCCCTTTTTCGTAGTACATTCCCCTAAAATTTCATTGGTTTACGGTTATACCCCACTATCTTTACCCTATTAGGAAACGGATTATGTCATTGATCTTTCACCCCATATTATTTTACAGACATTTTATTGGTCCATGTGATTGACGCCTTCGGAGGTAGCACGTCCGGTATGATTTTATCCTTCTGTAATTCTTTGCACATCTTTTGGTCAGTAGCTCCATTGTCTTCACTGGTTTAAACGACCTTGTACATTACACTAATTTACACTGTTGCATTTTAGCTAGCACTCTCCTACAAGCAATATGAATTTCATGAGAACGGATCCACTATGGTTAAATTCAGCTTCTAGTTTGGAGAAAAACAAGAGGTCATGTCCTTTTGCGAGTCAGCACACTGCACGTTAGGAAAAATAAATTTGATATGAGAGCCAGGCAGCAAAGCTTCGGCTCATGCTAACTTAAGGCCTACAGGATTCATTTAGATTTACTGTAATAACATAATCATTAGTAATTAGTACAAAACCACACTTTAATATCATATTTTTATCAATATTAGTCATCTTTATTAGTCCTCGTATACATTGGCGGGCACTCCCCGTGGTCACTTTTCAAGTGCACGTTTAAGCAAAATGTATTAATACAATTTCTATGCGGCATTATCACACATTAGTTCATAAATATTTCATGTTAATATAGATTATATAAGCTACGCTCTCTCAGTCCCTCTCTGATGACGTTCGTCATCACATAAACCTTTCACTTTTGACCTTTCACTTTTAATATTTCACTTTGCGCATAATGTGCATTTCAACATCTTGTCCTTTGTGTGAGCTCTCCCAAATTTCATTAAACATTTTCTCGCTTTCATGTTCTTTATTCTTCTTGCTACGATTGGTCCAATTTCTTTTAATTCTTTCATGAATTTTGCATGCTCCCCATAAACTTAATAAACAGATTAGAACAATTAATAGACACCCTAATATTTTTGCAAGAACCCCGTTCCAAATATTACTAAACCAGCTCCCTACTCTGGCAATTCCTTTTCCAACTTTCTCCCAAACTCCAGGTTCCTTTAAATCTTTCAAATATGCACTATCTTTAGTTAAGTTAGTTAGCATACCTCTAATCTTTTTACTATTATCCGGTATAAATGAGCAACAATGATGCTCGTTGAGCTTCTTGCAGACTCCGCCGCTCTTTGCTTAAAGAATGTCTAGAGAAAGCCAATTTTGAAGAGTCATAGCTCTTTCCGCAGCAAGTTCAGTATCCATCAGAAGTATAGCCTCTGTAAAAGTTGTCAGCATGTTATCCACAATAGTAGACAACTTTCAAATCTTTGTGGAGTTTAAGATAACCCCCACTGAAGGAATTATGGCTCCAAATATGTCACCAATGACAGCAGCCGCTGTCTCTCTCTTTTGTCTAGCATGTTGTAATTCAGACATTTTAGGTATTTGTTTTAAGTTATCAATCTGGTAAATCTTTGGGAAAACTATCCCCAAATAACATGTCCCATACCATCTCTTAGGGAGACGGTAATAAGCATTAAGTCCACATATATATTAGATCCCAGGGATCGCTGGATCCAGTCCATTTAACGTGAATGTCCACTTACTCTGAAACAAAAACACATGCCTGCATTCACTCGTTCCCACAAATAAAATGTCATGATCAGATTTTGGCCTATATATACAAAGTCTTCCTACATGTAGTGCTTCTATAGCTAATTTGCCTTGCGTTTTTGTTGCAGTATAAGCATAATCATTTGTATATGTGCGTTTCTCTAGCCCCTTTTCTAATCTTTCCTTCAGTGCTTTGCGTCTATCTTCAGTGTGATCTAAAAAGCTTTTCTCCACAGGTGTTAATAAGCAGGTTAGATTGTTGCGGCGTGCATAAGCTGTCCCAAATGTCAGTGTTGGTTCAAAGAAACCTCTAACTAATTTTATACTATGCTCCTTAGCTATCTTATTCAGAAACTCAATCACAGGCACAAAGGAAAACACTACATCTAAATTAGAATAAAAATATTGCACATGTTCCTGGTCATAGAATCTTGTTAGTAGCAGACTACAGTTTATCCCGTAAGTTAAAGGAAGACTATGATATGTGACCCCCTCCTGCACTGACGAAGGAATCTTTGTACACACATAACAGTTTCTCGCATCCATCGTATCAACATACTCATTCAGCAAGCGATTGAAGACATTAGTGGAGAGTTCCCCCTTTGAATTAGTTCCCTCATGCAAGTGTTGTGTATCTTGCTCAAACTTTTCCCACGGTGTTAGTGTAGCAGTTTCAGGTTTTGAAGCATTGTTAGTCGCTTTCTTATCCAACCACGGCATTCCCACAATCACACCCACAATTATTATTGCACACACAATACCCAATATAACACTTAAGCAACCACACACTTTACCCTTTTTGCTACTACTTCTATTGCAAGCCATGGTCTGTAAAGAATCAGATAGCAGAATAACTCGAAGCAAACAATAAACTTTAAAGACAATTTAAAAGGTCTTTTTTTTTTTTTTCTTCTCAAAGTCTCTCTTTCTCTCTGCATATATTTACAGCGTTTTGCTCACCCCAGGACCCTTTTGTCAAATCAGGTTAGCAGATTGTCATATTCGGTTTTTCAAAGTCAATTCATGTTCAAGTGTCACATCCGGTAATTTGTAGGTCTCTTTTCTCAGTTATCAGCTTTCAATTTCAATTTTAACACAGTCTCTTGTTTAAGGTGGTTTCAGGTACCGTAGTATTGGCCTGGTACTTCTCGATCAAAGCAAAACGCTAAGAATTCTTGTTGCCACTCAGATGTCGTTGCATATGCCCATTCAGGACCTGCGTACCTTCTATTTGCAACTCTTTTTCTTTTCAGCCTGCATTCACTCTGCAGCTCTCCTTGACTTAGATCCTCCCTTCTGGTTGTGTCGATTTCTTCCTCTATTGTCTCACCTGGGACAATCTTTTCCCTTGCAGCTTGTTTCTTTGGCCAGTTATCACCTTTATGTGTTTTCTTCCTACTTGGCCTTTCAGGACGCTGAACAACACCCTCCTCTTGTACTATGGTGTTTTCTCTTGATGGACCTGCAACTGGCTCAGGAGACGCCGGTGTGCTTTGACTTTCCTCTATTATTTCCCCTTCTTCCTCAGGATCTGTAACGGGTTCAAGCTCTAACCCGTATCTGTCTACTTCTGGGAGAACCTCTCCTTGTCTTGGTTCTCATGCTGCCTCTACTGAGATAGGCTCACCGTCACCTCTCTCGAACTCGTTTACTGCTTGAGGGACTAAGCCATCCTCAGTGGGCTCTCCTGCAGTCTCAGCTTCCCATAGAATACTCTCCGGCCCTGTCACCTCTGGAGCTGTTGTTTCGGGTGCTTCAAGTTCCTCATCAGTCGGACATGTCACCTTCTTCGTGTGACTGGCATGTATCCAGTTTGGAACACCTGCACATTTCACAGCAGTGGTTGTTGTCAGCATTACTTGATATGGCCCCTTCCAGCGCGGCTCCAAACACGATTTCCTCACATGCTTCTTGACAACCACTCAGTCACCGGTTTGCAGGTTGTGACCTGGATCACTGATCGGTGGCAATGTGTTGGCCTCCACATGGTGGGAAAAAGAGCAGACCACATCAGCCAAACCTTTGCAGTAGTCCAACACCATATCATCTGTGATATTCACAAGAGCATTTGCAGGTACTGCGGGCAACCTCATAGCTCTGCCCATGAGGATCTCATGGGGAGATAGTCCTGTCTTCTTATCGGGTGTGTTTCTCATTGACATTAGCACTGAAGGCAATGCATCTGGCAATTTCATATTGGTAGCTGCACACATTTTTGCCATTCTCGACTTCAAGGTACCATTCATCTGTTCCACTAGTCCTGATGCTTCGGGCGGTAGCTACAATGCAGCTACTGTTCAATGTCTAATGCAGCACACAAGAGCTTTATCACCTCATTGTCAAAATGTCTGCCCCTATCTGATTCTAAAGAGACCAGAAATCCGAACCTGGGTATTAGCTCTCTAAGCAACAGCTTTGCATCTGTGAGACTGTCATTTCTACGTGTAAGATAGGCTTCAATCCAATGACTGAAAACACACACAATCACCAACATATACCTCAAGCCTCCACACACAGGCATCTCAACAAAATCCATCTGCATCTTGCTAAATGGACCTCCAGCTCTCCCTATGTGGCTCAAAGTGACCACATTTCCTTTCCCTGCATTCATCTGTTGACAGATGATGCACCTGTGACAGGTAACCTCTGCGGCTTGTCTGAATTTTGGATTGAACCAGTCAATTTTGAATAATCTGATCACTGCGTCTCTCCCAAGGTGTGCCTGACCATAATACAACCTTGCAAACTGTGACAAAAGACTGTTGGGCAAAACCAGTTTCCCCTCCTCTGAGACCCACAAGTTGTCAGCTCTTTGTACACATTGCATTCTCTGCCAGGAGCGTTTTTCCGCCCTGCTAGCAAGACCCTGCAGTGATTTTAAGTCATCGAATGTGTGGACAACTCTTAATGCAAAGTTCAAACATGACTCATTTTCAGTTTGCGGTAACAATTCCCACTGATCCTTGAACGATATACAGTTTAATGCGCAAAACCTTGCGACTTGATCTGTATAGCGTTTCCCATGGACACAAAATCTTGCGACTTAACATGAGCATTGCATTTCACCACGGCAATTTCAAGAGGTGACTGAATCGCATGCAACAAATCTTTAATCTGTTCGCCATTTTTCACTGGAGAACCAGAAGAGATCATGAAACCTCTCTGTGACCATAATTGACCAAAATCATGTACAATGCTAAATCCATATCTGCTGTCAGTATAGGTAGTGACTTTCAGATTTTCAGCTGCGTGGCATGCCATAGTAAGGGCAATTAATTCAGCCACTTGTGCGGAATATACTCTTTCGAGCCAGGAAGCTTCTATAATACCAGCTATTGTACACACAGCATAACCGGCTCTTAGTATTCCAACTGAGTCTCTCAAACATGATCCATCAACAAACATAATGCAGTCATTTTCCTTAACTGCGTATCTTTAATGTCAGGTCTGGGTTTGGTACATAGTTCTGTTACCTCAAGACAGTCATGCTCCTCTTCCTCTTCATTATTAATCTCAGTATTTTCAACAGGAAGTAGAGTTGCCGGGTTCAATACAGTACATCTCTTTAATGAGACATTAGGCAACCTCAAAATAATTGTCTCATATCGGATAAGTCGGGCATTTGTCATGTGCTGAGTCTTAGTTCGAGTCAACAGAATTTCAACTGAATGTGAAACCATTACTATTAAGGGATGTCCCATCACTATGCCTTCACACTGTGTGAGGCTTTGACCAACTGCTGCAACTGCGCACAAACAACCCAGTAAGGCTGCTGTGACTGGGTCCAAGGTAGCTGAAAAATATGCTGCAGGACGGTTTGCACCTCCATGGACCTGTGTCAAAACAGACAAATAACAAGCATCACGTTCATGACAAAACAGTAGAAAAGGCTTTGTGTAATCAGGCATAAATAAAGCTGGTGCCCTGCACATGCACTCTCTCAATTCCATGAATGACTCAAGCTCTTCCTCGGACAAGACTATGGTATACGGTTCATCCTTAGTTTCCTTGCCTGTCAACTTTATCAACGGTTTAGAGATAATCGAAAAGTAAGGAATCCATTGGCGGCAGTAGCCCACCATTCCCAAAAACATCCTGACATCTCTCTTTGTTGTCGGGGGGTTCATCTGTAGTATGGCTGTCACCCTTTCTTTTGATATTCTCCTGGACCCCTCTCAATCAAGTGTCCTAAGTATTTCACCACTTTTTGACAGTACTGCAACTTCTTTGGGGACATCTTATGTCCGTTCCTTCCCAAATGGTTTAGTAAGGCAATTGTGTCATACCTGCAGTCGTCTTTTGTTCTGGACGCAATCAGCAAGTCGTCAATGTATTGTACTAGAGTCAAACTGAAAGGCAGTACTAAGGACTCAAAATCCTTTTTCAATATCTGATTAAAGATGGACGGTGACTCAGAAAATCCTTGAGGAATTCTGCACCAACTGTACAGCTTATCCAGGAATTTGAAACTGAATAAAAATTGGCTGTCCTCATGAAGAGGCACCGAAAAGAACACTTGTGACAGGTGTACAACTGTGAACCACTCTGCATCACACGGAACCTGAAACATAATCACTGCTGGGTTTGGTACTATGGGGCAACATTTTACCACAATCTCATTTATTTTTCTCAAATCCTGCACAATTCGAACCTTTCCACAAGGCTTTTTCAAACCCATTATTGGTGAATTATATGGACTGCTCAATACCTCTTTCAGAACTCCTTGCTTTACAAAGTCTGCAATTATCTGCAACACCTGAATAAGGACATCTTGTGCCATGTGGTACTGCGGCACCTGGGGAAACACTGCATTCGGCTTAATCTGTACTTTGACCGGTTCTACTCCTTTTATCAGTCCCACTTCCTTTCCCGTTAAGTCCCACACTTTCTCTGTCACTGTTCCCTGTAACTCAGCTGGTAAGTCAGTCACTGTAAGCATCGAGAATAAGGCTATCAACGGGTAATCCTCATTTGCGGTCTCCATCTCTAACTCTGAGAATTAAACATCATCATCCCCTTCATCATCACTGTTTTTCTGCACCTCAATTCCATCATTAGAACAGGTAATTGAACATTTCATTTTGCACAGTAAGTCTCTTCACAGTAGGAACACAGGACTTGAATTGCAGACTACAAACGTATGCAGTCCCTGAAAGTTTCCAATCTCAACCTGAACTGGATCGGTAATTGGGTTTGTCAAATACTGGTTTGCTACTCCTACCACCCTTATACTACGCCCTGAAAGTGGCAATTTCGGAACCTCTTCACTTCTAACTGTAGAGCGTGTAGCTCCCGTGTCAACCAAGAATGAAACCTTGTGACCCATTACCTTTCCCTCTACATAGGGTCCCCTCTGACCTACTTCTAAGGATGCTGCAAGCCGGCACTCCTCACTGTCTGAACTATCATCCGACCATTCATCATTCATTCCATCTTCACCACGTAATGGGAACTGCTGTACTGTATTATTTTGACTTATCACTTGACCTGTGACCTGCTGAGGAAGCATCACCTGTTGCTGTCCCATTGGAGCTAATGGCAACTGCATTTGCTTTCTAGGTATCATAGGAACCTGCTGTTGTACCTGCTGCATTTGTGCTGTTGAACACGCAGCATTTGCATTTGCTGCATGGGCTGTAACCACTGCATCTGTACCATGTTATTTTGGAAGTTCTGATTTTGACCTCTCATTTTTGGGCCTCTCACATTTTGAAATGTACCGACATCAGTGCTTTGTTGAACGACACCATCATGCACCAAATTCAGGCATTCCCGCTTCCAATGCCCCACGCCCCCGCACGCGTGACATGGTGACATCTTTTTCATCCCTTGTACGTCATTTTGAACCATAACAGTATTCAAGTCTGGACCACGATTTACAAAACCTCGACATCGGCCTCTCGGTTGCGCCTGAAACACGTTATTCCCTTGCGGTTGCTGTTGTACCATCTGCTGGATTCAATTCCCTTGCATACCTGCCTGTGTTGCCCTTATCTGCATCACTTTCTCCTTCAATTTTCTCTGCTTCAGCTCAATCTCGTCACTACAGTATTTTGCATACTGCAACACCTCATTAATCAGCTTTGCTTGCCAACAGATCAAATTATTCTTAATCATCTGGCTAACCTCTGGTCTCAGCCCTTCAACAAATCTGAACACAAGATGGTTCATGTCTTTCGGCTCAATAGTTTCAGTGCCACTTTAATGCTTGAACGCTTTCAACAACCTCTCATAATAGGCATGGATAGACTCTTTAACCTCCTGTGAGGTCCGGTCGATTTTCTGCCAATCAGTCACTTTCGGCGACACCTTTTGCTTCAAAAACTCAATCACTTTATGATAATACTTCATCACCTCCTCAGATGGTGCTCCGGTCACCTTGTCCCTTGCCGGCTCCTGTGTCGGCCAGTCCACACCTCTCTTACACTCAAGCCATAAGTCAGGTGGAACAATGATCTCAAACAAAGTATTCAAGTCTTCCCAGAGACACTTCGCAAGTTTCACAAACCTGTCTGTCTGCTGATACCATTCTATCGGCTTCTCCCTCAACCTGGGATAATCATTTGTGAAAGACAGAGGCCCTCATTCTAACCCCGCCGGGGCCAGGGTCGGCGGGAGCACCGCCGACAGACCGGCGGTGCCCCGCAGGGCATTCTGACCGCGGCGGTTTGGCCGCGGTCAGAAAGGGTAAACCGGCGGTCTCCCGCCGGTTTACCGCTGCCCTTAGAATCCCCCATGGCGGCGCAGCTTGCTGCGCCGCCATGGGGGATTCTGACACCCCCTACCGCCATCCTGTTCCTGGCGGTTCGCCCGCCAGGAACAGGATGGCGGTAGGGGGTGCCGCAGGGGCCCCCGTAAGAGGGCCCCACAAAGTATTTCAGTGTCTGCCTAGCAGACACTGAAATACGCGACGGGTGCAACTGCACCCGTCGCACCTTCCCACTCCGCCGGCTCAATTCTGAGCCGGCATCTTAGTGGGAAGGTTGATTTGCCCTGGGCTGGCGGGCGGCCTTTTGGCGGCCGCCCGCCAGCCCAGGGCAAATCCCAAAATACCCTCAGCGGTCTTTCGACCGCGGAGCGGTATTTTGGTGGGGGAACTTCGGCGGGCGGCCTCCGCCGCCCGCCGAAGTTAGAATCACCCCCAGAATGTCTCCCCTAGTCCACGGTACATGGACTAGAACCCCTCCAGCTGTTTCTCTCATCGGTAACATCTTTACTGTCTCAGTATCCGGTGAAGCTATAATTGAACTTGATCCCAGACTATCACTTTTCTCCTTATCTTTTTTCTTTGCCCATCTGCCTTGCCACTTTTCTAGGGTCCCCAGATCTGCGCACTCTGCAGTATTTCTTTAAGATGCGCTTTTATTCCGGCTGACCTCATGTGGTCAAAATCTTTAGAGTCGAAGTCTAATCTGTAACTCCTTTTCAAATGTTTAGTATTCTCAATGTCAATATTGTATTTGTCTGCTAGGTTCGCCAACCTCTGATGCACTTTGCCCACTTCTTTAGTGATTTTGGGGCACAAATATCTCAATTCTGCTTCTGTGTATGATTCTAATCTGTTTACCCCTATTGTCCCTTCCACCAGTTCAGCAGCTTCCACACCCAGTCTTACAAAGTTTAGGTAGTCATCCTTCCCAGATTTTTCTGCCTTCTCTGCAGTTACTGCAGTCTTTTATGAAGCGTAAGTTTTTTCTAACCACTCATTTAATTGTTGCACAGAGAAACCTTGCAACAAAATATTCCCTGCATGCATCATTGGCGACTGTGAAGCATTCGTACTTATTGTCTGTGGGGTTAGCACACCTAGCCCTGCCTGTCTCATTGCCTCCAAAGGTGTTTCAACCGGGCTACGGTCTAGCAGGGACCATGGTCCTTCAACTGATTGCTCTCCCGAGGCCATTAACTGGGGAGTTCCAATAGACCCTCCTCTTATTGCATCTTGGGTCATTACTCTCTGATCACACATACCAGGCTTACCTTGCGCATACAATGGCACTGGTAGACTGACAGTAATTGGTAATGATATGGCGGCTGGTGTCTGACCTGGTCCCAAACCCCGCGGAGCAGTAACTCCCAGAGCTTGACTCACTCAGGCTGGGGCAGGTACTAATGGAGGTCCTGCTGCTGGACTATACCCTGGTATCAGCTGTTGCTGCGGCTGAGGCAGCAATTGTGGAGTTGGCTCAATCTGCACTAACCTCGATTTTGTATATATCGGGTCAGGCGGCACTATCAGATTCATAGTAGTCTCTAGTACTGGGACGTCTGGATAGATTCTCTGTATCTGCGGTGGAGGTTGCAACTGTATCTGCATGCCTGGCGCAGTGGGTACAATGACACCATTCTGTATCAATCCTGTATCACTAGTCTGTACTGTATCAGTAACTCCCTTCTCCTGCGTCTGTTTCCCAGGACCCGCACTGGTACTCTGGGCATTGTCGTCTACTGCATAAGGTGGCGGACGACCATGTAATAACTGATTAAGAAACTCTTCATCGTCTGAGTCATCT
This sequence comes from Pleurodeles waltl, assembly GCF_031143425.1. Taxonomy (NCBI): domain Eukaryota; kingdom Metazoa; phylum Chordata; class Amphibia; order Caudata; family Salamandridae; genus Pleurodeles; species Pleurodeles waltl. The sequence continues at coordinate 232,767,730 of NC_090448.1, read as the reverse complement.
TCTTCTATCCAAGACCTCTTAGTCTCTTTAGGCTTATTAGAGTCCTTGTCGGTCTTTCCCTGCGTCTCGTCTCCCTGTGTTATTGCTGGAAACAATTTGAGTCTGTCAACTATCCCCCGTCGCCACATTTTGCTCTCATTGTCCCACCTAGCCTCAGCTAAAGTCTTTTCTGCCTTCTTCATTCTTCTCCTGAATCTCTGCTGTCTTTGTTTAATAGCCATCAAATCCCAGACTGCTAATGCCTCATACTGGGCTGGCCTCGGAGGTGGCTTTTGTACACTTAACATCCACCTCAAATTTTCTAAAATCCTCGTATTGAACGTCCCGTGCTACGGAAACGCCAAACATCCCTCCTTTTCTTTCAATTTGCCCCACTGATTCATCCATGGGCAAGGCACGACACCCTTTTCCTCCATGACTATATAAGCTGGAGTACCCTCAGGCGGTGTAGGCTCCCCTTCACTCGCTATAATGTATGCATCTCCTTTCAGAGCGCTCCTAAAAGCTTTGATAAAGTTAATCTTTGCGTCTTTTCTCTTGTCTATATTTAATCAGGAAGTGACTTTAATTCCCAAGACACTCTTCACCCACCTTTCTCAACCTATTGCCTCTCACGGATGGCTGCCAATCCGTGCGTAACCCCTCTCGGCAACTGACCTATCCCAGCGCGGCACCACTGACGTCACACTCACACACACTGCAGCTGACAAAGTCTTGCGGCTTGTCCGCCCCTCACTGGATTCACAGCAAACTAATGCAACATATTGCGAGCACCTTTAACAACTACAACAACGACTCAAATTTTCTGGTTTACTACAGGAAGGGTACACAACCGCTTCAGAACTTTACAGAGATTTCACTTGATGCCTCGGCCGCTACTCTCTCCTTCTCAGTTCCCACACCCGCAAGCAGAATTCGACCCGCAAATCCTACTCTCGACTTGTCAATGGTTCGTTCTAGTGCACTTTAGAACTTGCCAAATCTCCATCGAAGGTTTCATTCACACAATTGACACAAACTCGACTTGTCAACCACGCCCAATTGACCTAATTAAACCGCACAAATTACAACATAAACCCAAGTGTCTCCTACACTTGTTAATATACTCCGGAGTCTTAGACCACGACTGGTCCGTACAATGACAACCAACCATGTGGATAATTTTTGAGCACAAAGCGCCACACTCATATGAAGTACGCCGACTTCCCTACTCTCATACTGCGGAGTACACCCACTCCTACTAAAACAACATTTACCTGGCCTAAACACACATCATCTTCACAAATCACCTGCAAAAAATGCATAAGCTGAGCAAGCGCAAATCCTACACCACACGTGCTAAGACGGCAAGAACATTCCCAACTCACTGAGGCAGGCTCCGAGATCCCGGGAAAGTCATGAGGAATTTGGAAACACATCATATCTCCAATTTGCATTATCTCAGAAAAACAATTTAAACAATAATTCTCCGTCCTAGGGCCCAAAGGGCCAAACCGTCGCTCTGCTACCAGAACTGCTAACGTGTCCCTTTTTGATAATTTATTACACGTTAGGACTCGTTTTAGGCCAATGAATCTTTTGACCCAGTTGAGAGACACCTTAGGACGAGATAGCTAATCAATATGTCAATCAATACGTCAATAATGTCATCAATATTTATTACCACAATGCATTTCACTTTAGTCAAAGACATTAATCGATTCAAGACACCACCATGACCTTGCAGTCATGAATAACCACGCCAGTTTAGTAGATTTTTACAAATGTTATTCCCTACTTATTACAATTCTAAAAGCAGATGCGTTAATCTCAAAACCAAGAAACAAAATAGCAGAGTCACGATATGGCAACTTTGATAAGATTTCATTAAGGAAAGAATCGCAAACATCAGAACATAACACGGCGTGTACATAGATCAACTTTAGCAGAGTATCATCAACGCGTCAGTTCAACAAAGCATAGTTTCAGTTGTTTGTCTATTTGCGTCAATTTTAGTGAACCCCTGTCCTAACCACTGATTAGCATTAGCATGTTGGGCTTCATGCAAAACAATTTAGAACACCAATTTGGAAAACATCTAGCTACGGTCTCTGTCAAAAGTAAGCAGTTGGTACCTAGAATGGAAAAGCAAACAGACACATCACAATATCATTGTCATTGTTACCCTCCAAGGTTTAGGTCAGCGCTCAGGTTCAGTCTTCGTCTTCAGGACATCAGTTGATTCACCATCAGTCAGAACTCAGCTCTTGGGCAAAAGGGGCACTTCTCTCATAAGGAGGCAAAGTGTAAAATGGGCAAATCTAAGGAAAAGGATGGTTCTAAGAAAATCAGCAAAGTCACCAAACAGAGTGACAAAGTTTCTGGATAAAATCAATAGCATTCCCTAACCCACCTAAATGTCTCCCCGTGTTATGGGTTTTTATCCATTTTTCGTAGTACATTCCCGTAAAATTTCATTGGTTTACGGTTATACCTCACTATCTTTACCCTATTAGAAAACAGATTATGTCATTACTCTTTCAACCCATATTATTTTACAGACATTTTATTGGTCCATGTGATTGACGCCTTCAGAGGTAGCACGTCCGGCATGATTTCATCCTTCTGTAATTCTTTGCACATCTTTTGGTCAGTAGCTCCATTGTCTTCACCGGTTTAAACGACCTGGTACATTACACTAATTTACACTGTTGCATTTTAGCTAGCACTCTCCAACAAGCAATATGAATTTCATGAGAACGGATCCACTATGGTTACATTCAGCTTCTAGTTTGGAGAAAAACAAGAGGTCATGTCCTTTTGCGAGTCAGCACACTGCACGTTAGGAAAAATACATTTGATATGAGAGCCAGGCAGCAAAGCTTCGGCTCATGCTAACTTAAGGCCTACAGGATTCATTTAGCTTTACTGTAATAACATAATCATTAGTAATTAGTACAAAACCACACTTTAATATCATATTTTTATCAATATTAGTCACCTTCATTAGTCCTCGTATACATTGGCGGCCACTCCCCGTGGTCACTTTTCAAGTGCACGTTTAAGCAAAATGTATTAGTACAATTTCTATGCGGCATTATCACACATTAGTTCATAAATATTTCATGTTAATATAGATTATATAAGCTACGCTCTCTCATCAATTTTTTGCTTTGGCCAAGGTGCCCAATGTTTTAGTCAATACATGGAATCTGGCCAGGAGCCCTCTACTGATTTTGTGTTAGACTTGGATAACATTTTCTTTAAACACATGTCATCCTGTTCAATGTTCTGCATTTTTCATTATGCTTGCCCTGCAAAAATTCTGAAATTACATCAAGTTGTGTGATCTGGCCACCAATATGGAAAAACATGAACACAGGATCAACATGAACAGGGCACAATTGATTGCTCTTGATATTTTGTGAAATTCAGCCCTTTTTTTACACAAAATGTGTCCTTGTGCACACATTTGACACTAAAATATAGTAAAAAATACCAGATTTCACCTCTCACATATTTTCCCCAAACATTTGCATGGTACCCAAATGAAATTACGTCAGTTTTGACATCCGTATGTTTTTATTTTTTGCTCTAGAGATAAACTTGGCCTCTTAACATTTGCTCACCTTTTCTCTAATGCAGTCAGTTGAGTAGGTGATAAGCTACATTCCACTTTTGATTGCCTCATTTCCATTCAATAAATAGAGCTCAACAGAGATACTTTTGCACAGCACCCTTGCCTTCGGTTGTTGTTAGAAATGGGGTCTTTGGTTGGCTGTCAGGTTACCCCTGTCCAAGCAAGGACCCTCACTCTAGTCAGGGTAAAAGAGAATCACCCTCAGCTAACCCCTGTTTACCCCCTTGATAGCTTGGCACGAGCGGTAGGCTTAACATCAGAGTGCTAGGTGTAAAGTAGTTGTACCAACACAAACAGTAACTTAATGAAAACACTACAAAATGACACAACACAGGTTTGTAAAAATAGGAAATATTTATCTAAACAAAACAAGACCAAAACGACAAAAATCCACAATACACAAGTCAAGTTATCATTTAAAAAGCAAAAAGAGTCTTCATGTAGTTTTAAATACACACTAACATTATTAGCGTGAAAATGTACCTGTAGCGCGTCAAAAATAACCCCACTCGGACGAGTGTGTCAAAAAGGGCTTGCAATGCGTCGATTTCACTCACGAGCGAGACCTTTTGTCGGGTCAGGGCACGTCGTTTCTTCTCCCCGCAGAAGAGCGATGCATCGATCTGGTCAGCACTCTCGGGTCCGGGCAGCCCTTGTGTTGTTTTTACACGCCCAGTGGTGTTTGCGTCGGAACTCCAGCCGCACGATGATCCGAAAACCATGCAGCGTGGGTTGCGATTTCACCAGCCTCCGTAGCGATGCTGTGCGTAATTTCTCCAGCCCCGGGCGTCAATCTTTGGGTCACGTTGCAGGCGAGTGTCAATTTTGAGCCGCAAAGTCGTTTTTCCAGTCGCAGATCAGAGTTGCTTCGATCTTTTCCCCTCACAGCGTTCTGTACGTGGATTTCTTCCTCTTAGGCTGCCAGCTTACCCTTTCAGAGTTCCAGGAACTGGATGGGCACCACTTGGCAGAGTAGGAGTCTCTCCAGACACTCCAGGTGCTGGCGGAGTGAAGTCTTTGCTGTCCCTGAGACTTCAAACAACAGGAGGCAAGCTCTAAATCAAGCCCTTGGAGATCTTCACAAGATGGAAGGCACACAAAGTCCAGTCTTTGCCCTCTTACTCTGACAGAAGCAGCAACTGCAGGATAGCTCCACAAAGCACAGTCACAGGCAGCACAGCTCTTCTTCCTCAGCTCTTCAGCTCTTCTCCAGGCAGAGGTTCCTCTTGGTTTCCATAAGTATTCTAAAGTCTGTGGTTTTGGGTGCCCTTCTTATACCCATTTTCTCCTTTGAAGTAGGCCTACTTCAAAGCAAAGTCTCTCTTGAATGTGAAATCCTGCCTTGCCCAGGCCAGGCCCCAGACACTCACCAAGGGGTTGGAGACTGCATTGTGTGAGGGCAAGCACAGCCCTTTCAGGTGTGAGTGACCACTCCTCCCCTCCCTCCTAGCACAGATGGCTCATCAGGAAATGCAGACTACACCCTAGCTCTCTTTGTGTCACTGTCTAGTGTGAAATTTAACCAGCCCAACTGTCAAACTGACCCAGACAGGGCATCCACAACAGGCAGAGTCACAGAAATGATATAAGCAAGAAAATGCTCATATTCATAAAGTGGCATTTTCAAACACACAAACTTAAAATCAACTTTACGAAAAGATGTATTTTTTTAAGTTGTGAGCTCAGAGATCCCAAACTCCACATGTCCATCCACTCCCAAGGGAATCCACACTTTAATCAGATTTAAAGGTAGCCCCCATGTTAACCTATGAGAGGGACAGGCCTTACAACAGTGAAAAACGAATTTAACAATATTTCACTGTCAGGACATATAAAACACATTACTATATGTCCTACCCTAACCATACACAGCACCCTGCCCTTGGGGCTACCTGGGGCCTACCTTAGGGGTGCCTTACATGTAAGAAAAGGGAAGGTTTAGGCCTGGCAAGTGGGTACACTTGCCAAGTCGAATTACTGCACACACAGACACTGCAGTGGCAGGTCTGAGACATGATTACAGAGCTACTTATGTAGGTGGCACAACCAGTGCTGCAGGCCCACTAGCTGCATTTGGTTTACAGGCCCTAGGCACCTCTAGTGCACTGTACTACGGACTTATTAAATCAAATATGCCAATCATGGATAAGACAATTACATACACATGTTGTAAAGGAGCACTTGCACTTTAGCACTGGTTAGCAGTATTAAAGTGTCCAGAGTAACAAAAACAGCAAAATCAGAGTACAGACACATCAACAACCTGGGAAACAGAGGCAAAAAGTTAAGGGAGGCCACACCAAGGATGAAAAGTCTAACAGTTGTGTTTCCCCTTGATATGCATCATCCAATAGAAATATGTCCATGTTGGATTTTTTTTTAAAATGAGTCATAGATTGAAAACGCTCCACCACCCCCCAGAATGTGATGAGGGGCCCTTTAGGCTGATATATCTTAGAGAAATTCAATGGCTATGTGCTTGCTGATTAAGCGACCCTCTTGAAGGGTAAGAGTCCCATGGAGGGTTGGGGGCCCCACTGCACCCCCTCCCCGCCCCGCCGGGGCGGCAGAGGCTAATGGTTATTGGCATTACTTGTAAATCACTCTCCTCGGTATTTAAGTCCTGTGTGTTTGATTATGTAACTGGTGAAGCGTTCCACATACCTCAAATAATAAATCAGTGTCGAATTTGAAATTGCTATTGACGCTGTGTTTTGGTCAAATTTACTTTCCTTAGCAGCCGAACATAGGCACATGCTCGATTTGTTTGTTCGCAGCTTTTCAGAGGTGGTTTCAAAACTCAACCAAACAAATATCTTGCAGCGACACCCTCAGGCAAATCCCATCTAAGTGGCATTTGGCGCACTTTGTGCTTGTGCGCAGATACCCTGCGTTAAGTCAGGAAACCAGCATGTTTGTACTCAAGGGTTGAGGGCATAATCGCCAGAGAGGGCAGAGCTTAATTGTACCTGATTCCTGATCCAAGGCTGTAAGGCCGTGGCTTCTGGCAGAGCGTCGCCTGCAAACAACTGCAGTGAATGACACACTCTCTTAATGTTATTAAAAAGCACAGCACAGTGAAGTCAAGTTCTCTAAATCGCAGTTTCATCAAGGGAACAAGTAGGTTAAAGAAAGTTTGGTTTCATTGTGATTGCAGAGGTCGCAAGCAACTTTTCAGGGGTCGCAAGCTGCAGGTAGGAGTTGTAGCTGCGGCCCTTGACAACCCCTTAAAGACACCCATGCTTTCTCTGCCTCCTTTTCCTCCGTTTGTGTTTCTCCCTCTCTTGCTCTCGGAAATACCTGATGAGGTAAAATCAGTGAAGTCTCCAAAAATGTATGGCGGTGGTCCCCACCTGCAACCTAAGGGTAAAATTAAGCACTGAGGTTGGGTGATATGCCAAACGTTATACTCCCAGATATTGAAGTCACCACTTAAGAAGGGACTCTCACAGACAATGAGTAGAGGGACAATGAATTCCCTGAATTCGGAGTGGAAGTTAAGTTTTCTGCCAGAAAGGTAGTATTTAGTCACAAGAGTGAAAGGGATGCCCTTGGGACCTTTCAGCCGGAGACTAGAGCTTCAAGCAACACATAGGGAAAAGTTAATTCCAGGCACTAGAGTATGAATTGGTATTTGATGTGGAGTAAATCATCAATTCTTTTTACATGATGTTGTTGGTCTAGTTCCTTTGTGATAAGCACAACTCTAACAATTATCAAATATGTAAATCATGAAAATATTTTCACGCTCAATGGCTGTCTTTTTTAATTTCCGTGTATCCATTTGCCACACATTTTTACTCAGCAACCGTTTGAATTTGTCAGCAGTTATGTAAAGCAGACTGAAAAACCTGATGGTAAAATACATGGTTCTCCACCATAGCCCTATCTATATACGTTCCATACTGACAGTCATTATTAAGCTGGAATCAATAATCATACTTTATTTTCCAGCATCACCCCTTCTGCTCTAAAGAAAACAGGAAGAAGCAAATAGTGAATCAGTTTAAAAAAACATCCAAAGGATGTTAAACATGAATTGGGCGTTTCAGCTCAGGTCTACATTTTCAAGGACAGACATAAAGAATGTCTTTTTAAAAAGTAAATCAGAATTGAGGGAGCAACTAGGGCCAGATGTAGAGTTGATGAGAAAAACACACTCCTTTGGGTATGAACTACTGACTGGTAAAAAAAAAAAAAAGACTCACAGAATTTTCTCCACAATGCAGATAGTATGTGTGAGGATTTTTTGTAAGCAAACAAACTAGTGCGTAGAAGACATATTATAGAATACATAATTTTAAAACCTAATGAAAATGCCCCTTCTACCATAGCCCCGCAATCACAAAGTATAATCACTTGAGAACAAGGTTACATGAAGAAATGGGTGACTTGATTTCTATATATAAGCACTACCATAGAAGTTGTACCAATCTTCAACTGCAATTCGCTCCTCCTTTTTGACTTTAACCTGATATATCACTGTCTATCTCCAATGTAGAACACGTCATCTGCCACCCCTGTAGATAGGCGATTTTGTATTCTGCCAATATCTATCAATTACTAGGCGAGCCACAGTTGTTGCCACAAAACATAGACCAGTAGAGTTAGGTGATTCCAGACTACTGGATATATTAGTTCCAAGAAAAAACAAACGAGTTATATCTCTATATTATTTACAGATAACGTATAGGCTATGGCACACCAGTATTCCCTCAGCATGTTGTAGGTCACATACATGTGTACACCATCTGAATTGTTAATCAGGCATCTCGAGCATTTGGAATCCGGACTATGTACAGTCTTAAAGTACTGTTATTAAACTGGCTGAGTGTAGATATCAGCTACTAAGAGCAAAGGTGTGGATTACGATATTACTAGTGATCAGTAGTGCTCTATTTAGTCTGTACCCTTGCTAATGTTTTGATAGATCCTGGGGCCATTTCACTAATTCTGGGGTCCGATGAATCTTTCCTCTCAGTTCCGAGGAGTGAAGAGTAACACATTTCAATTTCATCCAAAGTCTCTTTATTACCCAATAGTCACATAATAATATTCAGAATCGATCCATAGGGTTAAATGGGTTTTTACAGACTCAAAGTCAACTTTACTTAAATGAGCCTCAAAAGCATAGTATAAACATGTACTATCACTGAAAGAGAATTAAAGTGTTGCACAATGTTAAACCTTGTTAGCATGCACAAGACTAAAACTTCTATTGTAATGATACAAAAGATCAGGAAAAACATATGATTCTTGGTCACGAGAACCAAACTCTCCTGCCTAAACATTTAATCTAAACTCTAACCATCCTAATACCAGTAGCGGCGAGCAGTGAACAGAAGGGGAGGGATGGCGTGGAGGGGGGACGGAAGGTAAATAAATATACAATTAATAAAAAATAAAAATAAATGACACCTCCCTCGCCGTGCCACGCCACGCCGCTCCGCTCCATCTGCTCCTCTGGTGGCTGCAGGCACAGGCTCCGATCCTGCCCTACGGCCAATCCTGATGCTGCCAGAGCAGCCAGGGAGCTTCCAGGCAGACTGGGAGCCTGTGCAGGCTCTCCCAGGCCCAGCAAATGAGAGAGCCTACTGCAAGTGTGTTTGGCCGGCCTGAGATAGCAGGCCAAACACACATGCCGTATGAGGGGGAGTGCTGCGCACCCCCTCTTGTGCTCGTCACTCCTGTGGCCCTGCCTCTTTTACCAAAAAGTGATAATAAACACAGTTCTAATGGAGGAGCCACCCCTGCCTAATACTAAAAATATTTGAGAAAGATCTACAAACAGAAATTCAGTAGAAAATTTTGTTAAGAGAGGAGTGATAGCATGAAGCCACACAAAGCATGAGGTCTATCCCTCAGAGGGGGCCGTTCAGCTCTAAAGATAGGAAAGGGTCTGAATCTTCACTAACTAAATCCTCCTTATATCACAGTTTCCCAGAACTATGACATCACAGTCGAATCTTCTTAAATGAAACCCTAATTAAAATTAATTGGAAGTTACAATTTCCAACCCCTGACAAATCACATTTTCATACTCTTCAGTCTCAGCAAATTCAAAAGTGATACGACTGCAAAGCTTCCCGAACACTCCTCTCTTTGTCCTTGCACAGTTCGTCCCAGGCTTTCTTATCTTTCACGCACAATGAGCTACTTGTTGACTCCACCTCCGCTCCTAATACTTATATCTCAAAAGAAACATTTAAGAAAACAACTCCACAATGAATGTTAAGTGGAAAAAAAAAATCATATGTGTAGGCCTTCACTCCAGCCAAGTTAATAAAACACAAATATATTTTCAAATTACATGAATTGTAAACAATACACATAAGAATATACAAGATGAGTATGTAAAATAATGCTTTTAAAATTTTAGTCTCAAAAAGATATTCATAAAATGTTGATCATATGCCACAAACAAAGAAGCATTCCACTCACATGCTTTGCAGTGCAGGAATTAAATGAATTATATTAAATGTTGCACAAAATGTGGCCACCATCTTGTGACCACCAGAAATGATCATCCTTCCACATTCCTTTTCCCAGAGATGTAGTGGCACAGCCAAGCTATGCTCTTTCAACCGTCCCTCTGTTTACTTTTAGAGTCATCACCAATTCCTCTTCAGTCGTGTATGAGACTCTCAAAAACCTAGTTGTTTTAAATAACTTCCACGTAGATTCTTCCAGACGATTCATATCATCATAATATCTACACTGACTGCCATCCAGTTCAACTTCTACTCTCTTTCTTTTCCTGTAATGTTGAACATCCGTTCTCTGAAACATTTGGTATCCCACAAACAATACTATAGCTATGCTCAAAAGAACCAACAATGGTTTCAACACAAAGCCCAATATTCCACTTCCCAAGCTACCAAACCATTTGCCTATAGCAGAAAATCCACTCCCCGTTGCCTCCCATGCACCTGTTGCTTCCAATTCCTTCAACTATTTGGTTAACCCTGAAACAGTCAGAATGTACTTCTGCATATCTTCACTTTTATCCAGGATAAAAGTGCAGCAAAGTTGAACTTTAAGTATTCGATAGACTCTCTCTTTTGCAAGCAAAATGTCTAACGCAATTCAATTTAGCAAAACCATCAATTTGATCACTATCATCTCAGTATTGACAACCAATAGTGCTCCAGTAGTACTAGTGGTCAGTTTATCCAATTTAGTAGTCAGGCTTCTGACTTTCTGATCATTCAAAATCACTTCCACAGATGGAATTATAGCACCAAAAATATCTCCTACTACCTCAATTGCACTCACACCTTACTTAGATCTTAACCCTTTTGTCCAAACAGGATTATCAAAGTGCTTTACATCATAGATTTTAGGAAAAACAATTCCCAAATACCATGTACTATACCAGCCTTTTGGTAATCTAAAATATGCTTTCTAACTGCAAACAAAATTATCACTTCATTTACCCCTTCCAAATAGAATTTGAAATTTCCCCGAACTTCAAATGTGTGCTCACATTCACTCTTTCCCACGAACAAATTGTCAGTGGCAGACCTCGCCATCCAGATGCACAATCTCCCTCTATGTTCCCTATCTAAAGCCAAAGCAGCTAAGTTTCCAGCTAGCTGATGTTCTATTTCTTCATTTGTCCATTTATTCTGACTTCAGAACAATTCATATGTCTGTGATCCGGCTTCTGATTCTCTCCTCCTGTCTTCAACTAAATTCAAAAGTTTCTTTCCTACATCTGATAAAAGACAAGGTAAGTTGTGTCCATGTGCATATACAGTATCTAAGGTAGAAACAGGTTTGAAACATCTTGCAATGATCTTTCTAGAGGAGCTGAATGTTTACGCAAATGTTCAATCATAGACATTTCTGAAAGAACCAAGTCGTAATCGTAGAAATAATGTTGATAATGTCCTGTCCATTAAAATAAACTCAACAACGAACTACATAAAATTACATAAGTTACAGGGATGTGGTGAAAGCAGTACCCTCTGAAACGGAAGCAGACAATTGAGTACATACATAGCAGTCCCTTGCCTTCATGGTCTCTAAATATTAATAAAATAAACAAAAATGTACATCTGCAGAATAATCTCCCCTAGAAGTATCTATGTGCAATGTTTTCACATTTAACCTGTTACCCTTCCTAGGACTACTAGTTTGGGAAGGGATATCAAAAGACATCCCACCCTCTACAAGATTAGTGGGGGAAAACACTCCTACTAGCAATGTTCTTAATATGATAAGCAGAACAAGCAATAAAGAACCTGATATACATGTACGTCTATTTCTTTGATTTATCTGCATTACGTCTTTAGAATCAGATCTATTATCCAGCAAAATATGGCAGCAACAAATGTCCCTTTGTTGATTTGATCAATACGATCAGGAAAATAAAGCTCAAAAGTTCAAAAGCTTAAAGTTCATTCAGTATCAGTATATATAAATCTTTGTGAGGCTTTGTGTTCTTCTAAGTGACAATCCTTGTTCTTCTACTAGTTCCTAAGGGTCTTCCCAAGTTCTCGATCCCGATCAATATAAATGTCTCTAATATGTGCACAGATTATGCTACCAGATGACAATGAAAGTTCCAAATACAGCTCAATCACAATGCCCAGTTCACGGAGGCTCAGCTGAACCAGTAAGTTGATGCCAACATTCCCACAATTGTTGATCTGTGTCATTTGCAAAGTAGGTCCATTCAGGTGAAGAGTACCTGTGACTTGGTACTCGTGCTATTTTTAACATTCTCTGTTTTACACTTTCATCTTTCCTTTCACTCGGATCAGAATTCTGTTTCCTCAGCAATTATTGACGGCACACACTCTTTAGGCAGTGTCACTCCTTCTGGCTCCTGTCGTCTAGGCTTTCAGTCTCCAGCTTCAATTCACCTTCCAGTAGCACTTGTTCCCTCACCAGGGTCTGATTCCGATTGTGACTCCTGCTCCTCAGGACAAACTTCGATCGATTCTGCTTCAGAGTCAGACGCGATTTGATCTAGTCCCTCTTCTGCTAGGTCGAGTGCTATTTCAGGCTCAGGTCGGTCCCCAACAGTTTGATTGACCTGTTTCGGTTGTCTTTCACACACTACTGGCTCTTCCGGGACAGGCACTGTTTCATCGAGAGAACACTCCACCCTTCGAGTGTGAGAAGCAGGGATCCAGTTAGGGAGACCTCCACACTTGACAGCAGTTATCGTCACTAGGATCACCTAATAAAGCCCATGCCAACGAGGTTCCAGACACGTCTTTCTGGCGTGTTTCTTCACCAAGACCCAATTGCCGGGACTGGGGTCATGGCATGGTTTTTGTTGTGGGGAGACTGTGACTGTTCTAACCTGATGAGACACAGAACACACCACTTCAGCTAGTCTCTTGCAATAGTCTAGGACCATGTCATCAGTCATATTCACAAGCGCATTTGCAGGAACTGCTGGCTGTCTCATTACCCTCCCTATCAGGATTTCATGGGGAAACAATCCAGTCCTTCGATCAGGTATACTTCGAAGACTCATCAACACAAGAGGCAAAGCATCAGGCCACTTCAGAGATGTTGAAGCACACACCTAGGCCAACCTCGATTTCAGCGTGTCATTCACTTGTTCAACAAGACACGAAGCCTCAGGTCTATAACTCCAATGTAGTCTCTGATCCATCTGCAATGCCGTGCATAACAATTTTAGGACCTCATTATTGAAATGAGTTCCTCGATCTGATTCCAAAGAGGTTGGGAAGTCAAACCTCGGGATGAGTTCTCTCAATAAAGGTTTAGCATAGTAAGACTATCATCTCCCCTAGTTGGGTATGCTTCAACCCAATGGCGAGAAACGCACGCAATGACCAAATGGTACCTCAATTCACTGCACAGAGGCCTCTCAATGCAATCTATCTAAATTTTGTTAAGGGGTCCTCCTGCGTTCCCTATGTGATTCAACATAACTGCAGTCCTCTTCTAAACATTGTTCTGTTGACACAATACACACCTGTGTCACAGCGCTTCAGCCATTACTCTGAATTTAGGATTGAGCCAAGTTTGCCTGATTAACCTCACCATAGCAACCCTACCAATGTGAGCAGGGGCATGGAAATGTCGAGCCATAGGGGGTAATAGTCTATTTATGCAATACTGGCCTTCCGTCCATTGAAACCCAAATGTCCTCATCTCTTTTGACACAACCTGCTTTAACCCAACCTTGCTGGTCTTCCTCAGACTCCTCTTCCTGTAACCTTCTCACCTCATCCCAGGTGTCAGCTGTTGTCAACAAGAGGTTAAAGTTAGTGTCATCCATTCCTTCATTCATGAATTTTCCATTAAATGTACAAATATTATGTGCACAATTCCTTGCAATCTCATCGGTGTACCAATTACCCAAAGTCACAGGATCATCTCCAGATCGGTGTGCAGAGCACTTAACCACAGTAACCTGTTTGGGCAATTGGAGTGCGTCAAGGAGATTTTTCACCTGTTCACCATTCTGGATTGGTAAACCAGAGGACGTCATAAATTCCTGCTGAGTCCACAGTTGCTTGGAGTCATGAATGACACCAGAGCCGTACTGACTAACGGTAAAGATCCTCACTCTCAATTGATCGGAAACACAACATGCTTTTGTAAGAGCAATCAGTTCAACCACTTTAGCCCAAAATATTGCTGAAGTCAAGAAGCTTCTACAACTGCAGACAAAGTACAGACAGCATTGGCCAATCTCAGACTTCCTCCACTGTCTCTCAAACATGAACCATCAACATAAAATACATAATCAGGTTTGAGCAATGGCTTGTCTCAAAAGTCTGGTCTGGGTTTGGTAGGTAGTTCAGTGACATCAACGTAATCGTGGTCTCTCTCACAGTCTTCAACTGCTTGACCCACTACTGGCAATAGAGTGGCAGGATTCAAAATACCGCATGATTTAACTGTAATATTCTCCTCAGCCAAAATCACCTGCTCATATTTTGTGAGTCTACTGCTGGTAAGATATTGAGTGCGTGTTCTCGTCAATGAGATTTCAACTGATTGAGGCACATGCACAATTAATGGATGACCTATAGCAATATTTTCACACCTCTCAATTGCAATGCTAACGGCAGCCACCACTTTAAGGCAGTCAGGGAAAGCAGTCGCAACAGGATCCAACAAAGCAGAAAAATATGGGCTCTTGGCATTTCAATGCGTTTGTGTCAGCACTGAGAGAGCACAGCCCTCCTTCTCACTGCAGTAAAGTACAAAAGATTTATTATGATCGGGCATCCCTAGATCCAGTGCATGACAGAGAGATTTTCTCAGCTCAAGAAATGCGGCCAGTCAGTCGTTGTCCCATGGTACGGAATCAGGCACATCCTTGTGCGTCAGCCTTTGTATAGGCTTGGCCACTAGGGGAAAGTTGGGTATCCATTCTGTACCGTTCTCTACCGTAGTCCACCATTCCCAAAAACATTCAGACCTCCCTCTGTGTAGTTGGTAGACCCATTTTCAGTATAGCTGAAATCCTCTCTTTTGACACTTTTCTCACTCCTTTCTTAATTTGATGTCGAAGGTATTGAATCTGTTTTTGACAATACTACAATTTCCCAGGGGCCACTTTATGTCCATTGGCAGCCAGGTGGTTCAACAATGCAATAGTGTCTGGTTTGCATGCTTCTTGAGTATTCGACACAACCATCAGGTCATCAATGTACTGAATCAAGACTGAATTGCAAGGCATAATCAGAGATTCCAGATTTTTCTCTAGAATCTGATTAAAGATTGAAGGAGATTCAGTATACTCTTGTGGGGCACGACACCATGTTAAGGCCCTGTTTCCAAGCCGGAACGCAAAAAGGAACTGACAGTGATATCACAAAGAAGGCCTGACACAATTCAATGGCAGTGAACCACTCGGCCTCACATGGAATTTGACACAATATCACAGCTGGATTCATTACCACAGGGCAACAGAGAACAACATTATTGTTTACTTTTCTGAAATCTTGTACAATCCAGGACTTTCCGTTTGGTTTTTAAAGACTATTGATAGGAGACTTACAGGTTTTTCCCATTCTCTCCCTCGGAATTCCCTGCTGAATCATCAACTTGATTCCAGGAGTTATTCCAGCCATCGTCTGAGGGGTCAAATTATTTTGGGGGGTCTTCAGAAACTCAACATTTGGTTTGACAGTGATTGGGCAGGTTGTAGACCTTTTATCAGTCCTATTTCCTTACCTGAAAAACTCATACTTCATGCTTAACAGTTTCCCTCAAATCCAAGGGCAGATCATCAACTGTTAAAAGAGTCAGTAACGTGCAGTATGTGTCACGACTCACGTGCTGCTGGCGCCTGGAAACCGCAGATCTAGTGGCGTGGGTCTTGAAGGTTCGGCTTTGGCCCAGAAAGGGGCGACTCTTTCTAGTAGCCACGGTGCTGTAGGCAATGGAACCACAAGAACAGACCGTGCCCTTTAGAAATAGTGCCAGAGGGAAAAAACCCCAAAAAGGGGAAAAAACCTCCAAAACAGTGGATTCCTGAAACAAGAACAAAACCAGGAATCAAAAAGAAACAAAAATGCAGGTAAGTACAAATTTGACAAGATTCAGAACCGAAGGCTAAGAATCAGGAGCGAAGACACAATCAGAGCAGATAGTGTTGCAGGGCAAGGAAAGGAGAAAACAGAGCCCTTATATACCAAGAAACAGGAAGTGACCAACAGGAAGTAAAAAGACACCATCTTAGATAGGGAAGAAGTACATAGGATAGAACAGAACAGGAACCATAGAAAATAGGGAACAAGGAATGCTGGGAAGAAAAAGGTAACATGGGAAGGGGGAAAGACATAAAGAAAGGACTGGAAAAATGCCTCAGAAAGTAAAGAAGAAAAAGAAGAAGAAAAAGAAAGAAAAAGAAACAGGTAAGGAGGGGTCAGGGGAAAACAGGGACGCAACAGAAGGGAGAGCGAGGCCCCAAGTAAAATCTGGTGCCTCGCGCTGTACAGAGAAGGCTCGGGGCGCGCCGCGTCCTGAGAACGCGCTGCGCGAGCCGAATGTTCGGCTCGCGCCGCACCACGCGGCGCGACAGTAAGTCCCCCCCCGAAGGTCCAGGTTTGAAGGGAAACAAACGATGAAAACGAGAAATCAAAATAGGGGCGTGAACAGAAGATGCATCTTCCCAAGAGCATTCACTAAGAGGATAACCCTTCCAGTGAATCAAATACTGAAGACGTCGGTGAAAAAGGCGAGAGTCACAAATTTCCTGAACCTCATATTCAGGTACATCATTCACCAACACAGGAGGAGGACAAGGAAACTGACGAGAGAAAGGATCAGGGACATAAGGCTTGAGTTGGGATACATGAAAGACCGGATGAATTTTCCAAGAATGAGGCAAGCGAAGACGAACAGTGACAGGATTGATCAACTGAAGAATACGAAAAGGCCCATAATAGCGAGGCGTGAACTTATTTAGAGAAAGGCGAGAGGGCAAGAATTTGGAAGAAAGATCAGACTTTATCTTGAGGATGATAATCTGGAGTGGGTCCACGTTTCTTATCTGCGATCTTCTTCATATATCTCTTGGTGTGCAATAAATTAGATCTAATTAGCTTATGGAGTTGCAGGAGACGTTTGGAAAAAGATGTAATTGCAGGCAGAAGAGAGGTAGATTGAGGAGAAGTAGGAAAGGAGGTAGGATGATAGCCATAGGAACAGAAAAAAGGAGTGACCTTGGAGGCACTATGGACAGTATTGTTGTAGGAATATTCCGCAATAGGAAGATAAGTGTTCCAGTTGCTTTGGGTGGAATTACAAAAACAGCGAAGGTATTGTTCTAATCCTTGGTTCAAACGCTCGGTTTGTCCATTGGTCTGAGGATGGAACCCAGATGATAGTGCTATATTGATATTTAGTGACTTGCAAAAATATTTCTAAAACCGGGAAATATACTGAGGTCCCCTGTCAGACACAATGGTACGTGGTAGTCCATGGAGACGGAAAATATGGTCGATAAATATCTGGCTCAATTCTTGGGATGTAGGTAACTTCTTTAGAGCAGTGAAGTGAGCCATCTTGGTGAAAGAATCAACAGTGACCATGATAACCTGGTTTCCAGCTGATGGTGGAAGTGAACACATGAAGTCAGTGGAAATAGTATGCCATGGAGTTGGTGGAACTGGCAAAGGCTGTACTAACCCTGCAGGTCTGCTACGGGGAATCTTGACTTGAGCACATATGGGACAAGCCTGAACGTATCTTTCGACATCTGATTTCCAGGTAGGCCACCAGAAAGATCGCGAAAGAAGTTCTTGTGTGGCCTTGATACCTCTATGACCAGCAATCGGTGAATCATGGCACATCTGTAATGCTTTGTCTCGAACTCTGTTAGTAGGGAGGAATAACAGATTCTGATGATAATAGTATCCTTCTTTCTTGCATAAAAAGGTTCTTAATTTCTCTATTTCGCTATTAGACAGGCTGGAGTACTCCAGTTGTACCTCTTCCAGAAAAGATTGAGCAACTCTAATGATCTTACTAGGCTCCAGTAGAAACTGAGACGGGGAAGGAGTACAATCTGGATAACGGCGAGACAGAGCATCAGCCTGAATGTTTTGAGATCCAGGAATATAGGTGATGTAAAAGTCATACTGACTGAAGAAAAAGGCCCAACGGGCCTGGCGACTATTTTGGCATACAAAATTACGTAGACATTGCAGATTACGGTGATCTGTTCTCACCTCGAAAGGCTCCTTGGAACCCATCAGAAACTGTCTCCATTCGATGCAGGCTGTCTTCAGAGCTAACAACTCTCTTTCTAGTACTGAGTAATGTTGTTCTGCTGAAGAGAGAATATGGGACAAATAGAAAACAGGATGTTCAAGACCATCATCCTCTTGTAATTGGAGTAAGACAGCTCCAATAGCTCTTTCGGAAGCATCGGTAACTACAATAAACTGTTTGTTGGTATCTGGGTGTCTTAAGATGGGAGCTTGAGTGAATGCCTTCCTAAAATCTTGAAAAGCTATTTCAGCCGCCTTAGTCCAGACAAACCCCTGTTTTAGATTTTCCTTCTTTAAAGTATGGGTTATATGGCTGGTCTGTTTAGCAAAGTCTTGAATGAACTGCCGGTAAAAATTTGCTAATCCTAGGAAACATTGTGTTTCTTTAATAGAAGAAGGAGAAGGCCAATCGAGAATTGCTTGTACCTTTTCTTGGTCCATAGCTATGCCGGTGGGACTTAAATGATAACCCAGATATTTGACTTCCGTCTTATCGAACTCACACTTTTCGGGTTTACAGGATAGTTGATGTGCTCGGAGTCTTTGAAGGACTTGTTTCACATGAGAAGAATGGAGTTCGGGATGTTTGGAAAAAATAAGGATGTCGTCTAAGTAGATTACGACTGTCTGGTTCAAGAGATCGGAAAATATTGAGTCCATAAATCTTTGAAATATTGCAGGGGCGTTCGTAAGACCAAAGGGCATGACTTTATACTCAAAATGACCAAACGGTGTCCTGAATGCTGTTTTCCACTCGTCTCCTTCTTTTATACGTAAAAGGTGGTAAGCTCCCCGAAGATCCAACTTGGTAAAACGTTGAGCCCCTCTGACTGCCTCTAGAATATCCTTGATGAGGGGCAAAGGATAATGATCCTTGATAGTTATTTTGTTTAGGCCTCGAAAATCTAGGCAAGGACGAAGATCTTTGGTCTTCTTAGGTACAAAAAAGAGAGGAGCCCCTGCTGGAGAAGACGATGGAACAATGAGACCACTCTGTACATTTTCCTCCAGATACTCCTTAAGAACTTCCTTTTCAGGTTCCGTGAGAGAATATATCCTCCCAAAGGGGACGACTGTTCCAGGTTCCAAAGGAATAGCACAATCGTACTCTCGATGTGGAGGTAATACAGGTCTGGATGGTTTTTGAAACACGTCTTGGAACTCTAAATAATGTTCAGGAACTCCTTGGACAGTATTGATGGAATACTCCGTGGTACTCTTAATAGGTGTTAATCTCTTTGGTGACCAATATTTATCGGAAGCAAAGCAGTTTTCTTGACAAAACTGAGAGGACAAAGAAATTGTCCGGGTTACCCAGTTCACATATGGATTATGTCTTGTAAACCACGGAATTCCGCGAATAATGGTATGGTTGGGAGATGAAATGAGATCAACGGAGATGTGTTCTTGATGATTACCAAACTGTAAATTTAACATCAAGGTCGTAGTATCGACTGGACCTGAGGATATCAAGGATCCATCCACGGTGTGCACTTGTTCAGGAATGTCTTTGGGTTGTGTGGGAATCTGTTGATTAGTGGCCCAAGTCTTATCCATGTATATACCACTAGCACCACAATCCAATAATGCCATAGTTCTTTCTTGGCGGCCATCAGGTAGTTGTAATATGACAGGTAACACGAACAAGTATGTTGTATTGTCATTAAATGAACTGATGGAAGGTATAGCGATGATCCCGTCCCGTCCCTTCTTACAGAGGACGGGAAGTGGCGTTTCCCGAGGGTCTAGGTGGACGTACAGGACAGGTACGAAGCATGTGACCAGCAGAACCACAGTATAGGCACAATCCTTTCTTCCGTCTGTCTTCCTTCTCACTAGTGGAGAGCGGCCCTCGAGTAGTATCCACTTGCATGGGTTCCCCTTCTATGTCTCTAGCAGGGGGACGAGATTCCTCAGGACGAGGTAGCTACATCCGTGAAGAGCTTGGCTGAGAAGATCCTCTACTCCTTCTCTTCTCCATTCGTCGTTCTTAAGGACGATACTCGATGGAAAGTGCTTGATCCATCAGGCCACGTAGATCTTCAACTCTGGTGGAATGTACTAATTCATCCTTTATTTCTTCCTTAAGTCCTCTGCGAAACAAGGTTACCAGGGTACGCTCCACCCAAGTGGTCTCTGCCGCTAACTGACGAAAACGTGTGATATATTGAAGGACATCTTGGGAACCTTGCTGGATATCACATAATGCTTCCTCTG
This sequence comes from Pleurodeles waltl, assembly GCF_031143425.1. Taxonomy (NCBI): domain Eukaryota; kingdom Metazoa; phylum Chordata; class Amphibia; order Caudata; family Salamandridae; genus Pleurodeles; species Pleurodeles waltl. The sequence goes on along the minus strand of NC_090448.1, from coordinate 232,747,174 downwards.
CCGAGGCTTCCAATCCTGGACGACTAAACATTTGTTTGAAGCGGGTCATGAATGCAGAATAGTCCGACAATACCGGATCGTTGGATGACACCATCGGGGTTGCCCAGGCCAAGGCAGGACCGGATAATGCACTAATAAGATATCCCACCTTTGTCCTGTCATGAGAGAATTGGGTAGGTCTGAAGGCGAAGTACACCGTTAATGCATCCAGGAATTCACGCAGTTTAGTTGGTTCACCAAAGAAGCGAGGAGTAGAGGCGGAGATAGTCGGAACATCGCCACTGCGGAGGGCCAAAGCCTGTCGTAACACCGCATTCTCACTGCGCAATTGTTGCAATTCCTGAGCTTGTTGTTGAATAGTAGTCAAAAGAGATGGATCAGGATCTGCAGCCGCCGCCACTGTATCATCCATAGTGTCAGAAGACGTCGGAATTGTTTGGCGCTGCAATCTGTCACGACTCACGTGCTGCTGGCGCCTGGAAACTGCAGATCTAGTGGCGTGGGTCTTGAAGGTTCGGCTTTGGCCCAGAAAGGGGCGACTCTTTCTAGTAGCCACGGTGCTGTAGGCAATGGAACCACCAAGAACAGACCGTCCCCTTTAGAAATAGTGCCAGAGGGAAAAAAAACCAAAAAGGGGAAAAAACCTCCAAAACAGTGGATTCCTGAAACAAGAACAAAACCAGGAATCAAAAAGAAACAAAAATGCAGGTAAGTACAAATTTGACAAGATTCAGAACCGAAGGCTAAGAATCAGGAGCGAAGACACAATCAGAGCAGATAGTGTTGCAGCGCAAGGAAAGGAGAAAACAGAGCCCGTATATACCAAGAAACAGGAAGTGACCAACAGGAAGTAAAAAGACACCATCTTAGATAGGGAAGAAGTACATAGGATAGAACAGAACAGGAACCATAGAAAATAGGGAACAAGGAATGCTGGGAAGAAAAAGGTAACATGGGAAGGGGGAAAGACATAAAGAAAGGACAGGAAAAATGCCTCAGAAAGTAAAGAAGAAAAAGAAGAAGAAAAAGAAAGAAAAAGAAACAGGTAAGGAGGGGTCAGGGGAAAACAGGGACGCAACAGAAGGCAGAGCGAGGCCCCAAGTAAAATCTGGGGCCTCGCGCTGTACAGAGAAGGCCCGGGGCGCGCCGCGTACTGAGAACACGCTGCGCGGCGCGACAGTATGCCTCATTCTTCATCAACTTAAAGACAGCATTTTCATCTTGAGTATGAATTTCTGTTCCTGCTGGGGTACAATAAATTACACAGTTTATTTTTTGCCAAACAATCTCTTCCCAAGAGATTCACTGGACTATGTCACATAATGTGAGCTTGTGCCTTTCTTCAAAGGATCCTATTTTAACTGAAACTGAGGTGATTTCCTGAACTGTCATCTATCTATTTTCCACACCAACAAATTGGATTGTTGTTTCCGAGAGGGGTAGGTTTGGGACTTCTACTATTCTCAGAATAGAATGGGTAGCACCACTGCCAACCACAAATGACACAGGTGATCATCCACTTTACTATCTACGAATGGTCCACTCTGGGCTACCTCTAAGGCTGCGCCAAGTATGCAGTCCACTGCACCTCTCAGGCACCTTCAGGCTGATTGATCAGAGCCATTTCCTTTGCCCATATCAAACAAATGATACTGCTGGAACAGATTTCCATTCTGCTTTCCATTCACATTTATCCTTAGACCTTGATTTGGATGTTAACATATGCCAGTAGCATTTTGCTGTGACATTGGAGGCTGAGGGACTTGCAGGGTCGGGGCTTTGGACACATTGAAATTTTGACTCCTAGGTCTTTGAACTCCCTCCATCTGATTAAAATTATTATTCAGCGAAGGTACAAATGCTGCATTTTGAGCTTGTTTAGCAGGATTTAAATGACATTCCTGATTTCAATGTTCCAAGTTGTTACAAAAATGACAAGGGGTTGACCTCTTTAAACTATTTACATTCATTAATATAATAGGATCTATTGGGATACCTCAACCTCACCCTTGTGCTGGATTTTGTGATTGTTGATATGCACCTTGCATTACACCTATATCACAGCTAGGAGCATCTGGCTAGTTCTCTGAGCTGCTTTCATCTGAGCAAGCATCAATTTCTCTGAGCTTTTGTTGCTTCATTTCTATTTTATCATGGCCGTATTTAGCATTATGCAAAATCTCATCAATTAACTTATTCTGTCAACAAATCAAATGCTGCTGGATCATCAAACTAATATCTGGTCTCAAACCAATCACAAACCTTGACAGAAAATTACTCATATCTTTTGCCTCTATAGTCTCCACACCACTATACTGTTTGAATGCCGGTAGCAATCTCTCATAATAGGCATGTATGATCTCCTTTGGTTCTTGAGTTGTTCTGTCAATTTTAACCCAATCAACATCCTGAGGGGGTACCTTGCCTTTCAGAAACATTATGATCTCCGGATACTTATTCATAACCCATGGTGAGGGACTCCTGGTTACTAGATTCCTAGGTTGTTCTTTCTCAGGCCAGTGAACAGCTATCTTACATTCTGCCCACAAATCGCTTGGAACAACAATGTTGAACAAAGTGTTTAGATCAACCCACAACACCTGCAAAAGCTTCACAAGCCTTTCGATCTGTTTGTACCATTCAACTGGCTTCTCTCGTAATTTTGGGAAATCATTGGTAAATGATTCAAGATCACTCCTACTTCATGGAACATGTAATAACCCCCACCAGGCACCTCTCTCAAAGGGAACGTTTCGATGCAAACCTCTGCTCCAACTGGAGGTGGTTCACTGGAGGGTTTCTTCACCTCTTTCTTTTTCACCCATTTGGTATTCCCTTTATCCAGTTCATTCCTTTTCCTAATGTTTTGAATCAGTTCCTTAATCTGGGTCTTTAATCCTAGTGTCCTCATCTCAGAAGTATCTTTGTCACTAAAGCACACCTGATAACCTCTTTGCAAGTTTTTTGTTTTATTCAAATTTGACTCTCATTTATATGCCAATTCTGCTAACTTATCATGTACTTGGCCCACTTGTTTGCTAATGTCCCTAATCATGAAAGTGAGCTAATCTTCTTGGTATGTATCTAGTTTCTCCAACCCAAGATTTTAAAAAATCATTGCGTCCAGTTCTGCCACTAATTTAGTCACATCTAAAATTCTCTCCCTTGGGGGTGATGGAGGTTTCCCTTCACTTACCTTTGTGCTTGTATTCTCCTTAGATGGAGTGTTTCCATTAAAGAACTGTACCTACTCATTCATTCCTTGCACTAATGGATAGTGTAACCACAGGAACCTTTGGGGAGGACACATTTCCCTGACTCAAAGATGATTCTCAGACTGGAGTAGTATAAGTAGGCATCTTTTAATATGACCATATGGAAATACATCCTGACATGTTCATTGTCATTTCTGCGCTTGCCCCATATGGAGTACTAGCATGAGTTGGAATTAAAGGAGCAAAATCTTTGCCACTCGAAACATTGGAGACTCCACTCTGCCTTTCAGCGTTCCCAGGTACATTCAGATTATACATATTTCTCCCAGAACCTTCTGTCCTGTACATAGGAACCACTGGACCAATATTGACCTGAACTGTAAGGGCATCAACAGTACTCACCGTAGGATCATGGGGAACACATTCTCTCTCTCCTCCTCTCCAAACCCCTCAATCCGCCCTGGTAGAAGGACTTCCCACTGGGCTAGGAGTCAAATTTGTTGGGGCAGTTGCAACAGCAACTGGAACACTACCACCAACTTTCTGATTTCCATTCTCATCTCTATTCTCATTATAAGGGGGTGGAAGTTTGAAAGTAACACATCCAAAAGACTATTTCCAGAATCCCCACCACTAGCCAAACTCATGTCATCTGGCTCCCTTGGTTTCCTTACTTTCGGTTTTGTGTTGTTTTTCTTTCCTCCTCTCCCTCTGCCGCTTCAGTAGTCAGAGCTAGCTACAGCTTAACTCCTCTAACATGTCTGTTCTCCATCTCTTCTGGTCAGCGTCCCATCTAGCATCTGCATACCTCCGCACAGCTTTCTTAACCCTATCTTGATATTTCTCTCTTTCCTTTGCACGAGTAGCACATTCCCAAGCATTAAGTGCTTCACACTGTGCAGATCTAGGAGGTGCCTTCATTTTGTATAGCACTCTCCTTAATTTTTTAATAATTTGCAAATTAAATGTGCCATATTGCAGGAATCTCAATGGATCTGTGATCTTGTACCATTGACCAAGCCAGACAGATGTATGAAGTCCTACATTTGTTGCCATATAATCACCTGGTGTACCTTTAGGAGGCACCACTTCTCCCTCCGAGTGGGAATATAAACATCTCCTCTAAACATGTCCCCTATTACTTTAAAACATTTCATCTTTCCAAACTTGGTGTGATAATTCAATTCAATTCAAAATAGTGCCTTATCCACAATCCCTTGCTCTAACTTAACCACCAATCACAGCGCGGCACCTGGTGATGTTGGCCACCTATCACAGCGTGGACCCACACTAGCCGATCTATACCAGTGTGGCACGCTCTGACGTAGACCTTGTTCCTCGCAGCAGCTTCCTCTCCTTTACAATCTGGACACATACTTTCTCCCAAACAACACAGGCATTCAAAATACAATGCAATAAATTCCTGTCTGCTTTACTAAAGTGTAAAGAGTTTCAATCACACTAGAAAGTTTTCAATAACTTCTGATGAGACCTCGAGCTGAAGGGTAACATCTGAATCAGTAAAGTTTCTCTAAGCGCAATAAGAACCACTATACCAAATCTCTCACATTCACACAAAGTGATCTTCTATTTTAACCTGGTCATTGTCGACATCCCACAATGACCACAAATCTTTAGCAGGCAATATAATATGGTGTCTTCTACACCTTCTAAACTATCCCAGGATTTTAGGCCACATCTGACCCGATAACCATTTCGATTTCTCTATAAATCACCAAACTCACACAGCATTCAAAATATCTCTGCATAACACCATCCAACTTTACAATCACCGATATGTGATTGTGAGCTGCTGCATTCCGCATCCTGTTAATACTCACTAGTCCACTGCCACACCAAATCTCTTCCACTCTTCTGCAACTCTGTCCTCTGGGCCTGGACACTGGAAATTGGGCTCTGGGTACTACCTACCCTTGAGCATGGTTCTAGTTCTCTCGGACTTTGGAAAGAGAACCATCCTCTGCTACTATCTGAAAGAGCCTGGAGCCCTTTCACTAATTCTGGGGTCCGATTAATCTTTTCTTCTCAGTTCCAAGGGGTGAGGAGTAAACAATTTCAATTTCATCAAACAGTTTCTTTACAACCCAAATGTCACATAATAAAATTCGTAGTCAATGCATTGGGTTAAATGGGTTTATTACAGACTCAAAGTCAACGTTACATAAATGAGTCTCAAAACCATAGTATAAACATATAGGCCCTCATTACAACCCTGGCGGTAAATCCCGCTTACTGCCGTGCCGACGGCTGCCAAGATACAGTGTCCGCGGCGGTATTCTGCCACAGGTATTATGACCCACACAGAGAATACCGCCACAATATAGACACCCACACAAGTCCGCCACACCCAAGGTCAGTGATAAACTGGCAGTACCAAAACCCACACCGTCACACCAACAGGAATACGCCCACAGTATCACGACCCACGAATCAACGCAGCAGTCTTTCAACTGCGGTAAACCATTGGCAGTACACACCGCCGCACTCAAAATACATACACATTTACAAAACAACACCACACTGGATAATTCAAAATACACACACCTGACACATACACACACTACACCCACACCCTCACACCACTATAAAACACACACCTACAATACCCACAACCCCTTACAACCAAAAAAAGAGACCAAGCTCAGAGAAACAAGCAAAGAACGCACATCCAATCAGAGGCACAGAATACCATCACTCATGCACCATCCACGTACATCACAGTATACATCCCAACACATCACCCCACACATCACCTCCCACATATCACTCACAGCACATCCATGGCACCTCAAAGACACCCCAGGTTTTCTGAGGAGGAGCTAAGGGTCATGGTGGAGGAAATCATCCGGGTAGAGCTACAGCTATTCGGATCACAGGTGCAGCAGATGTCCATTGCAAGGAAGATGGAGCTATGGCTGAGAATCGTCGACAGGGTCAATGCCGTGGGACAGCATCCAAGAACCAGGGATGACATGAGGAAGAGGTGGAACAACCTATGGGTGAAGGTGCGTTCCGTGGTTTTTAAGACACCAGATTGCTGTACAGAGGACTGGCGGTGGACCCCACCTCTTCCCCCGCAACTAACAACATGGGAGGAGCAAGTCTTGGCGATCATGCATCCTGAGGGCCTCGCAGGAGTAGCAGGAGGACTGGACTCTGGTAAGTCAAATATTTTACTACTTTATCCCCCCCCCTTCCTGCATGGCATCACATACCCCGTACCCTCACTCCCATCACTCCATCACCTCACATCTACCCCACCATCACAACCCACAAATCCCAATACCAAGCCCTACATGCAACTACAATGCATGGACACCCATCACCACAGCATGCCCAGTAGAGAAACTCACCAAACCCACACAATCAACAATCACACAAGACCAATGTGACAGGGAAACCACAATTATATAAGGGAAACACACCCATTGCACAAGATGGCACACACAGACACAATAACAATGCATTTGCATCCCAACAGAACCCCTACCCAACGTCACCGGAGAGGAGGTGGCAGCTACATCCATTCCCCCCACAGAAGAGGCCCACAGTGATGACAGCAGTTCTGCACGCCTGGATCACGATGACCAACCTGGCCCATCAGGGTCCTCTGGACAGTCGGTTCTGCTGCCCCTGTCCCAACCCACCACAGAGCCTCCCCCCTCAGGAAACACCAGCACAGCACCTACCCAGTGGGCCCATGCCACTGTCCCCAGGACACGTCAATCAGCAGTGTGTCCACCACTACAGGAACCCCAGGCAACCCCACAAACCCAGGACGATCAGGGACCTGGGGTCAGTGGCAGTGGGCACACGGTTCAGGGGACAGAGGAACAGGACAACAGGGAAGCTGGGAGGACAGGCCAAGGGAACCAACCCTCCATGAGGCACTCTCAAACATCATGGTAGCATGCCACCATTTCCAGGAGACCATGGGCATGGTACTGGCCAAGTTACAGGAGACCCAGCGGCTGCAGGAGAGATAGTACCTGGGGATCAGGGAGGACCTCACAAAAATCTACACCATCCTGGTCACCATAGCAGGGGTGCTGGATGACATGGGTAAGACCATGAGGGAGGCAGTGCCACAACAAAGGGCCCCTGACACTAGCCAAACCAATGAGCAGCCTTTCACCTCCGCCGGCGCTAGTGGACAGGAGGCCACGCCACAGGACCAACAGGCCACTAGCACCCCACCCCCTGCGGAAGGACCCGCAAACGGTCCCTGCGATCCAGGCAGAAGACAGAAAACATTGCCGTACCCCGCCAGGAAATAGGACTCTCCTGATTGTCATCCTTCTGTCCCACTCTGTCTCCCTGTCATTACTCCCCTTCCTATGCCCCATTGGACAATGCACCTGTGATACCAAGAGACTGGACTCTACCATGGTCCTTCCTCCATCATCACCCCAGCCCCTTGCACGTACCCCCATACTATTTACCACAAAAAATAAACACCATTGAAATATAAACCATATTGGAGTCAGTGTAATGATTGGAAAGATGTATTCTTACTACAATCCCAAAGCAATGCAACGTCTGTGTTCATTGAATTATACCAATGTATGACAGTTAGTGGGCAGCAGTACACATAGCAGAAGCCAGAATAGGGTACACAGATCTGAAAAAGGAAACCCAAAGGGAACAGTCAGTGGCCATACACAGAGGGTAAGAGGCTGCCATGGACAATGTCCTAAAGTATACTGAAATGTGAAGAGGAGTTATAGTCTTTTACCTGTGTGTCACTGGAAGTACTGCTGTATAATGTTTCTTCTGTTGTCCACATCTTTCTTCATCTACCTCCTCTTCCTCACTGTCCACTAGCTCCACCGCTGCCACAAGACCATCACCAGGCTCATCCACCAGCAGAAAAGGCACCTGGCGTCTCAATGCCAGGTTGTGGAACATACAGCATGCCACGATGATCTGGCACACCTTCTTGGGTGAGTAGTAACTGGATCCACCTGTCAGATCGAGGCACCGGAACCTGGCTTTCAGGAGGCCAAAGGTCCTCTCAATAATCCTCCTTGGTCACCCATGTGCCTTATTGTAATGTTCCTCTGCCCTTGTCCTGAGATTCCTCACTGGGGTCAGTAGCCATGACAGGTTGGGGTAACCAGAGTCACCTGTAAATATTGAGGGACAATTGTGAGACACACACTAACCTTTAGGTTCAACCCCATACCCAGACACCTACATATACTGTGTGGGGACCTTGGGCTCACCTATTAGCCACACCCGGTGCCTCTGGAGTTGGCCCATCACATAAGGGATGCTGCTATTTCTCAAGATATAGGCGTCATGCACAGAGCAAGGATACTTGGCATTAACATGGGAGATGTACTGGTCCGCCAAACACACCATTTGCACATTTATTGAATGATAGCTTTTTCTATTCCTGTAGACCTGATCATTTCTGTGGGGGGGCAAATGCCACATGTGTACCATCAATGGCACAAATGATGTTGGGGATATGTCCCAAGGCATAGAAGTCAGCTTTCACTGTGGGCAAATCCTCCACCTTGGGGAACACGATGTAGCTACGCATGTGTTTCAGCAGGGCAGACAACACTCTGGTCAACACGTTGGAGAACATTGGCTGAGACATCCCTGATGCCATGGCCACTGTAGTTTGAAAGGAGCCACTTGCCAGGAAATGGAGCACTTACAGAACCTGCACTTGAGGGGGGATTCCTGTGGGCTGGCGGATAGCTGACATCAGGTATGGCTCCAATTGGGCACACAGTTCTTGGATTGTGGCCCGATCAAGTCTGTATGTGATTATAATGTGTCTGTCCTCCACTGTCGACACGTCCACCAGGGGTCTGTACACCGGAGGATGCCGCCATCTCACATGCTGCCTCAGCTGTTGTAGCCTATGTAGCAGAATGGTGAGCAGAAGGTAATTTACTACATAGATAGCACAATTGTGTTAGAATTAATGTCACAGAAGCACTGTGTGAAATTGAGAGTCAGAATATGTGCCAATATGTGCTGTGACGCAGTTAGGTGCCATGCCATGTGCCCCCTGAAATGGTGTCTGCCTGACCTGTGAGGAGGGACAAGGGGAAATGAGGTAACTGTGCTGGCGTTGTGCAGCGTTGCGGTAGGCGGTCGAAGACCGCCGTGCAACTCTGCATTGGTTATCATTGGCCCCTAAGGGTTCCAGGAACCAATGGCGATGTATGCTGGCAGTGACGGTATGCACTGCCGCTATTTTCTACCTATTCACTCACTTGCTACTTGACCATCAACAGGAGACGACCTACACTGCAAGTACTGCTGTGACCTGAGTCTGGGAGCGACAATGGCTAGAGTGTCTGGGGAAAGGGCCCCTGCCTTCACTGCGGAGGAGTTGGAGAAACTGGTGGATGGGGTCCTCCCCCAGTACACGTTACTTTACGGTCCTCCAGACAAACAGGTGAGTACACTGTGAGCATAATGCGTGGGCAATGCCTGTTTGGAGTGGTGTGGATGTAAGCCACATGTTGGTGGGTGCTAAGGCGACCTGGCCTGAATGTTGCATGAGAGGTGGCCAGTGTATGTGCGTCAGGGCATGGGTGGGAACTGGTGTGCAATGAGTATGACAGTCCGGACGGGTGAGTAATTATATTTTCCACTGTCTTTTCCCTCTAGGTCAGCGCCCACCAGAAGAAGAGTATTTGGCGTGCCATCGCCAAGGAGGTGCGGAACCAGGGGGGCTATCATATGAGGAGCACCCACTGCCGCAAAAGATGGGAGGACCTGTGCCGCTGGACCAGGAAGATGGCGTAGGCCTAGCTGGGGCTGGCCTCCCAAAGTGGAAGGGGTGCCAGTCGCACCATGACCCCCCTGATGTTCCACACCCTGACGGTGGCCTATCCGGAGTTGGATGGGCGCTTGAGGGCATCACAGCAGCCACAAGGGGGTGAGTACAGTTTCAGAAAGCAGCCTTTGTGAGCTTTAGGAACTAGCTAAGTGGGGGATGTGGGCTGTGGGTGCCCCTTGGCAAGGGCGATCATGCCAGGGTAGGTCCCTTGTTTGCAGGCTCTGAAGCACAACTATCCCAATGGTACAATTGGCCAACTACTGCTGGGCAGGGTCCTGTGGGTGTCAAGTGTGCAGGTGCTGGCATTAGGCATTGTACCCCATGCGCTGGTGACTACTTTAGTTAGTGGTTGGGCATAGCCTAGTGCATAGGGCAGCTCAGTGTGTTGTGTACGCCAACGGTAGTAGTGTTGCTGGCATTGACCATGTGTATCCTCTGTCTATCCCCCCCACTTGTTTTGTCACCCTTTCATTGTGTGCATTAGCATCATCTGCCAGAGGAGCAGAAGCACGGGCGACAGAGGGAGCTGCATCCCACATGGCCCATGAGGGTGAATCCACTGAGGGTGAAAGCACCAGTGGGATGGAGAGCGAGGGAGCTCCACAACGGGGACAGGAGGGGATACCAGTGACAGCGACTCCTCCTCTGATGGAAGCTCCCTGGCGGTGGCAGACACCTCTGTGCCCATCCCAACAACAGGTACAGCCACCACCCCCCCTACCAGCACCGCCCTCCCAGGAGCCCCTCAGTGTGTTTCCCGTACCCACCCATCTTCGCCCCGGGCACCTCAGGCCCTGCCCCAGTCAGCCCTGCTGCCCTCAGTGGGGAGGCTATTGACCTCATAAGATCCCTCACTGTTGGGCAGTCAACGATTCTGAATGCCATCCAGGGTGTCGATAGGCATCTGCAACAAACAAATGCATACCTGGAGGGCATTCATTGTGGCAGCCCATCAGAGAGCATTTCAGACTCTGGTCTCCGCACTGATGGCAGCCATTGTCCCTGTGTCCAGCCTCCCCCCTCCAACTTCCACTGCCCAGACCCAATCCCCTCTACCTCAGCCTATCCAAAGCACACCTTCAGACCAGCATGCACACACGTCAACACACAAAAGTGGCTCAGGAAAACATAAGCACCATACATCATCACACAGGCACTCACACAAGCACCATATCCATGCACACATACCAACATCCACTTACTCCACTGTGTCCCCCTCCTCCTCTTCGTCCACCCCCCTCGCAGTAGCGTCTTCACTCACAGCTGCATGCACTACATCATCAGCCACTGTCTCCATCACCAGCACGCCCATCACAACACACCCCTCACGAGCAATCAGCACCCCCACATCCATGCACACGTCCCCTGTGTCCTCTCCCAGTGTGTCTGTGAGCCCTCCTCCCAAAGTACACAAATGCAGGCACACACCCACTCAACAGCCATCCACCTCACAATAGCCTCCAGCCCATGCACCTTCACCCAAACTCAGCAGACGTACACCTCCTACAACCACTACCTCTTCCTCCACTCCCAAACCCCCTCCATCTTCCCATCCTAGTGTGTCAAAGAAACTTTTCCTGGCTAACGTTGACCTCTTCCCTACACCTCCACCCCCCCGTCCTTCCCCTAGGGCCAGGATGTCTAGATCCCAGGCCAGCACCTCAGCCACCAAATCAGCGTCGCTGTGGTCCCTGCAAGTCCGAGAGGATGGAAGGGGGCTCCCATCAGGGCTGCCAGTGTGCCACCTACCGATGCTAATGACCACCTGATTCCGCCACCTGCCAAGGTTAAGAAGGGACCGGCATGCAGCAGGGAAAAGAAGCGCCACCCACCCAGCAAGGCCTCATCCCAAACCAAAGAGGACAGTGCTAACGTCCCAGCAGCGACTACTAAGGTGGGGAAGGGACACAAAAGCAAGGGCAAGTCACCTCGGGGCATGGAGCCTCCTGGTGAGGGACTGGTGACCACCATTTCTCCTGACAGGCCAGCAACCTGTACCACGGTAAGCACTGCCGCAATGACCACCACCTGCACCGCCACCTGCCCCGCCATCTACACCCCTCTGCACCGCCACTGCCACAACGACAGTCACCAGTATCCTCCTCAGTGGTCAGCCGTCCGAGGCTGCTGGAGATAGCCTGGTGTCTCCCTCCACTACTACAGACAACTGCATCACGGGCAGCACTGGCAGCATCTCTACCGCAGACACCGCTGCAGCCACAGCCACCTGCACTGCCATATGCACCACCATGTGCACAGCCAGTGCCACTACATCGGACATCAGCAGTATCTCGAGAGGGCAGCCGCCCGAGGCTGCAAGAGACATCCTGGAACCTGCACACACCACATGAGGCACCACCACCAGCACTGGCACTACCAGCAGTTTGCAGCCTAAGTCGCCGGGGTCCCTGCACATCTCGTGCCTCAGACACCCAGGTGAGGGAATGGGAACTGCCACACCCCAGGTGCAGCATCACTGGGCACAAGGCCCCCTCCAGAACCAGTGGAGAGATGCATCCACCCACCCAATCCTTGGCAGTATGAAGCACACTGGGCACAAAGCCCCTCCAGAACCAGTGGAGAGATGCATCCACTCACCCAGTCCTTGGCAGTATGAAGCACACTGGGCACAAAGCCCACTCCAGAACCAGTGGAGAGAGGCATCCACTCACCCAGTCCTTGGCAGGATGAAGCAGACTGGGCATAAATCCCCCTCCAGAACCAGTGGAGAAGCCATCCACTTGAGAGACTGTAGCCTTACACTCCCCAGGACCAAGCAGTGGGCAAACCACCGACTTGAGGGACTTGAAAGACTGGATTTGCACTCCCCAGGAGCAAGCAGTGGGCAAACCACCCGCTTGAGAGACTATGGCTTAGCACTCCGCCGCACCAATCAAGTGGGCTAATCACCCACTTGAGAGACTGTGGCTTTGCATTCCCCAGGACCAAGCAGTGGGCAAACCACCCACTTGAGAGACTTGAGAGACTGCGACTTTTCACTCCCCAGGACATCGCTGTGAGCGTGTGGCCCCCTCCAGGAGCAGTAGCGTTGTATCATCTTCCGGCTGAGGTGCCCCCCTCCCCTTCCTCCTGAGGTGCCTATGTTTTTTTGACCTGATGCCCCTGCAGTGTTCTCTCCATTTTGAGGCAGGAGTCAAGTGTGAGCTTTGCCCATGGTTTTTGGGCGCACTGGTCCACGGACATTTACAAGGGATAGTGTACGGCTTTCTGAATATATTGCAATTGTATATACTGATTTTTTTTAAATAATTTGCTATATCTGTATGTTCCAAAATATCACTGATTGAACTCAATTCCTTTTGTCCTTGCGTTCTTCCAGGGGGTAATGGGGTGTATCTGTAATGTTGTTGGATGTGTTAGTGTGTATTATGTTGTGGGTGAGGGTGGGGGTGTTGCGTGTCGCGTGTCGCGTGTCGCGTGTCGCGTGTCGCGTGTGTGTGTCACTCTCTTTTACCTCCCCCCCTCTCCTGTGTGCTAGGTGCAGTACTCACCATCGTTGTCGCCGCTGCCTTCTTTCCAATTCCTGGTGTATTAGTAGATACAACAACATGGGGAGGACCTGCAGTTCGGGCTCCATGGCGTCCTGGTTCTTCATTGAGTGTCAAAAGGTGAGTGGTTCCCTTTTGATGTCGTTGGTATATTGTCTTCCACCTGTCTGTTAGAGGTGACTGCTGCGGTGTTTGTTGCTACCTCCCTGGTGGTCGGAGTGTTAAAGTGGCTGTCTATGTTGGTGGTTTCCGCCGTGGTGGAGATACCATTTTTGTTTACCGCTGGCCTGTTGGCGGTGTTACCACCGCTTTTACACCGACCGCCAGGGTTGTAATGAGGGCCCTAATATCATGAAAGGAGAATTAAAGAGTCGCACAATGTTACACCTAGTTAGTATTTAAAAGACTAAGGGGGTCATTATGACCCTGGCGGAAGGCGGAGAAGCGGCGGTAAGACCGCCAACAGGCTGGCAGTCTTTTTTTTTGTATTATGACCATGGCGGTCACCGCCATGGTCATCCGCTGCTTCTCCGTTCCGCCCGCCGGGCTGGAGACCAGGGTCTCCAGCCCGGCGGCCGTCACTATACCACTGGCGGTATTTGGACCCGGCTGACTGCCATGGATTTCAAGCGGTTTGAAACCACCCTGAAATCCATGGCGGTAAGCACTATCAGTGCCAGGGAATTCCTTCCCTGGCACTGATAGGGGTCTCCCCCACCCCTCAAACCCTACCCCGCCACCACCCGTGCCACCCCCCAAAGGTGAGTGGTTCCCTTTTGATGTCGTTGGTATATTGTCTTCCGCCTGTCTGTTAGCGGTGACCGCCGCAGTGTTTGTTGTTACCTTCCTGGTGGTCGGAGTGTTAAAGTGGCTGTCTATGTTGGCGGTTTCCGCCGTGGTCGTGATCCCATTTTTTTTTACCGCTGGCCTGTTGGCGGTGTTACCGCCGCTTTTACACCGACCGCCAGGGTTGTAATGAGGGCCCTAATATCATTAAAGGAGAATTAAAGAGTCGCACAATGTTAAACCTAGTTAGTATTTAAGAGACTAAGGGGGTCATTATGACCCTGGCGGAAGGCGGAGAAGCGGCGGTAAGACCGCCAACAGGCTGGAGGTCTTTTTTTTTTGTATTATGACCATGGCGGTTACCACCATGGTCATCCGCCGCTTCTCCGTTCTGCCCGCCGGGCTGGAGACCAGGGTCTCCAGCCCGGCAGCCGTCACTATACCGCTGGCGGTATTTGGACCCGGCTGACTGCCATGGATTTCATGCGGTTTGAAACCGCTATGAAATCCATGGCGGTAAGCACTATCAGTGCCAGGGAATTCCTTCCCTGGCACTGATAGGGGTCTCCCCCACCCCTCACCACCTACACCCCCACCACCGCTGCCACCCCACAAAGGTGGCAGGACCCCCTCTCCACCCCAACCCCAAACATAACATCACTCATACACACACGAAACGCACGCAGGCACCACCAACACACATACACGCACACACACCGACATACATGCCAACATCCACACACACAGTCAGGCATGCACACCCACATTCAAACATACACGCACACATCCATACAGACATACCTACAGACATACATGCACTCATTCCCAAACACACAACACCCTCGCAAGCATACACGCACTCACACAGCCCCTCTACATACACACACGCACACCCCCATGCACGCACACAACACACAACACCCCTCCACCCCCCACCCCTCACTGGTGATCGACTTACCTAGTCTGACGATCCTCCGGGAGGGGACGGGAGCCATGGGGGCTGCTCCACCGACACCACACCGTCAACAGAACACCGCCACACCGAATCACAGGACATGATTCGCTGGGCGGTGTTCTGTTGGCGTGGCGGTGGAGGTGGAGCAACCTCCACTTCCCCGCCGCCTGCCAGTATGGCTGTTGGCGGCTCTCCGTCCGTAAGAGGACGGAGAGCTGCCAACAGTCATAATAGGCCGAGCGGCAAACCACCACCACTGGCGGTCTTCCGCACGGCAGTCCCTCGGCAGTCTTGGAAAAAGACAGCCGAGGTCAAAATGACCCCCTAAAACTTCTATTGCAATGATACAAAAGATCAGGAAAAGCATATGATTCTTGGTCACAAGAACAAAACTCTCCTGCCTAACCATTTAAACTAAACTCTAACCATCCTAATACTAAAAATATTTTAGAAAGGTCTGCAAACAGAAATTCAGTAGAATATTCTGTTAATAGAGGTGTGATGGCATGAAGCCACACAAAGTATGAGGTCTGTACCTCCGAATGGTCCTTTCATCTCTAAAGATAGGAAAGGGTCTGAATCTTTGCTAACTAAATCCTCCTTAAATCACAATTTCCCAGAACGATGACATCACAGTCAAAGCTTCTTGAATGTAACCCTAATTAAAATTAATTGGAAGTTACAATTTCAAACCACTGACACATCTCATCTTGAAACTCTTCGGTCTCAGCAAATTCAAAAGAGTTACGACTGCCAAGCCTCCAGAACACTCCTCTATTTGTCCTTGCGTAGTTCATCCCAGGCTTTCTTATCTTTAACAATCAATGAGCTTCTTGTTGACACGTCTCCGCTCCTAACACCTGCATCTTGAAAGAAACATTTAAGAAAACAACTCCTCAATGAATATTAAGTGGAAACAGAAAAGTATATGTTTAGGCCTTCACTCCAGCCAAGTAATAAAACACAAATATACTTCCAAGTTACATGAATTCTAAACACTACATATACAAGAATACAAGATGAGTATGCAAAATAATACTTTTAAAACATTAGTCTTGAAAAGATATTCATAAAATGTTGATTGTACGCCAAAAACAAAGATGCACTCCACCTGCATGCTTTGCAGTGCAGGGATTATTTGAATCATATTAAATGTTACACAAAATGTGACCACCATCTTGTGACCACCAGAATATTATAACCCTTTCACATTCTTTTTCCCAGAGACGTAGTAGCACAGCCAAGCTACGTTCTTTCAGTTTAATTACTATTTGGTAAGTAATTCCTGATGGTTTTTGTTTGGTTCTAATGGTAGCTGTGGGGGCTTTAGAAATAACTAAATTATAAAGTGTTATATCTGATTAATATAGGTAGTGTGGCACCTGAAAATATATAAAAAGGCCTCCTTTAAGGAGTTAATACTCTGTTACTCATAAAACCTGAGTTGTAATGTCAGATTGTACCCATTTGTAAATACTAGTATTGTACCCCGGAGTTATCTACTTCTGTACATATTTTGGAAGATGCTTGGGTGGCTCACTTCGAAGACATCTATAGTTCAGCTACCCTGGAGGCACAGGGAAGGTGCAAGAGCTGACAGGGGCTTCCATGTTAATTGTCTCTAGTGAGAAAGGGAAGTTTGGGCCTATTTACCAATAAGGCTTCAGGGCCAGACATAATCCCGCCTGAAGTTTATGTTAATGATTTCCACATGTGGGGCCTTTTACTGTACTCGGATGATGCGGCCCTCGTGGGTGGCTAGAACCGCTAGCGGTCTTCAGTCCCTGTTGAATTCTTATGGAAGAACTGGATCTATCCATAAACAAAAAGAAATCCTATGTGATGGTAGTTGGGTCTCGTTCTATTAAACCAACTAAGTTTATCTTATATCCCTTTGCCCTTCCAATGACTCAAGGTTTTTCCTATCTGGGCTGTTGTTCAACTCAGATTTAAGCAGAGGCCCCCCTTATCAACAGGAAAAGGGAGGATTTTATTTGTGCCAACGCAGCTGTTTTTTAGCTTTGCTACTAGATTTGGTAGCTGACTGGTTAGGGCTCTTTTGCAGATTTACAGAGCAAAATGGATCTCCAAAACAACTCATGGGAGTGAAATCTGGGTTACGTTAATCAGGCCGAGCTGCAAGTAGTTGAGAATAAATTCTTAAGGAGGCTTCAGGTGTCTGTTGCAAAGTACCTCCTCCGCCTTCTCTGTGCATGAGGAGTTGGGAGTAAGCTATATTTTAGATCTTTTGGCCTTTCTCCCTCTCGCCCTCTGGTTAAACATCTGGTCTCGGAAGGCACCACCTGTAGGGTTGGGGGCCAACATGAATGGTAGAAGAGCTACCTCCAGAACTTGAATGGTAGAAGAGCTACCTCCAGAACTTGAAGCAGTGTTTCCTCTCCAGGTCTGTCTTCAGAGGAGCTGGAGAGTAGGCCGAGAGTGAGGAAGCTTGAGTTGGAGCTGGTAGCTCAGGTTAAAATAGGAGAGAGAAGAAGCTATGGAGGAAATGAGACTGGCCTTTGAGGAGAAGAAAGCTCTTTTAGCTCAGCAGCTCAGTCTGATGGAGTTGGAAGCCAGGAAGGCTAACTTCAGCTTAGATGAATGCAGTGAAAGTAGCATGTACAGTACTGAAGAAAAGGTTACAAACCCAGAGACTTGGTTTCTAAGGAGGGGGGTGACATACACCAGTGGGCTCAGGCATACGAGGGAGCTCCAGAGGTGTGCAGGGTTCCTGAGGAAGACTGGTGAACTGGCATGGGGAGTCATAATCCTGGTGATGGAAGGGACTCTCTCCTGGCTCTAGAAGGGAGTGACAGGGAGAGGTGTACCCCCGCGGAGGAAGCCCTGGTTAATGAGTATGGAGTCACCCCAGAGGAGGGTAGGTTGAGCTTGAAGGGCAGTCAGATACTGCCTCACCAGATGGGGGATGATATGGCATATTATTTCAAGGCACTGGATGGTTGGGTGAAGGATAGCATTGTTAACACTTGTGAGGAGCTGTACAGTTCAATTGCTGTAGAGCATATGTTCAGTCACAGTTTTCCAGAGCTATGCCAACACCTGGTGGAGTGTGAGTTCTCTGACCCCAGGCAGCTTGCACTGGAGGCAGGACTCTGGGTGAGTGCCAGGTTGTCTGGGATGGCACTGGGGAGTGATCCCAAAGATGATGGCTCAGGGTTTCCCGATCAGAGTGAGTGGGAGGGTTGGAGTGAGCCAGACAGGCCCAGTGTAGTAGGGCGGGAAAGGGTCCCAGGTCCTATACAGGTTTAGGAGAAGGGGTGGGAGTGGGCAGAGGCCCAGGGTGCCCTATCTTCAGCCCTGGTGCTTGGGTTGCTCTCAGAGGGGGCCCAGGTAGGGCGACCTGATCTGTACCAGGAGACCATCCAGTGATGGGAGTCCTATAGTGTCAGGAGAACGTGGGTGAGCAGCTCCCACAAGCGTCCCACCATTTCTGGTGTCTGGCAGCACCATTCCGGAGAGGAGGGTGCAGAAGCACAGATGGATGATGAATGGGTGACAAGGGGAGACAGTCCTCAGTGGGAGGACCAGTGGGTCAGGGGTTGCCAGCTCTGTGGTGAGAGCACCCCAGGAATGACCCTGGTGACGCCACGTTTGGGTTGAGAGGACGTGATGCTCTGTCATATGGACTGGGGTTAGGAGATCTGTGCCAGGCAGACTCTCATACAACACATGTCTAATGTGTTTCCCTTGGGGAGGTGTTTGTACTTCCCTGGAAGTCCTGGCTTGCCAGGCACATGCTCAGCCTAAGAGTGAAAACACTGGGTTTGGGGTCCAGTTGCAGGATTGCATTACTAAACTGGTGGGAGAATTGTGCAGGATGGCTGCCACAAGCACCTTGAGAGTTCTGGATTCTGGGGGTACTACTCCCAAAACGAGGGTACAGAGTCCTGAGAAGAGGAGCAGAGGTGGGGGGGAACGGACTCACCCCTGACTCTTGTTCAGCTTAAGTGTAAAGACCCTGGGCTAGAAAATCAGTCTCAGGACACAACTCCTGAACTTGTGGGAGGGAGAGTGGACAAAATGTGCCAGTTACCTGGGACTACTGCCCCCCACTCTGAGAAACCATAGACGTTAGAAAGTCCTGGAAGGGCTGAGACCTGGCTCTCATCACTGTAGGCTGCTGTCCTTATGGACAGAGTTGCCCTTGAGCTGGGGAAAGGAGTCACACCCTGAGGGTAGAAAGGGCCACACCACTACGTTGGCCATGGTGGTACTGTCTGTCTACTTGGATACATCTGTGGGTAGGCGAAGGTTAGGTGCTGCACAGATGGGGTCTGCAGGTGAGGAGAAGAATTCCCTGTGGGTTAGCGTAGTGGGCCCCTGTGATTATGAACAGAGGAATCCAACTCTGTTCAGAAAGGCATAGAATTGGAACTGCCCTGCTGTTACGGGCAGAGGTCCATGTTCTATCACTGTAATCAGGGAAGTACATCAAGGTATTGATTGGACTACCCTTGCTTTAGGCTGGAAGGGGTTGTGTTGGACCTGCCCTTTTTGTAGGGTTATCACTAAACTTTTTGCCTTCTTCCTTTTATTTTTCCGACCTATTTTTATTGGCTTTAGGACTCTGGGCACTTTACCACTGCTAACCAGTTCCACTAGTAAGTCCCTAGTATAGTGCACCTAGTGTCTCCAGGGCCTGTAAATCAAATGCTACTAGTGAGCCTGTAACACTGATTGTGCCACCCACATGAGTATCCCTGCAAACGTGTTTCAGACATGCCACTGCAGTGCCTGTATGTGCAGTTTTAAACTTCAGTGTTGACCTGGCAGATGCACCCACTTGCCTGGCCCAAACCTTCCCTTTTATTACGTGTAGGTCACTCCTAAGGTATGCCCAAGACAGCCCTGGGCAGGGTGCAGTGTATCTAACAGGTAGAACATATACTGGTGTATTTTTGACAGTTGAGCTGTTTGTGCATTCGCTCTAGACAGTTACACAAAGGGAGCTGAGGTGTGCCCTGCATATCCTGATGGGTTTTTCTGAGCTAGAGTGATGGGAGGAGCTGACACTTGCACCTGAATGGAGCTTTGGCTGGCCTTACACAAAGCAGTCTCCATGCCCCTGGAATGTGTCTGAGGCCAGGGAAAGGCAGGGTCTTGTGTGCCACAAAGACTTCTCTTTGAAGTGTGCCTACTTCAAAGACAGAAATGGGTGTAAGTACTGGACTTCTGATACCACATTGTTAGAATCCTTCTGTACTGATGAAAGTGTACCAGGAAGAAGAGCTGGATGCCGTAGGAGGGACTGTCACTCTGCATATTGCTTTGTTGTGCTGGTCTGCTGCTTACAGCTTCTGTCCTGGGAGTAAAAGGACTGAACTTGGCTTTCTAAATCCTGCTTCCAAAGGTTCTTCAAAGGCTTGGTCTGAGCTTGCATCCTGTTATGAAGTCTCAGGGACATCAAATACTTCATCTGGCAGTGCTTGGGCTCTTCTGCTGAGAGTCGTGACTTGCCAAGTGAGGCCTTCAAAAAGAACAAATGATGGGCAGAATGATGAACAATGTCAAACATTCACCCCCAGTACAGATAACTTGGCCTAAATTCATAGTTCTTTTGCTGACTGCAGTGCCATTGGGAGCACGGGTCCCACATCTAGGCACAACCATTCCACTTAGGGCAACAATTACAAAAAGAACAAGTGATGCACAGGATACTGAACAATGTTAAACATTCACCCCAGTGCAGAGATCGGGGCCTAAATCCATTGTTTTTTTGCTACCCAAGCCATTCCAGTTTGGACCCAGTCATATGCAAGCCAGCCTTGACCTGCTCCCCATGGGACCAGTCCAGCCTGAACTACCAGGTCAAGTCTTCCCTGGACTGGAAACAAGCATTCTGGGACCAGTTTTGGAGAATCACTCCTCATCAGCCAGGCTAGCTTGACTCCAGTGGCATGGGGAGCACAGGACCCATGTGTGGGCATACCCGTCCCACTTAGGGCAACAATTGCAAAAAGAACAAGTGATGGCCGGAATGCTGAACAATGTCAAACATTCACCCCCAGTACAGAGATCTCGGCCTCAATCCATAGTTTTTTTGCTATCCATGCCATTCCAGTTTGGACCCAGCCATATGCAAATCAGACTTGACCCTGTTCTCTTTGAGAATTCACTAACGTGAAACATCCAATTCTGTTGATATATTGACCCCCGAAAAAGGCAAGCATAAATTCCGCCTCTTAACAAAGCCAAACCAAAGTCATGGTCTTTAGCTCGCTTTCATCTACCAAGCAAACTGGGAAGATGTTAAACATGTTTGCTTTCTTCAGAGAAATTCAGCTTTTGTAACTCAGGAAATCATCCTTCCCAGTTGTTTTCTCTATTTTTTAGGTTACACTGGTAGATTGGCTATTTGTCAGTGCCTCCTACATATACTCGTGGTCCTGATGATGACCCCTTTGTAATTCAATGACTGTTGGGGGTCGAAACGTCAACAGAATTGAATGTGCACTGTTCGTAATTTCTTAGTTGAGGATTTGCGGTGCTCAAAATATGGGTGTCGCACGTGAAATCACAAATGCTTTGACAGCCACATGTTGATGTATATATTTGTAAATAACCCTGGTTCACTTTAAGTTTACGTATTCACTTTCACTGAGCCATCACCGGTAAAGATAAATTCAACAACTTGCCATTGGTGAATGTATCATAACTGACACAGAAGTGACGTTATAGGACTTTTGTTTCTGTGAGCCCTAACCCGGCCTTCTAGTAGCCTCTCCTGATTGGTCAGCCCTAACAGGCTTAGCCAAGCTGCTTTGATGAGGTGATAAGTGGCCTGCATAGAGCAGATGTTATCTGATGGGGGGAGCTCTGCAACTACAGATAACAGGCCATGAAAGGGGCTGATTAAATCCAACTGGGCTTTTTTATAGAGAGCAGGACAGTAAGGAATGCCAGCCAGGCCTGCCCGTCTTCCTGTACCCTCACCCAACTAGATGGCAGGCCCAGGAATGGAATTTGCAAAAGGTCTGGAGGGGGAGTGTTAATGGAAACGAGCCACATCAGTAGGTTGGTTTAGCCAGCTCTTACTCTGCTAGAGAGAAATCTCCATCTTGAATTTTAAAATGCAGTGCTTTGTGAGACAGGAATATGCCACAATTGGGAGGAAGCTGTCATGCTTTTGGGTGACACCCTGTACTTTACTGGACAAGGGTGCTTCCCTGCTTGCCCCCCAGATGATTGAATCAGTATGTGAGAGCTGCATAGCAACTCAGATATGATGCCTGAAACCACAAGTGGAAGAAGTACTACCCTGCTGGAACCCTGGTCTGCACCCCAAAGGACTGCACTCTGAAGGACTGCTCCTACTGCACACTAGAAACTACAGCCCTAAGGGCTTTGCCTTGCTTCCAAAGGATTAAGGAGCATACTCCCTGAAGGTAACAGGTTAGCATACCTTCCCTGCACCATCTGCCACAAGATGTCCCCTGTCTGGAGTGCGTCCAGTGGACTTTTATGGATTCGTCCAGGTGCATTGTGGGTTTTGTAGTTCCAAACCTCCAAGGGAAATCTAAGAGCTTCCGGACACTTGGAATTGTGTTTTGGACACTTTGAACCCACAAAGGGAACTTCAGGAAGTAGATCCAGATGTTTAGAGAAGTTTGGAGAAACGTTTAGAAAAAGCTCTATAAGGTGACCGATCTGTCGACAAGAGTCAAGCCGCCGCCAACGAACCACGACCCGGCCTGAATTTCAGGATCATTCCGCTGAAGCTTCGGAGCTTCCCCCATCAACAGGACTTTCAGAAGTTGATCAAGGCCTCACACAAAAGCAAGCAGACGACGTTGCATTGGATCCCAGCTTGAGGAGGAGCCTCGTCTGACGACTAGAGTAAAAGCTCCAGAAAAATGACTAAGTCCCAAGGTACACATTTGATAAAGGCCACCTGCTCAGTGTATCTGAGCAGGCCTCTATTGCGGTAAGTCCTCAAAGTGTGACTTGGTCAAGCGCGACCAGATATACCCTGTTGAT
Organism: Pleurodeles waltl; assembly: GCF_031143425.1. NCBI lineage: Eukaryota > Metazoa > Chordata > Amphibia > Caudata > Salamandridae > Pleurodeles > Pleurodeles waltl. The sequence goes on along the minus strand of NC_090448.1, from coordinate 232,723,882 downwards.
GCTATTTGTTGTCAGGCACTAGAAAGCACATTTTTAATGCATTCTTTAAAAATTCAGAACTCCGGTTCCCTATATTGGATTTGTTTTTGTGTCATTTTAAAGATAAGAATATTTATTACTGTTATAATGTGGTGTGGGATTTTTATTGTGTGTTGTGTCTTGCTTATGTACTGTACTGGCATTTTAAAAAGCTTTAGAAACCTGTCTCCCAAGTTAAGGCTGCCTGCTCGTTGCCAGCTACCAGGGCTCAAACAAGGGATTACTATATTGAGACCTCTTTAATATGAGACTTTGACTGGAACCTATAGTGCATTGGTGGCCTTATTGCTAGTGGTAGGTGCCTATTGCTCCTACTAATAATCCACCTTCCAACTCATGGAAAGTGTCAACTCAAGTCTTTTATGGGTTATTCCTTCGCTCCTGAACACCTGATCAGTGAAAAATCAAACCACAAAAATCCATGTTTTCTTTCAGTAAGAAATTGAAAGCCTATATGTTGTAAAGTGAAAGAGGCATATGCTAGTGTGACTGGCCCTGGTGGCCATCCTACTCGTTTTTCCAAAAATTAAAGTACTAGCCATATGTAGATTATTCAGTATATATTCTTCTATTGTTCTTAGGCCAAGTACAATGGGGTTTGGGTTGATGGGTATTCTTTTCTATTGTCTCCTTCCCTTCCGGTAGTGTAATGCTCTTTCCTGTTCTTTTTCTCCCTCTGGTGGTGCTGCTGTTGCTGTTTGTAGTATCTTGGTGGAATTTTAAAGGGACAAGGAGTCAGGTAATTGTTTGTGGGTGCTCATTTAGGGGGAAAGGGTAGTGTTAGCAAGGGAAACCAGGGAAGGCTCCACAGTGTGAAAAATCGGACTTCTAGGTGCCCCCCAAGATGTAACTTTTTACAAGTTCCTGTCAGGTCTTTGCATTCACCCCAGTTAGTCCTGTTTCCTCCCCCCTTTCTCTCTACCCCTTTTATCTTCCCTGTCTCCCCTAAGAAGAATCATACCTTGGATAGCCATGTTCCTCTTGTAACGTTGCTGGGGTGGTGAGGCTCTCAGGTTCCTTGCTACTCCTCTGCTCACACTGGCTCCTTGTTCTTCCTTTTTCCGGGCCTTGGTCACCTTCTCCTCTATTCCTGGTGCTTCCTCGTCCTCATGTCCTCTTGCTCCTTCACTCTCTTTCTCCATCTCTTCCGCTGCACTTGCTATTGAGTTTTCTCCATCGTCCTTTTCTCTCTGGCCCTGAAACCAGAAGTCATAGAGACTTCTGGGTGGGGATCTCTCTGCCGTGCCCCCAGAGATCTTAGGAAGAGGCTCGTTTTCAGTTGAGGCTTCCACGTCCTCCTCCCAGTCTGGGGCTTCCATTTACAATGCTCCCCTTCCAGGCATGCACGTTCGGGCCAGGATGCTGGCATGCGAGAAAGAAAGTCAGTGGTAATTTGACTCTTCCCCAAGATGTGTAGTGTCTAAAACGAGAAGGGTAGGAGAGCTTAAACCCCTAAAAACGTTGGGTTTAGTATCCATATGGTGAGCAAGCCTGGTTAATGGTGCATGTTTAGTTAGCAGTGTAATCGACCGACCCAAGAGATAGTACTGTAGAGCCTCGATCGCCTACTTAACACACAAGCATTGCTTTTCAATGATTACTAACGTAATTCTTGAAGCAACTGTTTTCAACTAATGTAGGCCACAGGATGAAGATGGTGGGATTCATCTGGTTGGGAGAGGACAGCCCCGAATCCCTGATTTGAGTCATCCTTCTGTAATACAAAGGGTCGGTTAAAGTTGGGACATCTGAGAAGGGGGCTGGTTCAGAGGACCCCAAGTTTGTTGGGTCACGATTATTTTTAAGAGTTCCCTGAGTGGTGCTGCTTTATCAGAAAACTGCTGTATGACAGTGGTAATACCCAATTAAATCCAAAAATGACCGAACCTCTTTTTTTGTTGTTGGGTAAGGGAGGTTATGTATAGCTAGTACTTTTTCTATCTGGGGACAGATGTTACCCTTCGATATATTGTACCCTAAATAATGTATGGATTTTCTGGCCAGGTGGCATTTCTCAGGATTGGATGTTAAGCCCGTCTCTCGAAGAGTAGCTAAAACGTTCTCTAGGTGGAGTAGATGAGAATCCCAAGAGGGACTGCATATCAGCATGTCATTGTAACGGGTTCTTTATCTCCAAGTGGAAAAGATATTGGAATAATTCGATAGGCGCAGTTTTGAGGGGGATAAATGATTTATTTAGCTGTTATGAAGGTTGGCTTTTTATCTCTCTTTGTTCCACAGGATAACTTCCTGTTACGTTCATCCAGTTCCCCTTTCTCTTTCTCAGGCTCTGTTCGCGGTCCCGCTGTGGTCTGGTCTTGATTTGGAAGGGGTCCGGTCTTGTCTCGAGTGGAAGTAGCCGAGGGTTCCCCAAAATAAAAGCAGAATGGAAAATAGGTAAGTGTAGAGGTAAGTAAGGTCTATAGAGGGTTAATAGGGGTGAGAGGTTAGGTATATGTGGGGTTGTGGTGGGATAACCTTCATTCAATTGGTGAGCGTCACCTTCCCGTGAGTTTCTCTCTCTTCTCTCTCTCCTTTGGGCTTTCCCGTGAGGTTAAGAGGGGGGGGGAATTAATGTGGCTGTCCTCGTATCACAGGATTTCTCCTTCCATGCAGGACCTTCCCTCTACCCTCCCTGTATTCCCTTTTATTGCCCCTGTCCCCCTTAACCACTGTGGCAGGAATTCCCAGTTTCGGTACGAACGTACCTGTAGGGGCCACGCCCCTCTGGGGACGTGGCTGGCTGTTCCGTGGTCTCCCGACTTTACTTCTGCAGGGGCGGGAGGCACCCTGAGGTTTTTCTCCGTCTCTTGCGGTTCTCCTTACGCGTCGGCCTTCGTTCCGGCGCTCTTCGGCTCTCGGCTCCCACTTTGTCTCCGTCGCGTTCCTCCAGTCTCCTCCGTCTCTCGACTCTCTCCGCCGGCGAGTCCGTCATTCCTTTCTTTTTCTCCCGCGACGCCTCCTACGTCTGACGTCACGTCCCCGAGGGTCTCTCGAGTGCTCCGGGGGTATGTCAATTCGGCCCCTGTAGCCGTACTTGGACCGCCGTCGACGGACGTCCGGCTACAGTCATCAAGGTAAGCGGCTTCATGGTTTTTTGGTTTTCGTAGAATGATGTCTTTTAGTCGTTGAAAAGTGGCAGGAGCCCCATGTAGTTCAAAAGGCATTACCAGGAACTAATATAACCCTGAAGGGGTGGAAAAAGCGTTTTTCTCCCAATCCTTTTCTGTCAAAGGTATCTGCAGTATCCTTTAGTAAGGTCTATGTTAGAGAGAAATTGGGCTCCTCCTAGTTGTTCTACAAGTTCATTAACTCTGGGCATGGGATAAGTATAACATTTTGCGATCTTGTTCAGTAGGCAGAAGTATGCAGAACCGAACTGTCCCATTAGGTTTTGGGATCAAAACGATAGTGGAACACCACAGCCTTTTGGAAGGTTCCATGATCTTACCTTCTAACATTTTTCCCACCTTCTGTTCTACCGCTACCCACCTGGTTTCTGGTATCCTATAGGGTCTCAGCCAGATGACCTTACTGGGTTTGGTGTGCGTGGTATGGTGTATAAGATATGTCAGTCGAGCCTAGAGCAAAATATGTCTCGGTTCTGGTTTACTATAGCTATTATTTGTTCCCGTTGTTTTCCGGTTAATATTGGACAGAGGGAGGGGAGGTTATCTAGCCACAGGTCGTCGTATGGGAAGAACTGGATATCCTAGGGCTGGGTATCAGTAATAAAATAAACCGATCGTAGTACATTGTTGTTTGTTTGTGTTTCTTTCCCCTCTTTTAATATATTGTTATGGAATATCTGTCTGTCTCTCCTCTTCTGGGTTATGGACACTCTATAAGTAACAGGAGTAGCTTGTTCTATGATAGTGTAGAAACCCTGCAACTGAGCTAGGAGTTTGTTCTCAGAGGTGGGGAAAAGTATAATAACCTTACTGCGAATGGCTAGATGTCTTAACCTGTAACTAGTAACATTTTTGTAGCTCTTGACTTTTTTCCATATGTTGATGGACCTCTACCCAAAATGTATGTATCTTATCTTTTAGTGCCCGAGTACTCTATCAGGTTTTTCGCTCCTTCTTCTTTTTCCCAATGTTCAGCCGCCATGTCCAATGTCTGGGTTGCCTCTCGAATACTAGCTTAAAAGGACTATGACCGGTTGAAGGTTGCGCATGAGTACGGTTGGCATATAGGACGAGGGGGAGTTTTATGTCCCAATCCCATCCGGCTTCAGAAATGTTTTTCTTCACCAGGGTCTTAATCATTTTATTATATCTTTCCACTAAACCATCCGTCTGGGGTTGATAGACTGAGGTTCAAATTTGTTTTATCCCTAGCAAGTGACAAATTTGTACCATCAGTTTTGACATAAACGGAGTGCCTTGGTTAGTTACAAATTCTTTATGGGAACCCCACCCTGGAAAAAAATTCATCCATTGCTTCAGCTACCGTTCTCGTAGTCATACTTTTGAGAGTAATTGCTTCTGGGTATCAGGTCGCAAAGTCTACTAATACCAAGATATATTGGTATCCCTTCGAGGAGGTGGGCATGAATCTAGTGAGAACAAGGGTCCCACTAGATCTATGCCCCCCTGAGAGAAGGGTACATCAGTAATAGGGAGTGATTGTAAAGGTGCTTTCAGAGGTGTGTGTGGACTAACAACTGACATCTACTACAAGAAGCACATTATTCCCGTATCTCTGAATAGACTCCAGGCTAATAGAAACGAGACAACAGTTATTCCTCATTCTTATTCCTGCCATAACCCACCCCCCATCAGCCCCCTGTTTGAATGTGGGGTAAATGGAGCACTTGCTTACGGAAGGGTGTGAGGACTATCATTTGCCTTTGCATTGAATCATGCCCTTTTATATTACGATACATCAAGCCACACAGTACTAGAAAATAAATTCCTACCTGTTCGGGGGTTATCCTGAATGACCTGGCCCAAACTTCCTGGGTTTTCTACGTCAGGGTGGACTATAGGAGAGAGAGAAATTACATTAGCTGGGTGGGTCTGGTTATAATACATGGGTTCTCTCTTGTTTTCATGGGTACATTCTAACAGTTTTTTTCTTACCTCCCGAGTCTGGTCAATCCGACACAGGTCTGATACACACCCTCTGGATTTCATCTCCGAGGGGTTGAGTCTTTGTAATAGTAAAGAGAAGTCCCCATAGTCGGTTCCCAGCACCAGGTCTTCCATCAAGTGGGGAATAGCTCCTATCCTTAGGGGTTCCTTAAACCCCCTCCACTCCATCTCTACCCAACCAAATGGACATATTCAGGTTTCTCCATGGACGCAGGTTACGCTGCCTTTTCACCCTCTACCCACTGATCTGGAAATACCAACGAGGCTTTCTAACTGAATGTCTACAAACTGAATCCAATAAGACTGTAATAGGTCTGTTGTTGACTTGCAACCCCATTGATAAAAAGGTTCTGCTAGTTCTTGTGCAACAAACTCTTCCTCAGTGAAAGACCCACCTCCATGGGTAGGGCCCCTAGACCCTTCTGGGGACAGTACCGGGCGATATGACCCCATTCGGCACAGTTGAAGCATTGGGGAACTTGTCCCACCTCCCGCCCTGGGCCCCTGGGAGTTTTTGTAAATTCTGCATAACTTTTGGGGCTGTACTAGCTTTCTTGTATGGTTGGGTTAGAGAAGACCCGCAAGGGACGGCCACCTGGGCTTTCGTTGAGCGGTGGTGAGCACAGGCTAAATCTATGGCTTTGGGGATGGTTACTTCAGTATATTGCCTTATCCATGTACTGGTAGGGCCAGGAAGTGCATCCAAGAATTGCTTCATCAGTATTTTATTGATTACTTCCTCCTTCGTTGAGTCACTAGACCGTAACCATTGCAAACCCATGTCTTGGATCCTATAGAAAAGCGGTTGGGGAATGTCCTGGAACCCCACCTGTCTTTCCGGAACTTTAAACGGTAATGCTCGGAGTCACAACCCAGTCTCTCTAGAATTGTTTTCTTTATTTCGCTATAAGGCATATCGCCCCCTGAATTAGCGGCCTGATACGCCATTTGTAGTTCACCAGTCAGTTAGGGGGCTAGATATTGGCCCCACCTGTCTCAGGGCCATGTAGCCAAGATTGCCACTCTTTCAAAATTAACAAAGAATGGATCTAGGTCCTCTCCAATTTGGTATTTTTGGAAGAGTGAACTAGGTACATTAGGATGTACCTCAGAGCTATTGATCGTCTCTGTTGGTTTTTGAAAGGCTGTCTCGTGAACGAGGTGGTTATTGCCTATTATGGTAGATTGGGATTTCAATACCTCCTGTAACTGCTCTTTTTCTTTTTGAGCGGTTCGAACCTGTTCTTCCATTACCATTTGCGAATGACTCTTTCCCTCGGCTAGCTGCTTGATGATCTCATCAAGGGAGATAGCGTCTTCCATCTACCTGGTAGGTTGTCACACTCCTATCTGGCTTGCAACTGTGACTAGCCCCAGTGGCCGCACGTCGCTGTTTTCCCAAAAAGTAATGTATTTGCCGTATCCAGGGTTATTCCGTATTTATTTTTCTATTGTTCTTAGGATAAGTACATTGGAGTTTGGGTTTATGAGTATTCTTTTCCGTTGTCTCCTTCTCTTCCCGTCGTGTAATGCTCTTTCCTGTGCTTTTTCTCCTGAGGTGGTACTGCTTTTGCTGTTAGTAGTACCTCGTTGGAATTTCAAAGGGACAAGGAATCAGGGAAGTGTTTTTTGGTGCTCATTTAGGGGGAAGAGGTAGTGTTAGTAAGGGTAACCAGGGAAGGGAAGCTCCACTGTGTGAAAAATCGGACATCTAGGTGCTCCCCAAGGTGCACATTCTCACAAGTTCCAGAGGGGTATTTGCATGCACCCTAGTTAGTCCTGTTTCCTTCCCCCCTTTCTCTGTACCCCTTTTATCTTCCCTGTCTCCCCTTAAGAAGAACCGTATCTTGGATAGCCACATTGTTCCTGAAACATGGCTGGGGTGGTGCTTCTTGGGCTCCTTGTTGCCTCTCAATTCGTCCGCTCTCACTGGCTTCTTGTTCTTCCTTTTTCCGGACTTCAGTCTGCTTCTTCTCTGTTCCAGGTGCCTCATCGGCCTTGCATCCTATCGCCCCTTCTCTTGCATTCTCTGTCTCTCCTGCTGCGTGCGCTTTTCCCTTTTCTCCATCATCCTTTTCTCTCTGGCCCTGAATCTCGAAGTCATAGAGACTTCCAGGTGGGGAACTCTCTGTGGTGCCCCCAGGGAACTGGAGAAGCTGCTCGTTCTCAGCTGGAGCTCCTGCATCCTCCTCCCAGTCTGGGGGTTCCCATTTACACTTAGCATGCAGATACATTAGGTACAAAGGGTAACTAGGATTTATTTATATAATTTATAGAATTGCTTGAGCAAAGGATTAATTTACCGAGACCTTGACAGGATCTTATATTGCTTTGGTGGCCTTATTGCGAGTGGTGGGTGCCTATTTCCCCTACTAATAATCCACCTTCCAACACGCGGAAAGTGTCAACTCAAGCCTTTATGAAGGTATGCGATAGCTCCTCTATGCATGACCAGTAAAAAATAAAACCACAAAAATCAATGTTTGCTTTCATTAAGAAATTGAAAGCTTACATGTTGTAAAGTGAAAGAGGCATACGTTAGCATGCAGATACTTTAGGTGCAAGTGGTAACTAGGATTTATTAATATAAGTATATATGTACAAAGAATAGCCCTACACGGATCATATTCCCTGCTCAGCTTGCAACAGATTCCAACAGGCTCACCTTGCACAAGCTTACACCATCCACATTCCAGGATGACATCAGTAGCATTCTAAGCATTCGCTACAGGCAAGCGGGGCACACAGGTGCGATAGGAAGTATATGCAAGTCACAACACCACCTCTTCCATCTCTACAGAGATTAAGATTTTCGTCATGCTAAATATGAAGGATGCTATTTTCTCTGTTCACAGTTCTTGAAAATGTGTCTCTCTGTTGTTTTGTTCTATTCTTTGCTTAATCTTTTCTCGCTTATTTCACCTATACTCTTCTCTCCTCTCTTCCGTTCTTACTCTTATTCTTTAATTTTTATTCCCCTCAATTATTTTGATATTTGTTCAATAACAATGTGAGAATTAGTTGCAGTTATTTAATTACTTCTATTTTAGTGTGTGTGTTAAAACTTATCGCTAGTTGTTTGTTCCACATTGCGTCACACCCTCCAGTGGAGTGCGATGTAAAAAAGTCTAAATAAACAAATTACAAAAAAAATTCTAAATAAATAAATTACTATCAGCAGAGCTAATTATAAATAATGAAGTGGATCAGTAAAAAGTTACACGAATTACTTTCTCATTGCAAACAGTAACTTTTGCATTTGCTCTTTGATTTCTGTTCTTTTGGGCATATGTATATGTTTGGATTAAATGGTATAATGGAAAGTGGGCCTGCTCAGTTGTGCTTGAGATCCACTTCTCATGAGGTTTTCAAATAAGAAACATGCAGAAGTAAAATGTATGTTGACAAACTGTTATTAATAATGTGCTACATTAACATTCTTGATGGCAAATGTACAGAACATCAAACGTAACAAGACAGGCAAGTGATACTAACATAGCAGAGAGACAGAAAGAACTCCTCCTTGTCCAATAGAGATATTTAAGGGTATATTTACAAGAAAGTGGCGCATCGGTCCTGATGTGCTACTTTTCTTGCGTTACCCCTGCCCCACCTAACAACACCATGGTTGCACCATATTTACAATAGAGCACACCATGGCGATCGGTAGGACAATAGCATTTTGCTGCACTAGCCTCCAAAATGTTGACACTAATGCAGCAAAGCACAGGAAGGCCCAATGATTAAAATGTGTGCGTCATTTTAACACCGGCTCTCAGCAGGCATTAAAAACGGAAAAATGTGGCAGTGAAATGTTGTAAATTTCACTGCAACATTGTTTTGATCATCCCTGCATTGGAACGCCCCCTTGCATACATTATGCCTGACGTAGGGATAATGTGGCACAAGGGGTTGCAAAGTGGGGCAATGCAAGCATTGCACCACTTTGTAAATGCGGTGTTGGGGGAAAGACAACTGAGCGGCATATTAACATTGAAAAATTACTCTATGGCAACGCAAGGTGGCTCTAGAGGCTTGCAAATATGCCCTTGAGTGTATTCTTCCTACAATCAATTATTTTGAACATTTTATTCAAATTAAAGGAAATTTATGTATGCGTTATGACATTAATAGCAAAAGCTACATTGTAATAATATTCTTCCATTTAGTTTACTTTATTCTAAACGTCTAAACAATTTGTTCCTCATCTCTTTATTATGTTTTAATTTGTGTTGTGTTTTTTTGTTGAGTGTGGTACAGTGGTAATTAAAGGAAAATATGACGTGAAACAGTACATACATGTAAACATGCATGACGTGAACAACACGTATGCAAGTCAGGGAACTGTACTGATTTTACATAAACTCCTTTGGATAAAGCAGAGCTCCACTGAGATGCTCATTACCAACAGAAAACTGTGTACAATTTGTAAAATAATTATTTTCTCCAATAGGACTGGTACACGATTAGGCAAATCCGAAAATTTGTACAGGAGGTACAAACCAGTAAAATAAACTGTAAGTTTAGATACACCAAAGGGTTCTTTAAATTGGAGGAGAGCAAAATATGGATTGCACCTTTTGTTTTTTAAGTTCAAGAATATTTATTGATTTTAAAGCAATTATAGATTTAATACTATACAAAAACTTTACTGTAACTGTCAGGAATGAAAACAGAAGAATTAGATTAGAAATATATAATCAATAACTTAGATCACTAGCAGGGGGGAGGACTTGGAGGTGAAAGGGCCAGACTTGGGGAAGGAGGAAGAAAGATTGAGGGAATCACTGGGTGGGAGAGAAGTAGGGAACAAGGAAAATTCAGAGTGAAAATTTCTTTTTGACACACGGGGCAGCCATGGCAAAAGGGTTTGGGAGTGGAGGGAGAGGGAGTGGTAGTAGGATGTGGCAGTTTGGATGTTTTTGGTGCAAGTACGTGCATGGAATGCTTGTGGGTGCTGGCTGTCTGTTGGGGGGGAGTGCTGACGTTTAGGTGTCTTAGGAGGAGGTGCAGGGAGGTGCCATGCTGGATGGGTGACTGTCTGCTGAGGTGGTGTTTCCAGGTATGGTACATGTGCTGCACGAAGGGGTGGCAGTGGTTGTGGTGGGTGCGGATGTGTTGACTGCGGTGGATATCTGCAGGTCTGATATCGTGGTGACTGTGGGTAAGACAGGTGTGGTGGCTGGATCCGCAAATGATGGTGTGGTGGCTGCAGGCGTGTCAGGTGTAGTGTTTGTAAAGAAGGGGTGGTGGGGGAGTCAGAGTAGGCAGTGGATGTTGTTGTGTCTGCAGGTGGGTGTTGTTTGTGTGCCTGCCGGTGGTGGATCTTGTGATGCTTGTGCTTGTCAGTGGTAACCTTGTCTGTTGATGTGGATGCATGTCTGTGTGTATGTGTGCTTTTGATGGGTTTGTGGGAGGGGTTTTGGTTTGGAAAGGAGTAGATGGGCGGGAGTCAGTTGACAAAGGGACACTGGCTGCCATCAGTGAGAAGGCCAGAGCCTGAAAGGTGCTCTAGAGGCCAGCCAGGGCACCATGAATGCTTTCCTGAAATGCATTGCTCTTTTGCACTTGAGTTGCCAGTCCCTGGATGGCATTCACAATAGTTGACTGAGCCACAGAGATGGACCTCAGGAGGTCAGTAGCCCTCTCACTGAGGGCAGCAGGACTGAGTAGGGCAGGGGCAGAGGTGCCTGCGGCGAAGGAGATGCCCAACCTCCAGGGTGAGCGGCATGGGCAACTGGGTGAGGAGCTATAAGGAGAGAGGTGGTAGTAAGGGGGGTGGTGGACAATGATGGTGCTGGGGTGGCCCCAGATGGGTCTGCCACTGCCAGGGAGTGTCCACTGGAGTTGGATTCCGAAGAAGAGGTGGTAGATCCAGTTTCCCCTGTAGCACTCCTCTCACCCTCTGTCCCACTGGGTCCCACAGCTAAAGAAGGGGTGGTGGGGGAGTCAGTATAGGCAGTGGATCTTGTTGTGTCTGCAGGTGGGTGTTGTTTGTGTGCCTGCCGGTGGTGGATCATGTGATACATTACCTACATCATGTCGCAACATGTCCCTACTACCCACACCTGTATTGCAACCCTCCCTCCTACATCAATCCCTAAGTAGGACAGCACAACAGGAGTCATCCACATGATGACTACCAAATCCATTTCTGCTGGCATACAATGTATGCCTGAATATACATCTAATCTCTCCATGCTCCTATCAGCCATTGGATGTCCAGCTGACTGAACAACACACTACTGGACACCACTGTAACAACACATGATCAGACCATGCCCTCTGAAACAGATACATAATACTTAAGACAGCTCCACTCACAGTTCACACTGCACCTACCTGTCACATTACATGCCAGACCAAACACTCAGTACAGTGATGCCCGTATGTAAATCAATACAGAATTTACCATTACAAGTCACAAACCCAAACTGTTGACATTTGATGAGTAAAATTAGAGCCTGTGGTACAGCCATTAGAATAGTCTGACCCAATCAGAGAGCCAGATTAGCAGACACCAAACACGTATATATCACAACTGACCATACTGCTAAGTGCATCTAAAAATTCCCACATAGCAACCATGACACATCCATACTCAATTACAGAATGCAGTGTCACACCAGATGTGGTTCTGGAACACACACATTACATCATGGTCCACTTACAATGCAAACACACATGCAGTCACACCTTTCAGACTGTGCAACATGATAACTCCACCCTTGTAGTGGATCGTATTTAGTTTTAATGGGGATCAGGAATTTAGCTTAGCCTTTGGCTTGCAGGGCTGTGCCCCAGTCACCTAGCGCCTTTTAACCTACTTAGCTTGCTCTGTTTTAGCACATTTATTTAATTACTTCCTCCAAGATGGCTGTCATGTTTATAGTTAGGAAGATCTTTCAGTTTCACATTATCAGTGCCACTCAAGATAAATGAGGTACGTTCAAATCATGTACGTTCCCACTTTCGTGTGACAGTAACATAGGCGGTCATTCTGACCCTGGCGGTAAAAACCACCAGGGCCGTGGTCCGCGGGAGCACCGCCAACAGGCTGGCGGTGCTCCTTTGGGCATTCTGACCGCGGCGGTACAGCCACGGCCAGAAACGGAAAGTCGGCGGTGTACCGCCGGCTTTCCGCTGCCCAGGGGAATCCTCCATGGCGGCGCAGCTTGCTGCGCCGCCATGGGGATTCCGACCCCCATACCGCCATCCTGTTCCTGGCGGTTTCGGCCGCCAGGAACAAGATGGCGGTATGGGGTGTCGTGGGGCCCCTGGGGGCCCCTGCAGTGCCCATGCCAACAGCATGGGCACTGCAGGGGCCCCCGTAAGAGGGCCCCACTTAGAATTTCAGTGTCTGCTTAGCAGACACTGAAATTCGCGACGGGTGCTACTGCACCCGTCGCACCCCTTCCACTCCGCCGGCTCCATTCGGAGCCGGCTTCCCCGTGGAAGGGTGTTTCCCGCTGGGCTGGCGGGCGGCCTTTTGGCAGTCGCCCGCCAGCCCAGTGGGAAACCCAGAATGACCGCCGCGGTCTTTTGACCGCGGTACGGTCTTCTGGCGGTTCCCGCTTGGCGGGCGGCTCCCGCCGCCCGCCAAGCTTGGAATCACCCCCATAATGTACCTTTTCAGGGAATTGTTATATAATTGCCCCCCCCCCAAGCATGCCTTCTTATCTATGTTTGGGAACATACCTGTGTCAGGGTTCCTACAAGATCTGTATAAATACATCTCACACAGACAAGATTATCAGAGGGATTCCTACCAGATACCATCAACGCTATTTATGCTACACGTTGCCTTGAAGCAGACCCAGTTTTTGTGTCACCACAGAGTCTGATCTAGAGACCTCATTCCAAGGTTTAGGGGGCTCTTCTCATGGACATGGTACTGACAGATTGGATTTACCACACCTAGCTCTCTTTAGGTTAGAGATTAGGTTCATCATGCTAGAGTAATAGGGTTTATTTCACACCTGCTTTACATCTTATGTTATTGCAAGATGGTGGGGGTCTTTGAATTTCTGACTCTTGTTTTTATCATTCTGTTTCTTGCATTGTTCATTATCCAAATCATTGCAGCACATGCAATCTATAGTAGCTTGCAGTCTTGTTAATAAAACATATTGAAAACTTCACTTTATCTCATTCTTTGCCTGTGTGTGACTGAGAGACGTTGCTCATGTGAGATAAGGGTAATCTCCGTATAACCACGACTCCCCTGAGATGTCACCCTCTTGAGTCCATGCATAAAGGCTGCCACAAATCTCCTTTTACTGTTTGGGGTTTTGGTGAGGTACTGCTTGCGACTTGTTGTAGGATTTACCTAGTTACCTACAAACAAAAGTGCTGTCATCCCTAAACCCGCAGTCTTGACTAGAGCAAGAGTCCAACCTAAACATGGTGCCACCAACGATGGTGTTTAGGCACTAATTTACGGATGCCCTGAGTATCTCTGTCTCACACACAACAGGTACCCTAAGCACCATTATACAGAGATGTCAGTGGTCTTGGGGATTATCCTCCTCAGCTGAACAGGGAGCACCTAATTAGGCTGAACTCCTAAAAGGACTTTCTTCCCACTTGGTGTTCCATCTCTAAACGCATTACAGAATATTGCTAACACCATAGACATTCCTGAAAATGCCAGACAAACATTAACACTACACCTAGCAGCGCCTGGCTTAACAGAAGAGAACGGAGATGTTACATTCATCGTAGAAGCTAATGAAGCCTACCAAACAGAAGCATTCTACTCTTGCGTCACCTTTCCTCAGGAAGATCCTAGATCATTCACATTCCACACATACAAAATTGAAAATGTACCACAACTGTACCAAGCACACCAATACCTTGAAATTCAGATCACTAATCAAGAACATTATTACTGGTTTAATGGCACACTACCGCATGTAATACAACCAGTGAGATTAGGTCCCTTAGGTAATGAAGGACCGACATGGCCTATGTTTGCCACATATACACCTCACCCTGATGCACAAAACATGGAGGGAGCTGACCTGCGCAATCTATACATTGAACTAGTAACACCATGTAGACGACTTGTTCAGTTCGTAATGCGAACTTTGAACAAAACACCAGCACGTCCAGCAACACCAGCACCTGCTGGATACCAATTGGCTAATACTGGGATTAACCCACAAACAGGACATTCTATCATGGGCAAAGTGCCCACAGAACGAGAGAAAATCCCGTTCTGGATAGCCCAGAAAACTAATCAGCTGGAAGCTGTGTTTCTCCATACGGGACCACAGGAAAAATATAGAATTCTCACAATGTGCTTGCCCTTTTGGATGGTTCCCTCAGTGGATGACTGCGTCACAAGAGGTACAGTCTTCGCTGCGATGAATACTACCACACATGTTACCCTGACACTTGTTAATTGACCGGAAGGGTTGTAACAGATTCAGAATGAGCACGGGGCTGCACCATCCCTATATTCGGGGATGACATTGATGCGTAACTTTGGTGCAGTCTCCTCAATAATACTCAGTAACATTTAAGGGGAAGCAGTAGCGTTGGCTATACGCCAGCGTCTCAGAGAAAGTCTACATTTGGATCAGGAGAACAGCTACTGAAAATAATTTCCGATAACTATACCAGTGTAGGATGGGATAGTTTGGGAGCCAAGCCAAAAAAGCCTGAAATACAGAGTACCACCCTTAAGAAAGGTACTGGCACAGGAGGGTTATAAAAAGCACTGGGATAAAGCAAATTAAAGACAGACGAAGTCAGAGAGCAGATTCTCCACACCTGGAGAACTCCGAAAGGAGATATAGGCCCTCATTATGACATTGGTGGTAAATACCACCTACCGCCATGCTGACTGCAGCCAACACACCGCGGCGGCGGCAGATATCCGTTCACCATATTATGACACACACACACACCAATCCGTCACTATTCAGCCACAGATACAATTCCGCCACACTAAAGGTCAGTGATAAACTGGCGGTATCAAAACCCACACCATTACGCCAACAGAACAAAGCCCACAACATGATGACCCACGAATCACCACAGCGGACTTCCAATGGTGGTAAACCATTGGAGGTACATGCTGCCGGGCTCAAAATACACATGCACATACAAAACAACACCACATTGGACAATTCAAACTACACACACCTGACACCCATACACATATCACACCCATACCACTATAAAACCCAAACCCACACTACCCACAACCCTTTACGACTACAAACCATTGCCAACAGAGAGAGACAGCAAGAGCACTCACACAACTAAAGCCACATACCACCAACACCTATACACCACCAACACACCTTACATCACACACCCCAACACATCACAATACACACCCTCACCCACACCACTCATACTACACCCATGGCACCACAACAACATCCCAGATTCTCTGAGGAGAAGCTAAGGGTAATTGTGGAGGAAATCATTCGGGTAGAGCCGCAGCTATTTGGATCACAGGTGCAGCAGATATCCATTGCTAGGAAGATGGAGCTATGGCGGAGAACCGTGGACAGGTTGAATGTCGTGGGACAGCATCCAAGAACAAGGGATGACATCAGGAAGAGGTGGAACAACCTACGGGGGAAGGTACGTTCCATAGCAGCAAGGCACCAGATTGCCATACAAAGGACTGGCGGTGGACCCCAACCTCCTCCCCCACAGCTCACAGCATGGGAGGAGCAAGTCTTGGCAATACTGCATCCTGAGGGACTCACTGGAGTAGCCGGAGGACTGGACACTGGTGAGTCAACAGTTACTACTTATCACCCCCCATACCTGCAAGCCATCTTACACCCTTACTCCCATCACTCCACTCCATCCCACACACTGCACCTACACATATGACCAACCCCAATTCCCAGCCCTGCATGCTATACCAATGCATGGACAGCCCCCCAGCCCTGCATGGACACCCATCACTAAAGCATGAACAGCATGGGGGAACTAACAATCCCACAATACATCAACATACACAAACCAAGGCGGCAGGGCAACAGCAACGCTAGAGGGGAAGCCAGGGATGTACAATACGTCACAGGCATAAAGCATAATACATCACTTGCATCCCCACAGGTGACCCAGTCAATGTCAGCAGAGAGGAGGTGCCATGACAAACAAGTCCCCCAACAGAAGATGCCACCGTGATGACAGTAACTCTGGACTTCAGGATCTGGATCAACAACCTGGCCCGTCAGGGACCACTGGACAGTTGGTCACCCCAGCCCACTCACAGTCCACCACAGAGCCTCCCCCTTCAGTATCCAACACGACAGCACCCATCCAGCCTCCCACATCTCTGTCCCCAGGACACATAAATTGGCAGCGTGTCCACCTGGACAGGGACCCCAGTCCACACCTCACACCCAAGACAATCAGGGACCTGGTGTCAGTGGGCAAACCATTTAGGGGACGGAGGCACAGGGGAACAGGGACACTGGGAGGACTTTGTGTGCCATGGGACCCAGGGAACCGTCTCTCCAGGAGGCACTCACCAAGATCCTGGGGCCTACCAACAATCCTAGGACACGATGGGCCAGATCCTTGACAACATGCAGGAGAACAAGCGGCTGCTGGAGGAACACCATCAGGAGATCAGGGCCGTCTTGCAGGCTCTCAACACCACCATGTTCTCCATAGCAGGGGTGCTGGCAGACATGGCCAACATCATAAGGGAATCGACAGCACACCAGCAGGCCCCTACCACTAGCCAGTCTATTGACCAGCCCACCACTTCTGCTGCAGCTAGTGGGCAGGGGGGCCCATCACTGGACCCACAGGCCACCAGCACTCCCCCTGCAGAAGGTGAACCACCATGTGAAAGTTCCCTGCGACCCAGACAGAAGCCAGAGACACTTGCTAAAATGAAGACCACCGCCAGGAAATGAGACTCTCCTGATTGTCCCCCTTGTGTCCCACCCTCTCACCTTGTCCACTTTGAACTGCCTTTGCTCCCCTTCCTTTGGCCCCTTGGACACTGCACCTGTGCAACAAACAGACTGGAACAATACCATGGACTTTCCTCTACCATCACCCCGTTCCATTGCCCTTCAGCATCAATTTTATAGCACTACAATAAACACCCTTGAACACAACTTGACTGATAGTATTTTATGTGTTCAGAATGTGCATTCAGAGGAACAGTCACATCTGGTGCAAATTATATGAACACTGTGCTAGCATACAATTAATGACCTGTAACTGTCTGTAGTAATCACATCAGGACACTGTTATCATATCACCAACATCTGTAAAATGACAAGCCATAGGGGACAGTAAGTTGAGATGCAAAGGAAGTGAATTCCATCATGCTACAGTCACACAGATGCAATCAATAGTCAGAACAATGATCAGTTTCACTGTCTCACCTGTGTCGTTGGAAGTGCTGATGTATAAATTATGTTCTGTTGTCCACATTCTCATCCTCAGCCTCCTCATCCTCACTGTCCTCAGGCTCCACTGCTGCCACAGGGGCATCTCCAGTCTCCTCCTCCTGCAGAAAAGGCACATGACATCTGAGGGCCAGGCTGTGCAACATGCAGCATGCCACTACTATCTGGCAGACCTTCCTGGGCTAGTAGCACAGAGATCCACCTATCAAATGGAGGCACCTGAACCTGGCCTTCAGGAGGCCAAAGGTCCTTTTGATTATTCTTCTGGTTCGCCCATGTGCCTCATTATAACTGTTCTCAGTCCCTGTCCTGGCATTCTTCACACGGGTCAGGAGCCACAATAGGTTTGGGTAGCCAGTGTCACCTGCAAGTATTGAGGGACAAACATTAGCCTAACACAATGCTATAGGGATAACACCTGAAGGCATACACTGCCATTCAGTGGGTGGGAACTCTGGCTCACCTATTAGCCACACCCTGTGCCTCTGTAGTTGGGCCATCACATTTGGGATGCTGCTATTCCTCAGGACAAAGGTGTCATGCACCGACCCAAGATACTTGGCAGTGACGTGGGAGATGTACTGTCCCGCCAGACACACCATTTGCACATTGTGGAAACTCTTCTGATTCCTGAACTCCTGTTCATTCTGGCGGGGGGACAAACGCAATATCTGTACAGTCAACCCCCCCAATTATATTGGGGATATGCCCCATTGCATAGAATCTTTCACAGTGGCAAAATCTTCCAACTGGGGAAAAACAATGTAGCTGCACATGTGTTTCACCAGGGCATACAAAACCCTTGCCAGCACGATTAAGAACATTGGCTGTGACATTCCTGCTGCCAAGCCCTCTGTCACTTGGAAAGAACCAGTTGCCAGGAAATGGAGCACTGATAGCACTTGCACAAGAGGGGGGATCCCAGTGGGATGACGGATGGCTGATATCAGGTCAGGCTCCAATTGCCAGACAGCTCTGTGATTGTGGCCCTGTCCAGTCTATAGGTGAGTATAATGTGCCTGTCCTCCAGTGTAGCCAAGTCCACAAGGGATCTGTACACAGGGGTTTGTCTCCTCCTCCTATTCATCCGCAGCGGTAGGTATCTAAGGGACACAGGAGTGAGTAGGCTGTCACAATTTGATAAATGGAACCACCATCACAGTGTACTTACAGCATCAATGTGACGGGACAGTGTGAATGGCAATGTATATGCAATTTTAGGCAATGACGCAGTTATGGTTTATCTAATTGTTGTCCACCACCTTGAAATGGCGACCGCCTGTCCTGTATCTTGGGACAGGTGGAAGTGAGGTAACTCCGCCGACGTTGGGTGTTGTGGCGGAAGGCAGTTTTGCACCGCCGTGCAATTCCTCATTGGCTAACATGGGGCTCTATGGAGTACAGTGGCCAATGGGGATCAGCGCTGGTGGTGACGGTGTACACCGCCACGGACGTGACTGCCATTTTCTATCTAAATCCTCACTTTTTTCCTGACTTTCCACAGGACAACACCAACACTGCATGTGCTGCTGTGACCTGTATCTGGAACATACCATGGCCCGTGTGACCGGGGAAAGGGCCCCTGCCTTCACTTCGTAGGAGTTGGAGTGACTGGTGAATGGGGTCCTATGGACTTCTGTATGGGCCTCCAGACCAACAAGTGAGTACACCCTGGGCACGATGCATGTGAGAAGGATGCATGGAGATGTGTGTGCAAGCATTGTGTAATCAGGGGGGGGATGTCTAGTGGTAGTGTACATGGTGGGCGCCGGATGATGTATGTGTCAATGGTGATGGAAACAGGATTGCTGGGCCATATGTGTGACAGGCTGGATTGTATGTGTAATGGTGTCCTCCTGTCTGCATTCCCTCTGCAGGTCAGCGCCCATCAAAAGAAGGGATTGTGGCGTGCCATCGCCAAGGATGTGTGGACCCTGGGGGTCTACAGCAGATGGAGCACCCACTGCAAGAAACTGTGGGAGGACCTGAGATGCTGGGCACAGAAAACTGCGGAGGCCCAGCTGGGGATGGCTTCCCAATGAGGAAGGGGTGCCCTTCGGAACCTGATCCCCTGATGGCGCGCATACTGGCCTACCCAGATCTGGATGGGCGCTTGAGGGCATCACAGCAGCCTTAAAGAGGTGAGTAAAATGGACGTTATTACAATAAGTGGTAGGTAGCAAAGGATCCGGGTGGTGCATGTGAGTTAGTGGGTGCCCCTTAATGCCAGGCCAGACATTGCAGCGTGATCCAGCTAAAGGGTAATGGGTGTAATGGCAAATGCAGGTAACCTATCTTGTTTGCATTTGTAGTCAGTCAGGGCTTTGTGGGTCCCAGGAGGTGTGCAGTTGGCGGTGTTTGGCCCTCATGTTCCCTCATCTTAGTGTGGCATCTAGCCAAATCAATGCCAGTGCATTGCATAGTGCTCAATCGTGATCCCTGTGTGTAACGGTGCTGTGTATTGCAACTGTGGTGTTGATGCTATAATTGACCCAGTGTTCCCTTTCTCTCTCCCCCTCCTTTTTTATTCTGTCATCTTGTCCATGTGTGCATTAGCATCATCTAGTGGAGGAGCAAGGGCACCGGTGACAGAGGGAGCTGCCTCCCACAGGACCCAGGAGGCTGAGTCCACCGATGCAGAGGGATCCAGTGGAATGGAGGGCGAGGGGAGCACCATGGTGGAGACAGGAGGTGACAACACTCACCCAGATACCTCCTCTGGTGGAAGCTCCCTGGTGGTGGTGGACAACTCTGTGACCACACCAGCTGCAGGTACAGCTGCCACCCCCGTACCAGCACTGCCCTCCCAGTAGTCCCTCAGCGGGTTGCCCGTGCCCGCTCACCCAGGAGGATGGGCATCTCCTTCGCCCCAGGCACCTCAGGCCCTGTCGCAGTAAACCCCGCTGTTCTGAGTGAGGAGGCTATTGACCTCCTGAGATCCATCTCTGTAGGGCAGTCAACTATTTTGAATTCCATCCAGGGGCTGGCATTCCAGATGCAGCAATGCAATGCATTCCTGGAGGGCATCCATGGTGGATAAGCGGCCCAAGAGAGATCGATTCAGGCTCTGGCATCCTCTCTGATGGCAGCCATTGTCCCTGTTCCTACCATCTCCCCTCCAACTACCACTTCTCTGTCCCAGTCTCCTCAACCCATACCCTCCCACGCACACATTCAGATGAGCATGCACACAAGACAACACACAAGAGTGGCACAGTCAAACACAGGCACCACACTTCAGTCTACAAGCACTCACACAAACACCAGACAGTTGCACACACAACCACATCCACTGCCTCCACTGTCTCCCCCTCCTCCTCCTCCTCCACCACCTTTACAGTCATGACCAAACTCACACCTGCATGCACTGCTTCAAAAGCCACCATCAGCATCACCACACCAAGCAGCACACCCACCTCACTGATGGACACCTCCACAACATCCATCCACCCGTCCCCTGTGTCTTCTCCCACCCTGTCTGTCCCCCCTCCTAAAGGACACAAACGCAGGCACTCAGACACCCAATAGCCATCCACCTCACATCAGCACAATACCCATGCACCTGCACCCATGTCCAGCAGACATGCTCCTCCAACAACCACTCCCTCAACCTCCACTCCCATCCCTCCTCCCTCATCCCGCCCCACCATCCCTAAGAAGGTTTTCCTTGCCCAACTTGACCTTTCCCCCCCTGCCCTCCCCCATCCTGCCCATAACAGCAGGGTCCCAATGACCCAGCCCAATACCTCAGCCAAACAGTCCACGGTGACATTGGAGGCACCTCATAGTTGTGGAAGAGTAAGGATCCCACTCCACCAGCCAGGAAGGGTAAGGATCCCACTCCACCAGCCAGAAAGGGTAAGGATCCCACTCCATCAGCCAGGAAGGGGAAGGAACCCTCACCTCCTTCCATCAAAGGGAAGAAGCCCTCACCTCCAGCCAAGACACAGCAGCCCTCGCCTCCAACAGGGGCTGCCCAGGATGCCCCTTCCACAGCTGAGAAACAGCAGCTCTCACCTCTTGCAGAGGCTGGCAGGGTACCACTACCACCAATGGACACGGGCCCTCATCCTCTTCTGAGACACAGCAGCCCTCGTCTCCAGCAGAGGCTGCCCAGGAGGCACCTTCCACAGCTAAGACACAGCAGCCCTCGCCTCCAGCAGAGTCTGGCAGGGTACCACCACCAGTTGTCACGGAGCCCTTACCTCCAGCTGAGAGGTGCAGCCCTCACCTCCAGAAACAGACTCTCCAGGGACTGCTGTACAAGGAGCCCCCCCAGAACCAGTGGGCAAATCCCCCCACCTCAGAGACTGTGACCTTGCAATCCCCAGCAATGAGAAATGGGCATGGAGCCCCCTCCAGAACCAGTGGGCAAGTTCCACACCTCAGAGACTGCAACCTTGCTCTCTCCAGCACAGAGAAATGGGCATGGAGCCCTGTCCAGAACCAGTGGGTAAGTCCCCGACTTTGGCTGAGGTGCCCCCCACCCCCCTTCGCCCTGAGGTGCCTGCCCACTTCAATGATGATGCCCCTACACAGTTCTGTGAGGATGTTGTCAGGAAACAAGTTGGGCCTTGGACTGTGCCTTGTGGCCATGTGAGTCCTTAGTACTTTGGACTGGGCTTTGGCTTTTTGTGGACAATTGTACAGATCTTTTTATTTTCAAATTGGTTTATGTGGTGGCTTTTGCCTTTCAAATACATTTTCAGTCCTTTCATGCAAATTGTGTCATTGGTTTACATCTGCAGCTGGTTGTGTGTATGGTGTGTGTATGTGTCTGGTGTGTGTCGTGCATGTGTCACTCTCCTTTTCCTCCCTCCCTTGTGTGCTAGGCGGCTGTACTCACCATCTACGTCTTCGTCACCATTGGTGTTCTAGGTGGAGCATGGCATAAAAGAGCTTTGGGAAGTCTTGCAGTTCCGGTTCCATGGTGGCATTGTTCTTATCTGTGTCTCTGATGGTGAGTCATTGATCTTATGTGCAGTGTTTCTGCCAGGCTTTTGATGGTGTTGGTTCTGCCCCAGAAATCGTGGCGGATTGCAGTGTCATGATATGGTGGGCGGTACCTTGTCTTCCGCCTGGCTGTTGATGGCTACCGCCTGGCGTCCTGGCGGATGGTTAACATCCTGGCGGATGGTGTGGTACATTGGCTGTCTATGGGAGTTGTTGGACTTTTTTCCTTATGCACAGTCATCCCCAGTCTTTTTGCCTCCTGCCTCCTATTTTTTCTGACCTGTTGCTGTTGGCTCTAGGACTCTGAGCACTTTATCACTACTGATCAGTGCTAAAGTGCAGGTGCTCTCCCATCTAAAGTTGGTATGATTGGCTTATACCTAATTGGCATATTTAATTTACCTGTAAGTCCCTTGTACAGTGGTATCTCTATAACCAGGGCCTGTGAATTAAATACTACTAGTGGGCCTGCAGCGCTGCTTGCCCCACCCACTGAAGTAGACTTTCAAACCTGTCTCAGGCCTGCTAGCGCAGGGCCTGTGTGCGCAGTTTTCTGCCACAGGGACCTGGCATCTAATTTTACTTGCCAGACCCAGAACTCCCCTTTTACTACATGTAAGTGTCACCCCTAAGGTACGCCCTAGCTAGCCCTATGGGCAGGGTGCCATGTGCCAGGTTGAGTGGCCTGTCCTGGTAGTGACAAACAGCCTAACTTGGTGTCTCACTGCCGTGAGTGCTGCCTTCTCATAGTGTTGCATTAGAAATTCCCTGCCTCATGTGTAAGGGGTATTGTCTGATTTATGAGGGGTAGCGTAGGCATGTTTGGTATGGTTGTGATAAGAAATGCTGCTTACTGGTGTAGGTGTATTTTTTATTACTATTACAGAAATGCCACTTCTAGAAAGTGCGCATTTCTCTGTGCTTATGACTCTGGTGTTTTGCGGCTTGACTCCAATCCACTTCTCTGCAGAGTGACAGTTGGGGCTTTGTGCATACTTTTCAGACAGCCTGTATACAGGGAGGGTGGAGGTGTCACCAAGGTGCATCTGCAAACTGAATAGTCTTCCTGGGCTGAGAGAAGGGAGAGGCAGGGCACATCTACATTTGTAAAGGCTGTTCCCTGGCTTCACACAATAGGGTTGTTTACCCCCCCACTGATGTTTAGAGCCTGTGCTGGAGGAGAGAGGGGGCACTCCCAGAACAAGTTGTAACTGGTTGGAACCTCCCCTCCCCATCATTGTAAAGCACTGTAATGACTGAGTATAAGTACAGGGGAATTGTCCCCACAATTTGGAGACTCTTGGAGACATTTTAGAGCTGGGCACAAGAGGATAGCAGGACTCACCAGAAACCGCCATGGACTGCTGCTGCTGTGCTGACATGTGACCTGCTTGGCCACTATAAGGAACTGCCCTTGCTTGCATCCTCCTTGTGATGGCCTGTTGCTGAGCCTCTTCACCTGCTGGTCTTTCTGTGAAACTCTGCTCCCCAGGGGCAGGGTGCTGTGGCCCCTGACCCCTGCAACCTTATGAAGCACGAGTAGTGCTTCATCACTTGACAAAGCTAGTGCTCTGGGAACCGCTTTATCTTTCCTTCGTTCAGCGCTTTGGAGAAGCACTCTCCAGCTGTGGGGGGCATCACCGCTGTGACCCGGGCTTAGTTTTATGCCCAAGCGCTTTGAAAAGCGTGTTGTGATGCCTGGAATCACCGCTGCAGCCCGGGGAAGCTGTTTGACCCAAGTGCGAGTGAAGCACGCTTCACAGTGTCCCCGAGGCACGAAGGAAACCTTTCTTCCGAAGACTGGAGCAAGTGTGCTCCTACTGGTGCCCCCGGGGCAAGGTGAGCAGGGGTTATCTTGGACGTGTAACTCCCTTGCCCTGACTAGAGTGGGGGGGTTCTGCCTGGCTGAGGTGCATACCCTAGCCAACCAGAAACCCCATTTCTAACAGGAGTTCTCACTGCCATGGTCTTAATTTGGCGGTAGTTTCCGCCAGCCTGTTGGTGGTATTACCGCCACTTTATCACTCACCGCCAATGTCATGATGACCACCTAAGTGATTCCCAACCAAGACCAGAGATTACACCGAATAAAAGCAGCGAAATGAGGGTGTCGCCTCTGCACATGCTGGTGTTACGGCCACAATAACACTCTTACAGAAACGCTTCAGGTAGCCAGGTCTATACAGACAGACCAAGAAATATGCCCTTTCTTGTGAAATTTGCCGGCAGATAAAGGGCTCAAACATCAAACGCACGCCGCAGACATCCTTCTTAGTGTCCAACAGGCCACTGCAATGTGTATACCTGCACCATTGTGCTCCACTTCAACCTGATGGTGCATACAAATACATCTTAGTCACTGTAGATTCTTGTTCTAGATTCCTGTGGGTATGGCCTCAGGGGTTGGCTGATGCTCAAACTGTTATAAAAGACTTGCTGGTCTTTATCGGTACACATGCGTTTCAGCATTCCATTCGGACCAGGGCCCTGCCTTTGCCTCTAAGGCATTCAAGGACACCATGAGGACGATGGGTGTTGAATTCCATTACTCCTCACCTTACCATTCCGAAGGAAATTTGGTTGTGCAGAAGAGGAATCGAGATCTAAAGCAGTCCTTAAGAGCTAGAGTATTCGGTTCTGGCAGCAGCTGGCTTAATCACCTATATGGGGTCTAGAGAGCACTGAATAATCTGCCAAGAAGGTCCTTGGGAGGACGCACTCTTTATGAGGTTCTCTTTGGGATACCTATGTATGTTCCAGATCTAGATGGCCCTTGCTCGGTGGCAGCAGATACACCTTTTGACATAAATGAACGTCTCACTGTCTTACATGAGCTGCAGCAATTTTGTGATGATAAATCATCGACCAGTGCTGCCACCTTAGGAAAAAGGGATTTACCAACAACTTCTACTTGCTGTATTCCTAAAGTTAGGGCTCTGGTTTGTGAAAAGATTGCTGTGAAGAAGGATTCGGCCTACCCTACAGAGCACTGGTCCAAATCCTGGGAATACAAGGTACCAGAACTGTCATCCTACCGCCTCTACCTGGTTTCAAAGCATGCAGATTCGTCTCCACTGACAACATCAAACTCCATCATGTGGCCGATCCTGCACAGTAGACCAAGAGGTCCCTTGGGTCGTTCCCGGTCCCCTCTCACTACCCAACAGGACATACCCCCTCAGAGAAGAAACAACAACACAGCTGACTACATAAGCATGTCCAACAATGCTACAAATTCCTCCTCAAGCATAGGGAGGGAAGGAAATTAGCTTTTGCTGATTCCCGTTAAAACTTCAATGACATCACCTGTCCGAGATGTGCCTGTCTTTTATTCCAGCACCATGTAAACTGACAATATTGTCTACTCTGAGCAAAGGGGATCCACCCACCAGTAATGCACTGACTCCTGTATTTGCAGAGACTGCTTCTGGTTATTTCATCAACCTTGATTACTTTTTTTCAACTTCATCTGCACACCTGAAACTTTTTCAATGACACATAAGCTGTATATGTGGCTTAAAAACAACTATTTAATCTATCCATGGAATTATCTTTGGATATTTCTGACATTGCCTGCCTTTCTATTATGGATTGGTTTTGTGACTGTTTTCGTTCTCCTTATAAATGGACATTACCTTCCTGAACGTGCCTCTGTAGAGCCTGTGGATGAAGTCCTAACTCCATATCTTTCCTCACATAAGGAGACTTGTCCCTTGTGAACATTTCAGCAGTACCAATTCCTGATGAGACTGTGTGGGATAAAGTTCCATTTGGTATGTACAGGCCTACTGAGGTCATTCAAATTCCAATGACTATTGTAACTACACCTGGCATTGTTTTCGAAGATTGTGATGTTCATACTGTTGATTCCATGTTAGTTGAATTGAAGGATTACACTGTATCAGAAAGTGAAGATGTGTACACTAACACAAAGTATTATGGGGAAATGTTCTGTTATAACAACTGTGGACATTACTACCAGCACTGAGCAACTAGACACAGATCAGTATTCAACTACACACAGTGGGAACACTGTTCAATTCCGCCTGTGGGAAGCCCAAAACAGTATTCAGATAAATTCACATATTTTTCTGGGCATGACATTAAGAATGCAGAGTCATACTATTTCAAGTTACTAACTTAAAAGATTAGGAAGATTTTGCTAACAAACACAAAATTGATTTATTAAGATTTCTTTGTTTCCCGACTTGCAGTTGAAAGTTAGGAATACTGGAAGAACACTATTGATGTAAAGAGTGTATCCGGAACACAAGATTGGCAGGTTAGGGAAACTTTGGGGCATATTTATACTCCGTTTGCGCCGACGCAAATTCGGCGCAAAACTAACGCCATATTTATACTTTGGCGTCAGACGCGTCTAGCGCCAAAGTATGGGCAAATAGCGTCATTTTGTGCGTGAACGCCTTCCTTGCGTTAATTAGATGCAAGGAAGGCGTTCCCGTCTAAAAAAATGACGGCAACGCAAATGCGTCGTATTTATACTCCCGGGCAAAAATCACGCCCGGGAGTGGTCGGGTCAAAAAACCCCGCATTTGCGCCACTTTTTAACGCCTGGGTCAGGGTAGGCGTTAAGGGGCCTGTGGGCTCAAAATGAGCCCACAGGTGCCCTCCCCTGCCCCCAGGGACCCCCCCTGCCACCCTTGCCCACCCCAGGAGGACACCCAAGGATGGAGGGACCCATCCCAGGGACATTCAGGTAAGTTCAGGTAAGTATACATTTTTTTTTTTTTGGGTGGCATAGGGGGGCCTTATTTGTGCCCCCCTACATGCCACTATGCCCAATGACCATGCCCAGGGGACATAAGTCAGGAGTCATGTAAATGGCGTCTGGGCGTCGTTAAAAATGGCGCAAATCGGGTGGAGGCGATTTTTTGCGTCAACCTGACTTGCACCATTTTTAAGACGCCCTAGCGCCACTTTTCCCAACGCCGGCGCTGCCTGGTGTACGTGGTTTTTTTCCACGCACACCAGGCAGCGCCGGTCTGCTTGCGCCGGCTAACGCCATTCAATAAATACGGCGCCCGCATGGCGCTTCAGAATGACGTTAGCCGGCGCAAAATATTTTGACGCTAAACTGCGTTAGCGCAGTTTAGCGTCAAAAAGTATAAATACGGGCCTTTATGTCTTATTCCTGTGCAATTGATCTTTGTAAATGACACAATTCAACAGACTTCCTGTCTAGGGTTAGCAAAAATGAAGGATATGAAAGAAATGAATGTGCCCAGTATCCCCACGCTGGCAAAATTCACCAACTGGCAGTCTTTCCTGAATGTCACAGTGGGAGAATTAGATGCAAAGGTTCAGGCTAGTACCTATAATTCTTCACTTTCCAGTCCCAGCGGTTGGTTATTATGGCCAAAAGACACAAACGGGTGTCAGGTGCTTTTTGTGAATTCCTCAGGGGGTTTCAAGATTAGCCAGCAGGACCCTTGCTTTGTCTCGGGTCAACACTCGGGTATAGTTCCTACATAAAGTGTGGGTAAACTGTGCCAACAGTGGTTACAGATTAACACCTTAGCAACAGTTAAAGAACATCTTAATACTCCATCTGAAGATATAGACTTGCAGGACTTCTTGTTAGGTCCAAGAAAGCCATGCTCGTAAAAGATTCAACTATGCCATATACAATAAAATCTGGAAGCTTTCTCAAATGGAAGCAGCTGTGCGTTTAAGGCAGATTGAGAAGGAAAAGTTGGAAAAGGCTTTTGTCAATAATGGCATGAACACCCTGTCCAACAGGATATATTCCCTTAATAACATAGTGTCATCTGTGATTGGCATAATTCAGAAAGACATGTCCTTTTTATGCCATGGACAATGTCAACTGCGTTCCATAATGCAGTTAGGTTGGACACTACAGAGTTTGAAAAAATGACACGTTCCATGGAAATACATTAACAGTAGTGACTTGTTTGCTGTTATTAATTTATCCATGGAACAACAGACCATGGTTAAAAGGGAAGCGAGTTTCATCATGCTTCACTTAGAAAAGTTAGAGAAGTTACCTTTCACGGTTGCAGAAAGTCTATCGACAGTATGGCTTGTACTTGTCATGATGAATCTGTCCATTTCCACTTTTCGTTTTTTGAAATGCTTGAAACATCTTGCCACGGGAAGATATAAGTGGCTAGGTGATAGCTTTATTGAAGAAGAGTGGGAGTTGCTCTTTCAATTTAAATGTAGGAACGACGAAACAGAGGACTTTCTCAGTAGAAGTGAATGTGAGACTACTGTCATTCAATGATCTGCAAACAGGTGTCCCTTCACGGCCTTTGCAGTGCAGGGGTCGCAAACTTGGCCTGTTTTCTGAAGGGTACTCCCGTCCCTTTGATTCGTCCAGGATTTCATATACTATACTTTTGAATGGAAGTTGTGTGGTCCTGAACAAACAAAGCTGTTGCGGCATGAGATCAAGAACTGCTTACGCAATTTCAGTCTTTAGGATTGTAAAGTGTTGCGCCATGTTTTATCCCCCCACACAAGAGGTAAGAGTAGCAGAAATGTGGCATCACATTGAAACTACTAATGTAAATTATGGCAAGCTGAGCAGACTAAAGTTACTACTGTTACAGAAACAAGTTGCGTAGACATTGGCTAGAGAGATGTATGCTCTCCTGATAGCGAGATCATCAACCGAGATACAATCCCTATTAAATACCAAGGGGCATATTTATACTCCGTTTGCGCCGAATTTGCTTGGTTTTTTTTCGACGCAAATTCAACGCAAAACTAACTCCATATTTATACTTTGGCGTTAGACGCGTCTAGCGCCAAAGTTCATGGAGTTAGCGTCATTTTTTTGCGTGAACACCTTCCTTGCGTTAATGATATGCAAGGTAGGCGTTCCCGTCTTAAAAAATGACTCCGATGCATATGCGTCGTATTTATACTCCCGGGCAAAAATGACGCCCGGGAGTGGGCGGGACTAAAAAACCCACATTAGCGCCGGATTTTAGCGCCTGGGTCAGGGCAGGCGTTAAGGGACCTGTGGGCTCAGAATGAGCCCAGAGGTGCCCTCCCCTGCCCCCAGGGACACCCCCTGCCACCTTTGCCCACCCCAGGAGGACACCCAAGGATGGAGGGACCCACCCCAGGGACATTAAGGTAAGTCCAGGTAAGTATTTTTTTGTATTTTTTTTTGTGGCATAGGGGGGCCTGATTTGTGCCCCCCTACATGCCACTATGCCCAATGACCATGCCCAGGGGACAGAAGTCCCCTGGGCATGGCCACTGGGCAAGGTTGCATGACTCCTGTCTTTGCTAAGACAGGAGTCATTTCAATGGGGGATGGTCGTCGTAAAAAAATGGCGCAAATCGGGTTGTGGCGATTTTTTTGCCTCAGCCTGACTTGCACCATTTGTGGACGCCCATACGCCATTTTCCCCCTACGCCGGCGCTGCCTGGTGTACGTCGTTTTTTTTAACGCACACCAGGCAGCGCCGGCGGCTAACGCCGGCAACGTCATTCAATAAATACGGCGCCCGCATGGTGCTTCAGAATGGCGTTAGCCGGCGCTAATTTTCTTGACGCAGTTTTGCGTCAAAAAGTATAAATATGGGCCCAAGTTCCCCAAGCACTTTGGAGAGCTGGGTGCCAAGTATTCAATGCTTCAAGCACTACAGGGATTGTGCTTTTCTTTAAGGCTGTTGGGTCTGGATTAGTGTCCATCTTCCAGACTGTCTTCGGAGTGATTCCTTCAGCCATCCATTCACTCTTTTCCAGTGTGTTTGGCAGCTTTCCTGTAACTTTGGCATTCATCAGTGGGATACTACTGTTATTGTTCCTGATATGCAGTGGTTGTACCTTCCCAGCTAAGCGGAGTGATGGAGCAACTACCACCAGCCCAATAGAGTTCTTTGGTGCTCCGTTGCTGGAAGAATTGGAGCATGATCGGTCACTGTCATTCCGACCAGTCTTATGGTGTGTGTGTAACCAGTCTTTCATTGCACCTAGTGCCTCTTCGAAAATCTACCTTTCGGTGTGCCTTGCTGTGCCTCCTGTGGACAAGGAACTGCTGATGTTCCTGATGAGGGTTTATTCACGGTTGTGCCAGATGAGGCTGAGGCTGATTCGCGAGGCCACTTAGGAGCCGCCCTTGTTGGACTGTTTGGCTCCTTTGGGCACTCTGGATGGTACTGTTCTAGCGGGAGAACCTGCACCTGAGACTGCTGTGCACTACTGCTCCATGGATCCATCTGCCAACCCTGTCATTGATCTAACATCTGAGGATGTGGCTTCTTTCCTGAATGCCCTTCCTTTTGATAGTTTGGAAGACATTCTTCAGGATCATGACTACTGTTAAATAAATTTGTCCATTGGCCTATTCTAAAGTTTCAAAGTTTGCCAACATTGCCTTTAACTTTGGTCCGCTGTGCTTGTCGTGATCGACATTGTGTCTCTTTGTATGTTTTAGCTATTTTTAACATGTTTTTAATTATATTTTAATTATGTCATAATATGATTTCAGCTTGTTTTAGTTCACAGCATTTTAGCTTGGGTTCCTTCACTCTCTCTGGCTTCATCATTATGGCGTCATACTTGTTCTGGCAATGGGGAGGGTGTAGTGGATCCTATTTCGTTTTTATGGCAATCGGGAGCTTAGCTTAGCCTTTGGCTTGCAGGCCTGTGCCCCCGTCACCTAGTGACTTTTAAACTACTTATCTTGCTCTGTTTTAGCACATTTATTTAATCATTTTTTGCAAGATGGCTGCCATGTTTATAGTTAGAACGATGTTTTAGTTTCATGTTATGAGGGCCACTCTGTAAAGACGTCACTATCAGCGTCAAAGATAAATGAGATACGTAGATATTCACATCATGTACTTTCCCATTTTCATGTGACAGTAACCTAATGTACCTTTTCAGGGAATTGTATATATAATTGCCACCTCAAGCATGCCTTCTTATCTATTGTTTGGGAACATATCTGCATCAGGGGTCCTACACGATCTGTATAAATACATCTCACACAGAAAAGATTATCAGAACGATTCCTACCAGATGCCATCAACGCTATTTATGCTACACGTCGCCTTGATGCAGAACCAGCCTTTGTGTCACCACGGAGTCTCATCTAGAAACCTCATTCCAAGGTAATGAGGGATGGGGGGCTCTTCTAATGAACATGGTACTGACATATTAGGCTTACCACACCTTGTTTTCTTTAGGTTAGAGATTAAGTTCATCATGCTAGAGTATTAGAGTTTATTTCACACCTGATTTACATCTTATGTTATTGCAAGGTGGTGGTGGTCTTTGTATTTATGACTCTCATTTTTACCATTCTGTTTCTTGCATTGTTCATTATCCTAATCATTGCAGCCAATAGTAGATTGCAGTGTTGTTAATAAAACATATTGAAAACGTCACTGCATCTCTTTCATTACCAAGGGTAGGTCGCTCCCCCTGCTGCTGCAGCTCCACCAGCCCAGGCTCCTGAGACCTCCTAGCAAGCCCAGCGAACTCACAGTAAGTACCCCCCCCCACCGCCCAGCCCCTCGCCCTGCCCAGCACTACTCACCTCCTCTCCTGCTTCTTTTCTTCTTCTCTGTTCTTCCTCTGTGCTCTTCTTCTGTAGTCTTCATCTGTACTCTTCTTTCTCTCCTGCTCCCCGTCTTCTGTCTTCATCTGTGTTCTTCTTCTGTGTGCTTTTCTCTCTCTCTTTGCACCGCGACCTGCGTGTGCTTTCTTCTTCTCTGTCCCTCTTCTTGGCTCTTCCCTCTGCTGCTCGTCGCTCCTCTTCTTCTTTACCTTCTTCTGTATTCTTCTGTCTTCTGCGCTCCTCTTCTTCTTCACCTTCTTCTGTGTTCCTCTGTCTCCTGCGCTCCTCTTCTTCTTTACCTTCTTCTGTATTCTTTACCTTCTTCTGTATTCTTCTGTCTTCTGCGCTCCTCTTCTTCTTTACCTTCTTCTGTGTTCCTCTGTCTCCTGCGCTCCTCTTCTTCTTTACCTTCTTCTGTGTTCTTCTGTCTTCTGTTCTTCGGCTCCTCTTCTTCTTTACCTTCTTCTGTGTTCTTCTGTCTTCTGATCTTCGGCTCCTCTTCTTCTTTTACCTGCTTCTTGGTTCTTCCCGTGCCTGTCCTCCTGCTCCTGTCTCGTCTCTCTCCCTCACTCGCGTCCCCCTCTGTAACCCCCCCTATCTACCTACCTACCTACCTATCTCTCCATCTTTCCCCCTCACTCGCCACCCCCTCTGTAACCCCCCCTATCTTCCTATCCTTTCACTCTACCTCTCACCCTCACCCACCTCCACCTCTACAACCCCCCCTCCCCTATCTTCCTAACCTTCCTCCTAACTCTCTTACTAAACTCTTCCTAAACTCACCCCCCACCACCCTTAAACCCCCTCCCCCATCTCTTCTCCCCTCTACCTGTCCCCCCTCCCTCCGCTTTCCCGCCGCCACCTCCTGCACGCCCCCGCCCCCCCAGCTCCCATTCGTTGCCCCACTCCTGTCCCCCGCCGACCCCTCCCCCTCCTCCCTCTTATGGCGGCCGCTGCGCGCCGAAGGCATGCCAAAGGCAAGCCCGTCTGCGCCCGTCTGCACCTGGCCACCGCCCAGCGCCACGACCCCTGGTCCTCAGCACTCCCAAACCCCGCTGCACCGCTACGACTCCATCACCCTCCACGCCCTCAACCCAGGGCGCTCCAGCACCTGCTTCCAAGCTAACCCGAAACGTACCCATGGACCCTTCGCATCTCACACCTGCAAACTTACCTTCCACCACGAAACTACCACGACCACCAGCCCACGCGCCATCAACCACCTCAAATGCATCCTGGTCAACACTCGATCCGTCCACAAGCACGCCGTTGAACTCTGGGACCTCCTGGACTCCACAGCACCAGACGTCGCCTTCATCACTGAGACCTGGATGAACGCCTCTTCGCCCCCCACATCGCCATAGCCATCCCCGAAGACTACAAGATTTCCAGGAAAGACCGCACCAACCAAGTAGGAGGAGGAATCGCCATCGTCTTCAAAGACTCCATCAGCGTCACCACCTCCACCGAAGACACCCCCCTCGCCGCCGAGCACCTGCACTTCCAGATCCGCACTGACCCCAGGACCACCCTCAGAGGATCCCTCATCTACCATCCCCCCGGACTGCGAGCCCTCTTCAGCGACTCTATTACCGACTTCATCTCCTCGCACGCCCCCGCCTCGCCAGACTACATCCTCCTCGGCGACCTCAACTTCCATCTAGAACAGAACAACGACCCCAACACCACCGCCCTGCTCGACAACCTCGCCAACCTCGGCCTCAAGCAACTGGTGAACACCCCCATCCACATCGCCGGACACACGCTTGACCCCATCTTCTCCGCCAGCAAACACGTTTCCTTCAGCCACGCCTCCGCTCTACACTGGACCGACCACAGTTGTGTCCACTTCACATTCCGACGCGAGACCCGCCACCTCTGCACTCAACCCATCCCTCGTCGACAGTGGAACAAAATCCCCGAAGAACAGCTTTTCTCCACGCTCATCGACAACCAACCTACCTTCAACGCCGACCCCAACGACGCAGCCCTCAGCCTCACGAACTGGATCACCAACTGCGCAGACAACCTCGCTCCCCTCAGACGCCTTCCAAGACAGGCCAACAACAAAAAACCTCTCTGGTTCTCTGACACCCTTAAAGAATCAAAGAAAACCTGTCGCGCCCTCGAGAAAGCCTGGCGTAAGGACCACACCGCAGACAACATGACCGCCCTCAAGAACGCTACCCACGAACACCACCACCTGATCCGCGCAGCGAAAAGGAATTTCTTCATAGACAGACTGGACAAAAACAGCCACAACAGAAGAGAACTCTTCAGCATCGTAAAAGAGTTCTCCAACGCCAACGCCATCACGCCCTCACAAGACCTGTGCAACTCCCTCGCCACCTTCTTCCATCGTAAGATTACCGACCTACACGACAGCTTCGGACACCAGACCCAGCCGACCAACACTGAACCCACACCCCCAGCCATCACCCTTCCCTGCCAAAGTCATAGAGAAGACCGTCAACAAGCAGCTTACCAACTTCCTTGAAGACAACAACCTTCTCGACCCCTCTCAATCCGGATTCCGAGCCAACCACAGCACTGAAACCGCCCTCATCTCAGTCACAGATGACATCAGAACCCTGATGAACAACAGTGAAACAGTCGCCCTCATCCTCCTCGACCTCTTGGCTGCCTTCGACACCGTCTGTCACCGCACCCTAATAACCCGCCTCCGCTCCACCGGGATCCAAGGCCAGGACCTGGACTGGATCGCCTCCTTCCTCTCCAACCGCTCTCAAAGAGTCTACCTCTAACCTTTTCGCTCAGACCCCACCGAGATCATCTGCGGCGTCCCACAAGGCTCCTCGCTCAGCCCGACACTCTTCAATGTCTACATGAGCCCCCTCGCCAACATCGTACGCAAGCACAGCATCATCATCACCTCCTACGCCGACGACACTCAACTGATACTCTCCCTCACCAAGGACCCTACCAGCGCAAAGACCAACCTGCAAGATGGTATGAAGGACGTCGCAGATTGGATGAGACTCAGCCGTCTGAAACTGAACTCAGACAAAACAGAAGTCCTCATCCTCGGTATCACCCCGACCGCCTGGGATGACTCCTGGCGGCCCACAGCCCTTGGCACCGCACCGACCCCCTCTGACCACGCTCGCAATCTCGTCTTCATCTTGGACCCACTTCTCACCATGACCAAACAAGTCAACGCCGTGTCCTCCTCCTGCTTCCTCACCCTCCGCGTGCTCCGGAAGATCTTCCGCTGGATCCCCGCCGACACCAGAAAGACCGTGACCCACGCCCTCGTCACTAGCCGCCTGGACTACGGCAACACCCTTCATGCTGGGACCACCGCAAAACTCCAGAAACGTCTGCAACGAATTCAAAACGCCTCCGTCCGCCTCATCCTCGACATACCCCGCAACAGCCACATCTCCGCCCACCTGAGACACCTGCATTGGCTTCCCGTCAGCAAAAGGATCACCTTCCGACTCCTCACCCACGCACACAAAGCCCTCCACAACAAGGGACCAGAATACCTCAACCGCCGCCTCAGCTTCTACGCCCCCACCCGTCTTCTCCGCTCCACCAGCCTCGCTCTCGCCGCCATCCCTCGCATCCGCCGCTCCACAGCGGGTGGGAGGTCCTTCTCCTACCTGGCGGCCAAGACTTGGAACACCCTCCCCACCATCCTCAGGACCACCCAGGACCACTCCGTATTCCGGAGACTCCTTAAGACCTGGTTCTTCGAGCAGCAGTAACCCCTTCCCGCTAGCGCCTTGAGACCCGCACGGGTGAGTAGCGCGCTTTATAAATGTTAATGATTTGATTTGATTTGATTTCATTGCCTGTGTGTGACTGAGAGATGTTGCTCATGTGAGAAAAGGGTAATCTCCGTTTAACCACGATTCCCCTGAGATGTCGCCCTCTTGAGTCCATGCGTAAAGGCTGCCACAAATCACCTTTTACTGTTTGGGTTTTTGGTAAGGTACTTCTTGTGAGCTGGGAGGGTTGGGCCGACAGTTGTGACTTGTTGTAGGATTGGCCTAGTCATCCACAAACAAAAGTGCTGTTGTCCCTAAACCCACAGTCTTGCCTAGAGCAAGAGTCCAACTATGACACCCTCAAACACCAATCCAATAATGACAATACCTGTCATCATCATCGTTTAACTTTATTTCGGTAAGTAAAAACATACCATAAAAGTACAATACAAACATCATAAATAAATACCTGTCACAGAGGCCAGACAAGACCCATCTCAGATGGTAATTGTCAGGATGCATTAGGCACAAATGGACCAACACCACTGCCTGTACACCATTTACACATCCCACTACTACATGAGCCAGCCAGGTGAGACCAAAAGCAATATTAGATTCACATCTACATGCCATGTGACATGCATTAGGCCAGCCTCTCCTATTCTTCCACTTCAGCTTGACCAAGGCAAGCAGAAAACTACCAGCCCATCACATGTGCCCCCAACTTACCATTAGGACATGATGTTGGCAGTAACTCTGCAATATAGCACATCAATTGCTAGGCCATTGTCAAACATACCATGCTGACATATATGAGACCTGACAAGGCACCTACCACCTCTCGTACCATTCCATAGTTCTAATCAACATGGTATACAAACCTGTAAACAAGCAGCAATAGAATGTCTAAATCCACACAATCCCATCTTGAATTCCCATATGGTGAAACTTCTAAAGGGGGTAGAGAAAAAACACTACTAAGCAAGTAACAGAATAATGACATTATTAGGAGAGAGAGAACAAGATACTGTGAAATTCGGACTAACCTTGGCACAGGGCATGTAGAATATGGAGGTTATGTTTTAACTCTACTTTTATATGTTATTTTATTTTATGGAAAGTCCAATATTCATGTATTTTATGTGGTGATACTATGATTTTAAAGATTGTAATGTTTTTTATTAACTATACAATAAAGATTAATTCATTCATCCATCCATAAGTCTAAGGGTAAAACCCCCACAAGTATAGCACTAGGAATGCATAATGTCTGCAACCAGACTCCACCAATTGTACATATAACAGTTTCCCTGTTGCCTACATTCACATACCCTACAATCAGCAGATCACCTATATATGACAATACAGCTATCAAATCAATGATCCAATCCCATAAAGGGCATATCTGTTGTGTAACGTTGATGGCAGCCCCACATTCAGTCAAAAACATTACCAGTACATGATGTATTCAGTCCAATGATTAAACTAGAGTGGGCTGACACCTCAGAGCCACACATGGAGATGGATGGAGCTAGTCATACTCAATGCTTAGGCTGATATTAATACAGACATCCTTTGCATAGGCAGGATGGTCTCACACATGTAGCAATGTTATATGATCATCTCCACCTTCCAGACATGAAGAAGTATTGTAATGGAGATGTACATCCACTTACAGTAAAGCATGCCAACACATCTACTATCTACACTCAGCCAGGCTGCATAATACCCAGTCCTAATGCACAAAACACAGGATGTCAATACAAAAATGTCACTTTGGCTGCATTGAGGCATAATATCCCTATTTATGTCAGCCAAGCACCAGGATCCAGTACTCACCCCCTTGTGGCTGCTGTGCTGTCCTCAAATGCCCATCTACCTCAGGGGAGGTCACTGCCAAAATGGGGGCCATTAGGTTGGCATGGTCCAACGGACACCCCTTCCTTGTTGGGAGGACATCCCCAGCTGGACCTCTGTGGTCTTCCAGGCCCAGCGTCTCAGGTCCTCCCACTGCTTTATGCAGTGTGTGCTCCACCGGCCCCATACCTGCCCCATACCAACAGCAGTGGACATTACTCATCTGAATCACCAAGTGCCCACACATACCCTTCCTCTTGGCTCACATGCCTCTACTCCATGCCACCAACATGCACATAGTCCCTCCCCAGTACACTTACTACTTACACCATCACACACACCCCTATCACACATGACTAAGGCATTGGGCTCACCTGTTCCTCAGGTGCCCCATACAGCTGTCCATACAGGGGTAAGACCCTGTCCATGAGCTTCACCAGCTCTTCTGGGGTGAAGGCTGGGGCCCTATCAGCTGCAGTACGTGGCATTATGGCTCCCAGAGACAGGACACAGCAGCTCAGCTCATGGAGGTCTTGCTTGCAGGAATGTCAGGAGTCAAGTGAGCAAGGCGGCAGAAAATGGCGGTCATAGCTGCTGCATACAGGACCGTCACCGCCGGCGGTGATCGCCACTGGCCCCAATCCTCCATAGGCAGCAATGTTATCCAATGAGAAATTGCTTGGCGGTTGCGACAGCCTAACGCCATAACGACTTAGGTCACTTCCAACCGTCCTGTGCAACAGGTGAGGCGGATAGCATTTTGTGCACATATCATGCCTTGCAGTCCTTAAATAAGTGTGTCATACACATTTATGTGAAAAGTACTAAATAGGACTGTGTTGTGCCATCATAGTTTAGCCAATACATGTGACATGCATGTCACTGTGATGCTTCAGCTTGCCCATAATGGAATGTGTCAGTAGTGCGGCGCATGTCTACAGTGCTCGGTGTGTGTGATGATGATATTTACTGCTTACATGTGTGAAGTACTCATCATTCATTTTCTACTCTCTTTCCTAGATACCCTGCCATGAGGATATTGCTACATGCCCCAGTGTACCGACCACTAAATGACCTTGCTACCATGGAGGACAGGCATCTCATCCTGACCCATCGTCTGAATTGTAAGACCATCATGGATCTATGTGGCCAGCAATACACAATCCCTATGCCATCCCCCCATAGTACAAGTCCTGTCAATGCTACACTCTCTTGCCACTGGGTCCTTTCAGAATACAGCGTGCTTGACAGCTGGAATGTCACAGCCCATGTTCAGTCTTGTGTTGAAGCATGTCCTGTGTGCTTTATTGAAACACCTAGACAGCTACATCAGGTTCCCCCAATGTGCAGATTTGGCCTATGTGAAGGCAGACTTCTATGATGTGGGACAAACCCCTCATGTGATAGGGGCCATAGATGGCACCCATATAGCCTTGGTCCCTCCCAGTGCAAATGAATAGGTGTATAGGAACAGGAAGAAGTACCAATCGTTCAATTCCTGGTGGTGTGTCTTGCAGACCAGTACATTGCACAGGTGACAGCCAGGTTTCTAGGATCTGTGCATGACTCCTAGCTGCTGAGGAACAGCAATGTCCCACACATGATGGAACAACCACACAAAGAGAGGGCATGGCTCATTGGTATGTATGCATTTGGATGTGTGTCCCTGTTATGGCACCCGCCATCACATTATTCCCTGTGGCAGCACTTGCATTGTTACAGGTCTTACCTATCCTAACCTTCCCTGGCTGTTGACACCAGTGAGGTACCCTGCCACGGAAGGGGAACTCTGTTTCAAATGAGGCCCACTGCAGGATGAGAGATATAATTGAAAGGACATTTGGCCTTCTGAAAGCCAGATTCAGGTGCCTGGACGTCTCTGGTGGTTCATACCCCAAAAGGTGTGCCAGATCATAGTTGTCTGCTGCATGCTCCACAATCTTGCCTTGAGTCATCAGATACCATTACTAGCTGCTGATGAGGAGGCAGCTGGACTAGTGGCTGGAGATGCAGACATAGAAAGTGATGAAGACGCAGATGAGGATGGTGCAGCTGACTCTAGGACTGAGCACATCAATCAGTACTTCCAGTGACATACAGGTATGCTGACTGTGCATTTGCAAGTGATGTGTATCCACAGTGATTACTGACAATGGTCCTCCTGATTAGTTTCATCAGTGGTGTTGTAATGTGTTATTTTCCCTATGTGTGTGTTGGTGGAGGTGAGTGGTTGAATATAATGTGCTGAGTTTACATGTACCTTATCTAACATGTGTACTCATTGCAGGTTGGTAGATTCACATCTCCTATGGTCAGACCTGCGTTGAGCTATGTGTCCTGCAGTCGCCTATCCTCATGTTATTCTTCCCACTGACTGTGTTCTGCAAATTAATGCCTCTGTTACCTGTGGCTTGAGGCATTCATGCTCATTAGCTGTTGGTAACTGTATACAGAATGGAGTTTTGCACATGACCGATGGCAGCTACAGTGTATTGTCATATATTTCCTGTGGCTGGGAATGTAGACATGTCATCTTTATGCCCTGCTTCTGGGGCAATCTACACTGGGCTGTACAACTGTGTATTGCATATGTGCTTTGTTTAGCACCATGCATTCTATCCTGATGTAACTCTGTGTCATGGTCTCTTTTGCAGGTTGGATGAGTGAATTCACTGTAGTATGTGCCTGGACTGGTGACTTCCTTACATCTGCCCTGGGACATATGTTGTACTGTGTCTCCTGCAGAGGATGCTTCTTTCTGCTGTTCATTACACTGCCTTTTGTTTTAGGGGGGCATACCCACATCACATTTTGCTGACAAAACATTTGTACATGTTCAAATAAAGACACATATGCAGTTGCTGTGGTCAATAGTGTTTATTGGGCAAACAGGGGATATATTAACAAACATTCTAAGGTGCATATAATGACAAACAGGTGATGAGTGGGGTCATGGTAGTGTTAATCATCAGAGTAGGGGGCACACCTGTAGGTAGCACATGTCCAGTGTCAAGGGCCATGGGAAAATGGAGTAATGTCATTGAAAAGTCAACAGGATGTTTCAGTGGCACACAGTGGGGGGGAAATCAGGAGAGTTCGCTTCCTGGCAGTGGGTTTTGTCTTGGCATCTCCTCCAGCTGGGTATTTGGGTGGACTTCCACATTTGTGGGGAGTTTCATCAGCTAAAGAGGGAGGGGTCCCAGAGGCCTGTGTTTCCCCTGGCAGGGCCTCCATTCCACTAGCTGTTGCAGATGTGGCAGGCTCAGTTGTTATAGGGCTAGTGGAAGGGGCCTGATGGTGGGTGAAGGAAGCATGCAGTATGGTGGTGAGGTCCCTGAGCACCCCTGCAATGGAGGACAAGGTGACACCGTGGGCCTGCACTGCTGCATGACCTCCTGGTGGTATTCCCTCTGCAACCTTTGGTTTCCCCCAACATGGTAAAGATCTGCCCATGCTGTACTGGGATTGCTGGTATGCTCCCAAGCATTAAGAGATGGTTTCCTGGTCAGTTGAATCCCTTGGGGGCCCCATCCTCTGGCCCACAGGTACCCTTCCATGCCCCCTGCCCCCTGTGCCTGTGCCCACTCCCAGTGTGACCAGGACCTTCATTGTCTTAGTTGTGAGGGGTCTACTCAGGTCCCTGTACTGTGGTACTGAGCACACTATTGATTGAACTGTCCTTGGGACACAGGTTTGGGGACGAAGGGTTGGCTGTGCTGTTGATGCCACAGGGTGGGGGGTGATGTGGGCTGGGTGAGGCAGGAAGCGGTAGACTGACCAGGTATCCCAGATGGTCCAGGTAAGTTGTCAATGTCCAGACATCCAGAGGCGTTGTCCTCATTCGGGCCTTCATTCTGAGGAGGACTGGCTGTCTCTGGCATCCTCCGCATGGTGACATTAGCAGAGATACTGTTGGATGCAGTGAGAGGGAGTTACATGTTTGAGGTGTGATTTGTTGTCTCTTTGTCTGATGCATACAGTGGCTTGACATAATTCTCAGCAGTGGCAATGGCAGATGCAGCACTGCAAGCATTGTTTGGGATAGTGGATTGTGACACGTGTACCATGCTTGATTGAGGGTTGGAGTCAATCTGGGTAGGTATGTTTCGGTGGGTGGGTGGTATCAGGTCCTATTTGATGGTTCACATGGCAGGTGTGCCCTGTTTGCTCGTGGTAAATCAGGCTTGCTATTTGTGAGTGGGATGGCTGTACATTGCTGCATGGTGTCCAAGTGGGAGGAGGGTATGTGTGTATGCATGGTTACTTGTCCTGTGTGTGCTTTTTGTGCATAAGTCAATTTCAGGTTTGTAGATCTGGATAGGCGACCATTTGTATGGTGCAGTGCTGTGGCTGTGTTTGTCCTTGTTTAGGATTGTGTGGTGCCATTGCGATGCTGTCATTGCCATGTAGTGGTCTTCAGTCGAAGCATCCAGTTGGTGTAGCTAGTACAATAGTGATACATGCAAGAGTTGTGATGTAAAGTCAA
The DNA here is from genome assembly GCF_031143425.1 of Pleurodeles waltl. Lineage (NCBI taxonomy): Eukaryota > Metazoa > Chordata > Amphibia > Caudata > Salamandridae > Pleurodeles > Pleurodeles waltl. The sequence goes on along the minus strand of NC_090448.1, from coordinate 232,681,748 downwards.
CATAGCAGCTTTTGGTGTAGCTGGGTAGTGCATTGTGGGAGTCATAGTGATTGGTATTGGTACTGCTACACATGCACTTGCCCAGGACTATGTAGACAATGGGGCTTGCTAGTGGTGTGGAATGCAGGAAAGGGGCATTGGGTGATTAGGTGTGAGGTGTAGTGGGAGATGGAGTGAACTGGGGAGTGTTTGGGTGGTGAGGACGCTTGCTGGACTGGAGTAATTTGTGCCAGGGGAGTGGTAGTTCCTTGCCAGAGTCCAGTCCTCCAGGTATTCCAGTCAGGCCCTCTTGATGCAGTATGTCCAAGACCTTCTCCTCCCACAATGTGAACTCTGGGGGAGGAGGTAGGGGCCCAACGCCAGTCTTGTGCAGGGCAATTTGTTGTCTCAAAGTCATGGAATGCACCTTCCCCCTAAGATTGTTCCACCTCTTCCTGATGTCCTCCCTTATGTGTGGATGGTTGCCTTCTGAGTTGACCCTGTCAAAAATTATCTGCCATAACTCAATTTTCCTGGCAATTGATGTTTGCTGGACCAAACAGCTGTGGCTCCACCCTGATGATTTAATCAACCATGACCCTCAACTTATTGCCTGTGAAGCGTGGGTGCTTTTGACAGAACATGGTGGTGGTTGTGGTGTGCATGGTGAGCAGTGGATGGGTGCTTTGTCGGGGTGGGGGTGTTTGGTTGTATGTGATGGTTGGTTGTGCGGTTTGTCTGTATTCATGATGTGTGTGTTGTGTTGTTGTGTGGTGTGTGCTGAGTGTGAAGTGTATACATTCCTATGGTGTACAAGTACAAAATTGTGATATTTTGGCTCCTCATTTTAGTAGCAAAGGATTGTGGGTTGTGTGGGGTGGTGCTAAATAGTGCAGTGAGTAGGTGTGTCTGGTGTGTGCACCTGTGTCAAGTGTAGGGTATTCAAACTGTCCAATGTGGTGTTGTGTTCTTTCTGAAGTGAGTTTTTGGATGCAGCGGTTCGCTCCCCAATGTTTTTCCCCATGAAATGACCGCTTTGGTGATTTGTGGCTCGTAATGTGGTGGGTAGGAAGTTGTTGGGCTGGTGGCGCAGGTGGTGCAACTGTCTCCTTCCCAACCTCCTGTGTGCTAGTGGTCTCGGAATTTTAGCTGTATTTTGGCAGTCTTTACTGTGTGGCTCTTAATACGGAGGGCAGCATTAATTTGATTGCCATATGTTTTTATTTGATTTACTGTTATGGGTTTAAGTAACTAAACAAAAAACTTCTACTACCACTACTACCACAGCCCTCCACTAGGCACCCAGGTCCACGGCAGCCTTCAAGAAAAGTACATGCTACAATGCATCACGGAAGGAACATTAAGTAGCAGACATTCAAAAGAGTAACTTAGGGACAAATGTAGAACAAACAATAGAGTGCCAAACATAAACATGGGGGTCAAAGTGTCTGAATGGGACTGAACCATACAAGGTACCTTTGGAGTGGCTTAGCCAGAAGATGTAAAAACAATGCCAAAACACAGAACTGTAACACAAAGTAGAAGAAAATTAACTATGAAGCATTCATATGGCCAGAATCTCTAAGTCAATAAAAAAATGACTGAAAAAATATTTACCATAGACCATTTTAAAATACAAGGAAGTTGTCAATAAATGACATGCATTTCTATTTACACAACAATCTAAAGACAGCTTTGGAGGATGGGTGGAAAGCAATGACATCTAACTGAGAGAGAAACTTTGAATGACGTTTATCGCTAAAAAATGTCTACTTATTGACTGAAAGGAAATGCATCTTAAAAGACCAATTGACTAAAGTAACAAGATCAAATAGCAAAAACAACATTAAAAAAGAAATTGATGGGAATCTTTATATAAAATATAACAGCTGCAATAAAATAACTAAAGAAAATAAACTTTTCGATCCATACACAGGTATTCCAATTACCATTAGAGAGCAGTTTACCTGTCATAGCTCTTTTGTGATCTATACCATCAAATGCTTTGTGGACATACTATGTTGGACAACCCACCAGAAAAGCAAAATGATGTTATACAGAACTATATCAAATGCAAAGAAGCCTACTTTACCTCTAGCGAACCATTTCTCTAATCTTAGTCAGACAATAGTTCACATGAAGTTACAAATAGTAGAACATGTGCCAATATTGTTCAGAGGTGGAAATAGAGAATCTCTGTTAGTTCAAAATTATAAATCTCTTGGAAGCTTGTCACCAAGAAGATTAAGGACCTCTTGGGACCGCCAGCCTTGTGGTGGCAGTCAGACCGCTGCCCTCCAGGAGGACTGCTGCCACCAACAGGAACATGGTTCCTGGCATGGTGGCGGTGGTCGGAGTCATGGTCAGCCATGGTGGCTCTGAGTTTAGCATCACCGTGAGTCCAGTTTATGTCATCCTTTTCAGGGCGGGAACCCCGCCATGAAAAGCCCGTCGGAAACCTAGGGAACACACGAGGGCCTCTGCATTGCCCATGACCAAGGCCCCCATGCCCAGCACCCTCGGAAAGCACACTGTCTGCTACGGAAGACTGTGTGTATTCCAAGGGTGCTGGGAGCACCCTCTGTGTGACTGCATTGGCTTATGCTCCATTAGGCTGACTGGCGGAAAACTCTGATTTCAGAGGTTTCCGCCGGTCAGCCCAGTGTAAACTTTGTAATCGGCTGGGGGGGTGGGGGGCCACCAGCTCTGCAGCAGTCTCTCCACTGGGCTGGCGGGCCGATGTTTGGCCTGCCAAACTCTTCATGGGGCCCTAAAACATATGGAGGATATAATGTGCAATCTATTAAAAAACATTTACTCTACGTCTGTGGCCTCAATTACTACTTTGTTGTAATTGTATCACTATTTACTATATTTAATAAAAACAATGCCCTGGGATTCACCATTTACTGGATGTGATAAATAACTGTAATTACAAAACATTGTTCTCAAAATGGGGCACAACAAGCCAATTATAGTCCAAAATCTGCATATCCAATTATTTACTGAGTCTTTTTTACTTAGTAAATTTCAGTTCTTTTGATCTGCCTGAATGTGTTAGGTAAAAAATGACATACTCATAATTGCAACATTGGTTTCAACTGGTGCTTGAATCATCCGAAGCACTCATAAGTGAGGCCCATATGAACAATTTATATCTTGTGATAGTAGATGAGAAATTGCAATCAATCTGAAACTATAAAAAAAAAAAAAATAGCTCAAGAGAATAACAGCGGAACTCCAAAAGGGATGTTAAGCAATTGGAAATGAAGCAGAGACAAATATAATAATAGAAATATTTAGGCAGATTTATTTTTATTTTTTTCCATGACTTTAACAGAACACATAGCGGGTCATTCCGACCCTGGCGGTCGGTGGCCGCCAGGGCCACCGACCACGGGAGCACCGCCAACAGGCTGGCGGTGCTCCTACGAGCATTCTGACCGCGGCGGTTTAGCCGCGGTCAGACGCGGAAAGCCAGCGGTCTCCCGCTGACTTTCCGCCGCTCGTAGGAATCCTCCATGGCTGCGGAGCGCGCTCCGCAGCCATGGAGGATTCCGACTCCCCCTCCCGCCATCCAGTTCCTGGCGGTTCTCCCGCCGGGAACCGGATGGCGGGAGGGGGAGTCACGGGGCCCCTGGGGGCCCCTGCCGTGCCCATGCCTATGGCATGGGCACGGCAGGGGCCCCCGTAAGAGGGCCCCTAAAAGTATTTCAGTGTCTGCAAAGCAGACACTGAAATACGCGACGGGTGCAACTGCACCCGTCGCACCTTCCCACTCCGCCAGCTCTATTACGAGCCGGCGTCATCGTGGGAAGGGAGTTTTCCCCTGGGCTGGCGGGCGGTCTTGCGAAGACCGCCCGCCAGCCCAGGGGAAAACTCGGAATACCCTCCGCGGTCTTTCGACCGCGGAGCGGTATTTCGGAGGGGGGAAGTCTGGCGGGCGGCCTCCGCCGCCCGTCAGACTCAGAATTAGGCCCATAATTCTAAAATTACATCATGACTACAAAATAAGTAAATCAAGGAGAAAAGAAGATATGACATCTGAATGAATTGAAATTAAGAATCTCCAACCAGTATAAAATATAATGAAAGAAAAAGAAAAAGAAAACAGACACAATCAGCAAAAAAAGATTCCCCAACACATAACAAATGAAAAGCAGAGAGATATGGCTACTGGTCATGGTTGGTAGTTGAAACAGCACAGTGTGTAAAAAGCAAAAACAGCCAGCACTGCTGTGGGGTGATGAAGATAGTATTATGCAATTCTCACAGTAGGAGTTAAAGATGGGCATTCAAGTCTGAATATCCACAAATATTATATGTTGATGTGTTATAATTACTACTGTGGTTTTTGTTTTATTCTAATAGGACTCATAGTTTATATAATTTTGTATCATCAGCTTTCTAATGAAAATTTGAGCAATCACGAAAGTTTGACATATGCTCACTTTGGATGGCCTATTCAATGATAGCAAATCATTAAGTAGCGCTTAAGGTGGAATTTTTAAAATAAAAATAAAACTATTTGTTTTCAAGTTCAATAAACCTTTGTACTTTTCCTTACACTTTACTGTACGGAGATCTATGCCTTGACTGAAGAATCTCTAAATAATAAAGTATAGGGGGAAGTATAAAGTCTATTAAGCCTGAAGGAAATAGGGAAAATATTTTTATGTCACATAATTATAATATTAAATTAATTGTATACATTGGGTTCCAAAGCAGATAAAATGAAAATGCTACAGCATTAATAACTACATTTCACAATTAGAATTTAATTAAATTCAATTAAATTTAAAACAATCCAACCTAAAACGAAAATCATATATATTTTGTTATGCATTAATACATTTTAAATGTGATATGCAGAATTAATTAAAAGCAATTCAATTTTAATAATGCATTAATATTTCCTTGATTTTAAAATAGAAAGAAATATTAAAAAATAATTAGAAATATGTATTATTTTTAGATATTTACTTACATTAAAGGATGAATATATTTTAACACTCTTAAATAATGTATTTATATTTTGAAAAAATTCCTATGCAATTTTATTTCAAGTCCTTACTGCCATTATTTTCTATGGGATAGTGTTGTGGTACCAATGAGTGGCATGAGTGGTGATGGACTTACGCCAGTTCAGAGCCAGAGTATGTTTGCAACTGTTTTGGGTCCTGTTTCGCAGTAGAGACAACAGAAATACAGTTTGTGACTGGAAGTAGTCATACTTTTTTGTGAGAGGGTGCATGTTGTCTATGCCCCTCCGTAGCCCTCCTTAACTTCTTCCTGCTCCTCCACAAACCCCTCCACTTTAGTCAGATATATTCCCCATTTTTCAACCATTTTCCACTGTCCCTCCAGCATTTACATCAAACACACAAAAGGTGACAGAAAGAGTACTTGCATTTTTTTAACCACTCGAAATTGCTTGGGTAGCTTTTCAACCCATTGTTCTTTTGTTCACCTTACTACCACAGATTATACCCAACCAGATGCAAATCAGTCTTGAACCTTTTTCAATTAAAACAGCCCTGTCCTAACTAAGCGAGGTTCTCTTTGAACCAGACCAATGTAGCACAAGCCTGATTAGGCCTCTTCAGTCTGGTGCATTGTGGTTCCAGTGGCACAATGAACAAGGGGCCAATCTCTAGGTATACCCGGGGCCACTAAAGGAAATTACATAAAACACACATTAACTACTAAATGTGAGCCTATGAGTGCAGAGACTTCTCAGTTCTGGCAGACATTTTCTGCATAGAAAAAGATAGGACAGCGGAGGCATAGACCTTTGCATATAGTTTGTGAATACCATTTTATGGTATGTCTGTAGTACTATCGTAGTACTGCAAAATGTAAGTGCCATTTCTGAGAAGGCTCCCAATAGTTTAAATTACCTATTGACCAAAATGGTTACCTAAAGATTAAAGAATTGTTTTAAGAAAAAAACTAAACTAAAAGAGAGGTGTGAGATATCCATCTTAGTGCAGAGAAGAGAACGTTCAGCATATGAACTTTAACAGAACATATCTCAGTTAGGCCACAGACCGACTCAGAGCACAACCAGTAGGGATTCATGAGAAACAATGAAATTGAAACTGCAACAATCTAAGAGAGCATCAAAACAAACAGAGATCAGACCCACCAGCTGTCTGCATCAAGTACTGAGCACTCTGAACCATCTCCCTGGCCAGCAAAAGGATGATACCTCATGCATAGTAAACATAAACTGTAAGTCCATCTGCCTCCATGCATCAATACAGCTACCTAAATAAGCTTTGGTAAAGCCAGTAGCTCTGGTGTTTTTCTACAGGTCATGTTTGGTAATAGTATGAAGGTTCACTGTATATTGTCCTCAGCTATCCCAGAAAGAAAAACCTATAAGGAAGCAACAATTTGGGCAATAACAGTATAGAAGAAAGGAGCACGCCAATCCTAATGGTCACAACTCCAATCATATTTGGTCCTCTGATTTATCTATATCAGTCGCCCAACCACTCTCTATTCCTTGAAAAGACCATCTGTTGATTTCATTTACATCTAAATCTGAGCGCCAGTATCCCATTCAAGACTATGTTCCTCTTTTCAGTAGTGTGACTGGATAAATGGTAACCTTTTCTCAATTAACTCTGCTCTGCAAATTCTCACTGTATTGTACCAAGTATATAGTTCAGTGTCTGATGTTACATTCCTATTTAACTCTTCCTTGCAAGAAATTTGTGATGTTAAAGATCCTCTGAAATCTATGAGAGTCTGTTCAGATAAGCGATCAAACAAATGCTTCTCTGACTCTTTAAGGCAGCTCTGAGTTTCTCTTAGACATCAAATAGGAAAGTGGTGGAGTTCCTATTTAGAACCTGATCTTTTACCTTACAAGCAGGTAGCACATATGAACAAAAATGAATTAAAAATGGCCAAATCTGAATTCCTTTGTAATCATATTCTCAATGCTGGCAATTCTCTAAGAACACCCTAAATACCTTTTGCAGACCCTGTATTTAACAATTTTCTGAAATGTTCTGTGATGATGTGTCTTTCCAAGTCTCTTAAGACTGGAATTATCACTGTGGCCTTTGACTCATCTGATTCATGGACCAGTTTCACTCCTATTGGGCTTGACATTTTCTCTTCATTGGCCAAATTAATTAAATTAGATCCCCTGAAGTTCCATGTTTTTTCTCCACTCAATTTTCTAGACCATCAGTTCTCTTATTGCTCTAGTCATCAATTTCTCTTTGCCCACAGGCTTGATCCCTAATGAATGAACATCTGGAGTTGTTACTTCTCTTCTAAAGAAAGCCAAGCTTGATAATGCCAAACTCTAGGCCTATTACTCTATTTTCCTACCTTGGAAGACAAGTTGAACATGTGATAGCCTTGCAACTTTGCAATTATCTAACATCTAACAACTGCTTAGATGTCTGGCATCTGGTATTTTGTCCAGGCCAGGGTACTGAAATTGCATTAGATTCGACCCTTGATGTATTGAGGGCAATTTGTGATCAAGGTTACTTTGCACCCATTATGGTGCTGGATTTATTGATGTTTTTTTAGCAGATTGGTATAAAGGGTATTGTGGTTCACTGGTTGCTTTCCCCCATTTCACTCTGCTTCACGTCCCATCACATGTGAATCCTGCAGGGCTCCTCGCTATCCCCAATTCTTTTTAACAATTATATGAGTGTTTTGATCTTTATGATTAAATTCTATGGATGAGCAGTGATTTTATATGTAGATGAAACACAAGTAATCATCCACTTTCACTCTGCTGCCCCCTCTTTAGCCATTTTTTAATTACTTGCCTTCAAAATGTTTAGAACTAGGGGCCAGATGCATGAAAAGTTTTTGCACTCGCAAACGGTGCGAATCGCAAAAATCGGCCGTTTGCGAGTGCAAAAACGTGGTCTGCGATGCATGAAAGGCATTCGCAGACCAAAAATAAGAAATTGCAAATTTAGCGATTTCTTGCGCTGTGACCTGGTTTTGCGAGTCGCATTTTGCGATTCGATATTTCCAGTAGGAAATTGCGAGGAGCAAAATGCGAATCGCAAAATCCGAATCACAAAGAGATGCATCAAAAAATTACAATTAGCGATTCTTCGCAGAATGGCATTTTGCACATGCAAAATACCACTAAGTGAAAGCAGGTGGTAACCAGGTGCAACCTATATGAAGTGGCCCAGAATGCCTCAGACTGTTTTCCACAATGGCTGCACTCTACGTCATGGCGAGGAGGATGAGGATCCTGGCAGGTTTGAGGAGTGGGAGGAGGAGACAGGAGCGCATTTTTAGAGTGCGCATTACACTATTTGACCTGACGGAGGAGGACATATTTGAGAGGTATAGGGTGAACTCAGCCATGATTCTTGATCTCATAGCTGAGCTACAACCCATACTGCAGCGCAGAACACTAAGGACACATAGCATTCCCACCCATGTGCAGGTATCATGCAGCCTCCACCTACTTTCTTCAGGGAGCTATCAAGGGGTTATAGCAGCGGCTGGGGGGGTCACACAGAGCACCCTCTCCTGATTTGTCAATGCATTTATCAACACCATCCTAAGCAAACTCCAACAGTACATCAGATTTCCCCACACCCCACAGGAAATACAGCAGACAAAAATTGACTTTGATCAAATAGCACACTTCCCCCACGTCCTAGGTGCCATTGATGGCACACATGTGGCAATATGTCCACCTACTGTCACAGAGTATGTGTACCGAAACCGTAAACACCAACATTCCATGAATAAACAGGAGATATGCAATGCCACCTACATCATAACTGATCTCGTGGCCAGGGAGTACACATGATTCATACATCTTTCGTCACAGCAGCATTCACACAAGACTGCTAGCTGAGGAGTTTGGTGAAGGATATCTACTAGGTGTTGTCACTTCTTACACGGCGCATAGGTAACCAACCCATGTCAGATGGCTGAGGTACCCAACAAACCTTCTGTTCCTTTCAGGAGACAGTGCCTATGCAGTGCACACCTCAACCCGAACACACCGGCAGAACGGAGATACAATGCAGCACACATGGCAACCAGCAACGTGGTGGAGCGCACAAATTGGCCTCTTGAAGAGTCGCGTCCGTTGCCACCACAAGAGTGGAGGGGCACTACAGTACAGTCCAGAAACCACATGTAGGATAGTGGATACTTGTGCAATCTTGCACAATATAGCTCCAACCAGGGGCATACATATAGAAATCAGTGACACTGAATCAGTTGAGGATGACGATCCCATACCACCTCTACAGCCAGCAGACAGGACCAGTGCAGCAGATGGACGGCAAAGGCCTGCTGACATCACACACAACCATTTCATACGTGAGTATGTACAATCAAACCCTACTGACTACTGTAGCTATAGTGAGAAATAAAATGTATTCCTTTACGACAGGTTAAGAATTGTGATGTGTAATATTAAAGGGGGATTGTCAAAACGAAAATGAACAAATGAACAGAGTCCCACACTATTACTCCATAGTGGGGACACCAGAGTCAATGAGGCAGAAGTCACTTCCTCCTCCCTCTCACACCACTGGGGTGCCCAGTTGCATCACTGGCACCCTGAATGTCAGGCTCTGTGGCAGTGCTGCGCCTGGCACTGCGCCGTCTGTGGTCTGGAGCTGGTAAGTGCACACTGCTGAGGCTTGAGGTGTCCTCCGTGTCCCCCAAGGCAACCTCACTCGGAGTGGCCGATCTCTGTCCCATTACCTGTTCGATCACAGTGGTGATCTGGACAAGGGCCTGGACCACATCCCTACTGGTGGGTGAAGCCTTGACCTGGGCCGCCACAGCACGACGGGCGATGAGGGTGGTGGAGTTGGCCATGCGATTGGAGGACCGGCAGTAGGTCGCAAACATTGTGCGGAAACGGTGCTCATGTCTGCGTCTACTCAGGCGTTCTTGTCGCAGCTCCTTGCACAGGTCACGCACAGCAGTGGTCAACTCACGAGTGTCCTGGGAGGCCTGTACCTGTCCCTCACGCAGCTGGTTGATGTTATCATTGAGGGTGTCCAGTCTCCAATGCAGTCCGACCGTGTTCCTATTGTGGACTCTGAGGCTCCTGTCCAAACTTTGGATCCTTCTATTTTGCTGCCGCTGTTGCTGCAACATTGCAGCCTCCAGTCCACCGAACAGGGATGTACCCTCAGCTGCCTCCTGCTATTGCTGTATTGACACTGGGGCACGTGGACGACGCGCTGCAGGACCCCTGTCCTCCGGTACCTGGCTGCACATCTCGGATGCAGATGGTGTGCCGGAACTCTCCTGCTGGACATCAGAGTCACCACTGAGGTCTGGTAGTGGTAACGGCCTAGGCCTGCGGCGCACAGTAGGAAGATTGCTGGACCCACTGGTGTTGTTGTCTGAGGGCAGCTGCGTGTCCGTGTCCGCTACACCCGTCACTCCTGTGGCTGCTGTGCCAGGCCCACCTGCAACAACAATATGCAGCATGTCAGTTCTGTATGTTACATTATATGTCCAGAAATAGCAATAATACTATACATACTGCTGTACATGGTGTAGTGTGTGTTGTGTTACCTTGGGTGCCCTATGCTTGCTAACATTATCATGCCACTGTCTGTTCTAGTTTGTGTACCACAACTCCCATAATGCATGTTTTTGCTGCTAATGAGATGTGGAGTGGACTACTTCACACACTACTTCACATTACATGCTAATTCCTTAGGGGCTTTTATACATGCACATACAGTTTTCACACAACAGATTTTGCACTTACCTTGGCTGGTACTTGGTTGGGCCGAGGTGTCTATGTCAGTGACCCCGTCACTGCTTCTGGTAGGAGGGTTGATTCCACCAGGTCCTCCAGTGGTGTGGCAGGTGGCTCCGTTGGTGGTCCACCTCCTGTGCTCCTGGCCTTTGCAAGTCGTCTTGCCACCCTCTCCTTTGCCCGGGACCGCAGGTCATACCAGCGCTTCTTGATTTCATCTATGGAGTGCTGGGCCACTCCAATGGCGCAAATCCTGGTTTGGATATCCAGCCAGAGTCTTCTCTTCTCGCTCTCTGGCACCTGGAGGGATGATTTGCCAAACAGACGGTCATGGCTCCTCACCACCTCCTCTGTTAGGATCTTCAGCTCCTGCTCACTGAACTTGATCTTGCGCTTCCTCTCCTGCTTCTCTGCTCCAGGACCTTGGTGCTCCATGGTGGCTCAGATGCTGCTGCTCCTTCACAGTGTTCCTCACAGTGGCTGGGCTGCTCTCACTCTGGATGCTGGCTTGGGTGTGGCTTTTGTACCTGCCTGGGATGACTCATTTCCTGCTGATGAGTCCTCAATCACCTCCAGGTGTGCATTCTCGAACTTTCTCGCATTTTGCGATTTTTTACCGAATCACAAAAAAATCGCAAATTGTGAGAATGCAGATTGCGATTCGGAAAATGGGCCTTGCAAACCACAAATAGCGATTTTTAAGCAATCGCTAATTCCGAATCACAATTTTGTTACATGGCCAATTGCGACTCGGAAATTGCGATTTCTTAAAATTTGCATTTTGCGATTCGTAGACCCCAGTTTTCATACATATGGCCCCAGATGTCTTGTAGTTGTCTCATACTTAACGCACATACAACAGAATCTGCTCTGTGGTAGCCATCTTGATCACTGGTATTTTTCTCTTTGGCCTAAATTATTAAGGATCCATTATGCTCAGCTAAAGTTAAGTCTCTGGAGTGAATGTGAACATAGATCAGGGACTTAGGTTACGATTACGAGTTTGATGGTCAGACCACTGTGGTCCCAAGAAGACCCCTGCTCTGGTGGTCTCCAGACTGCCGTATTATGATGTATGCAGGCTGAAACGCGGAACCCAAAACAAATGGCTGCCCTTCAGCTGTGCTGTGGCCTGCAATCTTGGCAGTGCACACTCCATCACTGTCATGGCCAGGGGGGAACCACTGAGTCATTACAAAAACACAGTTTACGTGGTAGTCTCCTTGCAGCGGTTAGCTGAGGGTGGTCAGCCGCCACGGTATGCATTCAGCAAAGCAACAGACAAGTGCCCATTGGATGGATTAAAAAACAATACATCTGACATACATTGGCCAAGTAGACACACCTGCAAATCACACTATAAAAACACCCTCCTTCCGAATCCATGATTCTTTTCCTTTCTCCTGCAGCAGCGCATGAAAGAAACCACAGACCACCCTTTCTTTCATCATTGATAGATAAGGCACCCCTTTTTCCACCATCGCATTCAACACCTTTTGGCCACTTTTGGCCATTTTCAACCTATATCACTTTTTTTGTTAAGTAAGTTCCTGTCACTAACTTTAATTTACATCTATGTCACGTCTCAAAAATCCCCGTTTTTCTGAAGATTAATTGAGAGTCATGGTGGATGAATCATAAGAGTAGAGCCACAATTGTTTGGAGCCCAAGTCTAGCATACTCCTCTCAGTAGGAAAATGGAAATGTGGTAAAGTGTAGTCGACAGAGTGAATGCTGTAGGCACAACCCTGCGCACAAAGGATGACATTAGGAAGAGCTGGAATGACGTGTGGTTGATGGTAACAGGCAACACATGAAGGCCAATAAGACTGTTCGTCCTCCCAGTGCCCCATTACAACCCTTTACCTAGGAGGAGAAGGCCTTGGCCATCCTGCATCCTGAAGGCTTGACAGGAATAGCGTGGGCAGCAGAGTCTGGTAAGTTACAACACAAAAACTATCACAAATCTTCAATGTCCTGTATGCTCACATCTCCCTGCTGCCACTGTGTTGTTTATCTGTTTTCTCAACATGCAATACCCAGAGTGGTAGAGATGTAAGCTTTTTCAGTGTGCATTGTCGTACATGACATCACATGTATGTATAGATCCCCATTAGATGCCATATGTTGGAATGGGGTCTGTAAGTGTTTCAAAATCAAAAGATCATCCCAGGACCCATGGTATGTGTCAACATGCAAATGTATGGTCCAACCTAACTGAAGTGTGGCAACAGATATGCAAGACTAGTCATTTGTCAAGTCTTGGGAAGTACAGATCGTGACATGACTACAACTACCAGGAGGCCCTGTTTTTGTACCTCAAACTAACAGGCCTTTCTGCACTTGTCCAAATACACCTGTGTGCCATCTCTCAAATGAGGTTCACTCACATGGGAGTGAGCAATCTACAAATCATGCTCAACTCAAGAGACATGTCTACCTACCTAGCTTGCTCTTGTCCTGGTATCTCAAAATGAAACTACTGAGGACAGGAATGACACCTTACCAAGTTTGTACATAAAGTATTCTTAAGGCATTAAGCTGCTTTATCAGATTGGTAGTGGCAGTTAGCACATTGACTTAGCACTGCTCAAATGATGTCTACTGCTACATTTACAACAAAGTTGAATGTTCGCCTGTATCTCACACACCTAGGCCTTGGAATGGTAAAATACCCATTACCTCTCCACTGTGTTGGCTTAACTGTTTCTAAGATGTCATGTTCATTCCCTCATCTAAAGTGCAACTGATCAGCGCATCTAATGAGCTGCTTGAGTCTAATAGTTTCTGCAAGCCTCACATGCCATGTCAACAACTTTAAAATCATGTAGCATAGCACAATCAACAAACCAACCACATAAGATTGTCCAAGGTCTCCACTTATAGTGACACAAAACCTATGGATGTAGATTACATACTTCAACCAGTAACAATGTACTCTATTTCTTAACAGGTTGAGCTGGCACAGCACCTGACCAGACATTGTCCACAGACCGGACTCCCATCCCACCTCTGGATGAAGCCCTCAGAGATGAAGGTACTCCTAGACATGTGGATGACAGTCTGGGCCCATCTGGGCAGCCTGATCAGACGGCAACAGTGAATCTCACTGTGATCACAATAAAACCTCCCACCCAAGTTGCTTCTGTATCACAGGCACCAATGTGCCCCCCAACCTGTGTACCTAGCATAGTTCCTACCATCTTGTGCCCCCCAGCCCTGGATCCTGGTAAATCAACCATCCTGACACTGAGAGTCTAGGACCCAATTGGAGAGGGCACCCAGTGCCAAGGGCTTGGGCTCGTGGAGGTAGGGCCCATTGGAGGGATGCTGTGAGCTGGCAAAGTGAGGCCACTAGGGCCCCTCAAGACCAGAATACCATCAGCCTAGTCTTGAGGGTCTATCATAAGTCCCAAGCGTGATGGGCCGGATGCTAACCAAACTCTGGGAAATCAAGCAGCTGCAGAGTGGATATGAACCAACATTTGGAGGCCCATAGCTACAAAATGGGTACCCTAACAGTGGTGCTGAGGGACATTTATACAACCCTGAGCTGGGCTTTTCCACCACCATCTACCTCTTCCTGTGTGCTAACGACATCAAGCCCAAGTACATGTGCGGCAGCCACAGGAAGGGGGGCCCTGCCAGAAGACCAACCACCCTCAAACTCACCTGCCTCAGCAGCAGCTCAACCACCAGCCCTGACAAGTGGGGACGTCCATGTAAAATAAACAGGAGGTGCGGATGGCAAGACACCCACCACTGCCAGCAAAAAGCCTCATCCTTAATGTCCTCCTTAGTGTGTCACACATTCACTTTGTGGACTGATCCTGAACCTCATTTCATTTCTGATGGGAGGAGTAGTCTGGACTTTGGATTTCCGATGGTTTGGCATCTACTTCTATGATTTCATTCACCATGGCTAACCCCTTCACACTTCTTTTATGTTACTCTTTTGGACAAGTTTGTTTTCACCCTCAGCACTATAATAAATTCACCTGTCACAAAGTCATTGTCTGCTGTCTTAAATTTCACGTTTAGCAATGTAGATATGTAAGAACATGTGAACTATACAATGAAAAAACAAGCTACTTGTGGAAGCAGGGATATGTTGCATGTACCCAATGTTTATCTCAGCATCACAATCACACCAGCACATAAATATAAGAGTCTTGTCTAAGAAGATTTGTATTACATTGTTCCAATCATAGACTGCCAAGATGTGAGAAACATAGAAAATCATACATGTTTGATTCATACTGTGTAAGTGATCAAATTTACAGGTACAGACCTCCAGAACATGGAAGGAAGGGATATATCAGGCATCGCCCTGTAGAATAGGCAAAAATAAATGTGGTTGATGTCATCAGCTGGAGCCATCTCACCTACCTCACAAAAGGAATCCAACATAATAAAAACCAAGACTCAGAAAGATGGCAGTACAATAGTTTTTGATCACAGGGTCATTACAATTCAGTGCTTTTGCATCTGGTCGTATGATACAATCAAATATCAGTGAAGGCACTTTGGCCTACAATGATGAAACACATTAGCAGCTACATACAATTCATACAAAAAGAGTATTTAGCCAATGTGAAGAGAAACTAACATGAAATAGGTCTATAAATACATATTGTCTGAGCACATGATGACACACATGATGTATCAGGGCCACCACAAGACAAGGAACAAGGACAATGGAGTCTTCTGAACTTCCATCACTGTGCAAACTGTCTTGGCACAGTTCTTGTACACCCAAAGTCTGTGACATACATTCCCAGGAACAATCCATGTCCACTTCATATGTCTGAACAGCATCATAAACCTGCCAATGTCACAACTCGGAAATGTCCCAATGAAGATGTCATGGTGAAGGTACCTGAACTAACGCAAAAACAAGGGGAATAGTTATGAAACTGTACATATGACACAATTCACTTAGCAAATGTCTGGAGAATGCAGACCATGTTATAAATCTTACACAAACAAAGCAATGTCACCAAAATGTGATTGTGTCAAAAGCTTCATCCTCAAACACACTTTCCCAGTATTTGCCAGATTTTTGGCATCTGAGCTTTTCCAACAAATATACTCCTCACATCATCACTACCAGAGTTCATTGTACAGTCAAAGGCATGACATCTCATGAAATACTTACACTCATGAGAAGAAGCTTGTGTTTCTGGATTCTCACCCAGTGGCACCACAGGCTTCCCTCTTCTCCTGGATGTAAGGGATATTCTTTCACAGGACAATATTATGGAGCATGCAGCACGCCACAGTGATATGTCACACTTTCCAGTGTGAGGAGAGGAGGGCTCCCCCAGTCTTGTCCAGACAGCGTAATCTGTCCTTCAGGAGCCCAAAATCCTGATCCACTACCTGCCATGTTCTTCCATGCGCCTCATTGAAGCAGACTTCACCTGGCGTAGTTGGATTCCTCAACAGCTTCAACAACCAAGGATGGTTGGATTATGCTGAGTCTCCTGTTTTGTAATAAGACATAAGTGCCACAATGAGTCACACACTTCCTGATTGTACCACCTGACATTGCACACAAAAGTACAGGACAGATGCAATTTACCAATACATGTTGGATTACTGTTTTGAGGCATGAGATCTGGCTCCAACTGACGACATAGTTCTTGGGTTGTTTGTCTATTCAGACAGTACTGCCTTATTCAGTCACGTTCTTCCATGGTCTAGAGGTCTGGAAATGGACGGTAGACAGGAGGTTTTCACATTCTCCCTCTCCCAGGATACCTATTTGTGGAATGAAATGAGTTGGAGCATTAGTCACTGTGTCCAGGCCAACATATTTGATGAGTAAGAACAAAGTCATGTGACAAAACATTACTGACTGGAAATGCATTATATCCATTACACATCAAAACTGTCTAGTACTCAAGGTCAATCTGTGATCCTCATGGTTGTCTAGACATGTGCCTACAACATACATGTGCACATAACACACAGATCTGCTTCTTTTGTGTCCCTTGATATTGTAAAGCGTGTTCAGTCCATCCAAAATACTGTTACCCGCATGGTACAATACACTGCGGTTGTATGCTATCCATCACCAGCAATGCACTACACTAATGATTGTGTAGGAGAATCTACATATCAAGGGAGCTTTACATCTGTTGCGATGTTACTACACATCTGATGGTGGTAAATAACACACAAAATGTATTTGCATTACAGCTTGAGAGGTGTATGCATACTGTCTGAGTCAGTTGAGGATGCTGTTAGCAATGTTTAAAGTCCCACAAATCACTAAATCCAGATCAGGCCTTGGCAAACTGTGATATGAGACCGATGTAAAACTCACTGAGCCCTTCAGAGTGAACTCACATCTAGGATGGCCACAAGATGCACTGTGATACATGGAAGTGATAGAAATGTGATGTTTATATAACTTCTGTATGCCCAGCCTGCAGAGAGCAAGTCTGATCAAAGCCTTTTCACAGTATGGGACATATGAGACAGTAACTGTGGCTATGCAACTGCGGCACTGGGCCCACTCTCTCTAGACCTTCTGATCCTTGGATGTAGCCAAAATGATCCTTCAGAAGCACTATTTGGCCTGAATGCTTTTACATTGACTATAATAGGAATGGGGACTGAGTTAACCACCTGACCTGGTACTTATTTCCATTGGCCCTTATTGTCAATGTGTGTCATTGAATAATGGCAGGCCCCTTACTCCCACAGGTCTTTTGTCACCTTTCCAGAAATCATGTTTGTACACTACACACCTATTGCACAAGTGACAAACGCACAGTGCAGATAGTTGGTTAATGCAGGAGAGATCATGACATGTGAATCATTAGTTTTGTTACATGCAACCAATCAGGCCAAACATTCCTTGGTATGTAGAATGTCATCTCTGTAGGAGTGCCACATATGGTAAGAGGTCTCTGCTGTGATACCAATACATACAACATGAACTCACTTAGAAGTGGTATGAGATTCCTTTATGTAGAACACATGTCCCTACATCCACAGAGAAGACTTTTTAATGACACCCATGCCAGCTCTTTCATTGTCACCTTAGTCTTAGGGTGTAGTCTGTACCATGGTAGTTGCCTCTATGGACCGTGTGCAGCAAGTCAATGTGCCTGGATCTAAAGGTGTCAGTGCAGTCATTCACAAGTAGTTTATCCTTCAGAAGGTCACAATAATGTGTGGCTCACATTACAGTACACGTTGCTTGGTCCTGGGCTACATGATGTCAGTGGGCTTGCTTAATCAATGTAGACCAGGTTTCTGGATAGTCAGCATATTGATATCCTAATACCACTCAGAAAAACTAAACAGGACAAAAGAAAACCAACACCTTGGAGAAACACAGAACTCAAAAAGATGGTGCAACAAATCAGAAAGTTGCAACGGACCTGGCTCAAAACAAACGTGTTTTAAACAACCAGTTACCCTAAAAACGACAATTTTGACCTCTTCATTTGTCTATTGCACCCATACAGATCAACACCCATCAGAAGCAAGGGATTTGGAGAACCATAGCCGGGAAGGTGCGGACCCTGGGAGCCTATCACCAGTGGAGCGTCCACTGTCGCAAAAGGTGGAAGGACCTTAGACGCTGATCAGGAAGATCGCAGAGGTCCAGCTGAGGCTGTCGTCTTAGCTTGGGCAGGGCCTACCCCAAGGTAGATGGGCATTGGAGGGGAGCACAGGAGCTACAAGGGGGTGAGTCCTGGGCAGATTCCTACCTGTTACATTACCAGGTTGATGTGTTAGAAGCAGCCATCTCTCCATGAATATTGGAAATGGCCAAAGTGCGATACACAAGATGAGTTATTGTTTGTGTATGTATGGATGTTGGTGCATGGTCATGTGCCTTGACTATTGTCCTACTGACCGGGGGCAAAACAGAGTGCAGTCCACTACCAATATACTGTCTTGGGCAGCCACATGCCTGAGTGCAGTGATCAATCATCTAATGTTGTTTCATGTTGTGAGTGTCATTTGCACCCAAAATTCTACTTATCATGAGTGTGTGAGCCCCAACATCAAACAACCTAGGGTAGTAGATCACTGTACTCAGCCATGTGTCTGCTCAAAAGAGTATCTTGCCATCTGTACCCAACAGGCCACTTGTCTTCAGTGTCTCAAGAGTGCTGGTGCCTCATTACTGTCTCTCATGTGATGGGAGTCATCATACATGTCACATTGCATACTTCATATTTTATGTACAGTCACTGAGAAATACTTTCCCTTGTTAAGAAAGGAATCTACAGTTACGTGATTTAGGTAACATCACTGTTGGTACCAGTATTTGTGCCTATATGTTAGCATGTGTACCTTGCACTTTTTTAATCATTTACACTACTGTTTCATACATGATGTCGGATTCCATCACATATGTGTGCATGTCAAAATCTCTTGGAAAATAGTTTTATATGATGGGTATACAGTACATGTGGTAACATATACAGGAGTGTTTCAAGATTGTTTGTTGGGTCACACATACCCTAGCCCATTACTCCATGTAATTTAATGTGAACAATTGCAGAAGCGATGCAGGACATGACAGGTAGACCTACAGTAATGACTCACAATGTGCATTTCCATGCCATTGATGTTGAATCATTTGGCTAAGTGCTTTGTTACCTGACTGTTGACATGCATCAGGGTGTGACATGCAGAAATGTTGGAATCGTATGTGTGTGTACACTCAGTAATCCAATGATATCTGTGTTTGAATGACAAAAAGGTATAATGATGTACTTTCCCATTGAGAAACATGTTAAAGGCCCTCCTCAGATTTTGGAGATTACCTGGGCTACAACAACATTCAATGGGCTATTGTCTTTTAGTTATGCAATGTTAGAAGGGTGTTCTCAGCAGTACCAATCGAAAGTGGTGATTTCCCTAGGCCTAGCTGATTCATTGTGCTGTGGATAATTGTAGACAAATCTCCCAGACATTTTGACCAGATTGTCTCCAGTGTACTCTTCTGTGCAAGTTGTGTTATCTAGCAAACCAACATTAGTACAATGTCCATTACATTATATAGACAATGGACACATTGTGAAGATACCATTGGTGTGCTTTTGCAGCGTGACATGGGTGTTTCCATGTCATCTTCTTCAGGCTAGTGTACTTCTTACTGCAAAATAGCTGGATTGTTTGTGCATAATTTCATTATGACGTGATATTCTGTAAGTGAACATTTGCTGATTGCTGGACCTTCTGTGGAATCTGTGGAATGTCCTTTGCATTCCGATTATATTTGATGCCAACAAGTAAATGAAAGTTGCTAGAAGAGCCAAACCATTCATGGTGACAAGGTCTCCCACTTGATCCATGGGTATTGTGATTGGACAACTTCACTCATGCAATTGAAGTTGTCTGTGATTCTGCTTCTCCTGTGTGCAAATGTTTACAGTTCATGTAGCATGCATGCATGTGGTGTTGCAAATGTTGGAGGCACTTTGGAGGACCTTGTGGCTGGAGGCTACCGTACATTATGGTAATGTTTTGTAATCAAAGCTGTTGTTTAGGTTTGTTCAGGACATGGACTGATTCTATTTGTATTTGTCATTTCAGCATCACCACAGGGAAGCAGAGGAGACATGGCCGACATCAGTGGGGAAGCAACTGGCCATGGTACCTCAGGTCATGAAACATTAGAAGCCGAGGACCTAGTGACCCAGAGGATAAGGGGAGTGCCACGGAGGAGGCTGTCTCCACATCATCTTCTTCTGAGTTGCCCTCCAGTGGACATTACCTGGTGGTGTCAGAATACTCAGGACCTACACCTGCTCCATCCTTGTCTGCCACCCCCAGTTCCATCTCCCCCATCCCTGTTGCTCCCCACCCAGTTGGCTTATCCCACTCCTCCATGAGGGTAGCCATCTCCTTATCTCCAGGCACCTCATCCCCTGTCCCTGTTACCCTTGCTGCCCTGAGTGAGGAGGCTATTGACCTCCTGAGGAGCATCTCTGTGGGTGAGACTGCCATTCTGAATGCCTTCCAAGTGCAGGGCACCCAGCTCCAACAGATGGTAGTTTACCTGGAGGGCATTCCCAGTGCTATGTCTGGCCTACAGAGATCTTTTTCAGGCTCTGTCCTCCTTCCTCACAGCAGTCTTCCACTGCCACAATCCCCCCACCTTCTTCTTCTTCATCCAATCTCTCTATTCCCATACCTGTCCAAAGCACACTCACACATACGCACGCACACACCTCAACAGCCAGAAGCAGCATACATAAACATAAACGCCATAATACACACAAACATGCAAGCACTCCACAGTTACTCACCCTACTTACAACCACCACCATATCCACCATACCCCTAGACACCACCGCAATACCTACAGGCACAGCCACCACATACACCATAACCCTAGGCACCACCCCAATACCCAAAGACACCACTTCCACCATACCACCAGATACCACCCCAAGATCCACAGACACAGCCACCATATCCACATACTCTCCCTAACACCCACAGACACAGCCACCACATCCAACATACCCCTAGCCACTCCAAAACTGACAGACACAGCCCCCACATCCCCCATAGCCACAGGCACCACCCCAACATGCTCAGGCATACCCATCACACCCACCAGACACCACCCCAACACCCACAGACACAGCCACCATAGCTATCATACCTCCAGACACCACCCTCACCCACACCAACACATTCTCCATTTCCACCTTACCCATCACATCCATGTCGCAGCCCACCAAGAGATGCTAATGCTTTCACTCATACACGCAACAGACACCAACAAAACACAAACATACTTCAGACACACACACAGACCAGCACTAACAACACCCACAGCCACACCTGAAACAAGCACTTTCTCTACCTCCCAACCCCTAATTCCTATTGTACACCCTCCCCATGTTCCCAAAGAAAGTTTCCTCTTTGGTCTTGCCCTTACCCATGTGAAACCCTTCTCCTCTCAAAGCAACAAGGACCCCGCCCACACTCCAACCCATCCCTTCCACATCCAAGTCCTCCCCTGTGACACCTGCCCCTCCCAGTCCCAGCCCTATCCCACCCAAACCTCCCAACAAGCAGAAACCCTCCCACAGTGAAGCCCTTCTCTCTGAAGACCAAACTCACCCATCCAAAACCCAACCCCACCCCTAACAAGGGTGATCATTGAGGTGCCTGGAATGCCTACTAGATGTTCCTTCTTGTAGAAGTTCCAGGGGCAGTGATGTATGAGGCAAGTTGTGGGGCACAGCAGTGTGCTCAGCACACTTTTTTTTACAAAGGAGTGACCACTGGCCCTTTCTCCCTTTTTGTAGTGTTGTAAGTAAAGTGCAGTTGTTTGCTTCATTGCACAGTGGTCTTGCCATTACTTTTCTACCTTTTTTATGTTAGTGTTAGAATAATTTGTGATGTATGACTACAGTTGTGTCTGTTTCACCCTGATTGATGATCCATTTGATGTGGTTGGTTAGATCTGACTTTGGAGCCAGTGTTGGAGTCACCCAGGACAAGGGTAAATGTTTGATGGATGGATGTGTGGGATGTAATCCAATTGGGTGGCATTGCATTGGGTGTTGTTTCATATGATAAACATTTCTTACTCGCTTTTCAACACCCACTGGGTTACATTTCTCCCCCAGTGTAGATTGGGCATTTGCTTAATGCGTGCAAGCTAGAGGTTTGTTTGCCCACACATGAAGTGTGTTCAATTATGCTACCTTCCTATATATAGGAATAGACATGTGTCCTTTTGATACTTTATCTAAATGTGTGACCCATGCTGTTACCGGTGTATTTGCTTTCTAGACTTGCACTTATACATTTGCCACATGGGCATGACACTTGGTTATACTATTGGTTGTCCCTGATATTCATCAGGCCACAGTTCTTGTGCAAATAGTGATTTTGAGAGATGTGCAAAGTGAAATGTGTCCCAGGGCAGCAGCCTGCCTGGGGTCCCTCTTATGACACCGTACCTATTGTGCCGGGATTGTTTACATTGTGTGCTTTGGATGTTTGTGACACGAAATATTCTGTATTCCTTTTACCTTACATTCTCTTGCAATTTGGGTGATATCTGTGAGTCCATTAGAAGGGTTTTGCAGGGAAGGTGTGTTTGGATTCAATGACACATCTATACGGATTTATATGTTCTGCCACAACAGGCAATGACATGTGAACAATGTGAGGATGTCACTTCAATTTGTAGGTGTGATATTGATGAAGATTTGCTGTTGCGTGACACATTGTTATGAACACATCACTATCCCTTAACCGCTTCTATGCCTTGGACAAGATGATCTCGTCCAAGGCTACAGTTCCCCTGTGCCTTGGACGAGATCACCTCGTCCAAGGCACAGGGGAACTTGGGGGAGCGCTAGCGCGCCCCCCCGTGCACCCCCCTCCCCCCCAAGGCGGGGATGGAAAGGGAAGACCTTCCCTTTCCACCCCAGATCCCCCCCAACCCCCCCTGTGACGTCAGCGCGCACGCGCTGATTAGTCACAGGGGCCTCCCCTGCTGGAAGCTCTATTGCGCTGGAAGCTCTATTGAAAGAGAAATGCTAAGCATTTCTCTTTCAATCACGTGGGGGAGGCCCGGAGGGGCTTCAAAGGGAAGGAAATGTATTTCCTTCCCTTTGAAGTCTCTCCGAGGGTTTCAAAAGCCGGATTGCTTGCAATCCGGCTTTTGAAACCCCACTAGACACCAGGGATTTTTTTTTTTTTGTGATAAGGAAGCGACCCCTTGGGCAAGGGTCGCTCCCAGGGGGGGCATTTTTTCGGGAAGGCCTTTTCTGCCCCTCCTGGGGGCAGAAACCTCTAGGCACCAGGGATAATTTTTTTTACATTTTCTTTTTTAGGTGGGGAGCGACCCCTTAGGCAAGAGTCGCTCCCATTGAGGGAAAATTATATTTAGGCCATTTCTGCCCCCCTTGGGGGCAGATTGGCCTATTTTGATGAGGCCAATCTGCCCCCAAGGGGGGCAGAAACCACTAGACACCAGGGAGTTTTTTCTTTGCGTGAATTTCACGCAAGGGGAGCGCCCCCTTAGGCAAGGGTCGCTCCTTGGGGGGGGGGGATTTATTTTAGGCCATTTCTGCCCCCCCTGGGGGCAGATTGGGCTATTATTAGGCCGATCTGCCCCCAGGGGGGGGCAGAAACCTCTAGGAGCCACGGCAATTTTTTTTTTTTTAGAGTTTTTGTTTTTTGTTTGTTTCTTTTTTTAGAGATGGGGAGCGACCCATCAGGCAAGGGTCGCTCCCCTGGGGGGCAAATTGTATTTAGACCATTTCTGCCCCACTTGGGGGCAGATTGGGCGATTTTAGGTCAATGTGCCCCCAAGGGGGCAGAAACCACTAGGCACCTGGGATTTGTATTTTGGTGCCAATGTCACGCAGGGGGAGCGACCCCTTAGGCAAGGGTCACTCCCGGGGGGGTGGGGTGGGGGTTGGTGGGGGCAAATAAATTTATTTTAGGGCCGGGTCCGGCTGAGCTAGAGGCCAAACTCCACAGGTAGGCACTTTGCAAAAAACACCTCTGTTTTCTTTCAAAAATTTGGATGTGTCCACGTTGTGTTTTGGGCCATTTCCTTTCGTGGGCGCTAGGCCTACCCACAGAAGTGAGGTACCATTTTTATCGAGAGTCTTAGGGGAACGCTGGGTGGAAGAAAATTTGTGGCTCCTCTCAGATTCCAGAACTTTCTGCCACAGAAATGTGAGGAACATGTGTTTTTTTAGCCAAATTTTGAGGTTTGCAAAGGATTCTGGGTAACAGAACCTGGTCCGAGCCCCTCAAGTCACCCCTCCTTGGATTCCCCTAGGTCTCTAGTTTTCAGAAATGCACAGGTTTGGTAGGTTTCCCTAGGTGCTGGCTGAGCTAGAGGCCAAAATCTACAGGTAGGCACTTCGCAAAAAACAACTCTGTTTTCTTTCAAAAATTTGGATGTGTCCACGTTGCGCTTTGGGGCGTTTCCTGTCGCGGGCGCTAGACCTACCCACACAAGTGAGGTATCATTTTTATCGGGAGACTTGGGGGAACGCTGGGTGGAAGGAAATTTGTGGCTCCTCTCAGATTCCAGAACTTTCTGCCACAGAAATGTGAGGAACATGTGTTTGTTTAGCCACATTTTGAGGTTTGCAAAGGATTCTGGGTAACAGAACCTGGTCCGAGCCCCTCAAGTCACCCCTCCTTGGATTCCCCTAGGTCTCTAGTTTTCAGAAATGCACAGGTTTGGTAGGTTTCCCTAGGTGCCGGCTGAGCTAGAGGCCAAAATCTACAGGTAGGCACTTCGCAAAAAACACCTCTGTTTTCTTTCAAAAAATTGGATGTGTCCACGTTGCGCTATGGGGCGTTTCCTGTCGCGGGCGCTAGGCCTACCCACACAAGTGAGGTATCATTTTTATCGGGAGACTTGGGGGAACGCTGGGTGGAAGGAAATTTGTGGCTCCTCTCAGATTCCAGAACTTTCTGCCACAGAAATGTGAGGAACATTTTTTAGCCAAATTTTGAAGTTTGCAAAGGATTCTGGGTAACAGAACCTGGTCCGAGCCCCGCAAGTCACCCCTCCTTGGATTCCCCTAGGTCTCTAGTTTTCAGAAATGCACAGGTTTGGTAGGTTTCCCTAGGTGCCGGCTGAGCTAGAGGCCAAAATCTACAGGTAGGCACTTCGCAAAAAACACCTCTGTTTTCTTTCAAAAATTTGGATGTGTCCACGTTGCGCTTTGGGGCGTTTCCTGTCGCGGGCACTAGGCCTACCCACACAAGTGAGGTATCATTTTTATCGGGAGACTTGGGGGAACGCTGGGTGGAAGGAAATTTGTGGCTCCTCTCAGATTCCAGAACTTTCTGCCACAGAAATGTGAGGAGCATGTGTTTTTTTAGCCAAATTTTGAGGTTTGCAAAGGATTCTGGGTAACAGAACCTGGTCCGAGCCCCGCAAGTCGACCCTCCTTGGATTCCCCAAGGTCTCTAGTTTTAAAAAATGCACAGGTTTGGTAGGTTTCCCTAGGTGCCGGCTGAGCTAGAGGCCAAAATCTACAGGTAGGCACTTCGCAAAAAACACCTCTGTTTTCTTTAAAAAAATTGGATGTGTCCACGTTGCGCTTTGGGGCGTTTCCTGTCGCGGGCGCTAGGCCTACCCACACAAGTGAGGCATCATTTTTATCGGGAGACTTGGGGGAACATAGATTAGCAAAACAAGTGTTATTGCCCCTTGTCTTTCTCTAAATTTTTTCCTTCCAAATATAGGAGAGTGTGTAAAAAAGCCATCTATTTGAGAAATGCCCTGTAATTCACATGCTAGTATGGTCACCCCGGAATTCAGAGATGTGCAAATAACCACTGCTCCTCAACACCTTATCTTGTGCCCTTTTTGGAAATACAAAGGTTTTCTTGATAGCAATTTTTTACTCTTTATATTTCAGCAAACGAATTGCTGTATACCCGGTATAGAATGAAAACGTACTGCAGGGTGCAGCTCATTTATTGGCTCTGGGATCCTAGGGTTCTTGATGAACCTACAAGCCCTAAATATCCCCGCAACCAGAGGAGTCCAGCAGACGTAACGGTATATTGCTTTCGATAATCTTACATTGCAGGGAAAAGTTACAGAGTAAAACGTAGAGAAAAATGTATGTATTTTTCACCTCAATTTCAATATTTTTCTTTTCCAGTTGTTATTTTCTGTAGGAAACCCTTGTAGGATCTACACAAATGACCCCTTGCTGAATTCAGAATTCTGTCTACTTTTCAGAACTGTTTAGGTTTCTGGGATCCAGCATTGGTTTCATGCCCATTTCTGTCACTGACTGGAAGGAGGCTGAAAGCACAAGAAATTGCAAAAATGGGGTATGTCCCATTAAAATGCCAAAATTGTGTTGAAAAATTGGGTTTTCTGATTCAAGTCTGCCTGTTCCTGAAAGCTGGGAAGCTGCTTAGTTTAGCACCGCAAACCCTTTGTTGATGCCATTTTCAGGGGAAAAACCACAAGCCTTCTTCTGCAGCCACTTTTTCAATTTTTTTTAAAAAAAACGAAATTTTCACTGTATTTTGGCCAATTTCTTGGCCTCCTTCAGGGGAACCCACAAAGTCTGGGTACCTCTAGAATCCCTAGGATGTTGGAAAAAAAGGACACAAATTTGGCTTGGTTAGCTTATGTGGACAAAAAGTTATGAGGGCCTAAGCGCTAACTGACCCAAATAGGCAAAACAAGGCCTGGCACAGGAGGGGGAAAAGGCCTGGCAGCGAAGGGGTTAAACTGGGATGTGCCCACATATCAAGGGCCAGATTTACAAGGACTTAGCGCCACCTTGTGCCACATTAGCGTCATTTTTTTTTTTTAACACTAATGTGGATCAACAAGACAATTTCCGACATGCCAGATTTACAAAGTTGCGCAATGCATGTATTGTGCCACTTTGCCCCCTGTTGCATTACATTATGCCTGCACCCTGCATAAGGCATTAGGAGGCCCGCTAAATGGTACAATGAAATCTTCAAGATTTCATTGAGCCACTTTTTGAGTCATTTTTAATGCCGGCTCAAAGCAGGTGCTAAAAGGACACACCCATTGAAATCAATGGGCCTCCTTGCATTTTCCTGCACTAGCATCAACATTTTTTACATTAGTGCAGCAAAGTGCCACAATAGCATCAAAAATGTTGACGCTATTGGCCTAGCGTGCGCCATGGTGCAACATATTGTAAATACGGCACACCCATGGTGTCGTTAGGTGGCGTGGGGTGCAAGAAATCAATCTGGGCCTAAGTTTTGTAGAGTGTGGCTGTTCAGTGTCAGTGACCTGGCCAAAGGGGGCGCTATGGAGCTGTGGTTGGGACATACATTGTGTACAACTCTGGGGCACATAACATATATTTAAGCCACGGAGCACAGCCCACATACCAGATCAACGGCGGCCCGTGGAGTTACTGTGGAGTTGGAGGAACCAGGTAGGTGTTTGGCTTACCGTCCGCTGCATCCATGATGGCATCAATTTTGTTTGGCATCAAGCACCACAAGCAGTAGTAGGCTCCATGGTGGCACAGGATACGTTACGCTGCCTACCGGTGAGTTTCGGCCTTATATCCCTCTATATCCACCAGCTCAAATGTGGTGGTTGGACCTCCACAGTCACGTCACCAGAAAGCAACATTGTGATTGGGAAGGTGGTTGCACTGCCTATCTCGCTAACCCCATGGTCTACATTTATTGGCGGTGTGGACGGCACTGCGAAGGTCTTTCGTCTATTTAACCGCATCTATCATAATTCTGCCAACACTGCAGTGGTTGGACCACCACCATTGCACTCCCCGGACCGCCAAACTCATAATCAGGCCCTTACTCTTTCAGCCCAAATTAATGTTGTCTCTTCTACCTGCTTCTTTGTCTTAAAATGTTTGAAAAGGAATGCTCCTTTTATTCCATCTTAATTTCATGTCCAATTATTTGCAGCTTCCATTCTCTCCAGGTTAGACTGCTATAATATTCTGTTCTTAGGATTGCCAGATTCGGCTCTAGTTAAACTTAAACTAATACAGATTATTTTCTATACGTCTTGTCTGTAAATTCTGCAAATCTAATCATGCTAATTCATCAAAGAATAAGTTCTACTAGCTGCCAATCAGACAGTGTAAAATCAGCAAACCTCTCTGAATCATGCATACGATTTTCTATCTAGTTGAGAAATCCGCTCTTCCTCTTTCTTGACCTGGTATTCTCTGGCCAGAGCAATTTCCTCTAAATCTCACTATTGTATCTCAATCCCTCATGTCAAACTTTCTCACCTGAGAGCCCTCTTTGTGCATTCAGTTACACTATTTGTGGAATTCCCTTCCCTTTCCATCCACCTAAGAATGATTATTTCTTATTTGCACTTCAGGAAGGCCCCCACAACTTTTCTCTTTCTAACTCTGATCTCTTTTCTGATAGGATGAGATTTTTCTTACTGCCTATAGGCCCTATCGAGGGTGTTACTGCTTGTTTAAGGAGTTCATGGATACATACAGTCATTCACCCATTCATTTATGATTCATTATTTAATTCAGGCTTCAAATAACACTCAAAGCCTGCAGTGCATGCCCCAACAAGCACACCCGAGTGCACTACCAGAGTTTCACGCATCCAGAAGAGGAGGCCAGGATAGAACCATTACCCAATTAATACAACATACTGTAGCACCCGCTGAAGCAAGGTCAAGGAGCCCTTGGGCAACTACAAGGGACAGTTTCTGCTAACTCTTGAGAGGAAATCCTGAGCGAAGTCCAACAGAAACACCTACCTGCCTTCAGGCAGCCTGGTGAACAAAGGGACCCATCTATAGATGGAGGCAGAAAAAAACGAAGTGGAATGGGACGGGTGCTATTTTGTAGCCCCGAGTGGGAGGGAGGGGGTAAAAAATTGTTTTTTTTTGCTTAGGTCCTAAAGGAAGATCTTTATCTTCTATGGATGAATGTTTTCAGTGTGGGACATACAGAGTGATGATTGTGATGAGGAAGCCAATGGGATAGTGATGAGCCTCTCAAAATATCATTAGATCTAACTTACATGACCTGGTGCTGAACATCATGCACAAATCACATTTGTGCCAGGTGTTTACAGTTTTCTTGCACCCGATATATCATTATTGCTGGGGAAAATCATATGCCAGCAATCTTGTGCCCATGTTTCCTGTTATTGCATTGTTTTACATGTTTTCTGCTTGCCATTACCACAAGGTAGGAGCTTCTATTGGTTATGGCTTCATTATGAGTTGCTTAGAGTTTGCACTTGAGATAGCAGGTGGCCTGAATTACATTTACCGGCCAAAGTCCAGCTATTACAAGTTTATTTCTGAAACAGGGAATAACATTTTGCATCTGAATTTACAGGCATCTTTCCTAGTGTTTTTATTACCCTTTTGACATAAAAAAGAGCTGACAGGTGAAATATGTGAGCACTGGCCTAGAGGACCAGTGCCTGGAATTTTTGGGTCCAGAGATTGCAGATAATTGCAATATTCCACCAGGAGTTAACACTGCGGATGAAACAATACAACCCTTAATGAGTGTACAAATGTCTGAGCCACAAACTGCCTTTGGTGGGATTTAAAGCAGACTATAGTAGCACTACTTAGCGCAAAATTCAATTCACAAAGCTACAAGCGGAAATCTCCACCACCACTACCTGTTATCTTTTCTGTGGGAGGTCCTTTCAAATTTTACAAGTTTACATCCTAGTAATCGCAGTCGCAAGTACTGTTGCAAATTTACATCTTAGTAGTAAATGGGGGAGGGACCAGGTGAGTTTCAGGAAAATCGGGAATACTTACTACTTAATGTGAGGGGTTTATGAGCACTAATGAGGAATTTATGGAGGGACATACATCCAATGTAAATGGGAAAGCCCATTGCTATTAACAAACTTCACTTCTAAAACTACTACAGAGAAAAACAAGCCAAAACAGAAGCAAATGTACTCCATCTCAGATCTGGATTAAGTCCAGTGCCACATATGGTTACCCACAGATAGTGAAATATTCTCACTAATCCCAAAATAAATAAATGTATTTTGACTATTTAATAAAATATACACTTTAGTCTAATGTTAAACAAAATGCATTTCATGATCAACTTTTTAATAACCTGTTAATTTAAAAAGAAATGTAACTATTTTTTTTAAAAGTAATGAAATGCATTTAACTTTATCCTGCCCATAACTTTTTATCATTATTAATGCATAACAAGTAAATATAAACACTTTATTTTTGGTGGGTATTTCTTAAATAAATCATAACATAATTAATTCAATTTTGTATATTGAACTTAAATATTTATTTGAAATGAAGGTAATGGTGATGTAGCATTTTTACATTGTCCTACACTTAAGATAAATATATAAAATTAATTTATATTCATGTTTACCATAAACATGTTTACTACTATTTTAAAACTTTAAGACACTTTTTTTATATGTTGCCTGAAGTTTACCATAGGAACATCTCAGCACCGGTGGTGGAGAGCCTTGCTGATGTGAGGTAAGTTACTTGTAGTAATTTTACACTATTAACTTAATTTTGAACTAAATATTTAGTTAGTTCAAATATATTAAAATTAAACTATTTTTTAAAGATGTTTGTAAAAACATTCCACCCAAAATAACATTGTTTTTATTACTATCTTTATATTAAAAATTACAATATATTATGGATAGAAATACTTTGAATTAATGTAATTATTTTCTAAAAAATAAAGCTATATTTCTTTTTAAACAGAAAAGTCGAGGTAAACATTTTATCATAATATAAAATGATCTTTTAATTTTTATGTTTTATTGAATTTATGTATATTGAGGCCCTCATTATGACAATGGTGGTAAGTACCGCTTACCGCCATGCTGACTGACACCAACATACCGCCGCCGTGGCGGATCACCGCTACCCATATTATGACACACACATAGCAATCCATCACTATACAGCCACACACACAAGTCCACCAGCCCAAAGGTCAGTGATAAACTGGCTGTAGCAAAACCCACACCGTTACGCCAACAGAACTAGGCCCACAACATTATGACCCACAAATCACTGTGGCGGACATTCTATGGCGGTAAACCATTGGTGCCACATACCGCTGCGCTCAAAATACACACACACATACAAAACAGCACCACATTGGACAGTTCAAACTACACACAACTGACACCCATACACACACCACACCCACACCTCTATACAACACACACCCACACTACCCACATCCCTTTACGAATACAAACAAGTGCCACAAGAAAGATAGTAAGACCACAGACAAGACCATAGCCACTCACCACCATCACCTATACACCATCCACCCACCTTACATCACACGCCCCAACACATCACTCCACACACCCTCATCCACACCCCTCACACTACACCCATGGCACCACAAAGCCACCCCAGATTCTCTGAGGAGGAGCTGAGGGTCATGGTGGAGAAAATCATCCGGGTAGAGCCGCAGGTATTCTGATCACAGTTGCAGCAGACATCCATTGCTAGGAAGATGGAGCTATGGCAGATAATCGTGAACAGGGTCAATGCCGTGGGACCGCACCCCAGAACAAGGGATGACATCAGGAAGAGGTGGAACGACTCATGGGGGAAGGTGCGTTCCACAGCAGCAAGACACCAAATAGCTCTACAGAGGACTGGCGGTGGACCCCCACCTCCTCCCTTACAACTAACAACATGGGAGGAGCAAGTCTTGGCAATAATGCATCCTGAGGTCCTGGCAGGAGTAGGAGGAGGGCTGGACTCTGGTAAGTCAACTCTTTACTACTATCACCCCTCCTACCCGCATGCAATCACAAACCCCCACCCTTACTCACACTCCCATCACTCCACCACCTCCTACACACCCCACCATCACAACCCACCCCTCCCAATACCAAGCCCTCCAAGCAACACCAATGCATGGACCCCCATCACAGACCTGCATGGACACCTATCACTAAAGCATGCACACTAGAGGGAAACAGCAAGCCCACCAAATAACTACTCACATAGGTCAAAGCTACCAGGGCAATAACAACCTTAGAGGGCAACACACCCATGCACAAGATGTCACACACAGAAACAATAACACTGCTTTTACATCCCCACAGATCCCCCAGCCAATGTCACCAGAGAGGAGGTGCCAGCAACATCCAGTCCCCCCCAAGAAGAGGCCCACAGTGATGACAGCAGCTCTGGATGACCAACCTGGCCCATCAGGGATCTCCGGACAGTCGGTTACCCAGGCACAGTCCCATACCACCACAGAGCCTCCCCACTCAGGAAACACCACCACAGTACCAACCCAGTGGGCCCATACCTCTGTCCCCAGGACACGTCAATCAAC
Organism: Pleurodeles waltl; assembly: GCF_031143425.1. NCBI lineage: Eukaryota > Metazoa > Chordata > Amphibia > Caudata > Salamandridae > Pleurodeles > Pleurodeles waltl. The sequence continues at coordinate 232,649,186 of NC_090448.1, read as the reverse complement.
AGTGTGTCCACCACTACAGGGACCTGAGGCCACCCCACAAACACAGGATGATCAGGGACCTGGGGTGAGTGGCAGTGGGCACACGGTTTAGTGGACAGAGGCACAGGACAACAGGGAAGATGGGAGGACTGCTGTGAGACAGGGGGAGGACAGGCCCAGGGAATCGACTCTCCAGGAGGCACTCACCAAGATCCTGGGAGCATACCACCATTCTCAGGAGACGATGGGCCAGATACTGGACAATTTGCAGGAGAACCAGCGGCTGCAGGAGGGACGGTACCTGGGTATCGGGGAGGACTTGAAGTCCATTAACACCACCCTGGTCTCCATTGCAGGGGTCCTGGCAGACATGGCTAACACTATGAGAGAGGCAGTGGAACTCCACCGGGCCCCTAACACTAGCCAAACCAATGACCAACCCTCCACCTCCGCTGCCGCTAGTGGACAGGAGGCCCTGCAACAGGGCCAACAACCACCAGCACCCCTCCCCCTGCAGAAGGAGAACCCACCTGCAAACGGTCCCTGCGATCCAGGCAGAAGCCGGAGACTATTGCCAAGACCCCCGCCAGGAAATAAGACTTGTGTACCACCCTGTCACCCTGTCCACCTTGAACTGCCATTGCTCCACTTCCTATGCCCCCTTGGACAATGCATCTGTGATCCACATAAACTGGACTCTATCCTGGACTTTCCTCCACCATCAACCCTTCCCAGTGCACATCCCGCTCTACTTATTAGCACTTAAATAAACACCATTTGAAAAAAAATACAAGTATGAAGTCTGTCAAATGATTGAAGTATGTATTAGTTTAACAAGCATTAAACACTGCAATACAACTGTACAGTAATGTATACATAGGAATGACCTGTAGTTGGCTGCAGTCAACACACCAGGAGCGATAGTGGGGCACAAATATCTGCAAATAGAGATGCCAAATGGTACAGTGAGTGGCCATAAAAGTGGGAAAATCAGTCTGCCAGTGACAATGTCAAACACAAAACAGTCATTTAAATGGGAAGTTACACTGTCTTACCTGTGTGTCATTGGAAGTATTGTCAAATTATTGCACTTCTGTTGTCCTCATCCTCTGCCTCCTCATCTTCACTGTCCACAGGGATTACTGCTGCCACACGGCCATCTCCAGCCTCATCCTCCTGCAGAAAAAGCACCTGGCGACATAAGGCAAGGTTGTGCAATATACAGCATGCCGCGATGATCTGACAGACCTTCTTGGGTGAGTAGCACAGGAAACCTAGCCTTCAGAAGGCTGAATGTCCTCTCTATGATTCTTCTTGTTCGCCCATGTGCCTCATTTTAACATTCCTCTGCCCTTGTCCTGGCATTCCTTACAGGGGTCAGTAGCCATGACAGGTTGGGGTAACCAGAGTCACCTGCAAATGTCGAGGGACAACTGTTAGCCACACTCTCACCCTTAGGGTCCACAACATACCCAAGCACCAACATCCACTGGGTGGGAACCAGGGCTCACCTATTAGCCACACCCTGTGCCTCTGGAGTTGAGCCATCACATATTGGATGTTGCTATTCCTCAGGATAACGGCATCATGCACAGACCCAGAATACTTTGCATTGACATGGGAGATGTACTGGTTCCCGAGGCACACTATCTGCACATTCATAGAGTGAAAGCTCTTTCAATTTATGAACACCTGTTAATTTCTCTGGGGGGACAAATGCAATATGTGTACCATCACTAGCCCTAATAATGTTGGGGATATGTCCCATTGCATAGAAATCAGCTTTCACTGTGGCCAAATCCTCCACCTGGGCAAAATGATGTAGCTGCGCATGTGTTTAATCAAGGCAGACAATACTCTGGTCAGCACTATTGGGAAAATTGGCTGTGACATTCCTGCTGCCAAGCCCACTGTCACTTGGAAAGAACCAGTTGCCAAGAAATGGATCACTGTTAGCGCTTGCTCAAGAGGGGGGATCCTGGTGGGATGACGAATAGCAGATATCAGGTCAGGCTCTAATTGGGCACGCAGGTCGGTGTTTGTGGCCCTGTCCAGTCTACAGCTGAGGATAATGTGCCTGTCCTCCATTGTTGCCAAGTCAACCAGGGGCCTGTGCACGGGGGGATGTCTCCATCTCCTATCCATCTGCAGCAGTTGCAAACTAGTGAGCAAAACGGTGAGCATCTGTTCAGTAAACAATATTTCCAAACACTACACTTCATTGCATGTTATGACTGTAACAGTATATTATTGGATAGGCCCCAATGGTGCTTATGTGTACTGTGACGCAGTTAGATGCCATGGTCTGCCCCTCCCGAAATGGCATCCACCTGTCCTGTTAGGAGGGACATGTGGAAATGAGGTAATTCTGCAGACGTTGTGCGCCATTGAGGGACCGCAGTGTAACTCCTCATTGTAGGAGGCTGGACTGGCTTGTAGTGAGTACCAAGGGGTACTTACACCTTGCTCCAGGCCCAGGTATCCCTTATTAGTGTATAGGGGTGTCTAGCAGCTTAGGCTGATAGAAAATGGTAGCTTAGAAGAGCAGCTTAGGCTGAACTAGGAGACGAGTGAAGCTCCTACAGTACCACTGGTGTCATATGCACAATATCATAAGAAAACACAATACACAGATTATACTAAAAATAAAGGTACTTTATTTTTATGACAATATGCCAAAAGTATCTCAGTGAGTACCCTCAGTATGAGGATAGCAAATATACACAAGATATATGTACACAATACCAAAATATGCAGAAATAGCAATGGAAAACAGTGCAAACAATGTATAGTCACAATAGAATGCAATGGGGGCACATAGGGATAGGGGCAACACAAACCATATACTCTAGAAGTGGAATGCGAACCACGAATGGACCCCGAACCTATGTGACCTTGTAGAGGGTCGCTGGGACTGTAAAGAAACAGTGAGGGTTAGAAAAATAGCCCACCCCAAGACCCTGAAAAGTGGGTGCAAAGTGCACCTAAGTTCCCCAAAGAGCACAGAAGTCGTGATAGGGGAATTCTGCAGGAAAGACCAACACCAGCAATGCAACAACGATGGATTTCCAGATGAGAGTACCTGTGGAACAAGGGGACCAAGTCCAAAAGTCACGATCAAGTCGGGAGAGGGCAGATGCCCAGAAAATGCCAGCTGTGGGTGCAAAGAAGCTGCCACTGGATGGCAGAAGCTGAGGATTCTGCAAGAACAACAAGGGCTAGAAACTTCCCCTTTGGAGGATGGATGTCCCACGTCGTGAAGAGTCGTGCAGAAGTGTTTTCCCACAGAAAGACCGCAAACAAGCCTTGCTAGCTGCAAAGCTCATGGTTAGGGTTTTTGGATGCTGCTGTAGCCCAGGAGGGACCAGGATGTCACCAATTGCGTGAGGGGACAGAGGAGGCGTCCAGCAAGACAAGGAGCCCTCTCAGAAGCAAGCAGCACCCGCAGAAGTGCTGGAACAGGCACTACGAAGTGGAGTGAAACAGTGCTCACCCGAAGTTACACAAGAGAGTTCCACGCCACCGGAGGACAAATCAGGAGGTTGTGCAATGCAGGTTAGAGTGCCGTGGACCCAGGCTTGGCTGTGCACAAAGGAAATCTTCATGGAGTGCACAGGAGCCGGAGTAGCTGCAAAACACGCGGTTCCCAGCAATGCAGTCTAGCGTGGTGAGGCAAGGACTTACCTCCACCAAACTTGGACTGAAGAGTCACTGGACTGTGGGAGTCACTTGGACAGACTTGCTGAGTTGAAGGGACCTCGCTCGTCATGCTGAGAGGAGACCCAGAGGACCGGTGATGCAGTTCTTTGGTGCCTGCGGTTGCAGGGGGAAGATTCCGTCGACCTGCGGGAGATTTCTTCGGAGCTTCTAGTGCAGAGAGGAGGCAGACTACCCCCACAGCATGCACCACCAGGAAAACAGTCGAGAAGGCAGCAGGATCAGCGTTACAAGGTCGCAGTAGTCGTCTTTGCTACTTTGTTGCAGTTTTGCAGGCTTCCAGCGCGGTCAGCAGTCGATTCCTTGGCAGAAGGTGAATAGAGAGATGCAGAGGAACTCTGATGAGCTCTTGCATTCGTTATCTAAGGAATTCCCAAAAGCAGAGACCCTAAATAGCCAGAAAAGGAGGTTTGGCTACCTAGGAGAGAGGATAGGCTAGCAACACCTGAAGGAGCCTATCAGAAGGAGTCTCTGACGTCACCTGCTGGCACTGGCCACTCAGAGCAGTCCAGTGTGCCAGCAGCACCTCTGTTTCCAAGATGGCAGAGGTCTGGAGCACACTGGAGGAGCTCTGGGCACCTCCCAGGGGAGGTGCAGGTCAGGGGAGTGGTCACTCCCCTTTCCTTTGTCCAGTTTTGCGCCAGAGCAGGGCTGAGGGATCCCTGAACTGGTGCAGACTGGCTTATGCAGAGATGGGCACCATCTGTGCCCATCAAAGCATTTCCAGAGGCTGGGGGAGGCTACTCCTCTCCAGCCCTGACACCTTTTTCCAAAGGGAGAGGGTGTAACACCCTCTCTCTGAGGAAGTCCTTTGTTCTGCCTTCCTGGGCCATGCCCGGCTGGACCCCAGGCGGGCAGAAACCTGTCTGAGGGGTTGGCAGCAGCAGCAGCTGCAGTGAAACCCCGGGAAAGGTAGTTTGGCAGCACCCGGGTCTGAGCTAGAGACTCGGGGGATCATGGAATTGTCTCCCCAATGCCAGAATGGCATTGGGGTGACAATTCCATGATCCTAGACATGTTACATGGCCATGTTCGGAGTTACCATTGTGACGCTATACATATGTCGTGACATATGTGTAGTGCACGCTTGTAATGGTGTCCCCGCACTCACAAAGTCTGGGGAATTTGCCCTGAACAATGTGGGAGCACCTTGGCTAGTGCCAGGGTGCCCACACACTAAGGGGGTTATTCTAACTTTGGAGGAGTGTTAATCCGTCCCAAAAGTGACGGTAAAGTGACGGATATACCACCAGCCGTATTACGAGTTCCATAGGATATAATGGACTCGTAATACGGCTGGTTGTAAATCCGTCACTTTTCCGTCACTTTTGGGACGGATTAACACCTCCTCCAAAGTTAGAATAACCCCCTAAGTAACTTAGCACCCAACCTTCACCAGGTAAAGGTTAGACATATAGGTGACTTATAAGTCACTTAAGTTCAGTGGTAAATGGCTGTGAAATAACGTGGACGTTATTTCACTCAGGCTGCACTGGCAGGCCTGTGTAAGAATTGTCAGATCTCCCTATGGGTGGCACAAGAAATGCTGCAGCCCATAGGGATCTCCTGGAACCCCAATACCCTGGGTACCTCAGTACCATATACTAGGGAATTATAAGGGTGTTCCAGTATGCCAATGTAAATTGGTAAAATTGGTCACTAGCGTGTTAGTGACAATTTGGAAAGAAATGAGAGAGCATAACCACTGAGGTTCTGGATAGCAGAGCCTCAGTGAGACAGTTAGTCATAACACAGGTAACACATACAGGGCACACTTATGAGCACTGGGGCCCTGGCTGGCAGGGTCCCAGTGACACATACAACTAAAACAACATATATACAGTGAAATATGGGGGTAACATGCCAGGCAAGATGGTACTTTCCTACACTCATTGATTAACATTGGGCCCCATGGGTTACAGTGGCCAATGGTGATGTATGCTGGAGGTGACGGTACGCACCGCTGCAGACGTGACTGCCATTTTCTATCTGTTCACTCACTTGCTTCCTGACCTTCAACGGGAGAGGATCTACACTGCATGTGATGCTGTGACCTGTGTCTGGAACCTACCATAGCTCGTGTCACTGGGGAAAGGGCCCCTGCCTTCACCGCGGCAGAGTTGGAGTGACTGGTGGACGGGGTCGTACCCCAGTACTGAATGCTGTATGGGCCTACAGACCAACAGGTGAGTAGACTGTGAGTACAATGCATGAGACATGAATGCATTAAGTGGTGTGTGTGAAGGCCTCGTGTGGGGGGGGGGTGGAAGGGCACTGGGCAGCGTGCTATATGTATGGTGGGCCATGTCTGTGCGTAAGGGGATGTGAGGGCTATGGTGGGCCATGAGTGTAACAGGCAGGATGGTCTGACTGATACCTTTTCCTATGTGTATTTCTATGAAGGTCAGCGCCCATCAGAAAAAGGGTATATGGCGTGCCATCGCCAAGGACGTGCAGACCCTGGGGTTCGACGGCAAGTGGACTACCCACTGTTGGAAACAATGGGAGGACTTGAGACGCTGGGCATGGAAAACCCTGGAGGCCCAGCTGGGGATGGCCTCCCAGTGAGGAAGGGGTGACCGTCAAACCCTGACCCCCCTGATGGCCCGCATACTGGCGGTGGCCTATCCGGAGCTGGATGGGCGCTTGGGGGCATCACAGCAGCCACAAGGGGGTGAGTACAGTGCCCCAATTACTACTTGTGCGTGGTGGGGTGGCATCTGAGTGGGGGATGTGGGCCTGTGGGTGCCCCTAGGCCAGGCTGAACATTGCAGGGTAGGTCCTAATTTGGGCAGGGTTCTGATGTAAAATACCTCCAACAAGCTAGTAGGCATCCACTACTGGGCAGGGGTCTGTGGGTGTCAGGTATGCTGCAATTGCCACCATCTGCAACTAGGAAGGGCAAGAAGGCACCACCAGCTGCTACAGTGAAGAACAAGGAGGCACCACCAGCTGCTACAGGGAAGAGCAAGGACGCACCCCCAGCTGCTACAGGGAAGGGCAAGGGGCAATCCCCGGCTGCTGACAGGAAGGGCAAGGGGCCTGCACCAGCAGGCAAAGGACAAGAGGCCTGGTGCTGGGACTCAGTCGGAACCTCCACCAACAACCATGGTGGTTCAGCCATCCGAGGCTGCAGGGGAAGGGCTGGAGCCTCCCCCCACAACTGCCAGCACCGCCCTCATCACCACCACCAGCACCGCCGACAGCAGCAGCAGCCCCAGTGGGCAGCCGTCCGAGGCTGCAGGGGAAGGGCTGGAGCCTCCTCCCACCACTGTCAGCACCTCCACCAGCACCGCCACCACCACCACCGCCAGCACGCCACCAGCAGCAGCAGCCCCAGTGGGCAGCCATCCAAGGCTGCAGGGGAAGGGCTGGAGCCTCCTCCACCACTACCAGCACCGACACCTGCACCGCCACCAGCACCACAGCCAGCACCGCCACCAGCAGCTGCAGCCCCAGTGGGCACCCATCCGAGGCTGCAGGGGAAGGGCTGAAGCCTCCCCCCACTACTGCCAGCACCAACACCTGCGCCGCCACCAGCAGCAGCAGCCCCAGTGGGCAGCTGTCCAAGGCTGCAGGGGAAGGGCTGGAGCCCCTCACCACTACCAGCACCGACACCTGCACCGCCACTGCCACCACTGAGCAGCCATCACAGCTGGTGAGCAGTGTGTAGTCCTGCATCCAGGGACTGTTGTGCAGCCTGGGCCCTGAAAATCCTGTGGGTCTGGCACCCAGGTGGGAGACCGTTACCTTGCACTACCAAGATCTGCATCACTGGGCACAATGCCCCCTCCAGAACCAGTGGAGGAAGCCATCCACTCACCCCATCCTTCCCAGCATGAAGTACACTGGGCACAATGCCCCCTCCAGAACCAGTAGAGATGCCATCCACTCACCCCATCCTTCCCAGGATGAAGCACACTGGGCACAATGCCCCCTCCAGAACCAGGGGAAGTAGCCACCCACTAGAGAGACTGTGGCCTTACACTCCCCAGGACCAAGCAGTGGGCAAACCACCCACTTGAGAGACTGTGGCCTTGCACTCCCCAGGACCAAGCAGTGGGCAAACCACCCACTTGAGAGACTGTGGCCTTGCACTCCCCAGGACCAAACACAGGGCATGTTGCCCCCTCCAGAGCATGTGGGCAAAACCACCCACTTGAGAGACTTGGGCCTTGTACTCCCCAGGACCAAGCAGTGGGCAAACCACCCTCTTGAGAGACTGTGACCTTGCACTCCCCAGGACCAAGCAGTGGGCAAACCACCCACTTGAGAGACTGTGGCCTTGCACTCCCCAGGACCAAGCACAGGGCATGTTGCCTCCTCCAGAGCATGTGGGCAAACCACCCACTTGAGAGACTGTGGCCTTGCATTCCCCAGGACCAAACAATGGGCATGTAGCCCCATCCAGGACTAGTGGCGTTGTACCATCTTCCGGCCGAGGTGCCTCCCCATTCCCCGTCCCCCTGAGGTGCCTGTGTATTTTCGACCTGATGCCCCTGCAGTGTTCTCTCCATACTGTTGCAGGAGTGAGGTGGGGCTGTGGCCCACGGACATTGAGGACTGGGCAGTGTCCCTACATTTGTAAATATGTATATACGTTTGGATTTTGATGCATATATTCCTAGTATTTGTTTGTATTACACTTACTTTCTTCAAATCATTTTGTTGTGGCATTATTCGTAAGGGGTATGGGGAGAATATGTAATGTTACTGCATCTGCTTGTGTGTATGGTGTTGGGGGTGGGGGTGTTGCGTGTTGTGTGCATGTGTCACTCTCTTTTTCCTCCCCCTCCCTTGTGTGCTAGGCGGCAGTACTCACCATGGTCGTCTTCGCCGACGTTGATGTTCATAATGCAGCAAAACGTAGATGAGTGTGGGGAATATGTGCAACTCGGGCTCCATGGCGTCGGGGTTGTTCCCAGAGTCTCCACAGGTGAGTCCCTTGACTTCTGAGATCTGTTTCTGCCAGGCTTTTGATGTCATTGGTACCGCCCCAGAAAAGGTGGCAGATAGGCCGGTCATAATAGTGTGGGCGGTACATTGTCTTCCGCCTAGCTGTTGGCGGTTACCGCCGTGGTGCTTGTTTATTCTGTCGTGGCGGTCGGTGTGTTGAGGTGACTGTTTGTCTGAGCGGTTTCTGCCGTGGTCATAATTCCATTTTTGTTACCGCCCGCCTGTTGGTGGTATTACCGCCACTTTATCACTGACCACCAGGATTGTAATGAGGGCCTTAATCTTTTAACATTAAATTAAGTTCATATCAAAAAGTTTAATTACATGAACTTATTTGAACAGGATGCAGCAGGTATGATCTGCTGATATTTATCCATGGGATTCAGGTTTAATTGCAAAACTCTTAATTATGATGCATGAACTATTTACCCTGGTTGTACACAAATATGTTGATAATCCCATTACTCCATGTTTACCATCTCCACAGCAAATCTAAAATATGTCCATTGTTTTTTTGACAAATATGTTTGCAGTCCCTTAGGAATTAGTTTAGAGAACATAGTTGGGCATTTCTAATGTTATATACCAAAATATATAGGAAAATCTACATATCAAGTGAGCTTTACATCTGTTGAAATGTTACTACACATCTGATGGTGGTGAATAACACAGTAAATGTATTTGCATTACAGCATGAGAGGGGTATGAATACTGTCTGAGTCAGTTGAGGATGTTGTTAGCAATGCTTAAAGTCCCACAAATCACTAAGCCCAGATCAGGCCTTGGCAAACTGTGATATGAGATCAATGTAAAGCTCAATGAGTCCTTCAGAGTGCAACACAACCCTGAACTCACATATAGGATGGCCACAGGATGCACTGTGATGCATGGAAGTGATGGAAAGGTGATGTTTATGTAGGTTCTGGATGCCTAGCCTGCAGAGAGCAAGTCCAGTCAAAGCCTTTTCACAGTATGGGACATAGCCCAGGGTGGTGCACAGTAACTGTGGCTATGCAACTGTGGCACTGGGCCCACTCCCTCTAGACCTTCTGATCCTTGGATGTGGCCAAAATGATTCTTCAGAAGCAGGATTTGGCCTGGATGCTTTTACATTGACTATGTTACGAATGGGGACTGAGTTAACCACCTGAACTGGTACTTATTTCCATTGACCCTTATTGTCAATGTGTGTCATTGAATAATGTCAGGCCCCTTACTCCCACAGGTCTTTTGTCACCTTTCCAGAAGTCCTGTTTGTACACTACACATCTATTGCACTCCACAGTGCAGATAGTTGGTTAATGCAGGGGCCATCATGACATGTGAATCATTAGCTTTGTTATATGCAACCAATCAGCCCAAACATACCTTGGTATGTTGAATGTCATCTCAGTAGGAGTGCCACATATGGTAAGAGGCCTCTACTGTGATACCAATACATACAACATAAACTCACATAGAAGTGGTCTGAGATTACTTTATGCAGACCACATGTCAATAGATCCACAGAGAAGATGTTTTCAGTGACACCCTTGCCAGCTCTTTCACTGTCATTTAAGTCTTAGACTGTAGTCTGTACCATAGTAGTTGCCCCTATGGACCGTGTGCAGCAAGTCAATGTGCCTGGATGTATAGGTGTCCATACAGTCATTCACAAGTAGTTTATCCTTCAGAAGGTCACAATGATGTGTGGCGCACATCACAGTACATGTTGCTTGGCCCCGGGCTACATGATGTCAGTGGGCTTGCTCAATCAATGTAGACCAGGTTTCTGGATAGTCAGGATATGACTCCAAAAGTGTGTATTTATGTCCCTGTTCTTATCACCATGTGTGCTTTACATCTGTAGTGTGTTGACAATTACAAAATGCTTGTGCTAGGCATTCTCAAAATGAGTTTTAAACACCATGTTACCATAAAAACAGCAATTCTGACCTCTTCATTTGTCTTTTGCATCCTTACAGGTCAACACCCATAAGAAGCAAGGGATTTGGAGAGCCATCGCTGGGAAGGTGCAGATCCTGGGAGTCTATCGCCAGTGGAGCGTCTACTGTCACAAAAGGTGGAAGGACCTTAGACACTGATCAGGAAGATCGCAGAGGTCCAGCTGGGGCTGCCCTCTTAACTTGGGCGGGGCGCACGCCGGACTCTGACCCCCCAAAGGCCTGTATACTGGTGGTGGCCTACCTCATGCTTAATGGGCATTGGAGGGTGAGCACAGGAGCTACAAAGGGGTGAGTCCTGGGCAGATTCCTATCTGTTACATTACCAGGTTGATATGTTAGAGTCAGCCATCTCCCCATGAATATTGGATATGACAAAAGTGCGATATGCAAGATGACTTATTGTTTGTGTACGTATGGTCAGTGGTGCAAGGTGATGCGTCTTGACTATTGTCCTATTGACCAGGGGCAAAACAGAGTGCAGTCCACTACCAATATACTGTCTTGAGCAGATACATGGCTGAGTTCAGTGGTCAATCATCTAATGTTATTTTTATGTTGTGAGTGTAATTTGTACCCACAAATGTACTTATCATCAGTGTGTGAGCCCCAACATCAAACAACATAGGGTAATAGATCACTGTACTCAGCCATGCGTCTGCTCAAGAAAGTATCTTGGTATATGTACCCAACAGACCACTTGTCTTCAGTGTCACAAGAGTGCTGATGCCTCATTACTGTCTCTCAAGTGATAGGAGTCATCATACATGTCACATTGCATACTTCATCCTTTGTGTGCAGTCACTGAGCAATACTTTCCCTTGGTAAGGAAGGAATCTACAGTTACATGATTTAGGTAACATGACTGTTGGCACTAGCATTTGTGCCTACATGTTACCATGTGCACCTTTCACTTTTGTATCATTTCCACTACTGCTTCATACATGATGTCTGATTCCATAACATATGTGTGCATGCCAAAATCTCTTGGAAAATAGTATTATTTATGGGTATACAGTCCACATGGTACCATATACAGGAGCGTTTCAACATTGTTTGTTGGGCCACACATACCGTAACCCATTACTCCATATAATTTAATGTGAACAATTGCAGAAGCAATCCAGGACATTACAGGTAGACCTACGGTAATGACTCACAATGTGTATTTCCATGCCATTGATGTTGAATCATTTGGCCAAGTGCTTTGTACATGTCAATTGTTTAAGGTTTGTTAACTGACTGTTGACATGCATCAGGGAGTGACATGCAGAAATGTTGGAATCGTATGTGTGTGTACACTCAGTAATCCAATGATATCTGCGTTTGCATGACAAAAAGGTATAAAGATATGCTTTCCCTTTGAGAAACATGTTAAAGGCCCTCCTCAGATATTGGAGATTACCTGGGCTACAACAACATTCAATGGGCTATTGTCTTTTAGTTATGCAATGTTAGAAGGGTGTTCTCAGCATTACCAAACAAATGTTGTGATTTCCCTAGGCCTAGCTGATTCAATGTGCTGTGGATATTTGTAGACAAATCTCCCAGACATTTTGACCAGATTGTCTCCAGTGTACTTTTCTGTACAAGATGTGTTATCTAGCAAAGCAACATCACAAAACTAAATAAAATGATGGACGGAGTGTTGAAACTTTTCAAACACTCACCCCCAGTCACAGATCTGGGTTTAATCCATCGTCACCCCAGTTTGGACCCAGCCATATGCAAATCAGTCTTGACCCTGTTCCCCATGGGAACAGTCCAGCCCGAACTGCTAAGCCAGGTCCTCCCTGGACAGGAAACAAGCATCCTGGGACCGGTTTCTGGGTATGAACCTTCATCAGCCAGGGTAGCTTGAATCCAGTGGCGCAGCGAGCAAGGGATCCACGTCTGGGCATACCCTTACCACTTAGGGCGCATAAAGCAACATCACAAAACAAAATAAAATGCTGGACGGAGTGTTGAAACTTTTCAAACACTCACCCCCAGTCACAGATCTGGGTTTAATCCATTGTTATTTTGCTCGCCACGTCACCCCAGTTAGGACCCAGCCATATGCAAATCAGTCTTGACCCTGTTCCCCATGGCAACAGTCCAGCCCGAACTGCTAGGCCAGGTCCTCCCTGGACCGGAAACAAGCATCCTGGGACCGGTTTCTGGGTATCACCCTTCATCAGCCAGGCTAGCTTGAATCCAGTGGTGCAGCGAGCAAGGGACCAACGTCTGGGCATACCCTTGCCACTTAGGGCGCATAAAGCAACATCACAAAACAAAATAAGATGATGGACGGAGTGTTGAAACTTTTCAAACACTCACCCCCAGTCACAGATCTGCGTTTGTTATTTTGCTCGCCACGTCACCCCAGTTTGGACCCAGCCATATGCAAATCAGTCTTGACCCTGTTCCCCATGGGAACAGTCCAGCCCGAACTGCTAGGCCAGGTCCTCCCTGGACAGGAAACAAGAATCCTGGGACCGGTTTCTGGGTATCACCATTCATCAGCCAGGCTAACTTGAATCCAGTGGCGCATCCAGCAAGAGACCTACGTCTGGGCATACCCTTGCCACTTAGGACGCATAAAGCAACATCACAAAACAAAATAAGATGATGGACGGAGTGTTGAAACTTTTCAAACACTCACCCCCAGTCACAGATCTGCGTTTGTTATTTTGCTCGCCACGTCACCCCAGTTTGGACCCAGCCATATGCAAATCAGTCTTGACCCTGTTCCCCATGGGAACAGTCCAGCCCGAACTGCTAGGCCAGGTCCTCCCTGGACAGGAAACAAGAATCCTGGGACCGGTTTCTGGGTATCACCATTCATCAGCCAGGCTAGCTTGAATCCAGTGGCGCATCCAGCAAGAGACCCACGTCTGGGCATACCCTTGCCACTTAGGACGCATAAAGCAACATCACAAAACAAAACAAAATGATGGATGGAGTGTTGAAACTTTTCAAACACTCACCCCCAGTCACAGATATGGGTTTAATCCATTGTTATTTTGCTCGCCACGTCACCCCAGTTTAGACTAAGCCATATGCAAATCAGTCTTGACCCTGTTCCCCAGGGGAACAGTCCAGCCCGAACTGCTAGACCAGGTCCTCCCTGGACAGGAAACAAGCATCCTGGGACCAGTTTCTGGGTATCACCCTTCATCGGCCAGGCTAGCTTGAATTCAGTGGCGCGGCGCGCAAGGGACCCACGTCTGGGCATACCCTTGCCATAAAGCAACATCACAAAACAAAATAAACTGATGGACGGAGTGTTTAAACTTTTCAAGCACTCACCCCCAGTCACAGATCTGGGTTTAACCGATCGCTATATTGCTCGCCACGTCACCCCAGTTTAGACCCAGCCATATGCACATCAGTCTTTACCCTGTTCCCCATGCGAACAGTCCAGCCCGAACTGCTAGGCCAGGTCCTCCCTGGACAGGAAACAAGCATCCTGGGACCGGTTTCTGGGTATCACCCTTCAGCAGCCAGGCTAGCTTGAATCCAGTGGCGCAGCGAGCATGGGACCCACGTCTGGGCATACCCTTGCCACTTAGGGCGCATAAAGCAACATCACAAAACAAAATAAAATGATGGACGGAGTGTTGAAACTTTTCAAACACTCACCCCCAGTCACAGATCTGGGTTTAATCCATCGTTATTTTACTTGCCATGTCACCCCAGTTTAGACACAGCCATATGCAAATCAGTCTTGACCCTGTTCCCCATGGGAACAGTCCAGCCCGAACTGCTAGGCCAGGTCCTCCCTGGATAGGAAACAAGCATCCTGGGACCGGTTTCGGGGTATCAGCCAGGCTAGCTTGAATCCAGTGGCGCAGAGAGCAAGGGACCCACGTCTGGGCATACCCTTGCCACTTAGGGCGCATAAAGCAACATCACAAAACAAAATAAAATGATGGACGGAGTGTTGAAACCTTTCAAACACTCACACGCAGTCACAGATCTGGGTTTAATCCATCGTTATTTTGCTCGCCACGTCACCACAGTTTGGACCCAGCCATATGCAAATCAGTCTTGACCCTGTTCCCCATGGGAACAGTCCAGCCCGAACTGCTAGGACAGGTCCTCCCTGGACAGGAAACAAGCATCCTGGGACCGGTTTCTGGGTATCACCCTTCATCAGCCAACCTAGCTTGAATCCAGTGGCGCAGCGAGCAAGGGACCCATGTCTGGGCATACCGTTGCCACTTAGGGCGCATAAAGCAACATCACAAAACAAAATAAAATGAAGGACGGAGTGTTGAAACTTTTCAAACACTCACCCCCAGTCACAGATCTGGGTTTAATCCATCGGTATTTTGCTTGCCACTTCACCACAGTTTGGACCCAGCCATATGCAAATCAGTCTTGACCCTGTTCCCCATGGGAACAGTCCAGCCCGAACTGCTAGGACAGGTCCTCCCTGGACAGGAAACAAGCATCCTGGGACCGGTTTCTGGGTATCACCCTTCATCAGCCAGGCTAGCTTGAATCCAGTTGCGCAGCGAGCAAGGGACCCACGTCTGGGCATACCCTTGCCATAAAACAACATCACAAAACAAAATAAAATGATGGACGGAGTGTTGAAACTTTTCAAACACTCACCCCCAGTCACAGATCTGGGTTTAATCCATCGTTATTTTGCTTGCCACATCACCCCAGTTTAGACCCAGCCATATGCAGATCAGTCTTGACCCTGTTCCCCATGGGAACAGTCCAGCCCGCACTGCCAGGCCAGGTCCTCCCTGGACAGGAAACAAGCATCCTGGGACCGGTTTCTGGGTATCACCCTTCATCAGCCAGGCTAGCTTGAATCCAGTGGCGCAGCGTGCAAGGGACCCACTTCTGGGCATACCCTTGCCACTTAGGGTGCATAAAGAAACATCACAAAACAAAATAAAAAGATGGGCGGAGTGTTGAAACTTTTCAAACACTCACCCCCAGTCACAGATCTGGGTTTAACCCATCGCTATTTTGCTCGCCATGTCACCCCAGTTTAGACCCAGCCATATGCACATCAGTCTTTACCCTGTTCCCCATGCGAACAGTCCAGCCCGAACTGCTAGGCCAGGTCCTCCCTGGACAGGAAACAAGCATCCTGGGACCGGTTTCTGGGTATCACCCTTCATCAGCCAAGCTAGCTTGAATCCAGTGGCGCAGCGAGCAAGGGACCCACGTCTGGGCATACCCTTGCCACTTAGGGCGCATAAAGCAACATCACAAAACAAAATAAAATGATGGACGGAGTGTTGAAACATTTCAAACACTCACCCCCAGTCACAGATCTGGGTTTAATCCATCGTTATTTTGCTCGCCACGTCACCACAGTTTGGACCCAGCCATATGCAAATCAGTCTTTACCCTGTTCCCCATGCGAACAGTCCAGCCCGAACTGCTAGGCCAGGTCCTCCCTGGACAGGAAACAAGCATCCTGGGACCGGTTTCTGGGTATCACCCTTCATCAGCCAGGCTAGCTTGAATCCAGTGGCGCAGCGAGCAAGGGACCCACGTCTGGGCATACCGTTGCCACTTAGGGTGCATAAAACAACATCACAAAACAAAATAAAATGATGGACGGAGTGTTGAAACTTTTCAAACACTCACCCCCAGTCATAGATCTGGGTTTAATCCATCGTTATTTTGCTCGCCACGTCACCCCAGTTAAGTCCCAGCCATATGCAAATCAGTCTTGACCATGTTCGCCAGGGGAACAGTCCAGCCCGAACTGCTAGGCCAGGTCCTCCCTGGACAGGAAACAAGCATCCTGGGACCAGTTTCTGGGTATCACCCTTCATCAGCCAGGCTAGCTTGAATCCAGTGGCGCAGCGAGCATGGGACCCACGTCTGGGCATACCCTTGCCACTTAGGGCGCATAAAGCAACATCACAAAACAAAATAAAATGATGGACGGAGTGTTGAAACTTTTCAAACACTCACCCCCAGTCACAGATCTGGGTTTAATCCATCGTTATTTTGCTCGCCATGTCACCCCAGTTTAGACCCAGCCATATGCAAATCAGTCTTAACCCTGTTCCCCATTGGAACAGTCCAGCCCGAACTGCTAGGCCAGGTCCTCCCTGGACAGGAAACAAGCATCCTGGGACCGGTTTCTGGGTAACACCCTTCATCAGCCAGGCTAGCTTGAATCCAGTGGCGCAGCGAGCAAGGGACCCACATCTGGGCATACCTTTGCCACTCACAGCGCATAAAGCAACATCACAAAACAAAATAAAATGATGGACGGAGTGTTGTAACTTTTCAAACACTTACCCCCAGTCACAGATCTGGGTTTAATCCATCGTTATTTTGCTCGCCACATCACCCCAGTTTGGACCCAGCCATATGCAAATCAGTCTTGACCCTGTTCCCCATGGGAACAGTCCAGCCCGAACTGCTAGGACAGGTCCTCCCTGGACAGGAAACAAGCATCCTGGGACCGGTTTCTGGGTATCACCCTTCATCAGCCAGGCTAGCTTGAATCCAGTGGCGCAGCGAGCAAGGGACCCACGTCTGGGCATACCCTTGCCATAAAGCAACATCACAAAACAAAATAAAATGATGGACGGAGTGTTGAAACTTTTCAAACACTCACCCCCAGTCACAGATCTGGGTTTAATCCATCGTTATTTTGCTTGCCACGTCACCCCAGTTTAGACCCAGCCATATGAAGATCAGTCTTGACCCTGTTCCCCATGGAAACAGTCCAGCCCGAACTGCCAGTCCAGGTCCTCCCTGGACAGGAAACAAGCATCCTGGGACCGGTTTCTGGGTATCACTCTTCATCAGCCAGGCTAGCTTGAATCCAGTGGCGCAGCGAGCAAGGGACTCACGTCTGGGCATACCCTTGCCACTTAGGGTGCATAAAGCAACATCACAAAACAAAATAAAATGATGGACGGAGTGTTGAAACTTTTCAAACACTCACCCCCAGTCACAGATCTGGGTTTAATCCATCGTTATTTTGCTCGCCATGTCACCCCAGTTTAGACCCAGCCATATGCAAATCAGTCTTGACCCTGTTCCCCATGGGAACAGTCCAGCCCGAACTCCTAGGCCAGGTCCTCCCTGGACAGGAAACAAGCATCCTGGGACCGGTTTCTGGGTATCACCCTTCAATCGCCAGGCTAGCTTGAATCCAGTGGCGCAGCGAGCAAGGGACCCACATCTGGGCATACCTTTGCCACTCACGGCGCATAAAGCAACATCACAAAACGAAATAAAATGATGGAAGGAGTGTTGAAACTTTTCAAACACTCACACCCAGTCACAGATCTGGGTTTAATCCATCGTTATTTTGCTCGCCACGTCACCACAGTTTGGACCCAGCCATATGCTATTCAGTCTTGACCCCAGCCCGAACTGCTAGGCCAGGTCCTCTCTGGACAGGAAACAAGAATCCTGGGACCGGTTTCTGGGTAACACCCTTCATCAGCCAGGCTAGCTTGAATCCAGTGGCGCAGCGAGCACGGGACCCACGTCTGGGCATACCCTTGCCATAAAGCAACATCACAAAACAAAATAAAATGATGGACGGAGTGTTGAAACTTTTCAAACACTCACCCCCAGTCACAGATCTGGGTTTAATCCATCGTTATTTTGCTTGCCACGTCACCCCAGTTTAGACCCAGCCATATGAAGATCAGTCTTGACCCTGTTCCCCATGGAAACAGTCCAGCCCGAACTGCCAGGTCCTCCCTGGACAGGAAACAAGCATCCTGGGACCGGTTTCTGGGTATCACTCTTAATCAGCCAGGCTAGCTTGAATCCAGTGGCGTAGCGAGCAAGGGACCCACGTCTGGGCATACCCTTGCCACTTATGGTGCATAAAACAACATCACAAAACAAAATAAAATGATGGACGTAGTGTTGAAACTTTTCAAACTCTCACCCCCAGTCACAGATCTGGGTTTAATCTATCGTTATTTTGCTCCCTACGTCACCCCAGTTAGGACCCAGCCATATGCAAATCAGTCTTGACCCTGTTCCCCATGGGAACAGTCCAGCCCGAACTGCTAGGACAGGTCCTCCCTGGACAGGAAACAAGCATCCTGGGACCGGTTTCTGGGTATCATCCTTCATCAGCCAGGCTAGCTTGAATCTAGGTGCGCAGCGAGCAAGGGACCCACGTCTGGGCATACCCTTGTCACTTAGGGCACATAAAGCAACATCACAAAACAAAATAAAATGATGGACGGAGTGTTGAAACTTTTTAAACACTCACCCCCAGTCACATATCTGGGTTTGTTATTTTGCTCGCCACGTCACCACAGTTTGGACCCAGCCATATGCAAATCAGTCTTGACCCTGTTCCCCATGGGAACAGTCCAGCCCGAACTGCTAGGCCAGGTCCTCCCTGGACAGGAAACAAGCATCCTGGGACCGGTTTCTGGGTATCACCCTTCATCAGCCAGGGTAACTTGAATCCAGTGGTGCAGCAAGCCAGGGACCCACATCTGGGCATACCCTTGCCACTTAGGGCGCCTAAAGCAACATCAGAAAACAAAATAAAATGATGGACGGAGTGTTGAAACCTTTCAAACACTCACACGCAGTCACAGATCTGGGTTTAATCCATCGTTATTTTGCTCGCCACGTCACCACAGTTTGGACCCAGCCATATGCAAATCAGTCTTGACCCTGTTCCCCATGGGAACAGTCCAGCCCGAACTGCTAGGACAGGTCCTCCCTGGACAGGAAACAAGCATCCTGGGACCGGTTTCTGGGAATCACCCTTCATCAGCCAAGCTAGCTTGAATCCAGTGGTGCAGCGAGCAAGGGACCCATGTCTGGGCATACCCTTGCCACTTAGGGCGCATAAAGCAACATCACAAAACAAAATAAAATGATGGACGGAGTGTTGAAACCTTTCAAACACTCACACGCAGTCACAGATCTGGGTTTAATCCATCGTTATTTTGCTCGCCACGTCACCACAGTTTGGACCCAGCCATATGCAAATCAGTCTTGACCCTGTTCCCCATGGGAACAGTCCAGCCCAAACTGCTAGGACAGGTCCTCCCTGGACAGGAAACAAGCATCCTGGGACCGGTTTCCGGGTATCACCCTTCATCAGCCAAGCTAGCTTGAATCCAGTGGCGCAGCGAGCAAGGGACCCATGTATGGGCATACCGTTGCCACTTAGGGCGCATAAAGCAACATCACAAAACAAAATAAAATGATGGATGGAGTGTTGAAACTTTTCAAACACTCACCCCCAGTCACAGATCTGGGTTTAATCCATCGTTATTTTGCTCGCCACTTCACCACAGTTTGGACCCAGCCATATGCAAATCAGTCTTGACCCTGTTCCCCATGGGAACAGTCCAGCCTGAACTGCTAGGACAGGTCCTCCCTGGACAGGAAACAAGCATCCTGGGACCGGTTTCTGGGTATCACCCTTCATCAGCCAGGCTAGCTTGAATCCAGAGGTGCAGCGAGCAAGGGACCCACGTCTGGGCATGCCCTTGCCATAAAGCAACATCACAAAACAAAATAAAATGATGGACGGAGTGTTGAAACTTTTCAAACACTCACCCCCAGTCACAGATCTGGGTTTAATCCATCGTTATTTTGCTTGCCACATCACCCCAGTTTAGACCCAGCCATATGCAGATCAGTCTTGACCCTGTTCCCCATGGGAACAGTCCAGCCTGCACTGCGAGGCCAGGCCCTCCCTGGACAGGAAACAAGCATCCTGGGACCGGTTTCTGGGTATCACCCTTCATCAGCCAGGCTAGCTTGAATCCAGTGGCGCAGCGAGCAAGGGACCCACGTCTGGGCATGCCCTTGCCATAAAGCAACATCACAAAACAAAATAAAATGATGGACGGAGTGTTGAAACTTTTCAAACACTCACCCCCAGTCACAGATCTGGGTTTAATCCATCGTTATTTTGCTTGCCACATCACCCCAGTTTAGACCCAGCCATATGCAGATCAGTCTTGACCCTGTTCCCCATGGGAACAGTCCAGCCTGCACTGCGAGGCCAGGTCCTCCCTGGACAGGAAACAAGCATCCTGGGACCGGTTTCTGGGTATCACCCTTCATCAGCCAGGCTAGCTTGAATCCAGTGGCGCAGCGAGCAAGGGACCCACGTCTGGGCATGCCCTTGCCATAAAGCAACATCACAAAACAAAATAAAATGATGGACGGAGTGTTGAAACTTTTCAAACACTCACCCCCAGTCACAGATCTGGGTTTAATCCATCGTTATTTTGCTCGCCATGTCACCCCAGTTTAGACCCAGCCATATGCAAATCAGTCTTAACCCTGTTCCCCATTGGAACAGTCCAGCCCGAACTGCTAGGCCAGGTCCTCCCTGGACAGGAAACAAGCATCCTGGGACCGGTTTCTGGGTATCACCCTTCATCAGCCAGGCTAACTTGAATCCAGTGGTGCAGCAAGCCAGGGACCCACATCTGGGCATACCCTTGCCACTTAGGGCGCCTAAAGCAACATCAGAAAACAAAATAAAATGATGGACGGAGTGTTGAAACCTTTCAAACACTCACATGCAGTCACAGATCTGGGTTTAATCCATCGTTATTTTGCTCGCCACGTCACCACAGTTTGGACCCAGCCATATGCAAATCAGTCTTGACCCTGTTCCCCATGGGAACAGTCCAGCCCGAACTGCTAGGACAGGTCCTCCCTGGACAGGAAACAAGCATCCTGGGACCGGTTTCTGGGAATCACCCTTCATCAGCCAAGCTAGCTTGAATCCAGTGGTGCAGCGAGCAAGGGACCCATGTCTGGGCATACCCTTGCCACTTAGGGCGCATAAAGCAACATCACAAAACAAAATAAAATGATGGACGGAGTGTTGAAACCTTTCAAACACTCACACGCAGTCACAGATCTGGGTTTAATCCATCGTTATTTTGCTCGCCACGTCACCACAGTTTGGACCCAGCCATATGCAAATCAGTCTTGACCCTGTTCCCCATGGGAACAGTCCAGCCCGAACTGCTAGGACAGGTCCTCCCTGGACAGGAAACAAGCATCCTGGGACCGGTTTCCGGGTATCACCCTTCATCAGCCAAGCTAGCTTGAATCCAGTGGCGCAGCGAGCAAGGGACCCATGTATGGGCATACCGTTGCCACTTAGGGCGCATAAAGCAACATCACAAAACAAAATAAAATGATGGATGGAGTGTTGAAACTTTTCAAACACTCACCCCCAGTCACAGATCTGGGTTTAATCCATCGGTATTTTGCTCGCCACTTCACCACAGTTTGGACCCAGCCATATGCAAATCAGTCTTGACCCTGTTCCCCATGGGAACAGTCCAGCCTGAACTGCTAGGACAGGTCCTCCCTGGACAGGAAACAAGCATCCTGGGACCGGTTTCTGGGTATCACCCTTCATCAGCCAGGCTAGCTTGAATCCAGTGGTGCAGCGAGCAAGGGACCCACGTCTGGGCATGCCCTTGCCATAAAGCAACATCACAAAACAAAATAAAATGATGGACGGAGTGTTGAAACTTTTCAAACACTCACCCCCAGTCACAGATCTGGGTTTAATCCATCGTTATTTTGCTTGCCACATCACCCCAGTTTAGACCCAGCCATATGCAGATCAGTCTTGACCCTGTTCCCCATGGGAACAGTCCAGCCTGCACTGCGAGGCCAGGCCCTCCCTGGACAGGAAACAAGCATCCTGGGACCGGTTTCTGGGTATCACCCTTCATCAGCCAGGCTAGCTTGAATCCAGTGGCGCAGCGAGCAAGGGACCCACGTCTGGGCATGCCCTTGCCATAAAGCAACATCACAAAACAAAATAAAATGATGGACGGAGTGTTGAAACTTTTCAAACACTCACCCCCAGTCACAGATCTGGGTTTAATCCATCGTTATTTTGCTTGCCACATCACCCCAGTTTAGACCCAGCCATATGCAGATCAGTCTTGACCCTGTTCCCCATGGGAACAGTCCAGCCTGCACTGCGAGGCCAGGTCCTCCCTGGACAGGAAACAAGCATCCTGGGACCGGTTTCTGGGTATCACCCTTCATCAGCCAGGCTAGCTTGAATCCAGTGGCGCAGCGAGCAAGGGACCCACGTCTGGGCATACCCTTGCCACTTACGGTGCATAAAGAAACATCACAAAACAAAATAAAAAGATGGACGGAGTGTTGAAACTTTTCAAACAATCATCCCCAGTCTCAGATCTGAGTTTAATCCATCGTTATTTTGCTCGCCACGTCAGCACAGTTTGGACCCACCCATATGCAAATCAGTATTGACCCTGTTCCCCATGGGAACAGTCCAGCCCGAACTGCTAGGCCAGGTCCTCCCTGGACAGGAAACAAGCATCCTGGGACCGGTTTCTGGGTATCACCCTTCATCAGCCAAGCTAGCTTGAATCCAGTGGCGCAGCGAGCAAGGGACCCACGTCTGGGCATACCGTTGCCACTTAGGGTGCATAAAACAACATCACAAAACAAAATAAAATGATGGACGGAGTGTTGTAACTTTTCAAACACTCACAACCAGTCACAGATCTTGGTTTAATCCATTGTTATTTTGCTCGCCACGTCATCCCAGTTTAGACCCAGCCATATGCAAATCAGTCTTGACCCTGTTCGCCAGGGGAACAGTTCAGCCCGAACTGCTAGGCCAGGTCCTCCCTGGACAGGAAACAAGCGTCCTAGGACCCGTTTCTGGGTATCACCGTTCATCAGCAAGGCTAGCTTGAATCCAGTGGCACAGCGCGCAAGGGACCCACGTCTGGGCATACCCTTGCCATAAAGCAACATCACAAAACAAAATAAAATGATGGACGGAGTGTTGAAACTTTTCAAGCACTCACCCCCAGTCACAGATCTGGGTTTAATCCATCGTTATTTTGCTCGCCATGTCACCCCAGTTTAGACCTAGCCATATGCAAATCAGTCTTGACCCTGTTCCCCATGGTAACAGTCCAGCCCGAACTGCTAGGCCAGGTCCTCCCTGGACAGGAAACAAGCATCCTGGGACCGGATTCTGGGTATCACCCTTCATCAGCCAGGCTAGCTTGAATCCAGTGGCGCAGCAAGCAAGGGACCCACGTCTGGGCATACCCTTGCCACTTAGGGTGCATAAAGCAACATCACAAAACAAAATAAAATGATGGACAGAGTGTTGAAACTTTTCAAACACTCACCCCCAGTCACAGATCTGGGTTTAATCCATCGTTATTTTGCTCTCCACGTCACCACAGTTTGGACCCAGCCATATGCAAATCAGTCTTGACCCTGTTCCCCATGGGAACAGTCCAGCCCGAACTGCTAGGCCAGGTCCTCCCTGGACAGGAAACAAGCATCCTGGGACCGGTTTCTGGGTATCACCCTTCATCAGCCAGGCTAGCTTGAATCCAGTGGCGCAGCGAGCAAGGGACCCACGTCTGGGCATACCGTTGCCACTTAGGGTGCATAAAACAACATCACAAAACAAAATAAAATGATGGACGGAGTGTTGAAACTTTTCAAACACTCACCCCCAGTAATAGATCTGGGTTTAATCCATCGTTATTTTGCTCGCCACGTCACCCCAGTGAAGACCCAGCCATATGCAAATCAGTCTTGACCACGTTCGCCAGGGAAACAGTCCAGCCCGAACTGCTAGGCCAGGTCCTCCCTGGACAGGAAACAAGCATCCTGGGACCAGTTTCTGGGTATCACCCTTCATCAGCCAGGCTAGCTTGAATCCAGTGGCGCAGCGAGCATGGGACCCACGTCTGGGCATACCCTTGCCACTTAGGGCGCATAAAGCAACATCACAAATAAAAATAAAATGATGGACGGAGTGTTGAAACTTTTCAAACACTCACCCCCAGTCACAGATCTGGGTTTAATCCATTGTTATTTTGCTCGCCATGTCACCCCAGTTTAGACCCAGCCATATGCAAATCAGTCTTGACCCTGTTCCCCATGGGAACAGTCCAGCCCGAACTGCTAGGCCAGGTCCTCCCTGGACAGGAAACAAGCATCCTGGGACCGGTTTCTGGGTATCACCCTTCATCAGCCAGGCTAGCTTGAATCCAGTGGCGCAGCGAGCAAGGGACCCACATCTGGGCATACCTTTGCCACTCACGGCGCATAAAGCAACATCACAAAACAAAATAAAATGATGGACGGAGTGTTGAAACTTTTCAAACACTCACACCCAGTCACAGATCTGGGTTTAATCCATCGTTATTTTGCTCGACACGTCACCACAGTTTGGACCCAGCCATATGCTATTCAGTCTTGACCCTGTTCCCCATGGGAACAGTCCAGCCCGAACTGCTAGGACAAGTCCTCCCTGGACAGGAAACAAGCATCCTGGGACCGGTTTCTGGGTAACACCCTTCATCAGCCAGGCTAGCTTGAATCCAGTGGTGCAGCGAGCAAGGGACCCACGTCTGTGCATACCGTTGCCACTTAGGGCGCATAAAGCAACATCACAAAACAAAATAAAATGATGGACGGAGTGTTGTAACTTTTCAAACACTCACCTCCAGTCACAGATCTGGGTTTAATCCATCGTAATTTTGCTCGCCATGTCACCCCAGTTTGGACCCAGCCATATGCAAATCAGTCTTGACCCTGTTCCCCATGGGAACAGTCCAGCCCGAACTGCTAGGACAGGTCCTCCCTGGACAGGAAACAAGCATCCTGGGACCGGTTTCTGGGTATCACCCTTCATCAGCCAGGCTAGCTTGAATCCAGTGGCGCAGAGAACAAGGGACCCACGTCTGGGCATACCCTTGCCACTTAGAGCACATAAAGCAACATCACAAAACAAAATAAAATGATGGACGGAGTGTTGAAACCTTTCAAACACTCACACGCAGTCACAGATCTGGGTTTAATCCATCGTTATTTTGCTCGCCACGTCACCACAGTTTGGACCCAGCCATATGCAAATCAGTCTTGACTCTGTTCCCCATGGGAACAGTCCAGCCCGAACTGCTAGGACAGGTCCTCCCTGGACAGGAAACAAGCATCCTGGGACCGGTTTCTGGGTATCACCCTTCATCAGCCAAGCTAGCTTGAATCCAGTGGCGCAGCGAGCAAGGGACCCATGTCTGGGCATACCGTTGCCACTTAGGGCACATAAAGCAACATCACAAAACAAAATAAAATGATGGACGGAGTGTTGAAACTTTTCAAACACTCACCCCCAGTCACAGATCTGGGTTTAATCCATCGGTATTTTGCTCGCCACTTCACCACAGTTTGGACCCAGCCATATGCAAATCAGTCTTGACCCTGTTCCCCATGGGAACAGTCCAGCCCGAACTGCTAGGACAGGTCCTCCCTGGACAGGAAACAAGCATCCTGGGACCGGTTTCTGGGTATCACCCTTCATCAGCCAGGCTAGCTTGAATCCAGTGGCGCAGCGAGCAAGGGACCCAAGTCTGGGCATACCCTTGCCATAAAGCAACATCACAAAACAAAATAAAATGATGGACGGAGTGTTGAAACTTTTCAAACACTCACCCCCAGTCACAGATCTGGGTTTAATCCATCGTTATTTTGCTTGCCACATCACCCCAGTTTAGACCCAGCCATATGCAGATCAGTCTTGACCCTGTTCCCCATGGGAACAGTCCAGCCCGCACTGCCAGGCCAGGTCCTCCCTGGACAGGAAACAAGCATCCTGGGACCGGTTTCTGGGTATCACCCTTCATCAGCCAGGCTAGCTTGAATCCAGTGGCGCAGCGAGCAAGGGACCCACGTCTGGGCATACGCTTGCCACTTAGGGTGCATAAAGAAACATTACAAAACAAAATAAAAAGATGGACGGAGTGTTGAAACTTTTCAAACACTCACCCCCAGTCTCAGATCTGAGTTTAATCCATCGTTATTTTGCTCGCCACGTCACCACAGTTTGGACCCAGCCATATGCAAATCAGTCTTGACCCTGTTCGCCATGGGAACAGTCCAGCACGAACTGCTAGGCCAGGTCCTCCCTGGACAGGAAACAAGCATCCTGGGACCGGTTTCTGGGTATCACCCTTCATCAGCCAAGCTAGCTTGAATCCAGTGGCGCAGCGAGCAAGGGACCCACGTCTGGGCATACCGTTGACACTTAGGGTGCATAAAACAACATCACAAAACAAAATAAAATGATGGACGGAGTGTTGTAACTTTTCAAACACTCACCCCCAGTTACAGATCTGGGTTTAATCCATTGTTATTTTGCTCGCTACGTCATCCCAGTTTAGACCCAGCCATATGCAAATCAGTCTTGACCCTGTTCGCCAGGGGAACAGTTCAGCCCGAACTGCTAGGCCAGGTCCTCCCTGGACAGGAAACAAGCATCCTAGGATCCGTTTCTGGGTATCACCGTTCATCAGCCAGGCTAGCTTGAATCCAGTGGCACAGCGCGCAAGGACCCACGTCTGGGCATTCCCTTGCCATAAAGCAACATCACAAAACAAAATAAAATGATGGACGGAGTGTTGAAACTTTTCAAGCACTCACCCCCAGTCACAGATCTGGGTTTAACCCATCGCTATTTTGCTCGCCACGTCACCCCAGTTTAGACCCAGCCATATGCACATCAGTCTTGACCCTGTTCCCCATGGAAACAGTCCAGCCCGAACTGCTAGGCCAGGTCCTCCCTGGACAGGAAACAAGCATCCTGGGACCGGTTTCTGGGTATCACCCTTCATCAGCCAGGCTAGCTTGAATCCAGTGGCGCAGCGAGTAAGGGACCCACATCTGGGCATACCCTTGCCACTTAGGGCGCATAAAGCAACATCACAAAACAAAATAAAATGATGGACGGAGTGTTGAAACTTTTCAAACACTCACCCCCAGTCACAGATCTGGGTTTAATCCATCGTTATTTTGCTCGCCATGTCACCCCAGTTTAGACCTAGCCATATGCAAATCAGTCTTGACCCTGTTCCCCATGGGAACAGTCCAGCCCGAACTGCTAGGCCAGGTCCTCCCTGGACAGGAAACAAGCATCCTGGGACCGGATTCTGGGTATCACCCTTCATCAGCCAGGCTAGCTTGAATCCAGTGGCGCAGCGAGCAAGGGACCCACGTCTGGGCATACGCTTGCCACTTAGGGTGCATAAAGAAACATCACAAAACAAAATAAAAAGATGGACGGAGTGTTGAAACTTTTCAAACACTCACCCCCAGTCTCAGATCTGAGTTTAATCCATCGTTATTTTGCTCGCCACGTCACCACAGTTTGGACCCAGCCATATGCAAATCAGTCTTGACCCTGTTCGCCATGGGAACAGTCCAGCACGAACTGCTAGGCCAGGTCCTCCCTGGACAGGAAACAAGCATCCTGGGACCGGTTTCTGGGTATCACCCTTCATCAGCCAAGCTAGCTTGAATCCAGTGGCGCAGCGAGCAAGGGACCCACGTCTGGGCATACCGTTGACACTTAGGGTGCATAAAACAACATCACAAAACAAAATAAAATGATGGACGGAGTGTTGTAACTTTTCAAACACTCACCCCCAGTTACAGATCTGGGTTTAATCCATTGTTATTTTGCTCGCCACGTCATCCCAGTTTAGACCCAGCCATATGCAAATCAGTCTTGACCCTGTTCGCCAGGGGAACAGTTCAGCCCGAACTGCTAGGCCAGGTCCTCCCTGGACAGGAAACAAGCATCCTAGGATCCGTTTCTGGGTATCACCGTTCATCAGCCAGGCTAGCTTGAATCCAGTGGCACAGCGCGCAAGGACCCACGTCTGGGCATTCCCTTGCCATAAAGCAACATCACAAAACAAAATAAAATGATGGACGGAGTGTTGAAACTTTTCAAGCACTCACCCCCAGTCACAGATCTGGGTTTAACCCATCGCTATTTTGCTCGCCACGTCACCCCAGTTTAGACCCAGCCATATGCACATCAGTCTTGACCCTGTTCCCCATGGAAACAGTCCAGCCCGAACTGCTAGGCCAGGTCCTCCCTGGACAGGAAACAAGCATCCTGGGACCGGTTTCTGGGTATCACCCTTCATCAGCCAGGCTAGCTTGAATCCAGTGGCGCAGCGAGTAAGGGACCCACATCTGGGCATACCCTTGCCACTTAGGGCGCATAAAGCAACATCACAAAACAAAATAAAATGATGGACGGAGTGTTGAAACTTTTCAAACACTCACCCCCAGTCACAGATCTGGGTTTAATCCATCGTTATTTTGCTCGCCATGTCACCCCAGTTTAGACCTAGCCATATGCAAATCAGTCTTGACCCTGTTCCCCATGGGAACAGTCCAGCCCGAACTGCTAGGCCAGGTCCTCCCTGGACAGGAAACAAGCATCCTGGGACCGGATTCTGGGTATCACCCTTCATCAGCCAGGCTAGCTTGAATCCAGTGGCGCAGCGAGCAAGGGACCCACGTCTGGGCATACCCTTGCCACTTAGGGTGCATAAAGCAACATCACAAAACAAAATAAAATGATGGACAGAGTGTTGAAACTTTTCAAACACTCACCCCCAGTCACAGATCTGGGTTTAATCCATCGTTATTTTGCTCGCCACGTCACCACAGTTTGGACCCAGCCATATGCAAATCAGTCTTGACCCTGTTCCCCATGGGAACAGTCCAGCCCGAACTGGTAGGCCAGGTCCTCCCTGGACAGGAAACAAGCATCCTGGGACCGGTTTCTGGGTATCACCCTTCATCAGCCAGGCTAGCTTGAATCCAGTGGCGCAGCGAGCAAGGGACCCACATCTGGGCATACCTTTGCCACTCACGGCGCATAAAGAAACATCACAAAACAAAATAAAAAGATGGACGGAGTGTTGAAACTTTTCAAACACTCACCCCCAGTCTCAGATCTGAGTTTAATCCATCGTTATTTTGCTCGCCACGTCACCACAGTTTGGACCCAGCCATATGCAAATCAGTCTTGACCCTGTTCGCCATGGGAACAGTCCAGCACGAACTGCTAGGCCAGGTCCACCCTGGACAGGAAACAAGCATCCTGGGACCGGTTTCTGGGTATCACCCTTCATCAGCCAAGCTAGCTAGAATCCAGTGGCGCAGCGAGCAAGGGACCCACGTCTGGGCATACCGTTGACACTTAGGGTGCATAAAACAACATCACAAAACAAAATAAAATGATGGACGGAGTGTTGTAACTTTTCAAACACTCACCCCCAGTTACAGATCTGGGTTTAATCCATTGTTATTTTGCTCGCCACGTCATCCCAGTTTAGACCCAGCCATATGCAAATCAGTCTTGACCCTGTTCGCCAGGGGAACAGTTCAGCCCGAACTGCTAGGCCAGGTCCTCCCTGGACAGGAAACAAGCATCCTAGGATCCGTTTCTGGGTATCACCGTTCATCAGCCAGGCTAGCTTGAATCCAGTGGCACAGCGCGCAAGGACCCACGTCTGGGCATTCCCTTGCCATAAAGAAACATCACAAAACAAAATAAAATGATGGACGGAGTGTTGAAACTTTTCAAGCACTCACCCCCAGTCACAGATCTGGGTTTAACCCATCGCTATTTTGCTCGCCACGTCACCCCAGTTTAGACCCAGCCATATGCACATCAGTCTTGACCCTGTTCCCCATGGAAACAGTCCAGCCCGAACTGCTAGGCCAGGTCCTCCCTGGACAGGAAACAAGCATCCTGGGACCGGTTTCTGGCTATCACCCTTCATCAGCCAGGCTAGCTTGAATCCAGTGGCGCAGCGAGTAAGGGACCCACATCTGGGCATACCCTTGCCACTTAGGGCGCATAAAGCAACATCACAAAACAAAATAAAATGATGGACGGAGTGTTGAAACTTTTCAAACACTCACCCCCAGTCACAGATCTGGGTTTAATCCATCGTTATTTTGCTCGCCATGTCACCCCAGTTTAGACCTAGCCATATGCAAATCAGTCTTGACCCTGTTCCCCATGGGAACAGTCCAGCCCGAACTGCTAGGCCAGGTCCTCCCTGGACAGGAAACAAGCATCCTGGGACCGGATTCTGGGTATCACCCTTCATCAGCCAGGCTAGCTTGAATCCAGTGGCGCAGCGAGCAAGGGACCCACGTCTGGGCATACCCTTGCCACTTAGGGTGCATAAAGCAACATCACAAAACAAAATAAAATGATGGACAGAGTGTTGAAACTTTTCAAACACTCACCCCCAGTCACAGATCTGGGTTTAAGCCATCGTTATTTTGCTCGCCACGTCACCACAGTTTGGACCCAGCCATATGCAAATCAGTCTTGACCCTGTTCCCCATGGGAACAGTCCAGCCCGAACTGGTAGGCCAGGTCCTCCCTGGACAGGAAACAAGCATCCTGGGACCGGTTTCTGGGTATCACCCTTCATCAGCCAGGCTAGCTTGAATCCAGTGGCGCAGCGAGCAAGGGACCCACGTCTGGGCATACCGTCGCCACTTAGGGTGCATAAAACAACATCACAAAACAAAATAAAATGATGGACGGAGTGTTGAAACTTTTCAAACACTCACCCCCAGTCATAGATCTGGGTTTAATCCATTGTTATTTTGCTCGCCATGTCACCCCAGTTTAGACCCAGCCATATGCAAATCAGTCTTGACCCTGTTCCCCATGGGAACAGTCCAGCCCGAACTGCTAGGACAGGTCCTCCCTGGACAGGAAACAAGCATCCTGGGACCGGTTTCTGGGTATCACCCTTCATCAGCCAGGCTAGCTTGAATCCAGTGGCGCAGCGAGCAAGGGACCCACGTCTGGGCATACCCTTGCCATAAAGCAACATCACAAAACAAAATAAAATAATGGACGGAGTGTTCAAACTTTTCAAACACTCACCCCGAGTCACAGATCTGGGTTTAATCCATCGTTATTTTGCTCGCCATGTCACCCCAGTTTAGACCCAGCCATATGCAAATCAGTCTTGACCCTGTTCCCCATGGGAACAGTCCAGCCCGAACTGCTAGGCCCGGTCCTCCCTGGACAGGAAACAAGCATCCTGGGACCGGTTTCTGGGTATCACCCTTCATCAGCCAGGCTAGCTTGAATCCAGTGGCGCAGCGAGCAAGGGACCCACATCTGGGCATACCTTTGCCACTCACAGCGCATAAAGCAACATCACAAAACAAAATAAAATGATGGACGGAGTGTTGAAACTTTTCAAACACTCACACCCAGTCACAGATCTGGGTTTAATCCATCGTTATTTTGCTCGCCACGTCACCACAGTTTGGACCCAGCCATATGCTATTCAGTCTTGACCCTGTTCCCCATGGGAACAGTCCAGCCCGAACTGCTAGGAGAGGTCCTCCCTGGACAGGAAACAACCATCCTGGGACCGGTTTCTGGGTAACACCCTTCATCAGCGAGGCTAGCTTGAATCCAGTGGTGCTGCGAGCAAGGGACCCACGTCTGTGCATACCGTTGCCACTTAGGGCGCATAAAGCAACATCACAAAACAAGATAAAATGATGGACGGAGTGTTGTAACTTTTCAAACACTCACCCCCAGTCACAGATCTGGGTTTAATCCATCGTTATTTTGCTCGCCACGTCACCCCAGTTTGGACCCAGCCATATGCAAATCAGTCTTGACCCTGTTCCCCATGGGAACAGTCCAGCCCGAACTGCTAGGACAGGTCCTCCCTGGACAGGAAACAAGCATCCTGGGACCGGTTTCTGGGTATCACCCTTCATCAGCCAGGCTAGCTTGAATCCAGTGGCGCAGCGAGCAAGGGACCCACGTCTGGGCATACCCTTGGCATAAAGCAACATCACAAAACAAAATAAAATGATGGACGGAGTGTTGAAACTTTTCAAACACTCACCCCCAGTCACAGATCTGGGTTTAATCCATCGTTATTTTGCTTGCCACGTCACCCCAGTTTAGACCCAGCCATATGAAGATCAGTCTTGACCCTGTTCCCCATGGAAACAGTCCAGCCCGAACTGCCAGGCCAGGTCCTCCCTGGACAGGAAACAAGCACCCTGGGACCGGTTTCTGGGTATCACTCTTCATCAGCCAGGCTAGCTTGAATCCAGTGGCGTAGCGAGCAAGGGACCCACGTCTGGGCATACCCTTGCCACTTAGGGTGCATAAAGCAACATCACAAAACAAAATAAAATGATGGACGGAGTGTTGAAACTTTTCAAACACTCACCCCCAGTCACAGATCTGGGTTTAATCCATCGTTATTTTGCTCGCCATGTCACCCCAGTTTAGAACCAGCCATATGCAAATCAGTCTTGACCCTGTTCCCCATGGGAACAGTCCAGTCCGAACTCCTAGGCCAGGCCCTCCCTGGACAGGAAACAAGCATCCTGGGACCGGTTTCTGGGAATCACCCTTTCATCAGCCAGGCTAGCTTGAATCCAGTGGCGCAGCGAACAAGGGACCCACATCTGGGCATACCTTTGCCACTCACGGCGCATAAAGCAACATCACAAAACAAAATAAAATGATGGACGGAGTGTTGAAACTTTTCAAACACTCACACCCAGTCACAGATCTGGGTTTAATCCATCGTTATTTTGCTCGCCACGTCACCACAGTTTGGACCCAGCCATATGCTATTCAGTCTTGACCCTGTTCCCCATGGGAACAGTCCAGCCCGAACTGCTAGGACAGGTCCTCCCTGGACGGGAAACAAGCATCCTGGGACTGGTTTCTGGGTAACACCCTTCATCAGCCAGGCTAGCTTGAATCCAGTGGCGCAGCGAGCAAGGGACCCACGTCTGTGCATACCCTTGCCATAAAGCAACATCACAAAACAAAATAAAATGATGGACGGAGTGTTGAAACTTTTCAAACACTCACCCCCAGTCACAGATCTGGGTTTAATCCATCGTTATTTTGCTTGCCACGTCACCCCAGTTTAGACCCAGCCATATGAAGATCAGTCTTGACCATGTTCCCCATGGGAACAGTCCAGCCCGAACTGCCAGGCCAGGTCCTCCCTGGACAGGAAACAAGCATCCTGGGACCGGTTTCTGGGTATCACTCTTCATCAGCCAGGCTAGCTTGAATCCAGTGGTGCAGCGAGCAAGGGACCCACGTCTGGGCATACCCTTGCCACTTAGGGTGCATAAAACAACATCACAAAACAAAATAAAATGATGGCCGTAGTGTTGAAACTTTTCAAACTCTCACCCCCAGTCACAGATCTGGGTTTAATCCATCGTTATTTTGCTCCCTACGTCACCCCAGTTAGGACCCAGCCATATGCAAATCAGTCTTGACCCTGTTCCCCATGGGAACAGTCCAGCCCGAACTTCTAGGACAGATCCTCCCTGGACAGGAAACAAGCATCCTGGGACCGGTTTCTGGGTATCACCCTTCATCAGCCAGGCTAGCTTGAATCCAGTGGCGCAGCGAGCAAGGGACCCACGTCTGGGCATACCCTTGCCACTTAGGGCACATAAAGCAACATCACAAAACAAAATAAAATGATGGACGGAGTGTTGAAACTTTTCAAACACTCACCCCCAGTCACAGATCTGGGTTTGTTATTTTGCTCGCCACGTCACCACAGTTTGGACCCAGCCATATGCAAATTAGTCTTGACCCTGTTCCCCATGGGAACAGTCCAGCCCGAACTGCTAGGCCAGGTCCTCCCTGGACAGGAAACAAGCATCCTGGGACCGGTTTCTGGGTATCACCCTTCATCAGCCAGGCTAACTTGAATCCAGTGGCGCAGCAAGCCAGGGACCCACATCTGGGCATACCCTTGCCACTTAGGGCGCATAAAGCAAAATCAGAAAACAAAATAAAATGATGGACGGAGTGTTGAAACCTTTCAAACACTCACACGCACTCACAGATCTGGGTTTAATCCATCGTTATTTTGCTCGCCACGTCACCACAGTTTGGACCCAGCCATATGCAAATCAGTCTTGACACTGTTCCCCATGGGAACAGTCCAGCCCGAACTGCTAGGACAGGTCCTCCCTGGACAGGAAACAAGCATCCTGGGACCGGTTTCTGGGTATCACCCTTCATCATCCAAGCTAGCTTGAATCCAGTGGCGCAGCGAGCAAGGGACCCATGTCTGGGCATACCCTTGCCACTTAGGGCGCATAAAGCAACATCACAAAACAAAATAAAATGATGGACGGAGTGTTGAAACCTTTCAAACACTCACACGCAGTCACAGATCTGGGTTTAATCCATCGTTATCTTGCTCGCCACGTCACCACAGTTTGGACCCAGCCATATGCAAATCAGTCTTGACCCTGTTCCCCATGGGAACAGTCCAGCCCGAACTGCTAGGACAGGTCCTCCCTGGACAGGAAACAAGCATCCTGGGACCGGTTTCTGGGTATCACCCTTCATCAGCCAAGCTAGCTTGAATCCAGTGGCGCAGCGAGCAAGGGACCAATGTCTGGGCATACCGTTGCCACTTAGGGCGCATAAAGCAACATCACAAAACAAAATAAAATGATGGACGGAGTGTTGAAACTTTTCAAACACTCACCCCCAGTCACAGATCTGGGTTTAATCCATCGTTATTTTGCTCGCTACTTCACCACAGTTTGGACCCAGCCATATGCAAATCAGTCTTGACCCTGTTCCCCATGGGAACAGTCCAGCCCGAACTGCTAGGACAGGTCCTCCCTGGACAGGAAACAAGCATCCTGGGACCGGTTTCTGGGTATCACCCTTCATCAGCCAGGCTAGCTTGAATCCAGTGGCGCAGCGAGCAAGGGACCCACGTCTGGGCATACCCTTGCCATAAAGCAACATCACAAAACAAAATAAAATGATGGACGGAGTGTTGAAACTTTTCAAACACTCACCCCAGTCACAGATCTGGGTTTAATCCATCGTTATTTTGCTTGCCACATCACCCCAGTTTAGACCCAGCCATATGCAGATCAGTCTTGACCCTGTTCCCCATGGGAACAGTCCAGCCCGCACTGCCAGGCCAGGTCCTCCCTCGACAGGAAACAAGCATCCTGGGACCGGTTTCTGGGTATCACCCTTCATCAGCCAGGCTAGCTTGAATCCAGTGGCGCAGCGAGCAAGGGACCCACGTCTGGGCATACCCTTGCCACTTAGTGTGCATAAAGAAACATCACAAAAGAAAATAAAAAGATGGACGGAGTGTTGAAACTTTTCAAACACTCACCCCCAGTCTCAGATCTGAGTTTAATCCATCGTTATTTTGCTCGCGACGTCACCACAGTTTGGACCCAGCCATATGCAAATCAGTCTTGACCCTGTTCCCCATGGGAACAGTCCAGCCCGAACTGCTAGGACAGGTCCTCCCTGGACAGGAAACAAGCATCCTGGGACCGGTTTCTGGGTATCACCCTTCATCAGCCAGGCTAGCTTGAATCCAGTGGCGCAGCGAGCAAGGGACCCACGTCTGGGCATACCCTTGCCATAAAGCAACATCACAAAACAAAATAAAATGATGGACGGAGTGTTGAAACTTTTCAAACACTCACCCCCAGTCACAGATCTGGGTTTAATCCATCGTTATTTTGCTTGCCACATCACCCCAGTTTAGACCCAGCCATATGCAGATCAGTCTTGACCCTGTTCCCCATGGGAACAGTCCAGCCCGCACTGCCAGGCCAGGTCCTCCCTCGACAGGAAACAAGCATCCTGGGACCGGTTTCTGGGTATCACCCTTCATCAGCCAGGCTAGCTTGAATCCAGTGGCGCAGCGAGCAAGGGACCCACGTCTGGGCATACCCTTGCCACTTAGTGTGCATAAAGAAACATCACAAAACAAAATAAAAAGATGGACGGAGTGTTGAAACTTTTCAAACACTCACCCCCAGTCTCAGATCTGAGTTTAATCCATCGTTATTTTGCTCGCGACGTCACCACAGTTTGGACCCAGCCATATGCAAATCAGTCTTGACCCTGTTCCCCAAGGGAACAGTCCAGCCAGAACTGCTAGGCCAGGTCCTCCCTGGACAGGAAACAAGCATCCTGGGACCGGTTTCTGGGTATCACCCTTCATCAGCCAAGCTAGCTTGAATCCAGTGGCGCAGCGAGCAAGGGACCCACGTCTGGGCATACCGTTGCCACTTAGGGTGCATAAAACAACATCACAAAACAAAATAAAATGATGGACGGAGTGTTGTAACTTTTCAAACACTCACCCCCAGTCACAGATCTTGGTTTAATCCATTGTTATTTTGCTCGCCACGTCATCGCAGTTTAGACCCAGCCATATGCAAATCAGTCTTGACCCTGTTCGCCAGGGGAACAGTTCAGCCCGAACTGCTAGGCCAGGTCCTCCCTGGACAGGAAACAAGCATCCTAGGACCCGTTTCTGGGTATCACCGTTCATCAGCCAGGCTAGCTTGAATCCAGTGGCACAGCGCGCAAGGGACCCACGTCTGGGCATACCCTTGCCATAAAGCAACATCATAAAACAAAATAAAATGATGGACGGAGTGTTGAAACTTTTCAAGCACTCACCCCCAGTCACAGATCTGGGTTTAATCCATCGTTATTTTGCTCGCCATGTCACCCCAGTTTAGACCTAGCCATATGCATATCAGTCTTGACCCTGTTCCCCATGGGAACAGTCCAGCCCGAACTGCTAGGCCAGGTCCTCCCTGGACAGGAAACAAGCATCCTGGGACCGGATTCTGGGTATCACCCTTCATCTGCCAGGCTAGCTTGAATCCAGTGGCGCAGCGAGCAAGGGACCCACGTCTGGGTATACCCTTGCCACTTAGGGTGCATAAAGCAACATCACAAAACAAAATAAAATGATGGACAGAGTGTTGAAACTTTTCAAACACTCACCCCCAGTCACAGATCTGGGTTTAATCCATCGTTATTTTGCTCGCCACGTCACCACAGTTTGGACCCAGCCATATGCAAATCAGTCTTGACCCTGTTCCCCATGGGAACAGTCCAGCCCGAACTGCTAGGCCAGGTCCTCCCTGGACAGGAAACAAGCATCCTGGGACCGGTTTCTGGGTATCACCCTTCATCAGCCAGGCTAGCTTGAATCCAGTGGCACAGCGAGCAAGGGACCCACGTCTGGGCATACCATTGCCACTTAGGGTGCATAAAACAACATCACAAAACAAAATAAAATGATGGACGGAGCGTTGAAACTTTTCAAACATTCACCCCCAATCATAGATCTGGGTTTAATCCATCGTTATTTTGCTCGCCACGTCACCCCAGTGAGGACCCAGCCATATGCAAATCAGTCTTGACCACGTTCGCTAGGGGAACAGTCCAGCCCGAACTGCTAGGCCAGGTCCTCCCTGGACACGAAACAAGCATCCTGGGACCAGTTTCTGGGTATCACCCTTCATCAGCCAGGCTAGCTTGAATCCAATGGCGCAGCGAGCATGGGACCCACGTCTGGGCATACCCTTGCCACTTAGGGCGCATAAAGCAACATCACAAAAAAAAAAAAATGATGGACGGAGTGTTGAAACTTTTCAAACACTCACTCCCAGTCACAGATCTGGGTTTAATCCATCGTTATTTTGCTCGCCACGTCACCACAGTTTGGACCCAGCCATATGCTATTCAGTCTTGACCCTGTTCCCCATGGGAACAGTCTAGCCCGAACTGCTAGGACAGGTCCTCCCTGGACAGGAAACAAGCATCCTGGGACCGGTTTCTGGGTAACACCCTTCATCAGCCAGGCTAGCTTGAATCCAGTGGTGCAGCGAGCAAGGGACCCACGTCTGTGCATACCGTTGCCACTTAGGGCGCATAAAGCAACATCACAAAACAAAATAAAATGATGGACGGAGTGTTGTAACTTTTCAAACACTCACCCCCAGTCACAGATCTGGGTTTAATCCATCGTTATTTTGCTCGCCATGTCACCCCAGTTTGGACCCAGCCATATGCAAATCAGTCTTGACCCTGTTCCCCATGGGAACAGTCCAGCCCGAACTGCTAGGACAGGTCCTCCCTGGACAGGAAACAAGCATCCTGGGACCGGTTTCGGTGTATCACCCTTCATCAGCCAGGCTAGCTTGAATCCAGTGGCGCAGCGAGCAAGGGACCCACGTCTGGGCATACCCTTGCCATAAAGCAACATCACAAAACAAAATAAAATGATGGACGGAGTGTTGAAACTTTTCAAACACTCACCCCCAGTCACAGATCTGGGTTTAATCCATCGTTATTTTGCTTGCCACATCACCCCAGTTTAGACCCAGCCATATGCAGATCAGTCTTGACCCTGTTCCCCATGGGAACAGTCCAGCCCGCACTGCCAGGCCAGGTCCTCCCTGGACAGGAAACAAGCATCCTGGGACCGGTTTCTGGGTATCACCCTTCATCAGCCAGGCTAGCTTGAATCCAGTGGCGCAGCGAGGAAGGGACCCACGTCTGGGCATACCCTTGCCACTTAGGGTGCATAAAGAAACATCACAAAACAAAATAAAAAGATGGACGGAGTGTTGAAACTTTTCAAACACTCACCCCCAGTCTCAGATCTGAGTTTAATTCATCGTTATTTTGCTCGCCACGTCACCACAGTTTGGACCCAGCCATATGCAAATCAGTCTTGACCCTGTTCGCCATGGGAACAGTCCAGCTCGAACTGCTAGGCCAGGTCCTCCCTGGACAGGAAACAAGCATCCTGGGACCGGTTTCTGGGTATCACCCTTCATCAGCCAAGCTAGCTTGAATCCAGTGGCGCAGCGAGCAAGGGACCCACGTCTGGGCATACCGTTGCCACTTAGGGTGCATAAAACAACATCACAAAACAAAATAAAATGATGGACGGAGTGTTGTAACTTTTCAAGCACTCACACCCAGTCACAGATCTGGGTTTAATCCATCGTTATTTTGCTCGCCACGTCACCCCAGTGAGGACCCAGCCATATGCAAATCAGTCTTGACCACGTTCGCTAGGGGAACAGTCCAGCCCGAACTGCTAGGCCAGGTCCTCCCTGGACACGAAACAAGCATCCTGGGACCAGTTTCTGGGTATCACCCTTCATCAGCCAGGCTAGCTTGAATCCAATGGCGCAGCGAGCATGGGACCCACGTCTGGGCATACCCTTGCCACTTAGGGCGCATAAAGCAACATCACAAAAAAAAAAAAATGATGGACGGAGTGTTGAAACTTTTCAAACACTCACTCCCAGTCACAGATCTGGGTTTAATCCATCGTTATTTTGCTCGCCACGTCACCACAGTTTGGACCCAGCCATATGCTATTCAGTCTTGACCCTGTTCCCCATGGGAACAGTCTAGCCCGAACTGCTAGGACAGGTCCTCCCTGGACAGGAAACAAGCATCCTGGGACCGGTTTCTGGGTAACACCCTTCATCAGCCAGGCTAGCTTGAATCCAGTGGTGCAGCGAGCAAGGGACCCACGTCTGTGCATACCGTTGCCACTTAGGGCGCATAAAGCAACATCACAAAACAAAATAAAATGATGGACGGAGTGTTGTAACTTTTCAAACACTCACCCCCAGTCACAGATCTGGGTTTAATCCATCGTTATTTTGCTCGCCATGTCACCCCAGTTTGGACCCAGCCATATGCAAATCAGTCTTGACCCTGTTCCCCATGGGAACAGTCCAGCCCGAACTGCTAGGACAGGTCCTCCCTGGACAGGAAACAAGCATCCTGGGACCGGTTTCGGTGTATCACCCTTCATCAGCCAGGCTAGCTTGAATCCAGTGGCGCAGCGAGCAAGGGACCCACGTCTGGGCATACCCTTGCCATAAAGCAACATCACAAAACAAAATAAAATGATGGACGGAGTGTTGAAACTTTTCAAACACTCACCCCCAGTCACAGATCTGGGTTTAATCCATCGTTATTTTGCTTGCCACATCACCCCAGTTTAGACCCAGCCATATGCAGATCAGTCTTGACCCTGTTCCCCATGGGAACAGTCC
Organism: Pleurodeles waltl; assembly: GCF_031143425.1. Lineage (NCBI taxonomy): Eukaryota > Metazoa > Chordata > Amphibia > Caudata > Salamandridae > Pleurodeles > Pleurodeles waltl. The sequence goes on along the minus strand of NC_090448.1, from coordinate 232,608,834 downwards.
AGCCCGCACTGCCAGGCCAGGTCCTCCCTGGACAGGAAACAAGCATCCTGGGACCGGTTTCTGGGTATCACCCTTCATCAGCCAGGCTAGCTTGAATCCAGTGGCGCAGCGAGGAAGGGACCCACGTCTGGGCATACCCTTGCCACTTAGGGTGCATAAAGAAACATCACAAAACAAAATAAAAAGATGGACGGAGTGTTGAAACTTTTCAAACACTCACCCCCAGTCTCAGATCTGAGTTTAATTCATCGTTATTTTGCTCGCCACGTCACCACAGTTTGGACCCAGCCATATGCAAATCAGTCTTGACCCTGTTCGCCATGGGAACAGTCCAGCTCGAACTGCTAGGCCAGGTCCTCCCTGGACAGGAAACAAGCATCCTGGGACCGGTTTCTGGGTATCACCCTTCATCAGCCAAGCTAGCTTGAATCCAGTGGCGCAGCGAGCAAGGGACCCACGTCTGGGCATACCGTTGCCACTTAGGGTGCATAAAACAACATCACAAAACAAAATAAAATGATGGACGGAGTGTTGTAACTTTTCAAGCACTCACACCCAGTCACAGATCTGGGTTTAATCCATCGTTATTTTGCTCGCCACGTCACCACAGTTTGGACCCAGCCATATGCTATTCAGTCTTGACCCTGTTCCCCATGGGAACAGTCCAGCCCGAACTGCTAGGACAGGTCCTCTGTGGACAGGAAACAAGCATCCTTGGACCGGTTTCTGGGTAACACCCTTCATCAGCCAGGCTAGCTTGAATCCAGTGGCGCAGCGAGCAAGGGACCCACGTCTGTGCATACCGTTGCCACTTAGGGCGCATAAAGCAACATCACAAAACAAAATAAAACGATGGACGGAGTGTTGTAACTTTTCAAACACTCACCCCCAGTCACAGATCTGGGTTTAATCCATCGTTATTTTGCTCGCCACGTCACCCCAGTTTGGACCCAGCCATATGCAAATCAGTCTTGACCCTGTTCCCGATGGGAACAGTCCAGCCCGAACTGCTAGGACAGGTCCTCCCTGGACAGGAAACAAGCATCCTGGGACCGGTTTCTGGGTATCACTCTTCATCAGCCAGGCTAGCTTGAATCCAGTGGCGCAGCGAGCAAGGGACCCACGTCTGGGCATACCCTTGCCATAAAGCAACATCACAAAACAAAATAAAATGATGGACGGAGTGTTGAAACTTTTCAAACACTCACCCCAGGTCACAGATCTGGGTTTAATCCATCGTTATTTTGCTTGCCACGTCACCCCAGTTTAGACCCAGCCGTTTGAAGATCAGTCTTGACCCTGTTCCCCATGGAAACAGTCCAGCCCGATCTGCCAGGCCAGGTGCTCTCTGGACAGGAAACAAGCATCCTGGGGCCGGTTTCTGGGTATCACTCTTCATCAGCCAGGCTAGCTTGAATCCAGTGGCGCAGCGAGCAAGGGACCCACGTCTGGGCATTCCCTTGCCACTTAGGGTGCATTAAACAACATCACAAAACAAAATAAAATGATGGGCGTAGTGTTGAAACTTTTCAAACTGTCACCCCCAGTCACAGATCTGGGTTTAATCCATCGTTATTTTGCTCCCTACGTCACCCCAGTTAGGACCCAGCCATATGCAAATCAGTCTTGACCCTGTTCCCTATGGGAACAGTCCAGCCCGAACCGCTAGGACAGGTCCTCCCTGGACAGGAAACAAGCATCCTGGGACCGGTTTCTGGGTATCACCCTTCATCAGCCAGGCTAGCTTGAATCCAGTGGCGCAGCGAGCAAGGGACCCACGTCTGGGCATACCCTTGCCACTTAGGGCACATAAAGCAACATCACAAAACAAAATAAAATGATGGACGGAGTGTTGAAACTTTTCAAACACTCACCCCCAGTCACAGATCTGGGTTTGTTATTTTGCACGCCACGTCACCACAGTTTGGACCCAGCCATATGCAAATCAGTCTTGACCCTGTTCCCCATGGGAACAGTCCAGCCCGAACTGCTAGGCCAGGTCCTCCCTGGACAGGAAACAAGTATCCTGGGACCAGTTTCTGGGTATCACCCTTCATCAGCCAGGCTAACTTGAATCCAGTGGCGCAGCAAGCCAGGGACCCACATCTGGGCATACCCTTGCCACTTAGGGCGCATAAAGCAACATCAGAAAACAAAATAAAATGATGGACGGAGTGTTGAAACTTTTCAAACACTCACCCCCAGTCACAGATCTGGGTTTAATCCATCGTTATTTTTCTCGGCACGTCACCCCAGTTTAGACCCAGCCATATGCAAATCAGTCTTAACCCTGTTCCCCATGGGAACAGTCCAGCCCGAACTGCTAGGCCAGTTCCTCCCTGGACAGGAAACAAGCATCCTGGGACCGGTTTCTGGGTATCAGCCTTCATCAGCCAGGCTAGCTTGAATCCAGTGGCGCAGCGAGCAAGGGACCCATGTCTGGGCATGCCCTTGCCACTTAGGGCGCATAAAGCAACATCACAAAACAAAAGCAACATTAGTACAACTTCCATTACACTATATAGACAATAGACACATTGTGAAGGTACCATTGGTGTGTTTTTACAGCGTGACATGGGTGTTTCCATGTCATCTTCTTCAGGCTACTGTACTTCTTACTGCAAAATGGCTGGATTATTTGCACATCTTTTCGTTATGACATGGTATTCTGTAAGTGAACATTCCCTGATTGCTGGACCTTGTGTTGAATCTGTGGAATGTCCTTGGCATTGCCATTATACTTGATGCCAACAGGTGAATGAAGGTTGCTAGAAGAGCCAAACCATTCAAGGTGACAAGGTCTCCCACTTGATCCATGGGTATTTTGATTGGACAACCTCACTCATGCAATTGAAGTTGTCTGTGATTCTGATTCTCCTGTGTGCAAATGTTTACAGTTCATGTAGCATGCAAGCATGTGGTGTTCCAAATGCTGAAGGCACTTTGGAGGACCTTGTGGCTAGGGGGGGGGTGTACTGTACATTATGGTAATGTTTTGTAATCAAAGCTGTTGTTCAGGTGAGTTCAGGCACATGGACTGACTCTATTTGTATTTGTCATTTCAGCATCACCACAGGCAAGCAGAGGAGACATGGCTGACATCAGTGGGGAAGCAGCTGGCCAAGGTACCTCAGGTTGCGAAACATCAGATACCGATGGACCCGGTGACCCAGAGGATAAGGGGAGTGCCATGGCGACCGGCTCCACATCATCTTCTTCTGAGTTGACCTCCAGTGGACACTACTTGGTAGTGGCGGAATACTGAAGACCTATATCTGCTCCATTTTGTCTGCCACCCCAGTTCCGTCTCCACCATCCCTGTTGCTCCCCACCCAGTTGGCTTATCCCACTCCTCCAAGACGGTAGCCATCTCCGCTCCAGGCACCTCACCCCCTGTCCCTGTCACTCTTGCTGCCTGAGTGAGGAGCCTATTGACCTCCGGAGGAGCATCTCTGTGGGTGAGACCGCCATTCTGAATGCCTTCCAGGTGCAGGGCACCCAGCTCCAACAGATGGTTGTATACCTGGAGGGCTTTCACAGTGCTATGTCTGGCCTAAAGAGATCTTTTTAGGCTCTGTCCTCCTTCCTCACAGAAGGCTCCTCCTGCCACAGTACCCCCACCTTCTCTTCTGCATCTAATTTCTCTATTCCCATACCTGTCCAAAGGACACTCACACATACGCACGAACACACCTCAACAGCCACAAGCAGCATACATAAACACAAACACCAAATACACACAAACATGCAAGCACTCCACAGTTACTCACCCCACTTACAACCACCACCATATCCATCATACCCCCAGACACCACCGCAACACCTACAGACACAGACACCACATCCACAATACCCCCAGATACCACCCTCACCCACACACACATATCTACCACTTTCACCTCACCCATCACATCCATGTTGCAGCCCACCAAGAGATGCAAATGCCTACACTCATACAAGCAACAGACACCAACAAAACACAAACATACTTCATACACACACAGACCAGCACCAACAACACCGAAAGCCGCACCTGACACAAGCACTTCCTCAACCTCCCAACCACTAATCCCTACTGTACACCCTCCCCATTTTCCCAAATAAAGTTTCCTCTTTGGTCTTGCCCTTACCCCTCTGAAACCCCTCTCCTCTCAAAGCAACAAGAACCCCGCCCACACTCCAACCCATCCCTTCCACGTCCAAGTGCTCCTCTGTGACACCTGCCTCCCAGTTCTAGCCTACCCAAGCCCCAAAAAAAGCCAACCCCTCCCACAGTGAAGCCCATCTCTCCGAAGACTAAACTCATCCATCCAAAACCCAACCCCAACCCTTCCAAGGGTGATCAGTGAGGTAGCTGGAATGCCCACTTGATACTCCTTCCTGTGGAGGTTCCTGTGGCATGATGTATGAGGCAAGTTGTGGGGCACAGCAGTGTGGTCAGCACACTTTTTACGAAGGAGTGGCCATTGGCCTTTTCTCCATTTTTGGAGTGTTGTAAATAAAGTGCAGTTGTTTGCTTTAATGCACAGTGCTCTTGCCATTACTTTTCTACTGTTCTGATGTTCATGAATAATTTGTGATGTATGACTACAGTTGTGTCTGTTTCACCCTGATTGATGATCCTTTTGATGTGATTGGTTAGATCTGACTTTGGAACCAGTGTTGGAGTCACCAGGACAAGGGGAAATGTTTGATGGATGGATGTGTGAGATGTAATCCAATTGGGGTGGCATTGCATTGGTTCTTGTGTCATATGACAACCATTTTTTATTGGCTTGTCAACACCTACTGGGTTACATTTCTCCCCGGGTGTAGATTGGGCATTTGCTTAAAGTGTACAAGCTATAGGTTTGTTTGTCCACACATGGAGTGTGTTCAATTATGCTACCTTCCTATACATTTGAATGGACATGTGTCCTTTTGATGTGTGTACCTTGCACCCACTTTATCTAAATGTGTGCCCCATGCTGTTACTGGTGTATTTGCTTTCTAGACTTGCACTTATACATTTGCCACATGGGCATGACACTTGGTTGTCCCTGATATTCATCAGGCTACGGTTCTTGTGCAAATAGTGATTTTGAGAGATGTGCCAAGTGAAATGTATTCCAGGGCAGCAGCCTGCCTGGGGTCCCTCTAATGCCACCATACCTATTGTACCGGGATTGTGCTTTGGATGTTTGTCACACAAAATATTCTGCATTCCTTTTACCTTACATTCACTTGCAATGTGAGTGATATGTGTGAGTGCATTACAAGGATTTAGCAGGGAAGGTGTGTTTGGGTTCAATGACACCTCCATACGGATTTATATGATCTTTCGCAACAGGCCATGACATGTAAACAATGTGAGGGTGTCACTTCAATCTGTAGGTGTGATATTAATGAAGTTTTGCTGTTGTGTGACACAATGTTATAAACACATCACTATCCCTGAATCTGGGATGTGCACACATATCAAGGGCCAGATTTACAAGGCCGTAGCGCCACCTTCTGCCACATTAGTGTCATTTTTTTAACACTAGTGTGGATCAACAAGACAATTTCCAACATGCCAGATTTACAAAGTTGTGCAATGCATGTATTCCAGCATTAAGAGGCCCGCAAAAATGGCGCAATGAAATCTTGAAGATTTAATAGAGCCAATGTTGGCATCATTTTTAATGCCTGCTCAAAGCCGGTGTTAAACGGACACACCCATTGAAATCAATGGGCCTCCTTGCACTTTGCTGCACTAGTGTCAAGATTTGTGACACTAATGCAGCAAAGCGCCACAATAGCGTCAAAAATGTTGACGCTATTTTCCTAACGTGTGCCATGGTGTATCATGTTGTAAATACGGCACAGCCATGGTGTTGTTAGGTGGCGTGGGGTGCAAGCAATCAATCTGGGCCCAAGTTATGTAGAGTATAGCTGTTCACTGTCAGTGACCTGGCCAAAGGGGGCGCTATGGAGCTGTGATTGGGACATACATTGTGTACAACTCCGGGGCACATAACAGGTATTTGAGCCACGGAGCACAGCCCACATGCCAGATTAATGACAGCCCGTCGAGTTGCTGTGGAGTTGGAGGAAAAAGGTAGGTGTTTGGCTTACCGTCCGTTGCATCCACGATGGCGTCAGTTTTGTTTGCCGTCGAGCACTACAAGCAGTAGTAGCCTCCATGGTGGCACAGGATATGTTACGCTGCCTACAGGTGAGTTTCGGCCTCATATCCCTCCATTTCCACCAGCTCAAATGTGGTGGTTGGACCTCCACAGTCATGTCACCGGAAAGCAACATCGTGATTGGGACCGTGGTTGCACTGGTGGTCCGCCCTCTGATAGACGCATTGGCCTATCTCACTAACCCCATGGTCTACATTTGTTGGCGGTGTGGGCGGGACTGTGACGGTCTTTCATCTATGTAACCACATCTATCGTAATACTGCCAACACTGCAGTGGTTGGACCACCACCACCCCCATTGCAGTACCCGGACCGCCAAACTCATAATCAGGCCCTAACTCTTTCAGCCCAAATTAATGTTGTCTTTGTCTTAAAATGTTTGAAAAAGAATGCTCCTTGTATTCCATCTCAATTTCATGTCCAATTATTTGCGGCTTCCATTATCTCCAGGTTAGAGTACTGTAATATTCTGTACTTAGGATTGCCAGATTCGGCTCTAGTTACACTTAAACTAATACAGAATTTTCTCTTTACGTCTTGTCTGTAAATTCTGCAAATCTGATCATGCTAATTCATCAAATAAGCTCTACTAGCTGCCAAATCAAACAGTGTAAAATCAGCAAACCTCTCTGAATTATGCACAAGATTTTCTATCTAGCTGAGAAATACCCTCTTCCTCTTTCTTGACCTGGTATTCTCTGGCCAGAACAATTTGCTCTAAATCTCACTATTGTATCTCAGTCCCTCATGTCAAACTTTGTCACCTGAGAGCCCTGTTTGTGCATTCAGTTACACCATTTGTGGAATTCCCTTTCCATCCTCCTAAGAATGATTGATGCTTATTTGCACCTCAGGAAGCCCCCCACATCTTTTCTCTTTCTAACTCGGATCTCTTTTCTGATAGGATGGGGTTTTCCTTACTGCCTATATGCCCTATCTCGGGTGTTACTGCTTGTTTAACGAGTTCATGCATACATTTATTCATCCATTCATTTATGATTCATTATTTCATTCATGCTTGAAATAACACTCAAAGCCTGCAGTGCATGCCCCAACAATCACACCTAAGTGCACTACCAGAGCTCCTCGCATTTAGAAGAGGAGGCCAGGATAGAGACTTTGCCCACTTAATACAACATACTGTAGCACCCGCTGAAGCAAGATCAAAGAGCCCTGGGGCAACTACGAGGCACAGTTTCTCAGTCTTGAGAGGAAATCATGAGCGGAGTCAATGGGATAGTGATGAGCCTCTCAAAATATCATTAGATCATGCACAAATCACATTTGTGCCAGGTGTTTACAATTTTCTTGCACCCGATATACCATTATTGCTGGGGAAAATCATATGCCAGCAGTCTTGTGCCCATTATTTCCTGTTATTGAATGGTTTTACATATTTTTTACTTGCCATACCCACAAGGTGGGAGCTTCTGGTTGCAGTTATGGCTTCTTATGAGTTGCTTAGAGTTTGCATTTGAGATAGCAGATTGCCTGAATTACATTTACCGACCAAAGTCCAGCTATTATAAGTTTATTTCTGAAACAGGGAATAACATTTCGCATCTGAATTTACAAGTGCCTTTCTAAGCATTTTTTAACCCTTTTGGCATGATAAAAGAGCTGACAGGTGGAATATGTGAGCACTAGCAGAGAGGCCGTGTCTGGAATTTTTGGGTCCAGAAATTTCAGATAATTGCAATATTCCACCAGGAGTAAATACTGTGGATAAAACAATACAACCCTTAATGAGTGTGCAAATGTCTGAGCCACAAACTGCCTTTTGTGGGATTTAAAGTAGTATAGTAAGTAGCACTAGTTAGCGCAAAATTCAATTCACAAAGCTACAAGCGGAAATCTTCACCACCACCTCTGCTATCTTTTCTGTGAGGAGATCCTTTCAAATTTTGCAAGTTTACATCCTAGTAATCTCAGTCACAAGTACAGTTGCAAGTTTACATCTTAGTATTAAATGGGGGAGGGACCAGGGGAGTGTCAGGAAAATAAAGAGTACTTACTACTTAATGTGAGGGGTTTAGGAGCCCTAATGAGGAGTTTATAGAGGGAGCACACGTCCACTGTAAAAGGGAAAGCCCATTTCTATTAACAAACTTCACTTCTAAAGCTACTACAGCAAAAAACGAGCCAAAACAGAAGTACATGTACTCCATCTCAGATCTGGATTAAGTCCAGTGCCACATATGGTCACCCACAGATATTGAAATAATCTCACTAATCCCAAAATACATAAATGTATTTTGACTATTTAAAAAATATATACATTTTAATCTAATGTTAAACAAAATGTATTTCATGATCAACTTTTTTAATAATCTGTTCATTTAAAAAGAAATGTAACTATTCTTTACAAATTAAATAGATTAATTTAACTTAATTCTGTACATAACGTTTTATCATTTTTAATGCATAATAAGTAAAGATAAACATTTTATTTTTGGTGGGTATTTCTTAAATAAATCATAAAATAATTTACTAAATTTTGTATATTGAACTTAAATATTTATTTGAAATGAAGTTAATAGTGTTGTAGCATTTTTATATTGTCCTACACTTAAGACTAATATATACAAAATGAATTTATATTCATGTTTACCATAAACATGATTACTACTATTTTAAAACTTTAAGAAACTTTTTTATATGTTGCCTGAAGTTTACCATAGGAACATCTCAGCACCGGTGGTGGGGAGCTCTGATGATGTGAGGTAAATTTCTTACAGTAACTTTACACTATTAACTTAATTTTGAACTAAATATGTTTATAAAAAAAGTCCACCCAAAAAAAAAAAAAATTGATTACTATATTTATATTAAAAGTTACGATATGTTATGCGTAGAAATAATTTATATTACAGACCTCTCCGCCGCTAGGAACTACCTCCCAGCATTGAGAGACAGTACTGCGCTAAGGTTAATTATATGAGAGTATACACGGAAAAACTCGGACCATAATGCATTGTAATGACTATGGGAATAAAGCACTATAAATAGTGATAATGGAGAAAGGACTGTAAAACCAGGAAGAAGACTGTAAAGTCGAAATGCGTTGGTTATCTCTTTTTGCATCGAATAAACTGGATTTATTTTTTCAGGAGCTGAACGGAGTGCGTGGCATTTATCTCTTGCTTACAAAAATAATTTATATTAAAGTAATTATTTTCTAAAAATAAAGCTGTTTCTTTTAAACAGAGAAGTCAAGGTTAATATTTTATCATAATATAAATTGATCTTTTAATTTTTACGCTGAACAGGTTTCAGCAGGTATGATCTGCTGATAATTATCCAGGGGATTCAGGCTTAATTGCAAAACTCTTAATTATGATGCATGAACTCTTTACCCCGGTTTTACACAAATATGTTGATAAATCCACCACTCCATGTTTACCACCTCCGCCTCAAATCTAAAATATATCCATTGTTTTTTAACAAATTTGTTTGCAGTCCCTTAGGAATTATTTAGATCACATAGTTGGATATTTTTAATGTTTTATACCAATATATTGCTATAAATGAAAATTCTGTTGTAGTTTTATACCAAATTAGTCATTTAAAAAGTTATTGGAAAGTGGTTACTAATACAATTCTGAAAAATCATTTGATTGATTCATAATTTGTCAATGATTATACTGTTTAACCAAAAGTAACAAAACATTACCCCATTATTAAGTGTGACTTGATATTTTTGTGGGTACCTGTTTTAACTTTCACGACTAGACACATATACTTCCTCAACATTAGCCATCATTTAATACATGTACATTTTATATCGCTGTTCACAGAGCCTGAATTTGAGTCATCAACAGAGAACAACTATTAATTCTAATACTAAACCACCTTCATCTATTTTTCAGTATTATATTGCCCCTTAGTTTATGTTACTTAGTCAGTTTTTAAAAAGGATTATTCATCAGAAGAAAATATTCACATGAATTTAAGGTGAACACAAAATAAAATGTTCTCCCTTTAAAAAGACATTTGCAAACCACGCTTCCCAGTTTTTGCTAAAACAACAGATGAGAAACAGATGTAAAAATGCATCCCCAAAGATTTGAAACATTTAACTGAGGAATGCCACATTCCGCAACTGTGTGTGTGCTTCTCCAATATCGGTTACAAGTGAACTGTGTGCGTGTGTCTAGCCTTTTGATTTCATTTCAAATAAGGTTCGTGCACTTAAATAGGTAAACATGAAAATAATTCTTTAGGAGCAATCATATGTAAGTAATCCTCCCATACCCGTTTGCTATGAAGAAATTCAAAGCAGCGTAGCCAACAGTGTAAGCCAAGGCCTTATTCAGAGCAAAATAAAAGTCAGCTGTTCAGGAAATGTAGAAGTCACAGCAAAAACCTTCCTTAGTCAAAATATTCCAGGCATGTCCAATTATTGAAAATCGAAAATTAGACCTAACAAAAAATCTTGACTTTCCAGAAGCAAAGGTGGGTATTAGTGTAGTGCAATATGACATATCTATAGAACATTTAATTGTTGAATTGTGTTCCCAGTCTCTGGTGAGAACAAAAAAAGACGTTCCCTTTCAAGTGCATAAAAAGCTAACATTTGAAACCCAGATGTGCGTCTGCTAGTCATTTTGCTGCTCAGAGGTATAATCTGACGGGGTCTCACTTTTGTCTTGAGTTATTTGTTACAATGCAAAAGTGCCATAACCTCTTGACCCCTACTCACCATTCTCATTGTAGCGCTGTGTTAGTGAGTCTTGCAGGTGTCTCAATCTGAAGACAAAACAGTGCATACCAAAACAGCTACATCCCCTGTCTCCTGAAGCGTTAGAAGAGAGCCGCACACCAGGGTAGAACCATAGTGAATATGTCAGAAGTTATATTTTCTACCAGTGTGTATATTTAGATGCCTAGAAGAGATCTTGCAATTTTTTTTGCTCTTTATGCGGAGCTAAAACACCGATGTTTGATATTGGTTTTAGAGTACGTATCTGCGGATTCTGTGGGAGATACTTTCATCAATAATGACGTTTGCCGAGCACCACTGTATATGCTAACAAGCATCGTCAAAGCTAGTAAGGCTGGCCTTTGCAAACTTTTTTTTTTAGCAAAAAAATGGTAAACGTATTTAAAAAAATAAAGGTGTGGCCTGCAAGCTACCCACCAGCACTGAAAAGAAACACACTGCTTTTCAGGCAGCTGTACACATGGGATCTGGAAAATACCATTACTCACAGTGCAATGCTGCCAATGGATGAAGTGTACTGACCTATTGTCACATACTGTCTACTGTGGTGAGAAGAAGCAATGTGCGAATGGCACCTGGAATAGAACAGTGAATGAAGAAGTGTGACCAAATACTTCTGTATGCATATTTTTATGTAGTTCAATAGAAAGCATAAGGCTAGCTTAACAGATAATGTTGTCTCTAGGTCAGTCCTAAAAGGAAGCATACCTAAGTTAAGTTAAACTACACATAATAACAACAATAACGTGGGCAGTTTGATCATTGATGGGAAACTATTCACCTCTCAAGTATGTACGTAAATCATACTTCGCTGAGAAATGTGAGCACATGGATTTGTGTACATCCTTGTTAGAAATTGGGTCTCTAGTTGTCAGAGGTTTGCACCCTGTCCAAATAGGGACCACAATCCTAGTCAGGGTAATTCAGATTCAGAACCTAAATTTACCTCTGCTCATCCTCTGGTAGTATAGCACATCATGAAAAGGCTCCCTGCCAGTTTAGAAACATAAAGAATATTTATCTGAGTAAAACAAGACCAAAGCAACATAAATCCAATAAGTAGAACTCAAGATATGGATTTTAAAAGATAAACTGCAATGCAGTGCTAAGAAGTCAATAGAGCTAAAAGGTTACTTGAGGTTGAGCTAGACCAGGGTAAATCCAAAGTTCAGGACAACCGCGATGGAGGACTCACACAGAGCCTGCTGAAAAAGTACCTTGAATAGAGCAAACGTTGTCTGTTCTGATCCATGCAATTGAGTAGATGCGTCAGCGTCCAACCCCTCTTCAAGCAGGCGATGTGTCGTCTTGGAGCCACACTGCAGTGTCCTCAGATCGGCACTGGATCCTCATCGAACTTCACAGTTGGGTCCCGTGTTATTTTCAAATTGCCATTGCATCGGCTTTGAAGGGCACTGGGTTGGTTCCGAGCGGAGCAACAGCCTGGATGTGTCAATTCTTCCAGAGAAACAGCTGCAGAAACCACTTCCGAGCCCAGGACTGGATTGACACCTCAGGCAAGGTAGGACTCACAGATGGCAGATTCCAGCTGCTGAAGTTAAGTGGAAAGAAGTCTTTGAGGGCCTGAGACTTCAAGAACAGGGGACAAGCCACTAGCACTTGGAGGACTTGGGTTCAAGGATGTAGAGAGCAGGTCCATTCCTTCTCACTCCCATGCAAGAAGCAGCAAGCAGCAAACCAACAAGCAAAGCGGATAGCAAAGATGCAGTCCTTCCAACAGCACAGCACTCAGCAGGAGGTAGGCTAACACAGCAATGCCGTTGCCAAAGTGGCAGTCTCTCCTGGCAGCACATCAGCTCTTCCTCCCGGCAGAATGTCCTTGGTTCCAGTTGAGTTCTGATTTGGTGGGGTATGGGGTCCAGTACTTATACCCAGTTGAGCCTTTGAAGTGTAGGAGATTTCGCGGAGAGGCCTTTGAAATGCACAAGGTCCCTGTCCTTCCTTTACTGGCTCCAGGCACTCTACAGGGGGTTATTCAGCTTTTTATGTAGAGGCAGGCACAGCTATATTTAGGTGTGTCAGTTACTCCCTCCTTCCCATCTAGCCCAGGAAAGTCCATCAGCCTGGTGATGGGCCATCAGGATGTAAATGTTACACCGCAGCTCCCTTTGTTTGTGACTGTCTGGAGGGAATGCACAAACTCCAGATGTCACCCACCCCAGATGTGTATTCAAAGACAGGCAGAGGCACGGAATGGATAAGGTAAGAAAATGCCACCTTTCTAAAAGTAGGATTTTCAGACTTAAAATTTAAAATCTGACTTCACCATATTGTCAGGATCTTACCTTTTTGCAGGAGTGAAATGGGCACAAAGATAATACAGAGCTTCCCTGTAAACCTGACTGACCATGAGCCCGATCTAGTCTGACTCGTCGGGATGAAGGGACAAAGGTGGATTAAAGTGAACTCCAGATTGACACCTGATGACTTAGAATTCTTGCCTTCTCTTTATGTACAGTTACAGAAATAATAAGAAGAATTCAATACCGAGGTAATCTTAAGGTGAGTGATAAAATTTTTGAATCTATTCCCAATTACCTAATGTCCCTTCCTCCTAGCTTGATGGATGGATATGTGTCAGGTATTTTCATGTTCGCTTATATCTGCAAGCGAGAACTAGAATGCTAATAGAATAGAGTTTTAACAAGCATATATAAAAAATCTAGCTTCACTGTAGTCAAACCTTTCAAAACTCACGTACGTTTAGAACGGTGTGGAATACAACAATACTGGATCCTAATCAAAATAATTCTATAGGAATGTAGAAGACTAACATTAGTACTCAGAGCATGTTGCCACAAGTTGTTTGTTAGTCAATCTTACAAAAATAATAAGTCCTTAAATATCCGTTTACTTCAGTTCAGAAATGCCCAAAAATGATTCAATTTTTTAATCTCTTTCAGGTTTACACAATCCAAGTGGTTCAATCAGTCTTTTCACATCCCAAGTTCACGCCATACTACATAGCGCATCTTTTTTCAGATAAGTACTTGTTTTTATAGCGAAGCGCTACAGCGTGATACACAGGGAAATAGATTGCTGTGTACTTGTTGTCTTTGATTGCAGGAAAAGGTGACCCTGCCGAACATGCTACGAAGAGACAAGAAACCTGCCAAGCCCAATGCCAAAAGATACACAGCGCCCGCTCCAGGAGGAATGAGCCAAGCCGGGGACCAGGAAGAGATGTAGGCAGATGATGGAGAATGACGCCAAGCAGGAGCAGTAAGTAGGAACAGAGGACTGTGAATCAGGTAACTAGGTTTCAGGAAATCAAAAGATGCAGGAACTTGGCAAACATTCAGAACGACAAGCAGTCATTTGGGATGCAATACACAGCCTTTTAGGCTACATGCTCCACCCCTTAAAGGAGACACTACAGTTGGACGCCGCACCACTGCGCTCCTGACACATAAGTTGCGATTTTAAATTGTGAGTCCAGAAACACCAAACTCCACATTTCTATCTTTTGCCAAATGGACGTTATAGTTAAAGGCTGCTTCAAGGTAACCCCAATCCTAACCTATGGGAGGGATAGTCCTGGCAGTAGTGAAAAGCAAATGTAATAGTTTTTCAATACCAGGACATGTTAAACTTAAAATTACATGTCCAACTTTTTAAATACACCTCACCCCGCCCTTGGGGCTAACCAGGGCCTACCTTAGGGGTGGATTAAATATAATAAAAAGAAATGTTTAGGCCTGGCTAGTGGGGACACATGCCAGGTCGAAATGGCAGTTAAAAACTGCCCATACAGGATATGCAGTGGCAGGCCTGAGACATGTTTACAGGGCTACTGTAGTGGGTGGCATAATCAGTGCTGCAGGCCCCTACTAGCATTTAATTTACAGGCTCTCTGCACATATATTGCAATTTATTAGGGACTCACAAGTAGATTAAATATGCAATTGTGGCTAGGACAATATCACTATGTTTTAGAATACAGTGGACCTGCAGTTCAGCACTGGTTAGCAATGGTACAGTGCACCGAATCCTAATGCCAGGAATAATAAAGTAGGAAAACCAGGAGGTCAGAAGACAAAAAGTCAGGAGAAACAACACCAAAGAGGTCAGGTCTGACAGTCCTGATGGAAAAATGCCATGAATTATTGGGACCCTGAAATGTCAAAACTTAACCAATACTACTTTAAGAGAGAATGTCTTCTGTTGCTATATGTATTATGATAAAAATGTACAATTAGAATACAGTTTGATAACACAATTAGATTAGGTTCTCTTAATATCCCTTTTATTTAGAGTGGTTTCGCTGAAGTAACCTTGATGATATATTCCACTCACACATTACATGGGTGCAATGTATACTTGTATGATGAAATTGTAGATTGATACACAACACATTTGTAAAAGTGTAATTAATTATAGCAACTTATTTTTTAGTAAAAAGCCAATTATTTTTCAATACATTGTGTTTCTGGGTTCTCTTTCAATATTCAATACAATAATGTGAGTTTCATGAGTGGGTAATGAACCCCAACCGTGTATTTTAATTATTTTATTAATAATCCATGCAGTGTAGGCTGGGGCATTTGTTAGACTGAAGATTAGCGCAAACCCTGTGAAAACAAGTTGCTAAATAACAAGAGATTAATATCCTCATTTGGAATTCAACAGTACCCTTTAATACATTGTGTTTGTGTTTCAAATGGTTTTGGTATAACGGTTTTATACAAAAGGGCTTCATGATGGTTTCTCCTACAAGAAAAATGGATAACTGTCCACTGCCAAAATTTGCATCATGGATTTTTCAAACAGAGTTATCTGCAAATCAACAGTAAAGAAGCTTGAATGAAGGTGGCGTGTTTGTTGTAGTGTTGACATGTAATCACTTCCCCATGCTTCTTTGTGGGAATATAAACAGAAGCTAATACAAAATGAATGTAATACTTTTTATTCTAAACTGACTGAGAGCACCAACAACAAACAAAAATATTTTTTTCAAGTGTGGCACAGCCTCATGACTAATAATATTTGTAGCCCTTACACATACACCAGGAGATAATCTCTGATATTTGTGATAACAAGAACACACCATTTAGGGACTATTAAGGAGCAAGCCTCCTTACCCTACTTGAAATTTCTGCCCCAATGGTAGCTGCCTTTTAACTGTTGATTTCCTCTTGTCTATGTGGAGTCAGAACTCCAGGTCAAAATGATAGGATCTACTTCTACCTTTTCCCGTAAAAGTTATTAAATCGCTTTCTGATATCAGCCACTCCCTGACATTCTTTGACATTCTGTACAAATGTTTGCAGTAGGATGAATTGTTTAAAGAAGTGTGTTGTTATTTGTCCATTATTTAAAAAAAATCTAATTTTGCTTCATCAGGCACTGCCAATTTTAGACCAGTATCAAAGTCACCAGCAATGTAAAAGATTATGTTTTTGGTGTGGTCCCCAACACTCTGTGTGTTATACTATTACTGAATATTAGTGTAGAATGTGTACTTTTTCATAAAAAAATTACTTTGCATTGGATGACTCTATTAGCTTACTTAACTTCCCTTTTAATGAATAACCTAAGAAATGCACCCATGAAAGGGAAGTTAAATGCCACATGTTAGGTGCAGTGCGAGTTTACATCATTCACATATATGGCAAAATGTGTGCCTGACATGTTATTTGGCCTGGATAAAATTCAAAGGGAATGCAGTAACACTTGGCAGGGAAATATGCACTGGCCTTGTAAGAAAGACCCTCAAGTCAGGGTCCTAATATATAAAAACATGTGGCACACTATATATGTGAAATGTGTGCCCTCACAGTGAATAAATGCCTACAAGCTATTTCCACTGTGTAGGCGCAGCTATATTTTCCATAATGTAAGCATAAAAATGTGGATTTACATCTCAATTGTGAAAATGCTAGAGAAATTATTCAAAGGTATTGTTCTTATAATTTTAAAAATCTCCTTTAAAGGTGAAATCAGATTTTTGAAAACTATAATGGAAAAGCAGCTTTATAAAAATGTACTTTGGGCCAGCACTGGCTTTAAAACAGTTTTCCCACACCTCACACCTCCAGAGGCCAAGCCAATGCACATTCCTGGTTCAGGTTCATGACCTTGCTCTCCAGTGGAGAATCGCTTGTCCTCTGGGTCAAGGAAGACTGCGATGTTGTCAATAACTGTTCACTTGGCACTTCTTTATACTTACCAATCCCAAATGGAACTGACACGATTTCCTTCCAATCATTCTTTGAGCCTTTCCACACCTACATCCTCTTGGCTCCAACCCAGCAGGAGGGAGAACCGGTTGTGACCATGACAGAGCAAAAGGGAGCGCATGTAAATATGAGAGTGGCAGGTTCCTGACTGGAGCCCTTCTAGTGTGAAGAGGAGGGTAGTCATCTCAAATTTAGGACTTCTTGTGATTTCTACAGTAAAGTGAGGAGGAGATACTGCAATACAAAGTGGACATAGGATATGAGAGTAGCCTGGATTGGATAGGAAAAATACTGCAATCACTGGCTAGTGCACAAGATGAAAATGGCACCTCATCACCACCTCCTTTGATCTTTCCTAGACCTTAGAATACTAAATCTGAAGAGGAAGGCCTTGCTGGAAGAAGATGATTCCTGACCCTTCCCAGGAGAGGAGGAGTCAAGGACACAAGGTCTCCTGCTGATACCCAACAAGGTTAACTGCTATTCAAAGGTTAAATGGTTGACCTTATGATTCCCTGCTTCAAGAACACAAACAGCAAATGGATTTCTGACTTCAAGAAGGTTCTGCTGACTTGAAATATATCTAGTGCCTAGAAAACTGTCCAGAGGACCTAGGAGCTGCAGCAGTGATAGGAGACCTTTTCCAACGGTTGGACAAAAGTGGGACACATTCATTTTTTCTGCCTAATTTTCACTCCCAAAGCAGCAAAAAACCCAGGTTTGTCTGGCTAGGAACTTTTAGTAATGCTGTAAGTGGGTTCAGCAGGACATTGCATTAAAGACGGCCATGGCTACAGTTTCCTGCTTTGCCACACTGGATGATTTTGAGAACCAAAAAGTGACTTAGAGCCTGATTTAGAGTTCTGCAGATGGTTAACCCATCACAAATGTGGCAGATATCCTATCCACCGTATTACAAGTGCTATTGGATATAATTCACTTGTCCAAAGTCTGCAGTTAAAAGCCTGGACTGTAGAAGGGCAGCACATCTGGTCAAGAGATGAAGCAACCAAGGTGACTGTGAAACACAGGTTTGTTCCACTCTGATTTTTGGCACCAAAACCACAGTTTCAGCATGGGTTTGATGTTGTATTTGACTTTGAGGCACCCTTGCTGGCTTTAGATTTGAACAATGGTCGGCCAAATGATTTTGAATTGCATTTCAGTGACTGTGTCCCAAGGTAAACATTTTGAATGGAATAATCCACTTGGTGTACTCTTTCCTCCATCACAGTCAACCTAAAATAACACCTAGGTCCTCGTCAGACACAAACTGTCATCTTTTTTATTGACACTTTACTTTGCTAAAACTTTAAAAATAATTATCTCCAGTTCTTCTTATTCAATTTTAAGGATTGCAGTGTCTTTTTCTCATTAAATGTTTCTCTATTTATCTAAATTCATTGCTCACTTTATGTTCACAGAAATTCCATTGACCATAGGTGGCTGGGCCAATATAACCATTAAAGTCAATCTGTGCAGCTGGGTAGAGATTCTCTGCTTATTGTTCTACTTTATATTGGAGATAGGAAATGTCCGGGAATGTTGGAAGGGAAATGTATGTTACCTAATTATATAAAAAGAACATCATAGTAGATCTTAGTAGTTGATGCACTTTGCTAAACCTCTCTGCTAATATATTTGCAGTTATTTTGCTTAAACATATAGATAAAAAGCAACAGAGGGTGTAGAATTTCATTGTGTTGAGCCCTTTACTTTAAAATTGTTTGTGGTGCTTGAACTTAACATTTCTCAAGTTTATTGCCTGCTGCTTGTGCCATAGCTACCAGGGGTTGAGTAGAGTTACTCTGACAATTGTGTTGAGACTTAATCAGGGTTTGTTTATTAAATTGCAAAGGGCCTCACTCCCCAAAGCAATAACCCACTTTCTTACAAGCAGCAACTATGAACTTGGAACTAGGGTCCAGATATAGCAAAGGGTTTTTCTTGTTCTGTGTCAATGGGAAAATGTGTTCGTACATATTGCCCTAAATGTAGTCCTGCCTTTAAGGAACCATGATGAGGTGTTGGATCTCTCCAATATGTAGTTTTCAAGTCTACTCAGTGTACAGAATCAAGGCTGTTGTATATTGGACAATCTCAGAGTAATAGATTAAATATAGTGTGGGTGTCTAGTCCTATTGGGTATAATGTTGGCATTTGCACCATCAATCAATCTGGCATGTCTAGTTGTCTGGGGACCACTAGGTTAACTAGCACTACTAGGGACGTTTTATGTCTTTCCTTTCATAGCAGAGACAGGAAGTGTCACTTCCTCCATTTCACTCTAAATCCCAGCTTCTTAGTTGTGAAGTGCAACAAGCTAGCCTAATTGTGGACATCCAGAAACCTTCTGAGTGGCTGGTTCTTTTGGAATAGTTGCCAACAACTTTTTACAGGGCATAATGGAGACTAAAAACTATTGCAAACAAAACATGATACCACATTTAATGTTGTGAAGGGGGATTTGTGGTCCCCCATATTTTGAATAGATGATCTGGTGTTCAAACAGGTGTCAGTCAGTTGCGGGGATAAAATGCATTGGAAGCAAACTAGATGCTTAAGTCTCTCTGAGATCTCAAATTGTGTAGTCTTATAGTCGTATAAGTCTGTTCCTACAATTGAGAAAGCTATATAAAAGTCTTAAAATCCTACCTATCCCCAATTCAGCTGGCTAAATTTGAGCACTGAAAATCCTAGTTTGTTTACCCGCTCTATGATATCTATCTATTCCTGAGGTTGCAATTTTACATATTGGGCTTGCTGCTAGCACTCCTGAACACCACCACTACACTAATTTGTGTTGCATAGGAATTCCATCCTGTTACCCCAATGCTAAAATCAGTGCACCTATTTCCATTTATCATACATTATTGTTAAAGCCATTCACATTGTGTACCTAACTGTGGTACCAGCTAATATTTGGTGGACAGAGTACCGGATAATATAACGTACTACATATTGCACACAGTCAACAAATTTCTCTTGAGAATTCAATGCTTTTACAGGCAACACCAAAGTAGCAGACCTCTTTCCTGCCTAGCACATCAACATGGGACAGTTTTCTTGTGCACCCGATTACCTTTACTCCATCGCCAAGCTGTACATTGGGCCGTCTGTCACTTCCTATCACTTCACTCTCCCAAACTCCTAAATATGTGGCCTGCCCCCTAAGTTACAATCTGCTCTCACCTTCTTCAAACACTTGGAGATTATAGAGGTAACAAGATAACACACCACGGCTATGGGGGTATGTTCATCTAATTGCTCCAAACAATTCTTCCACACTTTTGTCTCGGAAACAATTACTATGATAACTGGCTCTCTCCTCTTTGGAGTAACTCCAGCTCTTTGAAACAAACCATCATCACCCTCATCTGAAAAATACCACCCACTAACCTTACAGATACTGGCATATTATAGTTCTATCTCCAAGCTTCTATTTTGCAGCAAAATCATGAAAAGGGAGGTGAAAGACAGTTATGGAGGCATGTTGAACTAAACTATCCTATGCATTGTTATCCTTGACGATTTATGCTTGTGGAGGGCTGGTATCCTTGTAGTAGAAAATAGTATGCTTTGACATAGTCTGTAACTTTCCCCACTTTGTAGTTGTGCTGCAGAGTGCTCAACACATTGAAAGCTGGAATTGTTTTGAAAAAGAAACCTTTCTGAACTTTACGCCCGCCTCAAAGATGCATTTGTTTAGTTTGCAAAGTCCTGTTTACTTTTCAACTAGTTAGGATTTTGTGTCAAAATTCATGATTGCTTGCAGAGGAACGTTCATTTACTACCCATGGAATGCCACTTTGATGCAAAGTAGTACAAATAATTATTTCCCTGTGCTTTCGAATTGAACTTCTGTCTTTTTAGTAGGCTGCTCTAATACAGAATGGTGAAATCCTACTTATATGTGCATGGAGGGTGACTCGAGGTAATAAATGCTTTTTCTGCCTCTCCCAATGTTCAGGTCTTGCCTTAGTCTCACCCTTCTCTTTCACTTTGTCTCTTTTTCCACTCTCTTATGATCCACTTGCTTCAAACTCGCACGTCTGTGCCCTCTAGGGCACATTTAGAGTTCGGTGAGTGGGATATATCGCACAAACGTGACAGATTTACGTGACCACCATATTACAACTACCATTGGATATAATGCACTCGGAATATGGCGAACAGGATATCTGTCACATTTGTGATGGAGAATCGTGTCCGCTGAACTCTAAATCTGGCCCTCTGTCCCCACTCCTGCCTTGTCTCTCATCATCAGCCATGAATTTTATGTCAAAACCGGAGGCTCCTATTATGCATTCTTTTCTTACTTTATTAGAATAGCAGCAGTCAAGAACTACAGCTCCCAAAAGGCTCAGCAACAGACTAGCCAATGGGAGCAAAAAAGTAGGCATGTACTGAACCAACAGAGAGCCACCAAGGACCATAGAGTACTCACTTGACTGCAAGCAGCCCTCTTTCCTTGCTGCTCGCAGTCAAGATAAGTACTCTTATTTCATTCTCTTTAATATTGTATTTGTTACTATATGGTTACATTTGGCATTTTTCTGTGTTTTGCTAATTACATTTGTGCTCCAGGTTCCTTTTCGGTTCGCTCTGATGCCGTTCAAACCCCCGACCGTTCACTGTTCCTCAGCGTCTCACGCTCGCGCGTTACCTAACAGTTGTTTTCCAACTGTCGCGCGGTTCTTTCCCTCACCGCTATTGTTTTGTTAGTATTGAGCGCGTCTCTCACGCTCATTCTCTCAACTGGCCCAGCGCTTTGTTTCTCTGTGGGAACCTCGTTTCTTAAAGCGCGTCCCCTGGACACTCGCACATCTCCGATTCCAACCGCATTTGCAAGCCTGCGGTTGACGTTTACTCTAGGGGGCGCAGCCTTCCTCCGCCTACTGCTCCTCACTGGTTATTGCCCTTCTATCTCCACCCCTTAGGGGAATACCACAAAAAATCACAACACCCCCTCTTCTCTTAATTCTAAATGCAAATTTAAATAAAAAAATACTGATGATGCACTACAAAAGTTTGTTATTTCTAACATATTGGACATAGATGATGATATGATGGATGACTTATACCATTCTGATATTCCTGATGACAGTTTTTCGACTTCCTCTCCTCCAGCTAAACGTCTTAAACTCTCTCTTGCTGATTTTTTGTCTGCCATTGTGGATTCTGATGGAGTCCCCATGTTTGAACCCACTCTAATCCATCACCCCAATTCCAACGAATGGCTTCCTTCTGCTCATGTGGGTGAATACATTTTGTCCCGTCTGCGTCTTACTCTGGACAAACAAACCTGTGCAAAACTAAAATCTGAGTGTCCAAGACCTTCCTTATCATCCAACATTACCGCTACCCCCTCCATAGATCAATCGCTAATAACTTTCTTCACGAAGTTTGGCAAGGATCCCCATAAACGGGTTGACAAAGCCTGGACAACTTGTCAGGACAAACTCCTTGATGTGGTGGGCCCTCTTGCCCGTATTGTTGACCTGGCTGAGGCAGCCAGACTGGATGACTCATCTATTAACTCTTCAGATCTTTCTCTCTGGATCCAAAGAGCTTTCTGCCTTTTGGGAAACGCCAATTCGGCTATTATTCACGAGAGGATAAAATGTTTACTCCTGAAACTGGACCCAAAACTGGCTAACCTTGCTTCCTTTGATCCCGGCATTCAGGCCGATGGAAAGCTTTTTGGGGATTCCTTCATTAAGGACCTCATTCGCTATGTTATGACTTTCTCGATTGACAAAGCGCAACAATCTTTGAAGAAGGTGTTCAACCAGTGTGTTTTTGCACGGGCTGGTAGAGGCAGGAGCCACTTTACCGGCCGCACCTACCGAAACCAAGGCACAAGAGGCTCCTTCAGCTCTTCCTACAACCATGAATACAAACCTCAATTCTATCCCTAGAGGTCCAAAGGTTCTGCAACCGGGGACAGCGTTACTCCAGGTCCAATAATTCCCAAGGTAAGCCTGTGTTCTGGCCCTCCCGTGGGAGGGTGTTTAAAATATTTCATCCCAAAATGGCACTTAATTACCTCAGATCCCTAGGTTCTAGATATGGTCCAGGGTTATTGCATCAAAGTATATTCCCCTCCTTTTCAATCCTTTTTCCCTCCTCCACCAAAGTTTTCTCATTTAATGTCTTGAGGTCCAGTCTCTCCTAGACAAAAACACTATCCAACCTTCCATTCCTGATCCATCGGGATTCATGAGCTCCCTGTTCCTTGTACACAAGAAAAACAAAAAACTAAGACAAGTAATCAATCTTAAATCATTCAACCAATTCGTAATATATCGCCATTTCAAAATGGAAACTATAGTCCATCTCATGGACATTTTACTTCAAAATGACTGGCTAATAAGATTGGATCTTCAAGATGCCTATTTGACTATTCCTATTTATCCATGTCACAGGAAAGTTTTACAATTTCAATGGCTCTCAAAAACGTATCAGTTTTCCTCCATTCCCTTCGGCCTTTCATCAGCCCCCTGGTGTTTCACAAAATTGTTGAAACCAGTAGTAGCTCACCTCAGATCTCTAGGTATCAGACTCATAATTTATCTGGACGATATTCTCATCATGCATCAGGATGTGCCATCTCTTCGCTCATACCTTCATCTTACAAGTTCTCTTCTCATGGATCTCGGTTTTCTTATAAACCCAGAAAAGTCCATGGTGGTCCCTTCTCAACAAATAGAATTTTTAGGTTTTCGAATAGATTCCGCCTCAGCTACTCTCCATCTTCCTCCCTCAAAGGATTCTTTGATCAAAAAAGAGCTTTCCCAAATGCTCCAAAAAGATCTAATCTCGATCGGATCTCTAGCAAGAGTGGGAGGTCTTCTCTCTTCCCCTAATCAGGCCATTTTTCCAGGTCCTCTACACTACCACACCCTACAACGTTTAAAAATCCTACACCTTCACAAACGTCTTGCCTTTTCCGTCCTCATAACACTAGATGCATAATCTCGGCTAGAGATTCAATGGTGGATATCCCATTTAGATGCCTGAAATGGCAGAACTACTTCCACTCTGTGCCCAATTTTGTGTTGGAATCAGATGCAAGCCTCACGGGCTGGGGTGCCCACTGTGGACCAATATCGACTGGCGGTATATGGTACACAGAGGAGTCCAAATTGCACATAAACTGTTTAGAGATGCTTGCAGGCTCCTTTGCAATACAACATAGCGCAGCGTTCTATCCTTCTTCACATGGACAACATATTGGCAGTCCGGTACATAAATCACCTTGGGGGAACCAGATGGAAGCCTTTGGCCCTTCTAGCGAAAAAGCCTTTGGGAGTTCTGCCTCTCCCACAAATATTCTCTTCTTGCAGAGTATCTACCAGGTTCCCAGAATTCTATAGAGGATTGGCACTCCCGCCATCTCAAGGATACCAGCAATTGGAAACTTCATCCGTCTGTTTTTCAAATGCTCCTGAACAAATGGGGTCCTTTCCGCATAGATCTCTTTGCCTCTTGGCTCAATTCCCAACTTCCGCTCTTCTTCAGTTGGCGCCCAGATCTGCTGGCAATGTCAACTGATGCATTTCTTCAGGATTGGTCCCAATCATTCAACTATGCTTTTCCTCCATTCATTTTAATCAACAGAGTTTTAGCCCAAGTCAGACATCAGAAAGCCTCTCTGGTGATCGTAGTTCCCTTCTGGCAGTCCCAGGTTTGGTTCCCTCCTGTTCTGGAATTATCGATGGACTTTCCTCTCCTTCTCCCAGTTTTCCTGTCTCTCCTTCTAGATCTGTCCGGATCTCCCCACAATCTAATTCTCAGCAATTCGTTAACTCTTTCAGCTTGGAGGGTCTCGGGATGGCCCAACAAACCACTCTTATTTCGGCAGAGGCTTCAGAACTCATTAGTAATGCCTGGGATCCCGGCACAAAGAAATCCTATAGATCAGCCTGGTCTCTTTGGACATGCTGGTGTGTGGGAAAATGTATCAATCCCTTTTCAACAGATTTAAACTTAATCATTAACTTCTTGGTTGCCCAGCCAGTTCAGATAAGTCTTACAGAACTATAAATCTCTATAGATCAGCTTTCTCCATGCATCATCAACATATTAACAGCAAACCTGTCGGAGAACCTCCTTTAATCTGTTGCCTTCTGAAGGGAGTAAAACTGTCCAGGCCTCCTGCTTCCAAATACTCTTACTTATGGGACGTATCCCTTGTCTTAAATTTGTTCCTTGCATGGCCAGACAATCCGGATCTTTCTCTGAAAATGCTTTCAGCTAACCTAACCATGTTGTTGTGTCTAATCTCCATTAAACGTGTGTCTGATGTTAAATACTTAGATGTTTCTTCTCGCCAATTTATGCCTACAGGTGTTTTATTTCACATTTCAAAACACACAAAAAACAACCTGAATTCAGTCTTTTATCCCTTTTTCCCTGACAAACCAAAACTCTGTGTGGGTCTCTGTCTAAAGGAATATGAAAAAAGAACTCTCAACCTCAGAATGTCCTCACTCCATCAACTTCTAATTTCCTTTCGCAAGCCCCATAAACCAGTCTCTTTGGCCACTTTAGCCTGTTGGGTCAAATGGGTTATGTCCTTAGCGGGCATAGATATTTCCACCTTTGGGCCCATTCGTCCAGGGGAGCCATGGCTTCTCAAGCCTTTTCAATAGGCTCCAGTTTAGAAGACATTCTCAGGTCGGCCAATTGGACTCATGATAATGTTTTTAGAACTTTTTATTGTAAACCTGTTAAAACTACAACTTCTTTGGTAATTGATAAGCTTTAAACTTGCGTAATAGGAGCCTCCGGTCTTGACATAAAATGTAGATTTTCCTAGTAATTTATGGAGGAGATTCTTAATTTTATTAAAGACACGGAGGCGAGTATTATCCCACTGCTACTTCTACTAATATGTATCTTTCTCTCCCTCCCACCGACTCCAGCATTGCCTCCTTCATCAGGATGATGCCAGACTTTCTTTGTCCTCTCCTTCCTGTTCTGGACCACAGAATCCTCAAATCCTTTTCCCTCAAGACGAATTATGCCTGGATTGTTTCCTGTTGTCAAGACTTTCTATCTTTCATCCTCACTTTGGCAATTATTGGATCAATTTTTCCTTTGTTTCATGACTCTGTTTGACCTCCTCACTCAAGAAAAGAGGGCTGCTTGCAGTTAAGGGTGTTCTCTATGGTCCTTGGAGGCTCTCGATTGGTTCAGTACATGCCTACTTTTTTGCTCCCATTTGGCTAGTCTGTTGCTGAGCCGTTTTGGAGCTGTAGTTCTTGACTGCTGCTATTCTAATAAAGTAAGAAAAGAATGCATAATACTCGCCTCCTCCTCTGTGTCTTTCATAAAATTAAGACTTTCCTTCACAAATTACTAGGAAAATCTACATTTCACATCACAACCAGTTCTTCCCAAATCCCTCCACCGCCATATTCACCTGTACGCAAATGCTAGCTCCCCCTAATATGGACCCTCCATTATCGTCTTTATAAAGGATCACTACCTACACTTCATGCTAATGTTAATACTGTGCACTGCCAGGGGTTCGTGAAATGATAAAAATATGGGGGTTCCTAAATTTCTGCTCGATAATTGTTATGATAGCTACTGAGAATGGTGGTTTTCGTTTAAGAAAACAAAAAAACATAATCAATTGGAGGCTTCCGTATGTACGCAGGTGGTTCAAACAGGTGAAATGTTATTCATTCACCAACATTACTAGCAACTGTGCAAAGCAGATGAATGAAAGAAAAGCTATGGAAGACATTTAATTGCTATTGATATGTTTGAAATATAGTGCTCCCAAGACACCTTGAGAACAGCGTTTGGCTGGGACTAGCTTTGTAGTTGAAATAAAACTCAAAGCATGCATTTTCTAAAGCACGCATGGGAGTATTAAAATATTTATTCTGACAAACACTAAGAAACTTGAAGTATTTTTTACAGCTTCTAGGTACATTAGAAGTACATTACCCTCCAGGGACCAGCAGTGCTCAGCTTACCAATTCGCTCCACACAACTGGTATCAGAGTGTGGCAGGTATCTCCACGCTGAATCACTCCACATGTAAACGCTTCCTATGTAGGTTAGACCATTTTAAAACTATTTTCAGTCTTCATCAATATTCTCAAAACATGTAGAGGGGAGTTACCGAACCACCACTTAAGACCTGCATTTAGGTACGTCACCATGTTGTATGCTATAACTAAATCTTCAACAATCATCAGAATCTAATTGTTTGCTTAAATCAGTAAATGTACATTTAGACTTGGAACGCGTCAAAAGAGTTTCTAATATGGATGGCTATCATGCTGACAATTTGTGAAATTTATATTTATGAAACAGCAAGAGACTTCAGGTTAGATTAAAGGGCAAATTTAAATGGAAAAAATACTTCAGACAGAGCCAGAGAAATCAGGTCTCTTCAGTCAGTGTCACAATCTTGTCTCAAATCACATTCTATAACAGATGTGAACAAGGTAGAGGAATAGACCAAAAGAGATAGGAAGGAGGAGTGTTAGTATACTGTAGAAGATTCCACACAATTACAACGTGTAATTCCATTTGGTGAGCACTCCACATTTCACCTGGAGACCTGGTATATGCTGGTCCACCTAGAAATCACAAGACGTATCGCAGACTTTGTGACCAGGCCTAAAGAGAACACATTATGTGTACCACTGAAAAGAAACCATGTAGACTTTGGAAGCCACTGATAAAATGCGTCAGTACAAATTGGAAAGCATGAACAAAGCTACAGGCCTCTATTGGCAAAGAATCAAATTATCTTTGTTGATGAATAAGCCATTATGAAGTCATTTCATCTATGTTTTCACCTTCTCAAGCCACTCTGTGGAACTTTTCAGAAAAACATTGTATGAACGACGTCCCTCAGTGATATGCATTATCACCTGCTCTCACTCCTGTTTTACCCACCACTAGAAGGGCAGATGGCATAGTGACAAACTTTTTCAGCTGTAGTAACAATTTGGATATCGTGCCACGTGGAAGCCTTCTATGCAAATACATTTTATTAGAAATATGCAAACAGAGATCAACACTTGTCACCAGCTCACTTAGGGGGTCATTCTGACCGACCACGGGAGCACCGCCAACAGGCTGGCGGTGCTCCCAAGGGCATTCTGACCGCGGCGGTTCAGCCGCGGTCAGAAAGGGTAAACCGGCGGTCTCCCGCCGGTTTACCACTGCCCGATTGAATCCTCCATGGCGGCGGAGCCATGGGGATTCAGACACCCTCTACCGCCATCCTGTTCATGGCGGGAAACCCGCCATGAACAGGATGGCGGTAGGGGGTGCCGCGGGGCCCCTGGGGGCCCCTGCAGTGCCCATGCCAATGGCATGGGCACTGCAGGGTCCCCCGTAAGAGGGCCCCACAAAGTATTTCAGTGTCTGCTTTGCAGGCACTGAAATACGCGACGGGTGCAACTGCACGCGTCGCACCCCTGCAACTATGCCGGCTCAATTCTGAGCCGGCATCCACGTTGCAGGGGCATTTCCGCTGGGCCGGCGGGCGCTCTTTTGGAGAGCGCCCGCCGGCCCAGCGGAAATGTTTGAATGGCCGCCGCGGTCTTTTGACCGCGGTGCGGTCATTTGTCGGCGGGACCTTGGCGGACGGCCTCCGCCGTCCGCCAAGGTCTGAATCAGGCCCTTAGCCTCTTATTTACAAATAGAAATGTGATGTCTAAAACCAACATGATCACAAGTTAGACCTGGAGGTGGACATGGAGGTCAATTCTGCAGCACACTGAAACATTCCTGTACCCAAATAAATGATTTCCAGAAATGATTATAACAGTTCTCAGTGCTTGAATGTACAGATAGTCTTGAAACAGTACATCTGAACAGGTGTTTTCCAGTGGCATCTGGCTTGTATTTACAATTTGGGGATGGGGGTACAATAATAATAATTAAAACAAAAATTTTCAATGCAACGGGTCTCGCATTTGCTCGAGTTAGAGCTAACAGCGTTGTAAAGAAAAAAAACATGCTATGTAAATTGCAGCGCGATCGCGCTGCGTGGAAAATAAACAGATAAAGTAGTCCAGACCGCAGGCTGAAAACATCGAGCCTCACATGATTTTAGTGCTGTGTAGGTGGGCTAAACACCGGAAAAGGCATGACGTATGCATGCCTTTCACAAATGAAAGCTCGCGGATTTTAAAAGGCTAGCCCACAAACCAATGTAAGTTACTGGCGTGACATGGTTGTGGTTTGAAGTCCAAAGAAAGATTACAGAATGGACGAAGCGCTTTGTGCTCGCCCATAAAAAAATGGCACTTACCTTACTGCGTCCTCCTCTCCTTCTCTCCGAGAAATTCCAACGTGGAACCCAGGAAACTGCACTAAGCAATCTTGGCACTGTTTTCCTGCTGATAACCAGCATGAAAGAAGCGTCATGATTGGAGGCAGTGGTCTCTCTCAGTGCTCACAAGAGCACTGGAGGCCTGGGATGTCTCTAACCCAACTGTCCTAAGACAGCTAGGTTAGAGAAGTTTAAAGTGCGCATGTCAGGCTGGCCATCGCAAGACGGCCAGCCAAGGGACATGTGCACCTTAAACGTTGTGCACAGCTCCCTGTTTCCACTCAGCAGCAATTGCCACACCCAATCCTGACACTTGGTTCAGGTTGGGGTGCTGAAAAATAAAATGGTAATAAAGTTTATTTCCATTTTATTTTTCAGTTCTGGGGTATTTTTGTAGCGGGGTGACACTTCCCCGGTCTCGTGGAGAGGCTTCCCCTGATGTTTTCCTGGTAATATGTCTGACAGTAACACCTGGGACTGGGATAACACCAGCTATTGGACTACACATTTGACTCTTAAGAACTGTTGCAGAAAATGTACAAGTTACCAAATTGAGTGAGATCACCAGTTTCAATGTGTTGGACTGAACATATCTGGTCGAACTCCTGCCCTAGGGAAATTAAAGCTATTATTGCCTAAGGTATTACGCAAGGTAAACAGGTATAAACGATTGTCAGTTTTCATCATAAAATAATTGGCTTAAATAGATAGAAGCCCACATTACGAGTGTGGTGGTATTAAGACCGCCGCACTCACAGTGGAGGTTGGACTGGAGCCAAAGTGGCAGTCCGATCTCCACATTGCGACCATGATGAAAGCGCCACAGTCGGATAGCTGGCACCACCACTCTTAGGTCGGTCAACAGCCTGGCAGTGCCGGTGGTCTAAATCAGCCAGGAAGCGCTGCCTTGGGATTATGACTCCTGTGTCTGCCATAATTAGGCTTACGGAGATGGGGTCCCAGGGGCTCATTGGGGGACGCTGCACTGTCCATGCACTTTCCATGGGCAGTGCAGGGGCTCCCATGGACAGCCCCATCGTGCTTTTCACTGTCTGATTTGCAGGCAATGAAAAGCGCAACATGTGCTGTCGCACCTGACTCACCGCAACATTGCCGCCACCTCGATTACGAGCCGGCATCAATGCTGTGATGAGTTTTGCGCTGGGCTAATGGGAAACTCATAGTAGGGAGGGGGGGTGGAAAACTGGAGTGGCGGTCTTCCGGTCCAACGAGTTTAGCGTGGGGCCTCTGCCGCCCGCCAAACTCATAACGAGGCCCGGAGCGTCAGCTGTTTGGCCACTTTAATTCTCCATATACTTAGGTAGGTGAACAATATAAAAACTGTGCATGTGTTGTCTATTACAGTACTTTTGATACTGTTGACCCCTTAATTGCTGAAGCTTGTCCTGCACCAAAAAGGAACCCTTTTTTGATGTTTGGGGCGCTTCACTCTTAAGCCTTCGTAATTGCTTTTCGGCAATCTGTATTGAGGCCTAATTGATGAAACATACATGAAACCCATCAGTGAATCTGGAATGCTATACCTTTCTGAAAAGAAGTCAAAATTATCCAGCAAAGGGACATGTGTGTATATTGCCCCAGGATCAAAACAACAGCGTTGGAAAGACCCGAGAGACTTTCCATGGTCTATGGTTTGGTCTGTTCCTGTGACTAACCACAAAAGTAGGGTACTACTTTAATCATAAGAAGTGTAGGAATGCTAGGTGTTAGAATTTTCTGGATCCCCACAGATTTAAACAGTTTCCCTCACAGAAAAGTCAGTAAGAATGTGTGAATTTAGACTGTAGAATCTTTGTAGGACCCCATGCACTGCTTACTTCAAAATTGTGACTTTTCTGTCCCATATTCTAACATTCTGCTTACCTACTTCTGGGTATTGCAACACATGTGTTGCATTATACATTTGCTTATGCAGTGTCCTGATTAAGATTAGAGGAGGTGATGATTTATTGTTTGGATATTTGGCAAATATGATCTTGTTATCATTGTGCAACTATATACATGTGTGGTTGTATGTACATGGGAATTGCATTTTAATTTATGCTATGTTGCTTTTGTCAAAATCCCTTCCAGAGAGCCAGAGGACCCGCTGAGGCTACTAGACGCAAACCGTGGTGGTTGAGGTCTTGTACTTCTGATGGCCCGGAGCCCAGAGCAACTAGGCCAAGTACCCCTTCTGCCGTTGTCTCTCAGTGGTAGCCATAGATGAGCAGTCAAAGGCTCCCTTGGGGGAGGGGAGTATAGATACAGGTTAGTAAACATGACTCATAGCTCACAGTGTCCAGACAAACACTTACTTTTATCTGAAAAGGAGGATTTTATTTCTGACTCAGCACATTCAAAGAGATACCGACATTCGTAAGCAACAACACAATCCCGTGGAGGTCGGGGCTGTAGTGTTTATCTGGCAAATTCCTGTCCAACCCGCTTCCCTGCAATGTGGTCCGGGTTATACCCCGTTCATCGGTGGCTGTGTCCAGAGAATGGTCACTAGTAGGCCTTACTCATGAGTCCCCCTTGACACTTTTGAAATGGTCAAAGTGTCTATGGTGCTGCAGCACCTTGAGCAAAGAGCCATCTGGGGCCCAACAGCCCTTTCAAGTTTTACTCGCTGAAGCATCATGGAAGCGTTCAGCTTTTCAGCTGATCGTGGGCACTTGCAAACTCTGGTCCTGTTCAGAGGAATCACGCTGCTCGTGGTACATGTAGCAGCACCGGTCAGGTGCAGGCAGTCTTCTGAGTAGCGCTGCTGTCCTCAACAGCAATTGGTGGTACTCCCAGCTGCTATAATAGTGGTAAGTTGATTTTCCCCTCCACAGGGCCAGGGGGTTGATCTTCATGCTCCTGACTGGATCCCAGCAAGAGAGCGATGTCCTATGTGCATTCTCCGAGTCTAGGGTGTCGGTCAGGGGGCAGGTCTTGATTCATAATTCAACCCACCCGTAGCAGCTTCAGTTTCCTGGGGAACAGCCCAAACTTGGCAAAACTAAGTACCGGCATCCCCTCTTGGCATACCGGGTTGCAACTGTACTACCTGGCATGGTGTAGACTTATCCTGTGCAATCAAAGATACCACAGTAGTCCCTTCTGGCATGCTGGATCGCCAGTAAGGCTCATACAGGTCTTGGCACTTTGTTAGCACAATCACTTGTACGGTGGACCCCTCTGGCATACAGATTCACTGCAATGAGGTGGTACAAGCATGGGGCTCCCCTCACAGCACTCAAAGCATGGCTCAGCACACTGTGGCACTATCCTGATATATGGCGGTTACCAAATCACTCCTGCACATGTCCAATGACCAGGTCGGTGGACAGCCATCTCTTCAGGCCTTGAACTAGGAGTCCTATCAGTAGGGCTCTCCACTAGACCTGGCTCCCTTTGATGTTCTCCTCTTCCACACAGGGGTCACTGGTCTTGGCAAGCAGGCAGGCGCTAATGCTCCAGGGCGGTTGGTCTTGGTTTCCCCTCACGCAGCAAGGAGATAGCAGGCCTTGGTCACAGTCAAATGTCTTGCAGAGCTTCCCCTTCTCACACAACCCATTTGGCTGTTTGGCAGATGGGAAATTTTGGGGTCTCAACCATACTTTCTTATAGTCCTTTTCCAAAAGTGATTATAGTCCATTTCAAATGTGATTTAGGGTCAGCGTCTTAGAAGTTTTATGTTGAGGTTCTGCTTCTTTTGAAGTGTACACTTTTCTCTTTCTCTTCTTCCTCTTGAAAGTCTGTCTGTCACAGCAGGAGAGACTCTGAAGTTGACAGTCCCACAGCACATCCCATGGGAGTAACAGTGGATGCCAGTCACAGTGATATGTGCATCAAAAGAGTAATCCTGGGCTCAGGGCCCGTTTTAGCGGTGGTAGAGCCTGGTGCAGCAATCTTTTTTGGTGCCCCCACCCAATGACCAAATCCAACATTAATGACAATTTTAATTGTTTCCTTAAGGCTGGACACACAAGGAACTTTTCAGAAGGTGGTTTTAAATCGCAATTTTCGTACGTTATTGTTAAACACAGTGCCCCACTGAGGTCAGCTTGCCCACATCCAGGTCAGCACCCAGTGTGGCCACACCAGTCGCACCGCCTTAAAACCGGCCATGCCCGGGCTCCCAGCCCTGCTCTTTATGAATCCCTTCTCAACTCAGTCTCCATACTGAGATGTGTCCAGGTCCCTTACTTGTGATCTCTCACTGAATCAAAGAGCACCCTAGAATTAACAGCACCATACTAAAATATACAGGGGGAGTCTCTCTCTCTCTCTCTCTCTCTCTCTCTCTCTCTCTCTCTCTCTTTTTTCTCTCTCTCTCTCTCTCTCTCTTGTTCTCTCTCTCCCCCTTCCTACCATGTGTCCCACCCAGCTTACAGGAATGCAGTAATACTCAAATTTGTCTGGGGGATTCCTCTACTCCTCAAGTTGTCAAAAAGCAGGCCTGTGCTTCTCAAAATCAAACATAGGTGGTCATTACAAGCCTGGCGGTCGGTGTTAAAGTGGCAGTAAGACTGCCAACAGGCCGGCAGTAAAACATTTGGAATCACGACCGTGGCGGAAACCGCCAACAAAGACAGCCACTTTAACACTCCGACCGCCACGGCGGTACAAAAAACAGCGCGGTGGTCACCGCCAACAGACAGGCGGAAGAAAATGTACCGCCCACAGTATTATGACAGGCCAATCCGCCACCTTTTCTGGGGCGGATTCACCGCGGATAAAAACACGGCAGAAACAGGAATTTTGAAGGGAAAACGCTCACCTCTACACACTCCACAAGGAACGAGGACACCATGGACCCGGAACTCCAAATCCTACCTGCGATAGTCTTCCTGCTCCTGTACCAGGAGCACGAATGCTGGCGGCGAAGACCACGGTGAGTACTGCACCTACGACATAGGGGAGGGGGGAGGGAAAAAACAGGGACACACACACACGCAACATCCCCACCCCCACCCTCACCCACTACAACACACACACTAATACATGTCTATACATCACAGTTACACCCCCTAAACCCCCCGGAAGAATGCAAAGACCAAAGGAAATGATTGTAACCATTGTAATCTATTAAAATGCAGTACTATAAAATATATATACACACTATAAACAAATATATACACCAATAATACAAGTCCAGGTATTGCACTATTTAAAGTCCGTGGACCACTGGGGCCAAAATGCATGGGCGAGGCCCACACTCGATACCAGATCAAACCAGAGAGAACACTGCAGGGGCATCAGATAGAAATACAACAGGCACCTCAGGAGGAAGGGAAGGGGGGGCACCTCAGCCGGATGAGTGCACGACGTCAGATCCATGAGGGGGCTCCATGCCCACTGTTCTATCCTGGGGAGTACAAAGCCACAGTCTCTCAAGTCTCTACAGTGGGTGATTTGCCCACTCTTCAATCCTGGGGAGTGCAAAGCCACAGTTTCTCAAGTCTCTACAGTGGGTGGTTTGCCCACTGTTCAATCCTGGGGAGTGCAAAGCCACAGTCTCTCAAGTCTCTACAGTGGGTGGTTTGCCCACTGTTCCATCCTGGGGAGTGCAAAGCCACAGTCTCTCAAGTCTCTACAGTGGGTGGTTTGCCCACTGTTCCATCCTGGGGAGTGCAAAGCCACAGCCTCTCAAGTCTCTACAGTGGGTGCTTTGCCCACTGTTCCATCCTGGGGAGTGCAAAGCCACAGTCTCTGAAGTTGATAACAGTCTCCACTGGTTCTGGAGGGGGACTGGTGCCCAGAGTGCTTCACTGGATGGATGTCTCCACTGGTTCTGGAGGGGGACTGGTGCCCAGAGTGCTTCATTCCTGTGAAGGACAGAGGTAGTGGATGGATCTCTCCACTGGTTCTGGAGGGGGACTGGTGCCCAGAGTGCTTCATCCTGTGAAGGACAGAGGTAGTGGATGGATGTCTCCACTGGTTCTGGAGGGGGACTGGTGCCCAGAGTGCTTCATCCTGTGAAGGACAGAGGTAGTGGATGGATCTCTCCACTGGTTCTGGAGGGGTACTGGTGCCCAGAGTGCAACACTCACCCCGTGATGGTCCCAGTTGCGTCAGTGCCCCTGCCGCTCATGGGCTAGCGGTGCTTGATTTTGCAGTGCCCTGTTCAGCGGTGCTTGATTTGGGGGTGCCCTGTTCAGCGGTGCTTGCCCTGTTCAGTGGTGCTTGCCCTGTTCAGCAGTGCTTGATTTGGCGGTGCCCTGTTCAGCGGTGCTTCATTTGGCGGTGCCCTGTTCAGTGGTGCTTGAGTTGGCGGTGCCCTGTTCAGCGGTGCTTGATTTGGCGGTGCCCTGTTCAGCGGTGCTTGCCCTGTTCAGCAGTGCTTGCCCTGTTCAGCGGTGCTTGATTTGGCGGTGCCCTGTTCAGCGGTGCTTGATTTGGCGGTGCCCTTGTCACGACTCACGTGCTGCTTACGCCTGGAATCCGCAGATCTAGTGGCGTGGGTCTTGAATGTTCGGCTCTGGCCCAGAAAGGGGCGACTCTTTCTGGTAGCCACAGTGCTGTAGGCAATGGAAACGCCAAGAACAGACCGTGCCCTTCAGAAATAGCGCCAGAGGGAAAAAAAAACCTGAAAAGGGGAACAAACCTCCAAACAGATAGATTCCTGAAACAGGAACAAAAGAACAGGAATCAACAGAGGCAAAAAATATAGGTAATACATGGAATAGACAAAATCTAGCACAGAGAGGCTAAGAGACAGCAGCGAAGACACCATCTAAACAGAGAGTGTTGCAGCGCAAGGAAAGAAAGAAACACAGCCCTTAAATACCACTAAACAGGAAACGACCAACAGGAAGTAAAAGGACACCATTTTAGATAGGGAAAAGTACATAGAACAGAATAGACTAGGAACCATAGAGAATAGGGAACAAGGAATGCTGGGGAGAAAAAGGTAACATGGGAAGGGGGAAAAAAACATAAAGGAAGGAACAACCAGATGTCCCAGAAAAAAGAAGAAAAGAAGAAGAACAGGTAAGAGGGCTCAGAATGCCCGAAAAAAGCTGTGCACCGAGACAGAGCGAGGCCCCATGCCCAATCTGGGGCCTCGCAAAGCACACAACAGGCTGGGGGCGCGCCGCGTCCTAGAGACGCGTTGTGCGGCTCGAGCCGAATGTTCGGCGCGCGCCGCAACACGCGGCGCGACAGTAGGTCCCCCCCTGAAGGCCCAGGCTTGTGTGGAAATAAGCGGTGAAAATGACGAGTCAGAAGGGGTGCATGAACAGAAGAGGCATCTTCCCAAGAGCATTCACTGAGAGGATAACCCTTCCAATGAATCAGATATTGAAGACGTTTGTGAAAGATACGAGAGTCACAAATTTCTTGTACCTCATATTCAGGTACATCATTCACTAACACAGGAGGAGGACAAGGAAACTGACGAGAGTAAGGATCAGGTACGTAAGGTTTGAGCTGGGAAACATGAAAGACTGGATGAATTTTCCATGTACGAGGCAAGTGAAGACGGACAGTGACAGGATAAATCAGCTGAAGGATACGGAAAGGCCCGTAATAGCGAGGTGTGAACTTATTCTGAGAAAGACGTGAAGGCAAGAATTTGGATGAAAGCCAGACTTTATCCTGAAGATGATAGTCTGGAATGTTCCTACGTTTCTTATCTGCTATTTTCTTCATATATCTTTTGGTGTTCAATAAATTGGATCGAATTAGTCTATGGATTTGTAGAAGGCATCTGGAAAGAGAAGTAACCGCAGGCAGAGGAGAAGTTGACTGAGGAGAAGTAGGAAAAGAAGTAGGATGATAGCCATAGGAACAGAAAAAAGGAGTGACCTTGGAGGCACTATGTACAGTATTATTGTAGGAGAATTCAGCAATAGGGAGGTAAGTGTTCCAGTTGCTCTGGGTAGAATTACAAAAACAGCGAAGGTATTGTTCTAATCCTTGGTTAAGACGCTCGGTCTGTCCATTGGTTTGAGGATGGAAACCCGAAGATAGTGCTATATTGATATTTAGTGTCCTACAAAAATATTTCCAAAACCGAGAAATGTACTGAGGTCCTCTGTCAGAAACAATGGTATGTGGAAGTCCATGGAGACGGAAAATATGGTCGATAAATATCTGGCTTAGTTCTTGGGACGTAGGTAGCCTTTTCAGGGCAGTGAAGTGAGCCATTTTAATAAAGGAATCAACAGTGACCATAATAACCCGGTTTCCTGCTGATGGAGGGAGTGAACACATGAAATCTGTAGAAATGGTGTGCCAGGGCGCTGGTGGAACAGGCAATGGTTGTAGTAATCCTGTAGGTCTGGTACGGGGAATCTTTACCTGAGCACATATGGGACACGCCTGAACGTATCTTTCAACATCCGACTTCCAGGTAGGCCACCAGACAGATCGCAAGAGAAGTTCTTGTGTGGTCTTGATGCCTCTATGACCAGCAACTGGTGAATCATGGCACATTTGTAATGCTTTTTCTCTAACTTTATTAGTAGGGAGGAACATCAGGTTCTGATAATAATAATATCCTTGCCTTTTATGTAAAAGAGGGTTACATTTCTCTACTTCATGGTCAGACAGGTTGGAGTATTCCAGTTGTACCTCCTCCAGGAAAGACTGAGCCACTCCGATGATCTTACTAGGCTCAAGTAGATACTGAGATGGGGTAGGAGTACAATCTGGATAACGGCGAGACAGAGCATCAGCCAGAATGTTTTGGGATCCAGGAATATAGGTGATGTAAAAATCATACTGACTGAAGAAAAAGGCCCAACGAGCTTGGCGGCTATTCTGGCATACGAAATTACGTAAACATTGTAGATTACGATGGTCTGTTCTCACCTCAAAAGGCTCCTTGGAACCCATAAGAAACTGTCTCCATTCTAGGCAGGCTGTTTTCAGAGCTAATAACTCCCTTTCTAGTACTGAGTAATGTTGTTCTGATGTAGAGAGTACATGGGACAAATAGAAAACAGGATGTTCAAGACCATCATCTTCTTGTTGTTGGAGTAGGACAGCTCTGATGGCTTTTTCAGAAGCATCAGTAACTACTATAAATTGTCTGTTGGTATCTGGGTGTCTCAAGATGGGAGCTTGAGTGAAAGCCTTCTTTAAATCTTGAAAAGCTGTTTCAGCCACCTTAGTCCAGATAAAGCCTTTTGTTAAATTTTCCTTCTTTAGAGTGTTAGTTATGTGGCTGGTTTGTTTTGCAAAGTCTAAAATAAACTGCCGATAAAAATGTGCTAATCCTAGAAAGCATTGTGTTTCCTTTATAGAGGAAGGAGAAGGCCAATCTAGGATGGCTTGTACTTTTTCTTGGTCCATAGCTATGCCGGTGGGACTTAAATGGTACCCCAGATATTTGACTTCCGTTTTGTCAAACTCACACTTTTCTGGTTTACAAGATAGTTGA
Organism: Pleurodeles waltl; assembly: GCF_031143425.1. Classification (NCBI taxonomy): domain Eukaryota; kingdom Metazoa; phylum Chordata; class Amphibia; order Caudata; family Salamandridae; genus Pleurodeles; species Pleurodeles waltl. The sequence continues at coordinate 232,570,050 of NC_090448.1, read as the reverse complement.
TGTTACTGGAGTCTTTGAAGGACTTGTTTCACGTGAGAGGAATGCAGTTCAGGACGTCTAGAATAAATAAGAATATCGTCTAAGTAGATTACTACTGTTTAGTTCAAAAGATCAGAAAACACAGAGACCATAAATCTTTGGAAAATTGCAGGGGCATTAGTGAGACCAAAAGGCATAACCTTGTATTCAAAGTGACCAAATGGGGTCCTGAAAGCTGTTTTCCACTCGTCTCCTTCTTTAATACGTAAAAGGTGGTAGGCTCCCCGTAGATCCAGTTTGGTAAATCGTTGAGCCCCTCTGACGGCCTCTAGGATATCCTTGATGAGGGGCAAAGGATAATGGTCCTTTATAGTTATCTTATTCAGGCCTCGAAAATCCAAGCAAGGACGAAGATCTTTTGTCTTTTTGGGTACAAAAAAGAGAGGAGCCCCTGCCGGAGAGTATACGATGGAACAATAAGACCACTCTGTAGTTTTTTTTCCAGATATTCCTTTAGAACTTCCTTTTCGGGTTCCGTGAGAGAATACAACCTCCCAAAGGGAACGACAGTTCCAGGTTCCAAGGGAATAGCACAATCATAATCTCGATGTGGAGGTAACACAGGTCTGGATGGTTTTTGGAACACATCTTGAAATTCTAAATAGTGTTCAGGGACTCCTTGGACAGTATTGATGGAATATCCGGTAGTACTTGCAGTAGGTATCAATCTTTTAGGTGACCAATATTTGTCGGAAGCAAAACAGTTCTCATAACAAAACTGTGACGACAAGGAAATAGTCTGGGTTTCGCAATTCACATATGGATTATGTCTGATGAACCACGGAATTCCTAGAATGATGGTATGGTTGGGGGATGATATGAGATCAAAGGAGAGGTGTTCTTGATGGTTACCAAACTGTAAACATAATGTCAGGGTAGTAGTATCGACTGGACCAGAGGATATTAAGGATCCATCCACGGTGTGCACTTGTTCTGGAAGTTCTTTGGGTTGTGTTGGTATTCGTTGAGTGGTGGCCCAAGTCTTATCCATGTAAACACCACTAGCTCCACAATCTAGTAATGCCATAGTTCTTTCTTGACGGCTGTCAGGTAGCTGTAACATGACAGGTAACATGAACAAGGACGTGGCATTGTCCTTAAATGAACTGATGGAAGGTATAGCTGATGATCCCGTCCCCTCCCTTCTTACAGAGGACGGGAAGAGGCGTTTCCCGATGGCCTTTGAGGACGTACAGGGCAGGTACGAAGTATGTGGCCAGCAGCACCACAGTACAGGCACAATCCTTTCTTACGTCTGTCTTCCCGCTCGCTAACAGAAAGCGGCCCTCGAGTGGTATCTACTTGCATAGGTTCTCCCTCTAGGTCTCTAGCAGGAGGACGAGGTTCCTCAGAACGATGCAGATAAACCCGTGAAGTGCTTGGCTGAGAAGATCCTCTACTCCTTCTCTTCTCCAACCGTCGTTCTTGAAGACGGTATTCGATGGAAAGTGCTTGATCCATCAGACCACGAAGATCTTCAACTCTGGTGGAGTGTACTAGCTCATCCTTTATTTCTTCTTTAAGTCCTCTGCGAAACAAAGTCACTAGAGTGCGTTCCACCCAGGTGGTCTCTGCTGCTAGCTGACGAAAGCGCGTAATATATTGGAGAACATCTTGTGAGCCTTGTTGGATGTCACACAAGGCTTCTTCGGCAGAGGCCTCCAGACCTGGACGACTAAACATTTGCTTGAATCGATTCACGAAGGCGGAATAGTCCGACAATACCGGGTCGTTGGATGATACCATCGGTGTTGCCCAGGCCAAGGCAGGACCTGATAACGCACTGATAAGATATCCCACCTTTGTCCTGACATGGGAGAATTGGGTAGGTCGGAAGGCGAAATACACCGTCAATGCATCAAGGAATTCACGCAGTTTAGTTGGTTCACCAGAGAAACGAGGAGTAGAGGCGGAGATAGTCGGAACATCGCCACTGCGGAAAGCCAGAGCCTGTCGTAACGCAGCATTCTCATTGCGTAGTTGTTGCAGTTCCTGAGCCTGTTGCTGAATAGTTGTCAGAAGAGATTGATCAGGATCTGCAGCAGCCACCACTGTATCCTCCATGGTATTAGAGGACGTCGGGAGATTTTGGCGCTGCAATCTGTCACGACTCACGTGCTGCTTACGCCTGGAATCCGCAGATCTAGTGGCGTGGGTCTTGAATGTTCGGCTCTGGCCCAGAAAGTGGCGACTCTTTCTGGTAGCCACGGTGCTGTAGGCAATGGAAACGCCAAGAACAGACTGTGCCCTTCAGAAATAGCGCCAGAGGGAAAAAAAACCCTGAAAAGGGGAAAAAACCTCCAAACAGATAGATTCCTGAAACAGGAACAAAAGAACTGGAATCAACAGAGGCAAAAAATATAGGCAATACACGGAATAGACAAAATCTAGCACAGAGAGGCTAAGAGACAGGAGCGAAGACACCATCTAAACAGAGAGTGTTGCAGCGCAAGGAAAGAAAGAAACACAGCCCTTAAATACCACTAAACAGGAAACGACCAACAGGAAGTAAAAGGACACCATTTTAGATAGGGAAAAGTACATAGAACAGAATAGACTAGGAACCATAGAGAATAGGGAACAAGGAATGCTGGGAAGAAAAAGGTAACATGGGAAGGGGGAAAAAAACATAAAGGAAGGTACAACCAGATGTCCCAGAAAAAAGAAGAAAAGAAGAAGAACAGGTAAGAGGGCTCAGAATGCCCAAAAAAGGCTGTGCACCGAGACAGAGCGAGGCCCCATGCCCAATCTGGGGCCTCGCAAAGCACACAACAGGCTGGGGGCGCGCCGCGTCCTAGAGACGCGTTGTGCGGCTCGAGCCGAATGTTCGGCGCGCACCGCAACACGCGGCGCAACAGCCCTGTTCAGCAGTGCTTGAGTTGGCGGTGCACTGTTCAGCGGTGCTTGAGTTAGCGGGGGCCCTGTTCAGCGGTGCTTGAGTTGGCGGCCCTTCATGGCCCAGCGGTGCTTGTGCTGGCGGTCCTTCATGGCCCAGCGGGGCTTGTGCTGACGGTCCTTCATGGCCCAGCGGGGCTTGTGCTGGCGGTCCTTCGTGGTCCAGCGGGGCTTGTGCTGGCGGTCCTATATGGCCTAACTGGGCTGGCGGGCCCTCCTGGGCAGCTGGGCTGGGGCTGGCGGGGCCCTCCTGGGCAGCTGGGCTGGGGCTGGTGGGGCCCTCCTGGGCAGCTGGGATGGGGCTGGCAGTGGCCTCCAGGGCAGCTAGGATGGGGCTGGCGGGGCCCCCCTGGGCAGCTGGGCTGGGGCTGGCGGTGGCCTCCTGGGCAGCTGGGATGGGGCTGGCGGGACCCTCCTGGGCAGCGGGGAAGATGGCGGTCTTCTCCGCCATGCTGCTCTTCCCAGACTTGCCGGGTTTCTTGTGGCCCTTCCCCACCTTGGGAGGTGTCACAGCTGAGTCCACACTCCCACCGGGACCCCTGGGAGCAGCTTTGGTGGCTGGAGTCTTCCCCCTCTCCCGCCGGGCACTGGCCAACTTCTGATGCTTCACAGGGGTGGGGACTGGCTGTGCTGTGGCTCCGTGCCACACTGGCTGTCCTGGTGGCCGGTGCACTCCACATACCTGTGACTACAGGCACCACTGGTCCCAGAGATGTTGTGGCTGAGGTGCTAGTTCGGGACCTATGAGAATGATGGGGTGGGGGAGGTGTGGAAAAAATGTCAAGGCTGGACAGGAAAAGTTTTTGGACACACTAGGGCGGGTAGCTGGAGGGGGTTTGGGAGTGGAGGAAGAGGTGGTGGTAGTAGGAGGTGTACGTTTTGTGACTTTGGGTGCAGGTGCATGCGCTGGAGGCTGTCGTGAGGTGGATGGTGGTTGGGTGGGTGTGTGGCTGGGTTTGTGTATCTTGGGAGGGGGCGTCACAGACTCACTGGGAGAGGACACAGGGGATGTGTGAATGGTAGTGGGGGGGTGACTGCACGTGAGCGGGGTGTGCTGGTGGGTGTGGTGGTGAGGGACGTAGTAGCTGAAGAGGTAGTGCATGCAGGTGTGTGTGTAGATGAGACTGGGAGGGAGGAGGGAGACGACGACGAGGGGGACACAGTGGAGGCAGTGAATTTTGGTGTGTCTGCATGTGTGTGATGCTTGCGTGAGTGCCTTTGGGATGTGTGATGCTTATGTTTGCCTGAGCTTCCCTTGTGTAGTGAGCTGTGTGCAGGCTGGTCTGATGGTGTGCTTGGGATAGACAGAGGTACAGGGGATTGGGTCTGGGTGGAGGAGGTTGGAGGGGGGAGGCTAGACACAGGGACAATGGCTGCCATCAGTGCTGAGGCCAGAGTTTGAAAGGCTCGGTGAAGGGCCGCCTGACCAGAATGAATGCCCTCCAGGAATGCATTAGGTTGTTGCAACTGCCTTTCTACACCCTGGATGGCATTCAAAATGGTAAACTGCCCAACAGTGAGTGACCTGAGAAGGTCAATGGCCTCCTCACTGAGGGCAGCAGGGGTGACTGGGGCAGGGGCTGAGGTGCCTGGGGCAAAGGTGATGCCCACCCTCCTGGGTGAGCGGGCACAGGGTGAAGGCTGAGGGGCTGCTGGGAGGGCGGTGCTGGTAGGGGGGGTGGCAACTGTACCTGTAGATGCGGGGGACACAGATGTTGCCGCCACCACAAGGGAGCTCCCATCGCCCTCCGTCCCACTGGTGAATTCAGAGTCCGTAGTGTGGCCCCCCCATGGCCATGTGGGATGCAGCTCCCTCGTGCTCCGGTGCCACTGCTCCTCCGCCTGATGATGCTAATGCACACAAGAAAAGGGAAACCACAAAAAGGGGGGGGGACAGAATAAAGACATGTTGAGTGAATGGATTCCGGCTACAGTTGGCGGACAAGACAGACACAGAAGCCCCCTGCACTACGCCGCGCACTTGGGCTCTACAGTGCATTTCCTGGGAAATGGCCTACAAGGCTATGGACGACATCTGCACACGTAGATGACACAGGGGCATGAATAGCTGTACTTGGCACTCTGCAGAGGTGGGGTGCGGGGCCACAGGGCCATGCCTTACGGAGGGGCCTAGCCTATGGAACTTGCCCTGGCCTAGGGAAACCCACAGCCCTCCCCCCCACCCAGACAACTCCACTGCGCACAAAGTCAGCTGAATGAGAGTGTACTCACCCCCTTGTGTCTGCTGTGATGCCCTCAAGCGCCCATCCAACTCCGGGTAGGCCACCGCCAGGATCCTGAATATCAGGGGGGTCATGGTTCGACGAGCACCCCTCCCACGTTGGGAGGCCATCCCCAGCTGAGCCTCCGCCGTCTTCTTGCTCCAGCGGCGAATGTCCTCCCATCTTTTCCGGCAGTGGGTGCTCCGTCTGTGGTAGACCCCCAGGGTCCGGACGTACTTGGCGATGGCACGCCAAATATCTTTCTTATGGTGGGCGCGGACCTACATGAAATGTACAGGGGAAGAAGAGAAGTCATTACCAACTGCACCGTCAAAGTGAGTGGCCCCCATCCCTACCCTTGCCATGTGGCACATGCACCGACTGTCTTTCATGCACGCAGAACTCTGCCCCCTTCCTTCTTACATCCAGCCCTCTCCACACAGGCATAGCCCATACAACAAGCTCCCTGTGTACTTACCTGTTTGTCTGGAGGACCGTAGAGTAGCGTGTACTGGGGGAGGACCCCATCAACGAGCTTCTCCAACGCCTCTGATATGAAGGCAGGGGCCCTTTCCCCAGACGCACGAGCCATTGTCTCTTCCAGACTAAGGTCACAGCAGCACTTGCAGTGTAGGTCCTCTTTTGTCGAAGATCAGGTATCGAGTGATTGAACAGATAGAAAATGGCGGTCACGTCTGCGGCGGTCATGTCCACGCCGGTGCGTACCATCACCGCCGGCGTACATCATCATTGGCTCCTGGAACCCATAGGGTCCAATGTTAACCAATGCAGCATTGCGCCGTGGTCTCCGACCGCGTACCGCGACGGTGTACAACGCCAGCGCAGTTACCTCACATCCCATTGTCCTACTTTAGAGGTCAGGCAGCCACCATTTCAGGGGCCCACATGGCCTAATTTCCAACTGCGTCACACATACCTAGGCCTAATCTCAACATATACACAGGCCACCTTTTGTGTATGATTGGTGTTCTGTGTAAACTGTGGGTACGTACCTCTGAGTTGTTTGACTCTGTGGTCGCTGTTGTCCTTCATAAGCACCGTCCGCTGGGACATGTAAGGAGATGCCGGCATCCTCCGGTGTACCGACCGCTTGTGGACCTGTCGACAATGGATGAAAGACATTTGATAATCACCTACAGGTTTGACCGTGCCACAATCCAGGAACTGTATACCCAGTTGGAGCCAGACCTGATGTCAGCAATCCGCCATCGCACAGGAATCCCCCCTCAAGTGCAGGTGCTATCTGTGCTCCATTTCCTTGCAAGTGGGTCTTTTCAAACAACTGTGGCAATGGCATCAGGGATGTCCCAGCCTATGTTTTCCAACGTATTGTCCAGAGTGTTGTCTGCCCTGCTGAAACACATGAGGAGCTACATCGTTTTCCCTCAGGTGGAGTATTTGGCTACAGTGAAAGGTGACTTCTATGCCCTTGGACATATCCCCAACATCATAGGTGCCACTGATGGGACCCATGTGGCTTTGGTCCCCCCCACAGGAGTGAACAGGTGTACAGAAACCGGAAGGGTTATCATTCCATGAATGAACAGATGGTATGTTTGGCAGACCACTACATCTCCCATGTGAATGCCATGTTCCCTGGCTCAGTGCATGACGCCTACATCCTGCGGAATAGCAGCATCCCTTATGTGATGGGTCAACTCCAGAGGCACCGTGTGTGGCTATTAGGTGAGCCCCTGGAAGCAAGACAGTGGGAATGGTTGTCTGGGGTTATCCCTACAGGTTAGTGTGTGTCTAACAGTGGTCCCGCGCCATTTGCAGGTGACTTTGGTTACCCCAACCTGTCATCGCTACTGACCCCAGTGAGGAATCCCCGGACCAGGGCAGAGGAACGCTACAATGAGGCCCATGGGCGAACTAGGAGAGTGATCGAGTGGACCTTCGGCCTCCTGAAGGCCAGGTTCAGGTGCCTCCACATGACAGGTGGATCCCTATTCTACTCACCGAAGAAGGTGTGCCAGATCATCGTGGCCTGCTGTATGCTTCACAACTTGGCTTTGCGACGACAGGTGCCTTTTCTGCAGGAGGATGGTCCAGATGGCGGGATTGTGGCAGCTGTGGAGCCTGTGGACAGTGATGAGGATGAAGCAGAGGAAGAAGACATGCAAAAAAGGGACTCAGTGATACAGCAATATTTCCAGTGAAACACAGGTGAGAATACATTCCTGCCTACTACATGTACTTTTACACTACTGCCTCTCTACTGTCTGTCGTTTTCACCCAGTGTATGGTCACTGAGTTGTCACTTTTCCTTACGGTTTCACAGATGTGGGTCCCAACGTGTGTTATCTGCTTAGATTCCTCATGGACTAGAGCTGTGTGACATAGGTATGTTGACATTACTATTTCAAGAACATTTTGTCACTGTAATTGCAAATACACTATTTTAAAATCACAGACAGACTCCAGATCGTTTTGTGCTTTAGGTGTGTTTATTTAAATGAAAAATATTGGAGGGGGGAGTTAAATGGTGAGGGGTGATGGCGGAGGAGTGTCCATGGCAGAGTTTAGTCTATTAGTCTCACAGGTGCATTGCCCATATGGGCATAGGAAGTGGAGCTGGGGCAGTTTAATTATGGACAGGGTGACAAAGTGGGACAGTGGGTTGACAATCAGGGTGGTCTAATTTCTTGGCGGGGGTCTTGGCATCGTGCTCTGTCTTGTTCCTGGATCTCAGGGACCGTTTGCGGGGTGGTTCTCCGTCTGCAGGGGGTGGGGTGCTGGTGTGGTGGTCCTGTGGCAGCGTGTCCTGTCCACTAGCGCCGGCGGAGGTGGTGGGCAGTTCATCATCCATGCTAGTGTCAGGGGCCCCTTCTAGTGCCACAGTGTCCCTCCTGGTGTTGAGTACTTCCTTCAGCACCCCTACGATGGTGCCCAGGGTAGAGCTGATGGTTCTGCGTTCCTCCCTGAAGCCCATATACTGTTCCTCCTGCAGGCGATGGGTCTCCTGAAACTTGGCCAGTACCGTTGCCATTGTCTCCTGGGAATGGTGGTATGCTCCCATGATGGAGGAGAGGGCCTCGTGGAGAGTGAGTTCCCTTGGCCTGTCCACCCCCTGTCGCACAGCAGCCCTCCCAGTTCCCCTGTGTTCCTGGGCCTCTGTCCCCTGGACCATGTGCCCACTGCCACTGCCCCCAGGTCCCTGTTGTTGTTGGGGTGGTGAGTTATCCTGGGTTCCCTGTACTGGTGGACACACAGCTGATTGAGGTGTCCTGGGGACGGAGGTATGGGCCCGCTGAGTGGGTGCTGTGCTGGTGGTTCCAGAGGGCGGAAGGTCTGTGGTGGCCTGTGACTGGGTGAGGGGAACCGACTGTCCCGAGGTCCCCGATGGTCCGGGCTGGTCATCTAGATCCAGTTGCACAGAGGTGCTGTCATCACTGTGGGCCTCTTCTGTGGGTGGAGTGGACATGTCTGGACCCTCCTGTCTGGTGACATTGGGTAGGGGTCCTGCAGGGGTGGAAAGGCATGATTATTGCATCTGTGTGTGGCATGGTGTGCAATGGGTGGGTGACCGTGTACCCCAGTGCTGGCATTCCTGTGTGGGAGCTTGGGGGGTGTATGGGTATGTGCAGTGGGCATGTTTTAGTGATGGGTGTCCATGCTTTGTTGTTGCATGCGGGGCTTGGTGTTGGGATGTGTGGTTTGTGATATTGGTACATTTGTGAGGAGTTGGAGTGATAGGGGTGAGGGCGAGGGTATGTGATAGCATGCAGGTAGGGTGGGGATGTAATAGTTAAGATTTGACCTACCAGAGTCCATTCCTCCACCAACTCCTGCGAAGCCCTCAGGATGCAGAATCACCAAGACCTGCTCCTCCCATGTTGTTAGTTGTGGGGGAGGAGGTGGGGGTCCGCCGCCAGTCCGCTGAACCGCCTGGTGGTGTCTTGAGACCACAGAATGCACCTTCCCCCATAGGTCGTTCCACCTTTTCCTGATGTCCTCCCGATTTCTTTGGTGCTGTCCCACTGCGTTGACCCTGTCCACTATTCTTTGCCATAGCTCCATCTTCCTTACAATTGAGGTGTGCTGCACCTGTGATCCAAATACCTGTGGCTCTACCCGGACGATTTCCTCCACCATGACCCTGAGCTCCTCCTCCGAGAACCTGGGGTGTCTTTGCGGTGCCAGGGGGGTGATATGTAGTGGTGTGTTGTGTGAGGTGCATGGAAGTTGTGTGGGTGATGGTGTTAGGTGCCTGTGGATGCTGTTGTACTTGCTGGTGGTGTCTCTCTCTGTGCTTCGTTCTCAATATTTGTCGTAGGGGTTTGTGGGTGATGTGGGTGTGTGTTTTATATTGTATTGGGTGTGTGGGAGTGGTGTGTGTATGTGTATCAGGTGTGTGTATTTCGAAATGTCCAATGTGGCTGTGTTTTGTGTGTGTATTTTGAGCGCGTGGATTCGTGTGTCGTGATAGTGTGGGCGTATTTCTGTTGGCGTGACGGTGGAGGTTTTGTTATCGCCAGTTTATCACTGACCTTTGGTGTGGCGGACTTGTGTGGGTGTCTGAATTTTGGCGGGTTCCGAGATGTGGGTCATAATAGCTGTGGCGGAATCCGCAGCTGCGGCAGTGTGTTGGCAGTCTTCTGCACGGCGGTAAGCGCCTTTTACCGCCAATGTTGTAATGACTGCCATAGTTTCTTCCTAAAACGTACCAGTGCATACACACTTGCACTCAGTGTATGGACACAACAAACACACTTACCTCATACTGTTACCTCCATACATTGTGCACTGTAAACACATACAGCCAGCACACACACACACACACACACACACTATGCCTGCACTGCACAACACTTCACCCTTCATGTATGGTACTTTTTGCAAGCGCACTTACACCCAGAAAATACTTTCACTGCATACAGCACTGCACAGCACTACATCTCTGATGTAATGCATTCTTTGCAGCCATACATACACTCAGTACATGCAATAACCATGCTTGTACTGCACAGCACTGCTCTTACCAGTACTGTACCCTTCCCAGGAACACATACATCCACCGCAGAATCACTACTCCTGCATTGCACAGCAGCCTACATCCAAATGTTTTAGGTCAAGGGTTAGTTAAGCACACAGCAGAGGAACTTTTTAAAAAAGGTGAGTAAGCCTGTATGCCTCACTCCTGTGACACAGGGTAGAAAGGACCTGTCCACTTCTACTGATCACTACATGGTACGCTGCAACCACGTTGCTCGTGCTGCTTAACATTTGCTGAAAGCAGTAGCTTTCTACCGCTATGAGGGTAGCACTTTTGGAGCCCTTCCCTGTCCAACAAGACCGCAGTTTATGAGACAGACTTACATCAGGGTGCACATGCATGATCCTAGTTTGCCTAAGACAACAAAAATCAGCATTTGGGATCCATACAACAGTACCTATGGGTACTCATGGCAGGGATATACGTCAATAACCATGCAGCGGATTTTTCCTTCCCAATAGTTATATTATGATGCTTGATATTTGTTGAATGCACAACCACACATAGAGTATCTCAGTGCCAGAAAGAGGATTGGACCTTCTGCAGATTTAGGCCCATATTTATACTTTTTTAGCGCCGCATTTGCGTAATTTTTTTAACGCAAAAACGGCGCAAACTTGCAAAATACCTTTGTATTTTGTAAGTTTGCGCCGTTTTTGCGTCAAAAAGCGGCACAAATGCGGCGCTAAAAAAGTATAAATATGGGCCTTAATTCTTTTTATTAACTTACAAAACATCAGTAAGAAGTGTGGAAATGCTGTGTGGTAACAATATAGCGCAGATTCCAGAACTTTCTCACACAGAAATATGCTGAAAAGGCATGATTTTTACAATGTCTGAGGTTTGCAGAGCATTGTGGGTAGGAAAATATAGTGAGAGGTACACAGTTCTCATCACCATGGGCTCCTCTAAGAAATGGTTTGGTTTAGTAGGTTTCCCTCCAGGCAGGTAAACATAAGCGCAAATACTGCTGCTACTCACACTGCCAAATGTGGCAATTTAGTGGTAAAAATCTGATGTGTCCATGATGCGTTTTGGGATGTTTCCTGTTTCAGGTGCTGGACCCAGACACACAAATTTGTTAAAGTTCTACCCAGGGGGCCAGAAAGGTTATTACAACCTTTTTGGGGTCGAGGCACAGCCCGATCCTTGGTTGGGCTGCCCTCATCAATATGGGCCATTTTCCCTGGTCTCTAATGGGTTTTCTGCCATCCCAGCCCACATGGGGTAGATTGGGGGTAGATTCTCCCTTTCTGCCATCCCATAGATCAGAAAGGTTGTTGGCCCATAGGTTGGGGGTAGCACAGGTCCATTCCCTCATCACACCTTTCTCAAACAGATTCTGTGGTATCTAGATCCCCAATTGGGGATTCAGTTCCTTGGGCAATCCTCAGTCAGGGATCGACAAGGGAGAGACAATGGTGGTAAAAGGACATTGTCCTGTTTTTAGCACTGTATCTTCTGTATTGGTTGGTGCTCGGGCAGCGGTATGCCCCCACAACCCATGGGAAGTTAAAGTCAGTCAGAAGAAAGTTGCTAAAGAGAAGTTTCTTACTTATGAGAACAGGTGAGTAAAATTCTGATCATTATAAAGGCTGACTCTATATCAGTGGATCCCAAACGTTTTAGAACCATGACTCAATATTAAGATCGACAAACTTTAGTGACCCACTGTAACAGGGTCACATGGAACCTGCTACAAGACGGTACCACGGGGGCACCGTCGACAGCAGGAGAAAAGGAACTCCCACCTTTAACCCGGACGTCCGGGTTAAATTGGAAAGGGTTGATGGACAAAATGAGGGATCTCTTACCAAAGGAGAGCAGGACCAGCAGGAAAAGGAAGAAAAATTTACCACAGAGGGAGAATCAAAAGAAGATGCGCAGTCCAGGCCGTCGTTTGCGACAAGGAGCCAGTACCCCTGGTTTGTGTGAAAAAAGGACACAACCCACCGAAATTAGAGCATTGAAAGCACTCGCTGATCATTATTTGTTTTGGTTTCCCCACCACGCCCCGCACAAGCACTCCCTAACCTATTGACAATAAGAAAATAACAAAACACTTGCTGTATCCTTTGGTTTCTTCTTGGATTTATCAGGTCCATCCTTCCGTCCGGGTATGACGAGGAGAACATCTTCTCTGGAGAAGCAACCCTAAGAGAGACAAAAGGAAAAGAAGCGTATTAAACAAGAGGAGGAGAACCAAAGGAAAAGACAAGAGGAAAAGAGAAAGATAGAGACCGCAAAAGAAGCAGGAGGGGAGAAACTCCATAAGAAAACTGAAGTACTTATTGTGACTAAAACAAACAGAAAAACTCAAAAGTATTAATAAAAGATTATTTTTGAATCCTACAGAGTTATTAACGTCTCCAAATCGGCTTTATAACGTCCTCTACACCCACCTATCTTAAATTGATATGAGGCTGGAGATAATTTAATGTGACTAAAGCATTGTTTCATTTGCAGCACATTTTCCATTCTAATGGCCACTAAATTCGCACAGACGTACTGTTTTACGGATTAAAAATACATTGCACACAAATGTGTGGAAATTGGGTTTCAGTGAATATTTATAATTTGTGCATCACCAAGTAAGTCTAGTTTATTTTTTATCCTATTAAAATATTTGTTTTCATCACACTTCAGAATTACAAGAAAAATGTGCTTCAATTTTGCTCTCCTAACTGCTAAATGTGTACAATTCATCTACAGGAATTTACATTTTGTTGTGTGTTACGAAAATGACATCCTACAGCCTCTCTCTGTACGCAGCAACATTGTCACATAATTCACTTTATTTTTCTTTCACTGACTGCAAAGTGAGAGGAGTTTGTGAACACCAATCTCCATGTTGAAAAACAAAGTAAGCAGCAATTTCTCAGAAGACATAACCTGACATTTGGCATCTGTCTTTGAAGAGTAGCAAACATGACAAGATAAGTGCAGAAATTAAAGGTATCTTTATTGCTTGAACTTTAGCAACCTCCCCAAAAATTGTCTCAGTGTTAGAGGTGGGCATAACTTGCATAATTCACTTTAGTACAATCATGCGGAATTACCTAAGAATTCAGAGAGATTATACATAACTACGCTAAAAAAAGTTATTCTGCGTTTAGCACTACTTACCACAACAATGCCCCTTTATGTCCAAAATGGGTGCAAGAATGCATTTTGTGCTAAGAAATACTGCTAAATGCAACGGAACGCAAAGAGTGAGCTAAATGTGCTCTTGTTTAGGATTTCCCCAAACTGACTCCCAGCATTTAGCGATATTTTCTTTAGTACAAAGTGCATCCTCTAAGCAAAAAGGGAAGCAAGGATGCATTTTGCATTAAGAAATAGTGCAGAATGTAACAGAACATGAAAAGTGAGTGTGAGTGCGGCTCGAGCTCTCCATGGGCCAGATGTAGCAAACATTTTTGCATTCGCAAACGGTGCGTATTGCAAAATTCGCCCGTTTGCGTGTGTAAAAATGGCATATGTGATGTATGAAAGGCATTCACAGTGTGAAAATAAGGAATCTCTAAAACAGCAATTATTTGCGACTGCCACATGATTTTTTGTGTCACAAACAGCGTATTGCACATAGCGACATGAATTACCAAATCGCTATTTGCGTAGCGCAAATTGCGACATAGATTTGCGATTCGCAGATAGCGATCTGCAAAATCATGACACAATTTGCGATATGCTGATGGCGACACGCAAATTCCATGTCGCAATGCGATGCATCAAAAAATCGCAAATTGCAAATATTCGCAGAATGGCCTTTTGCACATGCAATTTACCGCAAATTGAAATCAGGGGGTAACCAGGTGCAACCTATATAAAGAGGCCCACGATGACTCAGCCTCTTTTCCACAATGGCTGGACTCTATGTGATGGCGAGGAGAATGAGGATATTGGCAGGTTTGAGGAGAGGGAGGAGGAGACAGGAGCACATTTTTAGAGTGCACATGACCCTTTTTGACCAGACAGAGGAGGACATTTTTGAGAAGTACAGGTTAAGCTCAGCCATGATACTTGACCTGATAGCTGATCTTCAACCCATACTGCAGTGCACCACACACAGGACCAATAGTATAACCACCCATGTGCAGGTATTATGCTCCCTGCACCTATTAGCCTCAGGGAGCTATCAAGGGGTCATAGCAGCAACAGGAAGGGTCTCACAGAGTGCTCCCTCACGCTTCTTCAATGCATTTCTCAATTCCATGCTGAGCAAAATACAAGAGCGCATACGATTCCCCAACACCCCACAGGAATTACAACAGACAAAAATACATTTTTACCAGATTGCACAATTCCCACATGTCACAGGTGCCATTCATGGGACATATGTAGCAATCTGTCCACCATCGGCCACCGAGTATGTGTATCGGAACCGTAAGAACCATCATTCCATGAACATACAGGTGATTAGCAATGCCTCCAACATCATAACCGATCTTGTGGCAAGATACCCAGGTAGCACACATGACTCGTACATCTTTTGCCACAGCGGGATTCACTCAAGACTACTAGCTGGGGAGTTTGGTGTAGGATATCTACTGGGTTAATTTATAGATTACAATGTTGCATTGATGTAAGTGTGATGTAAGATATCACAAGAACTCATTTTACTCTCTTTTCATTCTAGGAGACAGTGCCTACGCAGTGTGGACCTATATACTGATGCCCTACCTGAGCCCTGCAACGCCAGCAGAGAGGAGGTACAATGCTGCACACAGGGCAACCGGCAGTGTGGTGGAGCGGACCTTCGGACTGCTGAAGAGGCGCTTCAGGTGCATCCATAAGAGTGGAGGTGCACTACAGTACAGCCCAGAGGCGACCTGCAAAATTGTGGCTACATGCGCTATGTTGCACAACATTGCAACGAGAAGGGGCATACCTGTGGAACCCGCGGAGCCGGACTCAGATGAGGATGGTGATCCCTTACCACCCCTTCACCCAGTAGATAGGAGCAGTGCAGCAGAGGGCAGGCAAAGACATGCTGACATCACGTGAAACCATTTCTGATGTAAGTAATGACAACACCACTTCAATATTATGTATTTCTGTAGTTAGCAACTTTATTACCTTGACTTCAAGTAACATATGTGTCCATAGGACATAGCCATGCACTATAGGCAAACATGTGTGATTAACAGTGTCACACTATTAGCATCATAGTATAACTGTATAGCTACATGTTACAGTAGTCCCCTGTAGCTCTCAGCATTACTTCCTAGACCACACACTCCACTTGAGTGCTCAGTGGCCTCACTGGCACCTCTTGTAGCGGCTTCACAGACAGTACTGTGTCAGGTACTGCGATGCCTAGGATCCCCCACAGGGGCTGTAAGACTGTTGAGGCTAGAGAGCTCCTCACTATCTCTACCACCCAGGTCTCTATTTGTAGCACTGCATGCTTTCTGCATTGCATCCAGGACATTGATTATTTGCACAAATCCCTGTGCAACGTCCCGAACGCAAGGTGCCATCTCGACCTATAGGCCCACAGCACATCGTGATATCAAGGCAGTTGAGCTAGCGAGCCGATTGACCGATCTGCAGAACCCATCAAACCTTCCCATAAATTGGTGATGGCGCCTACGGTGGCTGACACGCTTCCGCTGAAACTCAGTGCAGAGGTCCCTATTGTCGTTTGTCAACTCTGTTGTGTTTTCTGCTGCTGCTTGCTGTCCCTCATTCACAGACTCCAACTGCTTGTGCATTGATCCAATGTTTTCATTGAGTGCATTCAACTGCTTGTGCTGTACTCCCATGTTGTCATTGTGAGGCTCAAACTGCCTATGCATTGCACCCATGTTATGATCGATTGACACCAACTGCCTGTGCATTGACCTCATGTGTTTCCATTGCAGGTGCTGCACTTTCACCATGGAAGCTTTAAGGCCGCCAAAGATTGATGGGCCCTCTCCTTTATCTGTGCACTGTCTGCCTGCTTTGTGACGCCTCCTGAGGGGAGTTGACTGACGCTGGGGCAGGGACTGCTGTCTTCCTGTGGGTGGTGTGGGGACTTCATCCGGCATTTCATCTGAGTCCAGGTTATACTCTGGGAGAGGTAACACCCTAGCCCTGTGTCTAGTTGGTGCAATACTAAAAGACTCACTGGTGTTTGAGTCGGACTGTGGCTGTGTTTAAACATCCCCAAAATTTCCACATTCTGCTGCAGCAGGGCGTTGGACAACTGCAACGACAATGTGCAGCATGTCATTTATGACTATATCACAAAATGTTGCACAATAGTAATAGATGTACACTGACATCATATCACTGTGAGTTATTTGTGTTGTTCCTCTGTGTGGCTGAACACTAACTTGCTATTTATGTGGTATTTGCACTTTAGGGTTGTGGACTACCACTCCCATAAGGCATTGTTGCGTCGTATGTAAGATGTGCCATGGACTACTTATCATTATGCATCGTACTAATAGCTATTTTCTAAGGGGCATTTGTACATGTACATATGGGGATACACATAATTGGTGGCCTTACCTTTGCTGGTGCTGGGTGTCCCTGTGGTGTCAATGTCAGTGACACTACTGACAGCTTCAGGAAGCAGTGTGGACTCCACCATGTCTTCCATTAGTGTTGACAGTGTCTGGGTGGGTGGTCCTCCTCCGGTGCTCCTTGCCTCCTTTAGCCTGCTGGCTACTCTCTCTTTGGCATGGGAATGCAAGTCATACCATTGTTTGCGTATCTCCTCAACAGAGCGCTGCGCACCACCCACTGCACATATATTTGCCTGGATTTCTGACCACAGTTTCCTCTTTTCACTTTCAGGTACCTGTAGTGAGTTCTTCCCAAAAGGTTTGTTGTGGTACCTGACAACCTCCTCAGTGAGCATCTCCAATTCCTGCTCACTAAATTTGAGCTTGCGCTTCCTGTCTCCTTTCTCCTTCACATTCCCATCATTGGCCAAGTTGATGTTTGGTCCTGGTGGGCTCGCAAAGCTGGCTCCCTGGTGCTGGGCTGTGTCTCTCTGCCTCCTCCTGTGGGTGTGGCTACTGGAAACAGCATGGGCTGACTCACTTCCTGGTTGTGATGTCATCAGCCTGTTCCGGTTTGCCATTTTCACAATTTACAATTATCAAATACTGATTCACTATTTTTTTTGCGATTCAGTATTTGCTACTCGCAAATTGTGTTTGCGAATTTTAAGAAATCGCTATTACCGACTCGCAATTTTGATACATAACATTTTGCATTTCTAAAATAGCGATTTCTTAAAATTCGCTATTTAAGAAATGCAAACCGGGAGCTTGATACATCTGGCCCTAAATGTGCTTTAGTGGCAGGATTTTTTTCCTCCCAAATTACTCTTAATTACGCAATCAGGAGTTATGGCGTTGTTGTTGGTAATTCCTAATCAAAGAGTAACTTGGAATTACTGAAAATACTCTGATTACTCCAGCGTAATTGAAATTCTACCTGAACCTACTCATGACCACAAGTAGGTCGTGACCATCAGTTTTGGAAACTCTGCTCTACACTATAAAGAGTTAGACTTAGTCTCAGGCAACCAATAGCTTATCTCAAGCAGTACTCGTGTTAGTTTAAGGAAGAATTCAGTCAACAAAAGGGTAACAGTTGACACTTTGTGTGAGTGCAGTCAGGGACTACAGACACAATGGTTACTATGCCCTGGGGTTCTCATTTTTGGTGCTCACTCAACAGGTAAGTCAGGCTTAGTGAAGCAAGTGGGTGTAGTGTTTGTCATCAGCATACTTGCAAATCTAGCTGCAAGGGCGGTGATGTAAGGCTTACCCATATCTATTCCTATCACAATATCTCTGTGTCAAAGAAAAGAAAAGGGGGGTGTCTGCTCTTATATGATGTGTGTCTTCAGTGTAGATGTGTACTTCCTACAAGTAAGCAGCTAAATACATTTGAGGGAGATGTTTGAGGTGTATTTGGTTCTTCATCTAGTGTACATATTAAAATGGGAATGTTAAGACACTTATAAGGGGAAGTTCAACACGTTTTATAGTCCATGAATACGTACCAATTTCTTCAGGGCTTAAGGAGAAAGGGCAAAGGGAGGTTGTCTCCAAAAATCATACCCGTACCTCAAATTAAAGAGAACGCTCAGCACAGAATAGTACAATCTTCAGTTCATTATTGAACAATCATTTCCAATACAATGGGTCTCACGTTTGCTCGACTTAGAGCTATTAGCATTGTACATTCCTAATTGGACTTTTCTTGCCACACACACTGAAAATAAAAAGTAAAACAGTAGACATAAGAAAGCCGATTCAAAGTGCCACAGCCGCCAGGAGCGTGAGCACGAAGTAGATACACAAAAGGAAAAATAATTTCTCTCGCAGTCAAGGTTATCGGCTAAAGAGCAATTATCCATGTAACAGGGTCGGTCCCGAAGGCGTAAAAAAACTGCCTCAAGGAGGGACAAACTTAAAGCATTTACCAATTATACCAAAGGATTTATGAAAGGCAAGCCCATGAATGAGTGATAGTGATGGGCATGCGGTGAATGTGGTTAAAAGCCCAGATGCATACCAACACGTCGGAAAAGCAGCACTTGCGCTCCTATGCTCAACCTAAAAATGAGACAGCAATGCATATAAGAATGGTACCTGAAAACAGAAGTTCCTGATCATACTGCGCTTACGTAAGAAAACTGTGGTGCAAACATGAACACACATCCTCCACTCAGCAGAATAGTGACGTTGACCCAAAGAGCAATCATATGTGAACAGAGGTTAAAACACAAGCCCATAACTAACTTAATAAGGATAAAGCTGTTAGAGCTGTAGCTAAAAAAACTGTAGCCTGGAATACTGGGTACTGCTTCAGAAGTGAATGCGATATAAGCATACTCTTCAACCAGTTTTGATAGCTAAAATACAAGGGGACATTAACTCTATTAATATGAGGTTCTCCATTGCGTCTAAAGCCAAAATAATAGAATATAGAATAATAAAATACTGACCATTATCAAGTACCCTTCTAGTCAAAATGAGACACTCATGACACAAATTGTAACGTGGTATCCATTAAGCAAGATGGTACATAGCACAAATAAACCTCTGTAAAAGTTCCTTATGGTAAATGTAACAGACGGTTGTGCAGCTACACCGTTGAATTACCAGAAGGTAAAATTAGGCCAATAGAAAACAATTATATGTCTCAATAACGTATAAGTAAAGCCTCCATTCTCATACTAAAATGCAGTTGAAATATCATAAGATAGCTTCAATGTAAGGCATCCTCAAAGTTGTAATAGAATGTGTAGATCTACAGGGAAATCAACGAATAACTGTATTTGACCCTTAAACACCCCTGAAAAAGGTAGGTGCCATCATGGTATTACTAAATAAGGACACCGGGATTTGTCCATATCAAATAAGTTAAGAACACATTTCATGATCCGATACAATAGCCCAGAGCAGTGAAGCACTCTACGAACAACATTTTAAGATAGTCCTTACTTATCGGCAGCAAGCAGGAGTGTCTGCTGGATCAGTAAGGGTTGGTCGTGCACCACAAGGTGGCAAAGAAGCACCACAACCAGGAAGCATGTTAAATGCTTCTGTATCAAATAACTGCAGCTACTATATGAATAACTTTTCTAATTATATTGAAAACCAGCATTGGCACTGCCAGCTGGGCAGGCATAAAAAATGAAAGTTTCTCATCACTCAGTGATGGTTGAGGCATTGAAAAAGTTATCATACCTGCACTTTGTCACTTATCTTAGCATTCACTCATGCATCCATTCATTATACCTGACTCAGTCTTGCATTCATCCACTAACACAACCACAATAAACTCACACACAGCCTCAACAGAATATGCAAGATAAATTAAAAGAAGAAAGTAGAAAAACAAAACATGCTACTGCCTAACCATGGTAGGCATATGCTTGCAGCAGCAAATAAAATTGAACATAGAGGCGGGGGCCATCTTGCAGTGGTATTGTATATGGTGTTTCTTTGGTCTGAAGTTTCTGCATGGCTGCTACATTTAGAATCAATGTATTGGCCATCTTTGGATGGTAGAGCATTGAAACCAGTGGCGGTTCCTCCTTTAGGGCAGAGGAGCATTGCCCCTCTGCCTAAAATACCCCACAGGGATGAAAAATAAAATGGTAATAAAGTTCATTTATTGCCATTTTATTTTCCATCGTGAACTGAGTTTCAGGATGGGGCGGGGCCACTGCTGCTGAGTGGCAGCAGTGAGTTGTGCACAGTTTAAAGTGTGCATGTCTTTTTGGCCGGCTGTCCTACAAGGGCCAGCCAGACATGCACACTTTGAACTTCCCTAAACCAGCTGTCTTTAGACAGCTGGGTTAGAGAAAGCAAAGGCCTCCAGTGCTCTTAAGAGTGTTGAGAGAGGACACTACCTCAAATCCGGATGGTTCTTTCATCAACAGCGCCAGGATTGCTTAAGGGAATTTGCTGAAGCATGAGGAGACAGGAGCGAGGAGGACATCGGACATCACGCAGCAAGCAAGGTAAGTGTTTTTTTCTTTTTATTTACACACACCGCTCACCTTGCATGCATGCATGCATGCACACATGCACCAACACCACATTTGCCTGCCCCCCACTCTGTCTACATGCCAGCCACCACTTATTGAAACCACGGGCAATAACTTTCTATGAGGCTGCCATGGTCAAAAAGCGATGGCCTCCAATGATTTGGCACACTGCAGAGGAAATTAATAGAAAGCAAGCTGCCTGTTAGTACAGTCTGAGGAGCTCTAATAAGCTCTAAAATGAATGAAAGCAAAAAGAAGTGAAGTAATGAAATGGACAGAAAAAAATGAAAACTGAAGCATTTGCCTACTAGTCCTGCCTCTGAAACGCACTCATTTTCCAGTGGATGTGTAATCAGGAAAAAGGTTGTCACTCAGACAGCAGTAGCGTCCGAGGTGGCTGACCCATGCCCATTGCCCAGCATCAATGTTAGCATGGATGCTAGAGAAGTGCTTGGCTTGGCTTGGAGTGTATGGCGCTGGGAGACCATACAATGCTCCCCTGGACTGCAGTCTGCTTCTCCAAATGGCGACTACCCCAATTCCTAAAGAGGAAGCTGTCCCCAAGAATAGCTTACATTTTGCAAATGTATGCAGCCCTCTTTCACAGCATGGAATACAGTGAATGATTTGAGACAGCAATCACAGATGTACATCATTAAATCATTGCATGGCAAATTGGAAGAGGATGGAGAAAGCCCTTTTGATGTCCCCTCCGCCCATGAACGTCAATTCACTAAAATGCCAGGGATAGCGGAAGTGACATCACATGGCATTTAACCTTTACATCCACTCCCACACACAGTTACATACACACACGCATTCACACATACACAGACTGTCGCTCACATAAACCCACTCTCACCGGCCAACACGCTACATTTAATAACATGTTTTAGTCACCTCAGCAGCCTGGGGTGGTCATATTCCAGCTAATTGTACTCCATTCTTTACTATACTAATAGTGAATAATGTAGCATTATTTACTATTAGCGCAATAAAAAACTGACAAAAAAAACAGGAAAGTAGCGCTCCTATGGACGTCCATGAGCACGAACTGCCTAGCACTGTTTTTGCCGCATCTGAGGCCAGTCGTTCCAACTGCAGTGCCAGAGGTCGCAAGAGGTAAACCGGGTCGCAGCTGCGACCCCTGTGATCCCTAAATGACCTCAATGACTCCAGCTGTGCAAGGTGGAAAGACTTTAGTAGTCTGTGGCTTGCCTTCCTTTTGTTGCAAAAATAGATGTAGGAAATTTGTGTAATTCACTTTTGCGTAGTTAAATGAAAGTTTGCAAAACTTATGCAAAGCTATGCTTGATTATGCGAAACTCTTATACAGCTTTCAGCCTGTATTTCAGAGCAAAAAATGAATCCTTGCGTACATTTTTTGATACAATTGCTACAAACGACAGCTGCTCGAGTTTTTATTCTTCATGTTTTTTCACATACTTCTGCACTATAATTTTGCTGGAAATCGTAGCGTCATTTTGCAACATGGAGTAATGGCGTAATTTTGAGAGTTTTGCGCATTAAGCATAGCATGAAATTCCCCAGATTATACAAAGGACGCGTCTGTAATTTACATTTCTCCCAGGCTTAATCGCAAAACCTTCGATTTTGCACATCCGAGGTGTTGTGACTGTAAAACTCTTTATATGTCATGTCCTTATGGTCTACTTATATGGGTCACATAATCCCACTTCCAATTGACGTGATATTTATACAAAAAAATATAAAAACTGCTTCAAATTCGGCTACATCATTGTTCACAATTTACTAAAAGAATTTGTATTTTTGGGCAACTTTTTAAATCAATAGGGAACAGACTCTACCCTTTGAAATAAAAAAGTAACCTGTAACGTCTTGCCTTTGCAACTGAGCAAGAAATCTGAAAAACAATATCGATTGCAAAGATGAAATATTCAAGTTCTCACAAAGGAACAATTGTGAAAGATTTATGTGTTTAATAATACGCTTCCTTACGCCAGTACTACCTGGAAAATCTTTTAACCGCCAAATGTGCCTTTTTGTTTCAATTGCAGCAGAAATAGATCAAAAGATATATCTGTGTAGCAATAAATTAATAATAAGCTTTCACAGAATGCAGTTTTACTTCTTATGAAATGGGCAACCATACAGGCAAAGTAATCTGGTAAGAAACTGCTAAATTCTAGTTATATTTTTTATTTAGTTAGCTTTTGAAGTGTAGTTTATGCTTAGGTGAAACGACTATATCACAAATGTCATCCTTCTGGTTGGAAAAAGTAAATTCGAGATGTCTTTTAAGGCCTAGAAACTGTACATGCAAAGTTTGCAGTATGTAGATTGCAATAGCTTTTGTACCTCTTTTCGTTAGTTAATATCAACTCGTTATTTGCAACCCAAGTATACATTTGCATTATTTAGCTGACTGTTCATATAACCTTCTTAACTTCGTTTTATGTTGAACATCTTATTTTAGCATGCTATGTTTAACAAAATTAGCATTCTCCCGAAGGCCTAAAACCTGTGAAGAATGCAGGCTCTGAACCAACTGTTATAATGACCTAAGCCAAATTTTCTGTTTTTATACCTCTACCACTGCAGCCAGGAAAGAGAGAAAGGTTCTTGAGATCCCACTTGTGGATAGTTGAAGTAATATTACAATTCCAACAATGGGTATCACACGAATGTTCACATAATAGATCCTTATGGTCTTTCTATGGGTCGTGAATGCTTGTATAAGGACAATATTAAATTAATGTTTAGGACCTCTGCTTACGAATATTGTTAACTCCTCTTGTGTGGCTGAGTTTACGGAGACCTCGAGGTTTCCAACTATCGTCCCAGTTTTTTTTAAAGGGAAGAGGCAGGATCTGGCCTATTACAGCTCCATTTCCCTATTAGACTCCTCTGCTAAGAGGGTCAGACGCATCACTCTAGATAGGCTGGAGCTTTGGATCAGTAAAAATGATGTCTTCTCTGGGTTCAGGTTGCCTTTCGACCTG
The DNA here is from genome assembly GCF_031143425.1 of Pleurodeles waltl. Lineage (NCBI taxonomy): Eukaryota > Metazoa > Chordata > Amphibia > Caudata > Salamandridae > Pleurodeles > Pleurodeles waltl. The sequence goes on along the minus strand of NC_090448.1, from coordinate 232,546,380 downwards.
GTCTTGGTACAATGTCTTAACCTGCATCTCATAATTAGCAGGTATAAAATGCTCAAGTGAAGTGCTATCCATCTCGCATTTATGGATCTGTTCAGCACATGTGACCTCATTAACCGATCCAAGTTGTGGGATTTCATGCCCGCTATGCATGTGGATAAGGGCTTAGTACAGTTCCTGAGAGAGATGCATCTCAATCTCCATTCCACTGTGAGATACGGGAATAATGGTGAGTGCTCTGACCCTTTTAGCTTACAGTAAGGTGTTCAGAAAGGGTGCGTGATGGCATGAAGCCTCTTCTTGCTGTAAAATGCTAAAATTAAGCATTGATTGGTGCTGGCACTCATCTATGCCAATGACACTGTCTTGTTAGCTAGTACCCCGAATGGACGTAATGCTCTCATTGATTTTTTTGTGAGTTTCATGGTGAGCCTTAACTTGGAAACCAACAGATCCAAAACGTTCTTAATCGTCTGAGGCCTTAGGAACGTGAAGACCCGAACACTTAGCTTTAGGGGCAAGCGTTTTGAGAGAGTCCCATCTTTCTCATCCTTAGAAGTCACTTTTGATGAAAAACGTAGCTGGACCTTATGCATGGTCAACAGGAGCACTAATTTCTCATGTGCTCCTGGGTCCATTTAAAATTTTTCACCATTCATAGGGAATAAGCCTATACACCCCCTCATTGAGATCTTTAAGTGTAGATGTGTCCCTGTCTTAACATACGGTGCTGGGCTTGGGGGTGCAAGAACACAGGCATTTTACAGGCTGAAGAAAACAGGTTGCTTCACAGGCCACTGGGGGTGCCCCCCAGCAGTAACAATGTTATGATGCATGATGAGCTTGGTTTAGATTATGTGGAAGATTGTATAAAAATAGCTCCCTGCATAAAAATAGCTCCCTGCCCTCTTTGTTTGGTGTGTGTTTTGGGTCCCTCATTATCATGGATAAAGTACACACAGACTAATTTATCTAGCCTTGGTAGACCTAGCCTCCTCAACAATCTAAGAAGGAGGGTAAGAGGTGGGTGAATTATAACTTTCTGTCAAAAAGGGCCAGGGATAGGGACCTGGATTTGTCCATCACAGATTCATTCAGAAATAATGCAGTGATCCCTGGGATCGAACCATATCTGGAGTGGGTTAACCACCCTTGGGATAGGTCACTTCTCACTAGATTTCACCTGCGTAGTGTCAGATGGAAATTGTGTTTCCCTTATGATCAGTATGATGCCACCACCATCAGTCACTGCCCTTGCAATAAAACAGCTGATCAAACCTTCATGCACTTTTTGTTTTATAAATAATTGTCTAAGAGCCTGCTCATCCCACAGGTCCGAAAGGCAAAGATAAAAGACCGCAGAGCCACGCTTCTCTACTTGCAGTCACTGTGTGCACAGGAAATATTTTTAGAATGGGTCTATGTTTAAAATCAGCTGTTAAACTTCGTAATTCAATGCTGTTTTAAATGTACTTTACATACTTTTTACCATAATATACCTTTTGTGATATGAATTATGTGTTTTATTTGTGGTGGGTGTTTTTTACTTTACTGATTTTGACTATGTCATTGACTATTCCTGTCAGTATGTGCTTTTATGGCCACTCTTGGCCGAAATAAAGATTTTGATGTGTGGGCCATGAAGGCTTTCTATAATGAAAAAATAGAATGATGTCAGTCAACAATTAATCCAACAAAGAATATTGCAAATGTTGCCATGTTTGAGAATGCTACTATTTTAACAGGCTTTCTTCAGACCACAGAACATGGGTATAAATATTTCAAGGTGTAAACGTAAAGGCTTTTGGTGGTAGCAGCACACCTAGATTTAAGTAACTAAAATGCCCATCAAAAATCACTGTCATAAATCAGATTGCTTTTTAATTGTATTTATTTTATAGTGGTGTGGAAATGTTTACATCTTGAAAAAAACAATCGTAGTTAAAATGGTAGTCATGTTGGATTTCAGAGGTCTATTGAGTGCTCTCACTTGCTTACATTTGCAAGAAGGCACCAATGTACAGCTCTATCCGTCAATAACTAAGTGATAACTCTGTCATTTTCAAGTCTTTTAGATGTCATTTGTAGACTTTGCTTTTTAATGAAGTATTTAAACTCTCCTCTGGATCTGCCTCCTTCCTCACCATCTTGCTAGCGCCGGGGCACTCATTTGAGTAGCCGTGTGCTTTATTACTATTTATTTGAATGATTTTTTATTAGAGTTTGATTTATCCTTATGACTAGTACATGACCTTATTGGCAACTGGGTTTAACAATCCATCCTTCATATGTCTTTATATGGTACTGCTGTAGCTCATATCAAAACAGGACTTGGATGTATAAAATATATGAATATACTACTAGTAAAAAAGCAGAGTGTAATAAAGCAGCTATTCAAGTACTCATCATAAGTGTATATTGGAAGAAATGTGACAAAGGGGAACATTATGATGATCAGAATCAAAAAAGAAAGGTAAAACAAAAAAGCAAATGGACGAAACAGAAGGAGGGAAAGGCCGGGGCAAGGTAACACAGAGAAAAGTTTATTGAGCCTTCCTCTTGATTCAAGGTTCCTATCATCATTTTTGGTATCTTGACAATTCCATTTACTTTCTCCCCACAAACATTAATTCACAATTAACGAATTTTGCAAGAATGGTACCTTTATACAGAACAATAAAATGCAGCCATTCTTAGACTCATGTTTTTCAGAAAATAAGCAGCAGGATAATATGGCAGATCATTATTGAGCATTCATGTGGGCAATATTGGTGAAAATTGCTCATCACTCAAGTGGGTAGGTGGGGTTTGAAAATGGGAGCTGCAGATTGCACCTTAATATCTGATGAAGACACAGTAACTGGAGGAAGAGTTGGACGTGATTGTGAGACTGCCCATCCCCACCTCCATTTTTGAGGTAGACACCAACCTAATGTAAAATGGGGGGGAGGTCCAATAAGGCTAGTACCATCTACAAAAGATGATAGAGTTATGACAAGGTTAATTACATGCCCAAAATCATTATGTCAAGCTCAGCAGGATAGAAGGCTATCTCAAGCATGTATAACATTTGACTGACATTGACCACATACATAGTAATCTTTCAAACCCCCTGAACAGTAGGTAATCTGAACAATGTGGAACCTGAGCACTGAGAAAACTCCTAATGGTCTATCTCAGTGATACTAATTTCATTAATATTAGACTTATTGTAGTTTAGCTGGGCACTAGCAAATAATATGCTGCAGTTTTATTTTTAACCACTTTAGGTATAGTCATTTTAATCAACTTGAGATGGACAAATAGCTGCCTACCTTTACTGCTTTTAATCGTCAATGGCCTATGATGAAACGTTTATGTCCTTTGCTTGTCTCCCTCGGTGGAATCCATTTTCATTAACCTTAGAAGCAAAGGCTGAGTTGGACATTCCTCCCTCATGAATGATTTCTCTCAGCATTAACTATCTTTCAAGGTGCTATTGTATGATGAACTCCCTCTATTTTATATTTACCCATCTGAGATATTCATTTTCTGGAAATCACAGATCGGTGGCTGCCTTTTGTCTTTCAAAGGCACTGATGTGAAGTCAAGATTGCTACCACATTATCAAAGAGGCATGGTTCCTGGAGAAGCAGATGCACCTCTACCAGTCAAATCATGCTCTTAAATTAAGTTTGTATCTTATATTTTCAGAAACAATTAAGTAAGGATTGAGTGGAACTAGGACCCAAGCAAGAATGCACAAAATTGGATCCATTATCAATAAATATTCCACACAAAAGTATATTTACAATGGCAAAAAGGCTAGAATGATCTACAATCAACCAATGTTATAACATATACATGAAAATATGTACATTAGAAATGTGGAAAACGACAGTGTGAATCAGAGTAGTGATCAGGATTCATGCAACTATGCAATTAAATACTCAACTATCCATGGACAGCCTACAGTTAAAGATTGGTACATCATTTTTTCTAGTATTTAACCAACAATCTGTAACTAAATTTGTCAATGACATTTCAGCCCTGAATGGCTGGGGTCTTCCTCAGAACATCAAACATTCATTGAGGTTGGAGCCACCAATCAATCCCATACACAGAATACAGGGAATTATATAATTGACCATCTGAGAAGAAGAGTTGACTATTCATGGTGATGGACCACTAGATCCTGTTAGGGAGTCCAGAGCCAAACATGAAACAGAAATGAAGTCAAAACATTCCAGATGCACCACCAACTTTGTGTGTCCACCATGTTGCACCAGACAGGAAAACACAATGCCAATGTAAAACTCAGACCCCAAATGCAGAAGTGTTTCAACCTATAAAACAATGTAGGTTGCACAGTCAAAAGGCATTCTGTCTATGCAATAATGTTGTCATTCACATGCAGGATGATACCAGACCTGCCTGTGCCATTACTCCCACACACAGAAACAGACAACACCTAACCCTGCATGCAGTTACAAAGACAACAGTGAATAAAACACGCACTCTACTTGTAGTACTAAATCACCCTACCTATAAAAAAACGAGGAATGGCTGATTCATGGATCCTAAAAAATGTGAGGTGAAAATAAGAATGGGTAACAAATGCGAACATGTGTGAATTAAATAACATGATGTACAAAATCTCTGAAAAAGGAATCTAAGTTGTTCACATCCATGTCCTCAAAGCCTCATTGTAGGCATTGGTCAGGGACCAGGCTGGGCTCATGCATGGAAACAACTTCAATTGGGCTGACATCTAAACATCCGCTTAAGGAGAAGTTGTATAGCTTCCCATCTTCAGTTGTATTTTGGGAAATGTGAGAAGGAAAACGAAAATACATTAATTACTAACCATGCAATACAGTGTCTACTATTTTAAAAAATGCAATGGGTTAGAAATGCAACTTCAGTCAGAGTTCTAGCATGGTAATCTGCCATGGGACTAGCTTGGTGAGACTGTCAGAAGACTGGAATATAGGTAGTGTAAGCATTATGTAGGAAAAAGGGATTTCCAGTGCTGGAATAAAACCTATAGAAGTAGCATCTGAAGACTGGGAAGAAGGAAGCACAGGGATTGAGTACTGGAGTAGGCAGGAACAGGCTTTGAATAGGAAATTTAAAGTATGTAACACAAGTTCAACAAAGGGAAACAAGAGAACTGTAAACCACGATAGTTTGTATGCTCCTTGGATAGTGATCTCTCTGTGAGTTGAAAGATCTAATATGAACGCAAGAAGCAGATTAATCTCACAGGCACCCAGATGCTCCTCTGATGAAGGAGAGTTGGGTGGTTCTCTGTGCCAAAGGCACTAGCCTTTGAGTAAAACTGACACTCTTGGAAGATAAGGCAGTCAGAACTCTAGAAAAAATAGACTGGAATCAGGGCCAGGGACAGAACTGGAACCCACAGAGATGAAGTACTTAAAACATGGCTAGGACAAATTTGACCCTCAAACTAGGCAAGACAGAAATATGCAGACAAACAGCAACACAGAACACAAAGCAAGCAGTCTGCATATAACAGGGCAGATCAAGAATAGTGCAGACAAGAGACTACAATCAATGGCTAACACAGCAACAGAGGTGCAGGGAAATAAGGGACAGAAATAGACAGTAGCGGCAAAAGGGGTGGGGAGGCATGCATGGGGGAGAAAAATTACATGAAATTAAATTAAAAATAATAATAAAAAAAACACTTACCTGCACTCCCGTGCCTCACCGCTCCTCTGCCTCTTCCCGTCTCGCTGCACGAAGGCACAGGCTCCCAGCCCGCCCTGTGCCAATCCTGACGCTGCTTAGAGCAGGCAGACTGGGAACCTGTGCAGGCTCTCTCCAGCCCAGCAACTGTGTTGCTTGGCTAGAGAAAGCCCTGTGCGCATGTGTGTTTGGCCGGCCCTAGATGGCTGACCAAACACACATGCGCTCTGAGAGGGAGTGCTCTTTGTTTGTCACCCCTGTGGCCCGTCCCCTTTTCCCCAAAACGATCATAAACTTCGTTTATGATCATTTTTGGGAAAAGGGTCGCAGTTGCCTCTGCTGGCGGGGGGCGACGCTCCTCCACCCATATGGAGGAGCCGCCCCTGGAAATAGATACTACAAATATACAAAAACAGGCAAAAATGGTACAGGAAAAAAGGGAAAAAGTGGCACAGAATCAAAGAATAAGCCTGTAATAAAAGCAGCAGGAACACAACAAAGATAAAGGAGACTCAACAGAAGTCAGTTTCAAGCTGCTGCACTCTGCGCTCAAAGGGCTGAAATAGCTGGAGGCTCCAGGGAGGAGCACAGATGCAGGGAGAAAACCAGGTACAAGGACTTAACCAGGAACAGAGAATTAGGGATCCACCACTGAAGGGAAGGCTGAACTGGGACCCGTAGAATGGAAGACCAGGGGAACCAGTAGACATAAGACTGTGACTAGGAAACCTGCAACAGATAATGGATCGGAACAAATATAGACACAAGTGCAGAATGCAAATCTAAAGGGGTTAGACTAACCATCAGGATTCAGAAACAAATCTAGTGAACAGGCAAACACCACAAGGACATAGTCTATGGAGGGTCAGAAGTTAGAGAGAGCTACATGTACCATAATGCATCAGGGAAGTGGAACAGAAACCTGGCTTAAAAGGAGAAGGAAAACTAAGTATGGTATATGTTGATGGGTATATTGACCTATACTGATGTAAGGCAGGGTTGTAAAGGGCCCTTGTGAGTGACATCTAGTGGCAGGATGGTAGAATCTTGACAATGTTTAGCAAGAAAGAGGTTTGGTAGATGACAAATGACTCTTAGCAATGCTATGTATTGCAATGGCAATTCACTCTACTTCTGCCAATGTGAGTCATGGCTTTGAGATGCCATGTTTTAATGGGGATATTGTCCTACTAAGTAGTGCTACTCACAGTGTTTTGGTACTGGACTGTCCTCTAGAAAAAGGTGTCAAGTTTGTGCCTCCCTCAAGGATGTACTTTCATGGGGACAGAGCAACAGGAGTCTCAGTGAACCCCCTGCTGTGTGTAAAGGTAGCCTGGGTCCTACTTCAGTAAAAGATGGGGCATATGTTTGAACCAATGATCTGCCTTCTGAACTATGTTCCAAGCATATGCTAACTTTCTGATGTAGTCAATTTTCCAGAGAAAATTAATGTTTTATGTACTTGGGTTCAGTGTCTCTACGAGTGCTTTGAGCAGCCTGTTAGCGTGTGCACCAGGGAAATTAGAACTACTCTCCTAAACTGTAAGCAGGCTCCAGACAGGTGTGTGCTGCTTACGTACAATATGTTTGCAAAATATTGCCAATATAGTTACAATGTATTAGGTGGCCTCAAATATGTGATACAATAAAAGGAAAAACGGGCAGTGCATCACTATCCTTGTGTTCACCGATGTCAACGAGCCATTAAGGGATTAAAAGCAACTGTTCTACAATTGCCCTCCTTTGTTTTCTCTGCGGGGTGGGGGGTGTAATTAGTATAAATGTAATGGTGGGTTAATGTGGCTTGAAAATACACACAGCACCAGCATCAATAATATCAAATTTACTTCTCTAAGCCCCCGCAGCACAGTCTCGGCTCTCGCCCCCTTCAGGACTTTTGTCCAAGGAACTAAGCACAATCAGGGCCAGACAGAAGATAATCAATGTGAGTGCAACACAGGCTGTGTTGGAAATAGTAATTACTTTAAGCGTTAGACTGCAGTGTATGTGTTGGCATGGGCATAGTGCCATTTCTATTGACTAAACACTGCACTCAAAAGAGTCATTCTGAAACGGGGCCCTACAGTCCAGGTGAACCACCTGTGGAGTAGTTTTCCAATCTGGAACCATACTCTGAAGGACAGCTTGTATTACACACGTACCTAAGAATTTAATTTCGTTATTGGCGACTCTGCAACAAGGTTATGGACATAGAGATTCTCAATGGTTTTGGTTAGTACCTTCTTCGGGCTTGAGACAGCGTTTCATAGACAAGTCTTACAAACAAAACAGCTTTAGAGTTCAACACTTTGGGCCTGATTCTGATTCATAAAGAAATGCAATGTTCTGTTGCAAATTAGTGGGGTGTTATAATAACTCAGATTACACTCGCTGTGTTTTACTTATTCGGCAAGCTTCACAGATGTATGTATATACATTTACTTAGCAATTCTATGTGATGCCTATATATAAAGAAATGTCACAAGATCTTCGGATTTGCTTTAGTACATATCAGTTTTGTTTTATTCTATTTGGCTATTTATACAGTGTAGGTCAGTGGTTCCCAACCTTTTGACTTCTGTGGACCTCCACTTTACCATTACTGGAACCCGGGGACCCTCACTGAATCATTATTAGAATCTGGGGACCCCCGACTGAGTCATTAGTGAAAGCAGGGGACCTAATCTGTTATTTTTTAATTTTCTAAGTGGTCACGGCCCCCCTTAGAAGGCTTTGCGTACCCCCAGGAGTCCCCGGACCAGAGGTTGGGAACCTCTGGTGTAGGGTCTATTGGTGCTGAATAGTTATTGAATTTAACAAGTATGTATAATTTACAGTTTTGGTTATCCTAAAGAGCGTAAACAAATGCATAATTCAGTGCTGTAAATATTTAAGCAACCTTAAGACATAATTAATTCCGACAGTATATCTAAAAACGTTGAAAGGATACTGTTGGTTTGAGACTGTACCAGCCATTCGAAAAGCTAGTGATTGTTTTGAAACTTTTTTTTTTTAACTTATTTGACATGGTTGAAGTAACACAGTGTAGAAAAATACTTCAGTGGACCAATATTTAACATAACCGCTGATACTACAAAAGTATAGTTGATGTTGCAAAAGAAACAATAACAGAGATTACACACCAAAGTCCTTTAAATGTGGGATGGCTCAAGAATACAATTAGGTTCGAACAATCACCAGTAATAAACTATTACTACAAAAAGCCATTACTCTACGAATGTGGGTTGACTGACAGTCCCATTTACACTTACGTATTATGTGGCTGGGTGCTCCCTTAGCAATTAGTATACAATAATGATGACTTGCCTAGGGTGTATCTGACGTACTGCTATTGATGTTTTTTAGTGTTTAATTCTACTTGCCATATTATTACTATCCCATGTTTTTAGTGTTTTTTTATCGTTTTGCAATGGTTTAATTAACCGCACAATAATAATATATTTGAAATTTTAACTTAGCAATTAGTATAACTTAGCATAACAATTTAATAATTGGGATTGAGTCGAGGTGGGGTTGACCAGTGCTAGTGATTGTTGACACAGTTCCTTTTTAACTTTCATTTGCAATATAGCAATATACTGCTATTAGAATCCACCCATTTAGTGAATTCCCTTTCTCACGGCCGCATATATGCCCCCCCAAGATATTTCCAAATCATGGAGATGCAGCGACTCAATAAATCTACTTGACAGCTTAGTGCACTTAGTCCTTGGAAAAAAGCCTAGTAAATATGCCATCAGAGACTGGGGGACGTCACGGCTCGAAGAGATGCACACATATTGTTACACTGTGTTCCATAAAGTAATCAGTGCTGGAAAATTCCAAACTTTATGATAGAAATTCACTCTCGCAATAACACATTTGGGACAACCCACATTTGCAATAGGAAACATAGAGTTGATTCTTTTGGGAGTAATGTAAACTCTAAGTAGGAAAATTGGATCGACTTAATCCGTTTCCCTCAGTGACAATGGGAGCTCACCACAGGAGAGGGCCTCTTTATACAATACAATAATACATTGTTACGCATATGCTGTGTACAATTCTATGGGCAATCCACTTGAACCAGGAGTCTTACTCCTTGCAAGGTCCATAAATCACTGGGCGCACCTCCCACACTTAAATATCTGCACCTAGAGATGCTTCTGCGTTCCTTGGGAGGAACACTAGAGCTGCCTGTGATACAAACTCAAGCTGTAATTGCTTGTCCACCACATTCCTAGTGATATAAAGGTCACTGTTGTATGTAATATATATATATATATCAATGATCTCAGAGAGTATGACGTATGGCCATTGTTTGTACGGGTACTCAGTGTTGGTGAAGACCTCTTGTCATGGTTTACCAAGCAAGCTAGCATCTGCGGGCCTTATTACTGTCACCATGTGATTTAGTGAGGTATCATGTAATCATAGCCTCACAGGTGGTCCATCAGTGCCTTTAGCTTCTCCTTCTCAGTAAATAGTCAAGAATTGTGTTTAAGCATGTCTTAAGGAATGTATGTCCTTGCCCCTCCCTTTGCAGCTATTCAGTGTCCTGTGACCACCACTTGAAAGCCTCACATTCCATCAAGGTTGATGATGCTGTTCCAGCGTTTTCAATAAAATAATTACTAATCACATTGGCAAATGGTGCTTCAAAGGGAAGGTCCTAGGGGTCATCCAGCCCAACATCAAATTTAAAGGGTTATGTTCAAAATGCCTTTTAGCTAGATACGTAACTCAAAATACTTTAGAGGATAACTATCCAGAGCCTAAGTATTTATTTAAGTGAATAAGGAGGTCATGCATGCCAGAATAATAGTAATATTCTTTTTGTTAGTGGATTGTGCTCCCTCAAAACATCTATTTTCTCTCACTGATTGTTCTAATTATTGAATGACTTAGCCAGTTTATATATCCCAGAACTAGGGAGCAGGGGTGTCTAAGATACTGAATTGTTGCTTGACTGGGTTATGAACCCTGGTCAAGAAGCATTAGAGGCAAGTTGTAAAATATTTGTGCAACATTTCAAACAGTAAAACAGTAAAAACACACCACAAAAGGAGCCCACAGAAGAGCTAGGAAAATAGCTTATATTTTAATAAATGAAGCAAAAACCAAAACAACAAAAACCTAAATAGTAGGACCAGAAATATTGAATGTTAAAGTTTTAAATTGAAATAGCACCAAGGAAGACAAGGTGCTATCGGGGATATCTGGTCATGCTGCACCGGGACAGTCACAAATTCAGGGCGACTGCAATGACCATGGACCGGCTACAGGTACCCAGTTAGACCAGCTGAACAAAGTACCTAAAATCCTGGTTGCAGAGCATTGCATGATTCTGTGTCGAAGATGCATCACCCAGCAGAGGAGATGCATTGATTCCGAGTTGAGGTGAGGCTGAGGTACGGGGTCCTGTTGTGTCATCATCGGCAATCTCATCAACAGGGCCTGTGATGCGAAGGCCAGTGTTGAGGATGTGTTGCACAGTCGAGGCAGTGAATTGGTTCAGATGAGTGGTGAAGCTATGATGCTGAGCTTTCGGTGCCAGCAAGCGATGTAAGGAACTGCTCCGGAGAAGTGTTGCACAGCAGCAGCTCTGAAGGCAATGTGTCAAACCCAAGATGAGGGATGCGGTTGCATTGCAAGTCATTTGCGCACCAGCGGCGATTCATTGTTCTGCTCAAGTCAAGGATGCACTGCACAGCCGTGGAGATGTGTCCGTTCTACTGGAGGGTGTGACGCTCAGCAGGAAGGATGTGTTTGGTTCTGCTGGCAAGCACCTTAGGCCTACTTGTAAGGGTTCAGGACTGGGGTGGCAGGGTAGACTCAAAGATGAAAGACTCCAGGTGCAGAGGCAGGGTTATTGGAAGTCTTTTATATACCTGTGATTTAAGATCAGGACGCCAGCCAACTAGCTCTTGGAGTCACCCTGGGTTCTGGGGTCAAGTGATGCAGGTCTAGTCATTTTACTAAGGCAAGAGGGCAGCAGGGAGTAGATCAGCCACATAGGAGTCCAGCAGAGTGCAGTCCCACAGAGTTGCAGTCCTTCAGCAGCACTGCAGTCTTTCTTCTTGGCAAGAAAATGCCAAGTTTCTAAAAGTGGCATTGTCAGAATTGGAATTTAAAATCCAACTCCACCTTAAGTAAGTGTTTTAAATTGTGATTCCAGAGACACCAAACTTGAAGGAATCATCTATTCCCATTTTGAAATGACACTTAAAGAAGGTGATAAGGCAACTTCCATATTATCCTATGGGAGGGAAAGGCCTTGCAGTAGTGAAAAACAAATTAAGGCCCGTATTTATACTTTTTGACGCTAAACTGCGCTAACGCAGTTTAGCGTCAAAAAATTTAGCGCCGTCTAACGCCATTCCGAAGCGCCATGCGGGCGCCGTATTTATGGAATGGCGTTAGCCGGCGCAAGCAGACCGGCGCTGCCTGGTGTGCGTGGAAAAAAACCACGTAGACCAGGCAGCGCCGGCGTAGGGGGAAAATGGCGCTAGGGCGTCTTAAAATGGCGCAAGTCGGGTTGACGCTAAAAAATCGTCTTAACCCGATTAGCGCCATTTTTTCGACGCCCAGACGCCATTTAAATGACTCCTGTCTTAGTAAAGACAGGAGTCATGCCCCCTTGCCCAATGGCCATGCCCAGGGGACTTATGTCCCCTGGGCATGGTCATTGGGCATAGTGGCATGTAGGGGGGCACAAATAAGGCCCCCCTATGCCACCCAAAATAAATTGAAAAATAACAAAAATTATACTTACGTGAACTTACCTGAATGTCCCTGGGGTGGGTCCCTCCATCCTTGGGTGTCCTCCTGGGGTGGGCAGGGGTGGCAGGGGGGGTCCCTGGGGGCAGGGGAGGGCACCTGTGGGCTCATTTTGAGCCCACAGGCCCCTTAACGCCTACCCTGACCCAGGCGTTAAAATGTGGCGCAAATGCGGGGTTTTTTGACCCGCCACCTCCCGGGCGTGATTTTTGCCCGGGAGTATAAATACGACGCATTTGCGTCGCCGTCATTTTTTTAGACGGGAACGCCTTCCTTGCATCTCATTAACGCAAGGAAGGCGTTCACGCTAAAAAATGACGCTCTTTGCCAATACTTTAGCGCTAGACGCGTCTAACGCCAAAGTATAAATATGGCGTTAGTTTTGCGCCGAATTTGCGTCAAAAAAACGACGCAAATTCGGCGCAAACGGAGTATAAATACGGGCCTAAGAGTTTTCCACTACCATGAAAATCCTAAAGGTACATGTCCTGATTTCCTAATGCATTGCACACTGCCCTCTAGGCTGACCAGTGCCTACCTGTTAGAAATGGGTTTTTTGGTTGGCAGTCAGGTTGCCCTCTGTCCAAGCAAGAACCCTCACTCTAGTCAGGGTAAGTCACACACAATCCAAAATCAGCCTGTGCTCACCCTCCGGTAGCTTGGCACGAGCAGTCAGGCTTAACTTAGAAGGCAATGTGTAAAGCATTTGTGCAATAAATCATACAACACCATAGCATAACACCACAAAAATACACCACACAGTGTTTAGAAAAATATATAATATTTATCTGGGTATCTTCAGGTCAAAACGATCAAAGTTGCAATACGAATTTGTAAAGATATCACTGAAAAGTGATATAAAGGCGGTCATTCTGACCCTGGCGGCCGGGGACCGCGGATGCACCGCCAACAGGCTGGCGGTGCATCCATGGGCATTCTGACCGCGGCGGTACAGCCGCGGTCAGAAACGGGAAACCGGCGGTGTCCCGCCGGTTTCCCGCTGCCCTAGGGAATCCTCCATGGCGGCGCTGCAGGCAGCGCCGCCATGGAGATTCCGACCCCCTTACCGCCAGCCTGGTTCTGGCGGTTTTGACCACCAGAACCTGGCTGGCGGTAACGGGTGTTGTGGGGCCCCTGGGGGCCCATGCAGTGCCCATGCCAATGGCATGGGCACTGCAGGGGCCCCCTAACAGTGCCCCACCAAGATTTTCAGTGTCTGCCAAGCAGACACTGAAAATCGCGACGGGTGCAACTGCACCCGTCGCACCCCTTCCACTCTGCCGGCTCCATTCGGAGCCGGCATCCTCATGGAAGGGGGTTTCCCGCTGGGCTGGCGGGCGGCCTTCTGGCAGTCGCCCGCCAGCCCAGCGGGAAACTCAGAATTACCGCGGCGGTCTTTTGACCGCGCAGCGGTATTCTGATGGCGGGACTTTGGCGGGCGGCCTGCGCCGCCCGCCAAAGTCAGAATGACCGCCAAAGTGTCTTAAGTCTTTAAAAAGAAAATAAAGTGTCTTTCAAGCACAAAGTACCTGGTTTCTGGAGGGAAATCTCCTCAGAGGGCCACAGGAGAAGAGATACGTGGAAAAATGATGTGTGCGTTGATTTCTCCCCAGTACACACAGACTTGCGTCATTATTTTCCACGCGGGGAAGTCGTGCGTCGTTTTCCGGCGCGCGGACAGTCTCTTTCTGTGGATCGCGGGGATTACCAGGTGGCCCGGGTCTGTGCGTGGATTCTCCTGCTTGTTTTCCGGCTGCGCGTCGTTCTGCGGGGCGGCGCGTCGAAGTTTTGATCTCACGGCAGGCGTCGCGTCGATTTCTCCTTGGAAGTCAGGCGGCGTTGTCCTTGCGAGGCCGTGCGTCAAAGTTTTGGTCTCATGGCAGGCGTTGCGTCGATTTCTCTTTGGAAGTCGTGCGGCATTGTCCTTGCGAGGCCGTGCGTCAAAGTTTCGAGCTCACGGTAGGCGTTGCGTCGATTTCTTCTTAGAAGTCGGGCGGCGTTGTCCTTGCGAGGCCGTGCGTCAAAGTTTCGGTCGCCCCGAAGGCGTCGCATCGATCAGCGTCGGTGTGCGCCATTTTTCTTGCCGCAGAGTAAGCTGTGCGTAGAAAATTTCGGCGCACGGAGCGTCCAAGTGAAAGCGAGAAGTCTTTTTGGTCCTGAAACTTCAAGGAACAGGAGGCAAGCTCTATCCAAGCCCTTGGAGAGCACTTTTACAGCCAGACAAGAGTTCAGCAAGGCAGCAGGCCAACAGCAAGGCAGCAGTCCTTTGTAGAAAAGCAGACAGGTGAGTCAGTTGAGCAGCCAGGCAGTTCAGCAAGGCAGCAGGCCAACAGCAAGGCAGCAGTCCTTTGTAGAAAAGCAGACAGGTGAGTCCTTTGAGCAGCCAGGCAGTTCTTCTTGGCAGGATGTAGTTTCTGGTTCAGGTTTCTTCTCCAGCAAGTGTCTGATGAGGTAGGGCAGAGGCCCTGTTTTATACTAAGTTGTGCCTTTGAAGTGGGGGTGACTTCAAAGAGTGTCTAAGAAATGCACCAAGCCCCCTTTCAGTTCAATCCTGTCTGCCAGAGTCCCAGTAGGGGGTGTGGCAGTCCTTTGTGTGAGGGCAGGCCCTCCACCCTCCCAGCCCAGGAAGACCCATTCAAAATGCATATGTATGCAAGTGAGGCTGAGTACCCTGTGTTTGGGGTGTGTCTGAGTGAATGCACAAGGAGCTGTCAACTAAACCTAGCCAGACGTGGATTGAAGGGCACAACAAGATTTTAGTGCAAAGAAATGCTCACTTTCTAAAAGTGGCATTTCTAGAATAGTAATATTAAATCCGACTTCACCAGTCAGCAGGATTTTGTATTACCATTCTGGCCATACTAAATATGACCTTCCTGCTCCTTTCAGATCAGCAGCTGCCACTTCAACAGTGTATGAGGGCAGCCCCAATGTGAGCCTATGAAAGGAGCAGGCCTCACAGTAGTGTAAAAACGAATTTAGGAGTTTTACACTACCAGGACATATAACTACACAGGTACATGTCCTGCCTTTTACCTACACAGCACCCTGCTCTAGGGGTTACCTAGGGCACACATTAGGGATGACTTATATGTAGAAAAAGGGGAGTTCTAGGCTTGGCAAGTACTTTTAAATGCCAAGTCGAAGTGGCAGTGAAACTGCACACACAGGCCTTGCAATGGCAGGCCTGAGACAGGGTTAAGGGGCTACTGAGGTGGGTGGCACAACCAGTGCTGCAGGCCCACTAGTAGCATTTAATCTACCTGCCCTAGGCACATGTAGTACACTCTACGAGGGACTTACAAGTAAATTAAATAGTCAATCATGGATAAACCAATCAGTAGTACAATTTCCACAGAGAGCATATGCACTTTAGCACTGGTTAGCAGTGGTAAAGTGCCCAGAGGTCAAAAGCCAACAACAACAGGTCAGAAAAAATAGGAGGAAGGAGGCAAAAAGTTTGGGGATGTCCCTGTCAAAAAGCCAGGTCCAACACTACCATAAGGGGTGACACATGTATTAAAAATGAAGGCTTGGGCCTGGCAAAAGGGTTATTTTGCTGTGTGGGAATGTTGGTTTACAATTGCACAGAAAGGCTCTGCAATGGCATACCTGAGACATGTTTAGAGGGCTACTTAAGTGGGTGACTTAATCACAGACCCATTAGTAGCATTTACTTTACTGGCCCTGGGCATAGGTAATGCACTTTACTAGAGACTTATAAGTAAATACAATATACCAGTTGAGGATACACCAATATGACTGTGCTTTAAAGGAGAGAGCACAAGCACTTTAGCACTGATAAGCAGTGGTAAAGTGTGCAGAGTCCTAATAGCAGCACAAACAATATCAGAAGACAAGAACGAGGGCAAGAACTTGGGGGGAAGACCACTCTAAAGCTGACAGGTCTACCAGGGTGTGATTATCCAGATAAGTATCAGCTACACAATTGAAATTCACCCCACCCCCCACAATCAGCAATGGGTAATGCAATACCTGGGAAAAATGCTGTGGCAAGCTGTCAAAAAAAGTCCATTGTTCAGTATACTGAGAGTACACATTTACCAACACCAGGTCTGCTCCATCTAGCCTGCCCCCCACACAATTAAATATCTCCACTTGACTTCAAACAGTTCTGTCAATAGTTTAAATAAGATGTCGGGCTTTACCCGAATCAGGACACCTCTAGCAAACACAGCACACCATTTTATCTGCAATGTCTGTCCCTCTTTTTTTGATAAAAATGTGTTACTTGAAAAACTGCAATCTGCACTCCCAGCTTTTTGACATAGGCCTCTACCTAATATGTTTCCCCAGGTGAGTTGAGACCATGCACATTCCAAGGAAAACATTTTACGTGCCCCAAATGATGTTGCACCATCGGCATAAAGAAGTGCTGCCCGACAAATACCCCGCTCAGCCTATCTTGCCCATATATTATCACCGCCAGTCCTCTATTATTGTGTGGAAAAAAATAACAAAAAGCAAACAAACCTTTAGCCCAAACTGACAACATTCTCAGCCTTTCTCACACAGAACAGTCACTCACAAACGTCCTCTCCAAACTGTTAAACAAAACTTCATTAATCATGCTCTCCACTCAACTGATAGGGTAGGAGAATGACTGGGAGGAAGAAGGAGAAATGGAAAGGAAGCTGTGCCAATCAAGTCCACGTCCACTCCCTGAACCATCAATAATAAGGCAAAAAGGATACGAGTTTGCCTGGGCTGCGGACCAGGAAATCAATACGTCTGCACAGCAGTGATGCCGTCGTATCTCCAGATACATTATATCATCTGCGGTGCCACGCATTGTGTTTGGCACAGCACAGCGGTGCTTACAGTCTGCAAGGCTCCCTGTGCCGGAGCCAGTCTCCTCTCCAGAACAGGGCAGCCCGTCTGTGCTTCTCGCCGGACTTCCTAGCGATGCGGCCGCTGCGATGGCCTGCTTCCTGCCAGCCTGAGCTTGGTGTCTAGTCTTGAGTGAGCCACCGGTTTGCCGCACTTTATTATTTTGGCACTTCTCTGTTGAATTTGAGACTTTAAAAAAAAGTTTTTATTGTGCTGTAGTGCAAGTATTCATGGAAGCAGTATATAGGAAAATGTGTAACCAATGCACATTCATGTCCGCCGTCTTCCTGCATTGCTCAGGGTACTGTGCCTTTGAGTGCACTCATTGGGTCACCCACATCTCTATCATCCCGGGGTCCCTCTGAATTGGACAGTCGGCTATTCGCTCCTGAGTGTGACCAATCCAATGCACAATACAAGCTACAATAAATGTAACTAAAAGTCTGGAACATGAAATTCCCCCGATCCCTCTCGTGCCCAGCCCACTACCGTCTCACGTGCTAGTGTTGCGAAATTTAGTGTATACTCGTATCGTGGCCCCCTCCATCTTCTAGAGGCTACATAATTCTCGATCGCTGACACTATGGGGGTGATTCTGAGACTGGCGGGCGGCGGAGGCCGCCCGCCAGTCTTCCCCCGACAAAATACCACTCCGCGGTCGCAAGACCGCTGAGGGTATTTTGAGATTTGCCCTGGGCTGGCGGGCGGCCGCCAAAAGGCCGCCCGCCAGCCCAGGGCAAATCTACCTTCCCACGAGGACGCCGGCTCCGAATGGAGCCGGCGTAGTGGGAAGGTGCGACGGGTGCAGTTGCACCCGTCGCGTATTTCAGTGTCTGCTTTGCAGACACTGAAATACTTTGTGGGGCCCTCTTACGGGGGCCCCTGCAGTGCCCATGCCATTGGCATGGGCACTGCAGGGGCCCCCAGGGGCCCCGCGGCACCCCCTACCGCCATCCTGTTCCTGGCGGGAGACCCGCCAGGAACAGGATGGCGGTAGGGGGTGTCAGAATCCCCATGGCGGCGGAGCGCGCTCCGCCGCCATGGAGGATTCTCCCGAGCAGCGGAAAGTCGGCGGGAGACCGCCGACTTTCCGTTTCTGACCGCGGCTGAACCATCGCAGTCAGAATGCTCGACGGAGCACCGCCAGCCTGTTGGCGGTGCTCCCGTGGTCGGTGACCCTGGCAGTCACCGACCGCCAGGGTCAGAATGACCCCCTATACCTACCCGGTGCATGTTGTAGCTCTGTTCAGTGAAGCATGTCAGTGAACAGCTTAACCAGTTCTTCCCACTGGTCTGCAATAGGGTATCTGCGCTGCCCCACGCATTCCGCCACCTCCGCCCTATCCCATTTCCACACCTTCTCTTGGTGTATATGAGACTTGACTTGCGAGAGATGGATTTCCTGCTTCATAAATGTCCATTCAATCTCTCCTCTCTGCGGGGTCAATGGAGATAAGAACTTTCCCATCTGCCTGGACTCTGAGTTTAACCGGGCAAGGCAATGCATGTGGCACTCTAATGTCACCTTAGTCTGCATTTAATTGCCATGAATGGTATCCTCTGTGTCTGCAGTGTCGCTATGTAACCCAGGAAGATCAGCACCTTTGCATTATCAATGGTGAAAGGGCTGGTAGTATGCTCTTGACGAAATATGAAATCACAATCTCTGAAAAGCAATGGACTCGCTGCCATCAGTTGTGGCGGCACACTAGGCCTGGACAGTTGCGCCAGTAATCTATGCCCACGTTCCCAAGCATAGAGTTTAGAGAGGCCATCGAGTGCCGCCACCTCCTGCGGCCAGTCCTCTACGTGGGGGGGTAGTGGGGGGCATTGGGAAAACTACTGATTGTTGATCTTTGTGTTATTTACACATTTGGGGTCTCAAGTGCGAAATGTAAGTTTGACCTAGATATATCTTTGGACATTTTGATTATTTTAACTTTCTTAATAAATATTCGGAATCTCCAGGAAAAGTGTCTTAAGCAAAAGCTAAGCTTTATGGAAAGGCTGGTGGAGCCTTCTCAGAACAGGAGTAGCATATTTCTTGCCCATAGTCTCAAATTTGCCACAATGTGAAACAATGGAATTAGTGGACCCAGGCAAAATTAAGAAAGTCGTTATTAATTAAAAGCAGAACCAGCATTCACACTCTGAACAGTTCCACTTTCCCTTAAGTGATGAAGTTGATCGGCACCTTACTCCCCCATGATATTATTGTGATTGGCCAGGTTGAAGCCAAAGACATAGCCCATGTCCAACTCTCTGCCCCTAGAGTGGTGGAAATCCTGCTAAAGATTCTTCTCTAGACTTATCACTTGTAGCAGCAAACAGAGGATTTACAAACCAATTCAAAGCCAGACGTTAGGCCTCATTTAGGGATTCCCGTTATTCAGTGGCACCCCATCTGCCAAACCCACATTTGCCTTACTTCATTTTGAGATGGGAAACGTATAAGTATTCAACAGCAGAGCTTCAGCTGGCCCCACTGTCAGAAATATTACCAGCTGCCCTTCCACCACAGTATTGCCAGTTTTAGCGTTTTAAGGAAGTTCACATTTTTGGTGGTGAGTGGTCTGGTGCTCAGTTTCATGTTTGCAACCGCCATATAAAACATAGTGGTTACAAACTTGAAATTAAGCATTGTCCCCACACACCGAGAAAAGCCTCCAATCAGCGACATTCTGTTTTGGAATTTTAGAAACAAAGCATGTTTTTAGTTTTTTTCTGAAAATCAAAGCATTAATAAAATCTAGCAGCTGGCTGCTATAATCAGTTAACAGGAACATTAATGGCATATCAGTTCACAGTCTTATTATACATTATTAGGTTCAACTTCAAAGGGTGGCGGCCAGTTTTGTTTTCAAACAGAAGCACATGAATGAAATGGCACTTGTGTAGCTCTGCGATGCTCCTTTTGAGGCAGATGTTAGACACCCTGCTTGAATAACACTGGCACCGACTGGTGAGTGGAAAGAGTTAAGGACACACGACATAGGCACGTGGAGTGCAGTGGACAAGCTGCATCTAGAGAGGGGCAGGAGACCTTGTGACTTCTTGCATGATGTCAAAGGCCCATTTTCATTCCCAAATTCAACAAGTATTACCGAAAGTACAAGATAATACCTAGACTTCTAAGAGACAGCGACCTCAGTGCAAGAACAAATATGTTCATACAAGAGATGTATTTTATCGGAGACAGGGAAACACAATGTATTCATGCCCTTTTAATTTTTTGGGCCAAATACAAGCGAAATTGTCTTCCATTAGCAGTATATATTGAATTTTCCACCAAATTGCTTGAAGCTGGATTGCAAATTGAGGACACTTGTATTGATTTATAGGGCTACAGATCACATGTTTAATCGTTCTCATCTTTAGAAGCTAACGGAAGTATCTGCTTATTATACAATTTCACAGTTCTGCATAATTTTGAAAAAGTCCATGTTTTTTCTATAATATTAAATGCCACTTCCCAAGTCCAAGCACGAGATACCTCATTACAAAAGCAACGCTCAGGTTTTAAATTGTGTCCGATTTAATCATGTGCCTTTGTGGCATAGTTTTGTAACTAAGCTGTTTAATAAATCTTGTACAGCGTTTGAGTGTAATACTTACAATCCTAGACTCCTTCCTTAATTTCCATAAGGAACTGATATAATTCGTCAGTGCATATGTTAAAAGCATAATCAGGTGTAGGAATACATTGCTCTGAGAAGAAATAAAATGATTGTTGATTGTGTGCTTGTTGAAAACTTTTGCAAAATGGTGTTCCGATCTAAGTTTCACTTTGTTTAGGGGTACAGCAAGCGTGGCAGTTGTGGGGAGCGGAGGCCCATGTAAAACACCCTTGTGTTCTTTGCTGTAGGGGTAGACCTGGCAGAAGATGTTGTGGCAAACGTAATAGCAAATGGTGAATATGTAAGCTACTCAGACTAGTAACATCACACACACACACACACACACACGTACACACCCAAACCCCCTCAAGCCCCTCCCTGGCTTTAGCGCTGGTGGCACCCTGTGCAACAGACTTTTTTGGCACCCAACCCCATGACCACCTCCTCGGATTCCCTTACTACCACCTGCAAATGTGCCCCTCTTCTCTCCATAACCCCCCTTTCACACACATTCATATGTTTTAAAACACTGGTAAAGGCTGGCTTTACTAATCCAATCAGCCATCTACATAAAATATCATTCTGTTCTTCGCTGTAGGTATATTAACCCTTTAAGCTACTTGATGGTGAGTCAAAGCTGCCACTAGACAAAACTCTGAACCCTCACTCTGGCAAGAACATTAATCAGAAGCGGTATCTTGACATTTGAATTGCTTCCTGAAGGCTAAATGCACAAAAAACATTTCAGCAGGTGTTTTTAAATTGCAAGTTTTGTAAGTTACTGCTAAACACAGCGCCCTCCTGAGGTCAGCACCCTGTGCGGCTGCACCACTCGCATCGCTCTAAAGCCGGCACT
Source organism: Pleurodeles waltl (assembly GCF_031143425.1). Taxonomy (NCBI): domain Eukaryota; kingdom Metazoa; phylum Chordata; class Amphibia; order Caudata; family Salamandridae; genus Pleurodeles; species Pleurodeles waltl. The sequence continues at coordinate 232,524,588 of NC_090448.1, read as the reverse complement.
GCGCACACACACACACACACACACACACACAGTCCTATCCCTATCATCTGACTGATTAAATTTAACATAGATGTATCATGAGCTGTCCAGAATCACACTAACCATTCCATTTAGACCTGACCTATAAACAACACAGGTACAAAAACACCCCAGACAAATAGCATTTTTGCCTCCAGTCTTTTGCACCCCATGTACAGATAATGGCTAAAAAATCTGCATCAGTTGTATGTGTTGCTGTCTTTGGCAGCATGGCTTGAATTGGGAAGAACCACCAAATTAGATCTGGCGGTGCAGGGCTGTTCAAACACAAAGCAGAAAATGTGTGCCCTGCATAATGCATCACCTATAAACCTGTATGGATAATTATTTGTGCACTTACTTTCTGTCTGTATTCTTTTTGCTGTGTTTTTTCTGTCTCTCTCGCTGTCTCGTGAGTCACATTTCACTACTCGACAGTGAATATGGTTTTTTTGCAACCAATTACCATGTGCATTGTTAAGAGCAATGTGTGTGCGCGTGTGTGTGTGTGTGCGCAGTTGCAGCATTCCAAATTGCATATGCATGTCGTTAATGCCGGCCTGAAAAGGTTCTATTCCCATAAGGTCGGATGTTGCCATAACTATTCCTCAAGCCCTGAATTGACTTTACAAGAAAGTACTTTATTTAATCCTAGGAATTGGCAAGGATTCAATAAATGTTTTGATTGAGGCTCTTTTGGCTGAGCCACATCCAACTGAAATAACTAATGGGTTCGACAAATATGTAAATATGTAAATACTGCTAGCCATGTAGGTTAAGTCAGTGCTACAAAAACATATTTCTAGCCACATCTAAAAACACTAAGTCAAATCACAAAGGAAATTCCAGCTGTAAACATACCCTTGTGGCTGAAAACATCTCCATTTATGGGTGTGAAGAATGCACAAAAGGATTATTGGAAGATGTAAATTAGTTTTCTACTCGGATTTCTCTGGCACGACCTTCTCCATCCTGCAAATGGTCAGGGGCGTAGCTTGGTCAGTAAGATTGTGGGGAGGTGTGAGCTTTAGATTTTCAGACAATCAGGACGACTGCATATAATGTTTAAATACTTTATACGACAAGCATGGTGCACCGAGGGCGCCAAGGGGCAGTGGAAAGAGAGCGGAATGCAGATTGGTAGGCGTACTAAATGGGGGAAAACACAATATTTTGTAAAATTACCAATATTTTTGACGACTTCAAGAACTGAGAGGGACAGAGTTTGTGTGCTTCTTTGTCTTTAAGTATGTAAAAATTCCTGGTGAAATCCAGCAGACATCTCACCACACCCAACTGAAAGCATCTGTACCCAACTATTTCTCTGAAAATTCATTTATTAAGAGGGTGTAACACCCCACACACATACCCTGAAGCTACGCCCCTGGAAATGGTGGGAAATTTACTTGCCAGGGCTGGAGGAATGTACCATTCAGGGCGGGAAGGGGAACAGATCTGTGTTTCTGTGCCACCTCTAGATATTTATTGGGTTTGATTCCCTATTTGAGAAAATATCTGAGCCAAGAACGCCCATTTTTACTATGAGTTGTGTAACCATATTCATTATTTTATTAGCCTAGAACCTTTTATTTTTCCATTTGTTCATGAATGGCAGCACACTTGTTTCTGCTCTTTCTCTTCACATACTAGAATGCCTCCATTACCCATCTTTCTCATTTAATCCACTTCTCTGAAACTTCCAAAATGGTTTCAACTTGTTCTATCATACAACATTTTGTCTTTCTATCCAGTGATGTCCAATATTCATGCCGTAGGTCTAATATGTTAACATCTAGCAGAACTGCACATGAGAAACATACAAAAGCTAGTTCAGCGCAGTGGATTAGTAAGCGATTATGTTCTTTCAGGGGTGATTGTTCAGCTCATCTTTAAAGTCTGCCATTAAGAGCACTCTCTGATTTCTCAACTCTGATATTTTTACACTTTAGTATAACTTAGGCTTAGCATATCCCTCCCTGTGTCAAAGATGAGACTCTCTGATGCTTAGTGCCCTGAATTACTTGATTGTCGCTTGAGTACGAAAAGCTGGTATTAGATAGCTACCATCTCCTTCTGTTATTCTGTAATCGATTTGTGTTTTCCGACTGAGATTATTGTTTAAAACGTGCCGTCGCCATATATTTTGTGTAGAAACCATAAAGAATCAGTAGTTATAACTACTGGTTTATTGTGTGCTCTCAGACCATTCCCCAAAAAACATTGGGCCTGATTACAACTTTGGAGGAGGTGTTAATCCGTCCCAAAAGTGACGGTAAAGTGATGGATTTACCACCAGCCGTATTACGAGTTCATTATATCCTATGGAACTCGTAATACGGCTAGTGGTATATCCGTCTCATTTGGGACGGATTAACACCTCCTCCAAAGTTGTAATCAGGCCCTTTGTGTTTTTCTATTCCATTGCTCTGATGATAAGCCCCACCTTTTACCCTTTGACCGTACTACAAGTGTAACTTGCATTGTAAATACTTCTCAATAAGATAAGTGTAAGGGTGTGACTAGAATTAAATTGTTCATGGACAAGTCTCCATACCTTTTTGTACTTGTGATGCAAATGTGCTATGCATAAATGTGTCTTTATTTGTCTGTGTTGTGGCAGCTGTCTGTGAACCATTCGCCTGTAATAAACGACCTTGTGTGGAATCAGGTTGAGGATGTTCATGATAATCTAATGCCAGTCCAAACTATGCGATGCTATTGCCTTTCATATCTGTTATTGACAATATTTCTTTGTTTCTCAGTGTTTTGGACACTTGTTCGAAAACTAGTCACTATGGTGTTTCAGTATTCAATTGACAGCCTTGCTGAAGCTTGTGTTAGCCCTATATTGCTGTGACTTAAAAGGTGGATTCATGGCAACAAAGTAAGAAATAATGTGCCGCAATAATACATCTTTTAAAACAATACTTAAAGATGCAGCTGGCTGTTACTTTTTCTCTGAAAAAAAGATGTAAGCTCCCCAATATGCTTCTTTGCGTCTTAATAGTGAACTTCAGGTAAACCTGACTGAGATGGGTGGGAGCAGTGCAGATCCTTCCCATCTCAGAAGTGCCATGAAGGTTCTGAAACATCTACCATGTGTCTCTAATCACCCAGAGTACATTTAGCACAGTTCAATTGGAAATCTCTTTGAAACAGGCTAAATATAGTTCATTTAATGATACACATTGGAAACATTTCAATATACTTCAATCATTGTATCGTGTATAATGTAATAATTATTTCTTCTGAATGTGATAGTTCCCAAGATCGTAGGATATTGAGCTTTCTTGATTCTCTCTACTTGAATCCCTATGAAGATAATGTGCCTGATTCCAATTTTACTTTGAGGCTGTTATTAGAGTAGCCCAAGTAACTGAAACTCTAAGGGATTGTGGTTAACGTTCACACTTAAAATTCTGCTTCAATGTTTAAAATAGTAGAGATGTATTGGATAACTTGTAGATCAAGCCCATCAAGGTTACTAAGTTTGGACGTTTGCGGTGCCCTTTCCTTCTTTGGTGAATATACCTAGAATGATTTCTTCAAGCCTGAGAAATTAGTGACCCCCTCCTATTTCACTATTGCATTTATTGTTTTAGACATTCTGTATTCTTTTAAGGAAAGATAGTCAGTTCTCACTGCCTTGTATTTTTACATATCAGTCTAATTGGAATTGAGAGCTCCGAAAGTATTTTTTCAATTATTCACCCACATTGCAGTTTCTTCAGCAGGAATTTTGACAGTCGTATCTGTGGGTCTGAGATGGTTCACAAATCATTTCACCACAGTTGTCTAGCTTCCCCTGAAAATCTTAAACAGATCCCAGAGAGGTGGTTGAGCACCTAGACAGATGGAGATGCAGGCTGGTGGGTATGCAGAGAGCAGCAATGTTGATGATGAAATAGCAGATGGAAAAGGTGGCCTCCAGGTGATCTATATCAGTTGGTAGGTAGGATACAATACTGCCTGTTTGGAAGGCAGTGTCCTTCTCAAATTATAATGGCCACCACTGATCATGTATGGTATTAAAACAAACCGTTTTATGTTGGCCCTGACATGAGTTTGCTTCCAGTTCAGGGTTAAGAGTGGCAAAGACACTTAAAAGGCAGCCACAGCTTCACTGGTTTGCCTGGCAACTCTGCATGTTTTATTTTGCTGGTAGCTCACACACAGCTCACACTAAAAGCACACCTCTTTAGTTTCTGTCATTCTTTTACAAACACCATTTCCTCTCCTAGGTCCTTCTGCTTGTTGGACATACCTATATGAACCTTCCTATAATTTTTGCAATGCTGATCAAGACACTCCTGGGGTTTGCATCTTCTGGTATGCACCACCTGGTACTCTGGTCTCCGTTGCTTTTGGAATGCTGAGCGATTCCAGGGTTTCTCCCTTACCTACCCCTTCTTCCCTGTGGCTGATATCCTGGCCTGGAATTCCTCTTGTTTGTCATTCAGGGTTATTAGGCTGCCTGATAGCTTTCCTTACATAGGTGGTATGATGTACACAGTTGGTTAGAAAATATACCATATGAAGGGGTTAGATCACATAATATTACTATCACTGACTGAAGAATTTCGGTAAGTCACTGTGATTTATCAGTGACGTTTATGGTCAGAACTCTGTGAATCCCTGCACAATACAGATCAACCTCAGTTTACGCTGGAAGTGTATTTTGTCGATTGGGAGCCCAGGTGCTGCTAGTTTCTGCAGAATGGAAATGTGCGTGCTCCAGCTTTTAGAACTGGTAATTAAAAACTGAAACTTATTCGATATAGACTTCACACACAAAGTCAAGAACAAAGAATACATATTATATCCTTGCTTCCACCATCAGCAAAGAAAATACTAACTAATATAGAAAGTATGTGTGTTTCTCACTCTGCCACAGCCCATTCCGTTGTCCATACTACCTAACTGGTTGGAAAACATAACATAGAGCTTATAGCAAAGAAAATGCCAACCCAGCACCCACACAGAATCTCTGTTCATGTAGTCCTCTTACATTCCTCTCACATGCAGACAATGATCACTAAATGTCAAATAATTCTATTTTTTCCCCAACTGTGAAACACACTTCACAATGCCCCATGCCTTCCTCAACTCGTCAGTGGATGAAAACTACATACACATGGTTTCGCGTGAAATTAATCCAGTCAGTTAAAAGAACAATGAATAATAGCTTCCAACTCAAGTCTTTGCCTCACTTCCTCCCCTTCCTCCCTCATGCTCAAGATTAGAAAGTTACTAAAGAAGTAGCATCTAATTCTGTATCCACCAGCACAGACTCCACACCATTCTACCACTTACTCCATGCTTCCAAAATTGTACGAAGGCTTAAAATAACGCTTTGGTGTGAAACAATCAAAACACAAAAATGGACAACGCCCCATAGTTATGCGCTTGCACTCACCCATCTTTTCTCAACACTCAAAACGACAAAACAGTACAAAAAACAGAGGCGTCTTTATGTTTCCACTCTAGCACAGAACAATGCATTTCCAAACAATACTAAACATTGTAAAGCGATAGTACCAAAATGAGAGTGGTACAAAGCAGAAGGAAGAATGCCTTATTTCAATTTAAATTGATAATTGATTCTAAACCTACCAGATACAAGACGCAACTAGATACGTGGCACAATAGCAGCTGCTGTCAGGAAGGGGATGGGGCAACGTGCAGAGCGGGTGAGGCCCTGATAGTGTCCCTTTGGACACCTATAAGTCCATTCTCTCTCTATGGGTACCTTTGTTAGCCAAAGTACTAAATGCAGCTGGTGCTGAAAATATACCTTCTTCTTGGTCAGGATTAATAATTATTCCAATATGTAAGAAGGTTCCAAAATATGTTATCGACCAATATAATTGGCCATTTCTTCTGCAAAATTACTATAATAAAATTCTAATTAGGGCATAGCATAGATTTAGGAGACAGTTGAGAACCATAGAACAGAGCCTCAACCTGAATCTTCTAGTGGGGAAAGGAAGGAAAGGAAGGATGTATATGTGTTCAGGGATTTAAGATGTGCTTTTGATTTGGCAAACCATAACAAACTGTGGAAATGCCTTGATCTGGTGGGTGCACCTAAGGATATAATCTCCTTTCAAGCCTCTATGTATAATAACTTATTGTCTAGGGTTTGGTTTGGGCCACTAGGGGAACCAACTCATAGGATAGGAAGAGAGGTGAGGCAAGGATGCGTTCTGGCACCATTTCTCTTCTCTCTTTATATCAATGGTATAGATGGAAAATTGCATTAATTTGCCACTGACACTCCCAGCGTTGGTCAACGGCCTGCACCGATACTTCTGTATGCAGATGATGCTGTCTTATTATCTCTAACCCTTTTAGGCTTGCCGAGTCTTATGAATACCTTTACAGAGTATATGGGGAGTTAGACCTAAGGATTAATTGAAAAAAACCTCTCACTATGAGCTGTGGTAAAGGTAGATTAAAGACCTGTCTCTTTTATATTGAAGGGGGCACGATCACAAGTTCCCAGAGCTTTAGCTAGTTAAGTTTACACTTCTCCTCCAAAGGTAGCTGGAATAGATTATAGGGAAATCAGTTGAACTAACATGATGAAAAACAACAAAAGGATATTTAGGTTTGCAACTAAATTAGGTAGTAAGCCCATTAAAGAAATGCTGATTGTCTATGGTGCTAAAACAGATGCAGCAGTAGTGTACAGTGCAGGTATATGGGGGTGCAATACATTGTTACAAAGGCAAGAGAATATGTTTTTGAAACAACTTCTTGCAGGCCCAAATTCAATCTCAGAGACTGTTAGTCGCATTGAATTAGGACTCCCCTCCTTAATGGATATAGTAGATGCAAACTTCTCCTACTGTGGCATTCAATTTAGGCCAAAACTGAGATGCAGTTTACTAAAGCAATTCTTAAAGATTGCTTAGCGTTGGATCATGTGCCTCACATCCCTTGAATAGCACATGTTAGAGACATATGTTAAAGGGACTTGATAACCCAGGCCTTGAAGCTCCCTCTGCGGTCCCAGATACCCCTTAAAGGGCTTAGTTAGAATACTATTTTTTTTAAAGTGAGGGAATGTGGGGGAGACCTTGAGGCTCCCACGTGGTCCCAGATAGTCATAAAGGGATTAGTATAACATAAATTTTAAAAAGTCATGGACAGTGGAGGAGGCCTTGAGGCTTCCCCATGGGTCCCAGATAGCCCATAAAGGGCTACAAGAAAATTATTGAGAAAAAATGTAAATAGCTCATTGTGTAGGTCGCAGATCTTCACACTGAGCATTGAGGGTTCTAATCCAGGTGTGTCCCTGGTCATTCACTTCCTGTTTTTTTATTATTCACATGTTTAAGGCTCATGCTGAAAGATGATCTTACTCTTTTTAACTGACAACTACATTTTTCTTTTCAGTTTGTGCAGAAATATCTCATTATAAATATATCATCCATCAAAGCCTAAAAAAATCTCTAGTTCTCTCCCTCTTACTCTCTTTCACTCTCTTTCAATATCTTTCTCTCACTCACACACCCACTCAGGCCAATACGCAGCCACTCACAGGCCTACTCAGACACTCACGCACCCACTCACTGACCCACTCAGACCTTTGTGCACCCACTTATAGCCCCTCTCAGACCTTACACACCCACTCAAGACCCATTCACACACTCATGCACCCACTCCCAGACCCACTCAGACACCCATTCACAGATGCACTCAGACCCTCGTGCACCCACTCACAGCCCCAGTCAGACCCTTACGCACTCACTCACAGCCCCAGTCAGACACTTACGCACCCACTCACAGACCCACTCAGACTCTCTCACACTCACTCACATCCCCACTGACATCCTCATGAAGCCACTCACACACCTGTGCAGGCACTGACTCACCCACTAAGACAGTGATGAACGCAGTCTCACACCCAGACAGAGACTCTCATAGCCACTCTCGCCCCCAGATACACCCTCTTCCACCTAATCAGAGAGATAGGCTGTGGCCAACTTCTGCCATGCATGACCAAAGGCCCATGTGCAGCACAGGGTTAGGTGGTTGGCTGCAGGAACTAGCTGCAGGTTAGGCCTTGCTGGCATCCCCTGCTGCACATCAGCAAAGGCCGTGCATGGTGCAAGGTTCGGTGATTATAGGGGGTTGGCCTCAGGGCCTGGCGGGCCAACCGCCGCCACACATGGTCGAAGGCTGAGCGCAGCAGTTTTTGGATTAATGTATAGAAAAGGAAAAAAAACATAGAAATTCACTGAGAAAAAACAAAGGTTACAGGGACTTTATAGTTAGGAAACAGAATTTAAAAAAACATAGCAATTAACTAGAAAAGGAAAAAAAACATAGAAATTCACTGAGAAAAAACAAAGGTTACAGGGACTTTATAGTTAGGAAACAGAATTTTAAAAAAACATAGAAATTAACTGAAAAAACCGGGGTTACAGGGACGATATAGTTAGGCTCACATTTTAAAAATACAAAACCACAGACATTCACCAGTTATAGCTATCTCAAGTAACTATAACTTGTGCCTTAAGTGTAACTATAACTTGCGTTCTCACCATGCACTGCTAATTACCCCACAAATTACAGCACTCATGAAATCTTTGATAACATCACTAATCATATCAATGTAATATTTGCAGTAAAAATGTTTATGAAAAAATGTGCATGGCAAGAGTGTGAGTTATAGTTACCTTAGGGCATGAGTTACAGTTACTTGAGATAATTTTAACTATAACAGGTGAATTTCTATGGTTTTGTACGTTTTAAATGTGAGCATAACTATAACGCCCCTATGACCTTTGGTTTTTAAGTGAATATAGATATATTCATTCAGAGCTAGAGGTTATCCCTGTCATGTATTAAGGGCGGCCAAAAAGAGAGTTAGATCTAGGGCAGACAAGATCTCTTTACTCAGAAGCTTAAAACAAAAAAAAATGAAGTGGCAGTAAGACTGATCACCATCTATAATTTAGAGTCAGCAAAGATTAAGACAATGATCACCAAACATTGGCAATTGATCCTGTTATTAAAAAGAAGGTTACACCATACCCTCTGATCACCTATCGTAAATCGAAGTCCTTGCGAGACATGCTGGTGAAGAGTAATTTGATTATGAAAGGCTAAGCAGGAAGGTTGGTTATCGGAACAGAAAGGTTTCTTTAAGTGTGGAAAATGTAAGGCAAGCAGAGGTAATAAGAACGTGAAGACTTTTTTGTTAACCAATGGAAAAAGCAAGTATGTTGATAAATTTATCACATGCAATAGTGATTTTTGCAATTATGTCCTTACCTGCTCATGTGGTCTAATATATGTGGGCAATACAATTTTTCCTGTAAATAAGCGAGTACTTGAACATTTGAGGGCAATAAAGAACTGTGATCAGAATTATCCAGTAGCAAGACATTGGAAAGAAATGCACTCACAAAATCCTTATATGCTTAAATTTTTTGGCATTGATAGGGTGCTGTGCTCTGCAAGAGGTGATGACAGGGAAAGAAGTCTACACATAATGGAATCAGAATATAGTGTCCGTCTTCACATTAAGACCCCGATGGGATTCAACATGGATGAGAAACTTTTTGAACATGTGGGCCCTCATGATTTTCCCTAAATGACTGTTTTATTTCCTGGCTTTTAGAAGTCATGATAACAAATATGTTGTAAGGACATGTGTGCTCCATAGAGAGAAAAAATGCTGATATAAATATATGCATTTTTATTTATCCCTTGATAATGGTATCTGAAATATTGATGATTTGAACCTTTATTATTATGGCCACTTGGCTAGAGCTATAGAAAATGTAAATTTTAAAAAATCAAAATTAAAATCAAAATTAAATTCTGAAAAGTGAAGAGAGGCTATAACTAGCTCATTATAAAAGTGAATCATTGTAAATAGAAATGGGTAGAAATTATCGAAATGTTAGGGTGATATTGGATCATTAGGTAATATTGGAGACTTAGGCCCTCATTCTGACCTTGGCGGGCGGCGGAGGCCGCCCGCCAAAGTCCTGCCGTCAGATTACCGTTCCGCGGTCGAAAGACCGCGGCGGTAATTCTGACTTTCCCGCTGGGCTGGCGGGCGGTCGCCTTCAGACCGCCCGCCAGCCCAGCGGGAAAGAGGCTTCCACTATGAAGCCGGCTCGGAATCGAGCCGGCGGAGTGGAAGCTGTGCGACGGGTGCAGTTGCACCCGTCGCGTATTTCACTGTCTGCGCAGCAGACAGTGAAATACATGTAGGGGCCCTCTTACGGGGGCCCCTGCAATGCCCATGCCAGTGGCATGGGCACTGCAGGGGCCCCCAGGGGCCCCGCGACCCCCCCTACCGCCATCCGGATCCCGGCGGTCCGACCGCCGGGATCTGGATGGCGGTAGGGGGGGTCGGAATCCCCGCGGCGGTGCAGCAAGCTGCGCCGCCGCGGAGGATTCAATGGGGCGGCGGTACACTGGCGGGACCCCGCCAGTGGTGCCGGTCCGACCGCGGCTTTACCGCCGCGGTCGGAATACCCATTGGAGCACCGCCGGCCTGTCGGCGGTGCTCCCGCGGTCCTCCGCCCTGGCGGTCAAAGACCGCCAGGGTCAGAATGACCACCTCAATATTACATTTATGTTGATGAATGGTTATTTTTGGTTAAATCACATTATATACTGATTATATATTTTTAGTTCCCTTTTGTCTCTCTTTTCTTTTTTCTCTTCTCTCTTTATTCTGGTTTCTCTTCTTTTTTGTAGTAAGGGGTAAGATCAAATTAAGGGATGCTTCAAAGTATTTTTACCATATTTATTTGTGGGTGTACTATGTCTCTTTAAAGAGAGTAGAGCACTGTGGTGATAATGGGCTGTGTAGAAGATCATTTGATCTAAACGTGTCGCCATTAAATTTTATTTTGCATGTAAGAACTTTGGAGTGCAGTCTTGTTATGCCTAGGAGGAATGGTATACTTTCTGTTTTACAATTTGTGAATTTACTGTGATGTTACACGGGGAGCTGTGCTGAGCATTGAGACCCATTCTCGAATATTGCTTGTAGGGCAAAAAAATCTTTTGGGACGTTTTGAATGTGTACGCTGCCACACATACACCTCTATATGCTCCACCCTGACCCCTAGTACTACTTTTAATAATGATTTTCTGCCCCAGGGATCGTGTCCCATTACTTAAAATGGTGGCCGCAACTTTCAGCTCAGGTTAGGGCCAGTCAATCTCTGCATTCCTGGTGGAGCGCATTTGTGATTCACTGCAAATTTGTTGTGAAGTATTCACACACCTAGATATACAAATCTCAAAACCTGCTGAATGGATTTACACCAAATAACAAAAAGCATGCTTTCTAGACCAAAAGCTACCTTTCTGACAAATTTTGTGTAATTTCTTCCAGGAATTCAGGATGTAGTTGTGTCTAAAGTCTCTATGGGAAGTAACACTAGAAACACACTTTTTTGACCCCCCCTTTCTATGCCCCAACTTGACAGATCACCCTGAAACTTTCCATGCACAACAAGACCCATCTTGATGCTTTGTTTGGAAAATGTCATGAAGATTTTTCAAACAGCACTAAAGATTTAGCGAAGTCAAAAAACGCTATCCCTATGGAAACTTGGTCTTAACTATAGCCATCTACTGCTGACGGCCAGGAAGTAATATATATATATATATATATATATATATATATATATACATATATGCGCCCCAGCCATGCAGTTTTCTCATCAATAACTCAATGACTGTACTGCAAATGTTGCAGTGATTTTATCAATGACTTTATAAAACATGCCAAGAGTGCAGTAATATCTGGAGTAATGAGCAGTGCATGGTGAGGGTGGCAGTTATGGTTAGCTGAGGGCACAAGTATAGTTACTTGAAATAACTCTAACTGCAACAGGTGAATTTCTATGATTTTGTACAGTTAAAATTTAAGCTTAACTTTAATGTCCCTGTAGCCTTTCTTTTTTTAACTGAATTTCTACAGTTTAAAAAAATATATATTTCCTAACTATACCGTCCCTGTACCCTTTGGAATTTTCAGTGAATTTCTACGTTTTCTTTTAATGTCAAGTACCTCTGAATACTGTATATTAATCCAACTACCACTGAGCATGACCAAACCCCCATAACCACCCAAGCCTGTGCCACTCACGGCTGTGTGTGGTGGGTGTTGGATGCAGGGTCTGGCCTGTGGCTGGTCCTGCAGCCAACCCCCTATAACCACCCAAACCGACTCCACGCACAGGCCGTGTGCATCATGGGGTGGCTGCAGGGCCTAGCCTGTTGTAATCTATCTGTGGGTTTTTAACAACACCCATCACATACCTCATTTGTGGGCTTTGCTTTCCAAAAATCCTCTGTTATCATTGGTAAATGTTATACATATGTCCCTCCTTGGGGCGTTTTGGTTACCTCCTTGGACATCGACCCTGTTACATGGATAATTGCCAATACGTTTGACCGCGAGCAAACTTTGTTTTCCTTTTGTTCCTCTCCTTTGCGCTCATGCTCATGGCGGCCATGGCACTTTGAATGGCTCACTTATGTCAACTGTTTTACTTTTCATTTTCAATTTAAGTGGCAAGATAAGTCCAGTTACGAAATTTACAATGTTAACTGCTCTAACTCGAGCAAACGTGAGACCAATTGCATTGCAAATGCTTGATAGTAAATGTAGCCCCAAAGAGGTGCTGGTACCTGGGGCCTGGGTGGTCCGTGAGGCCCCTCATAACAATTTATCAGTTTGTTTAGGGTAACCGCAGGGAGGCGGGGTCCCCTGGGCATGGGTTGGTCCTCGTCTCCCGTATTTTTTGTAAATGTAGCCCAAGGAGGTAGCGGTCCCCGGGGCCTAGGGAGAGTCTGTGAGGCCCCCTATCAATTTTATTAATGTAGCCCCGGGGAGATGGGGGTCTACGGGGCTCAGCCGGGTCTGCTTGGCCCACCATATTCTTATTAAATTTTGCCCCAGGGAGGTGGTGGAGCTGAGTGCCTCCTGGTTGAAGTGTTGGCAGCCAGTCAGATCTCTGCACAAGATCGGGAGGATTTGCGAAGGGTTTCTGCCTCCAGATATACAAATTTAATTTTCTTTTAATATTTCAAAAACTATATAAAGGATTAACACCACATTAGAAAAAGGGTGCTTTTTGGACCAAGAGCTACCTTTCTGCCAAATTTGGTGTAATTGCATCCAGGGGTTTGGGCTGCTGTTGTGTCTAAAACCCCAATGGGAATTAACACTTTTTTTCACCCACTCGGCCCCACTTGATGGATCACCCTGACACTTTCCATGCACATCAAGACCCAAAGTGACACTAATTTTGGAAACTTTCGTGAAGATTAGTCAAACTGTGGCAAAGATAAAGGCAAGTCCATAAACGCTTTTTCTATAGAAACTACGTGCAGATACTGATTTTTTTATATGAAACAGAGATAATCAGGAAAAGAGTCCTTGAAAGAGGATATCCACAAAAAGTTATGACAGTGCATGTAAAAAGATAATAGCAATCGATCGTGTAGAGTTGTTGATTTCACATGTAGGAGTAATGAGCAATGAGATGCAACCTGTCAGGTTTATTACAACTTTCCATAATCAAGCTTGGGAAGTGAGACGTAGTCTAAATAAATATTGGGATACATTAGGAACAGATGAACATCTAGGTGTTTTTTTGGGAAATAAGCCTCAGATGACCTTTAGAAGATGCACCTCATTGAAGGATCAACTGTGTGATACTTTAGTGCAATCTATACAAACTAGTAGACAAACATCCATACAAGGTTTTTTTTACATGTGGTTCATGTAAAGCTTGTAGATATAGCAGTAGTTGTCATGAAATACAGTTATCTAAACAAATGAGACCATTCATGATAAACAAACCATTGACTTGCAATACGGAATTCAGTGTTTATGCATTAGGCTGCCCATGTGAGAAATATTACATTGGCAGCACAATCCATAAAGCTAAAAGACGAGTACTTGAACACATGAGAGCTGTTACAAATGAAGATAAACAATACCCAATTGCTAGACATTTTGCGCTATACCATCAAAAAAATACCAATTTGTTAAAGTTTTGTGTCCTAGATAATATTCCGATTCACACGAGAGGTGGCAACAGGGAGCAGGAATTAAGGAGACTGGAATCTAAACTAATGACCAAAAATATAGAACTCTCCATGCAGGAGGATTGAATTTGAATGAGGAATTATCAGTACATTTAAGTTGAATTTGAAGTGCAATTATGTTTTCAGGTGCTAAGAAATAGTTTTATGTAACAAATAAGAAGATTTGTTTAACTCTATTTTTCTTTTTGTATTTTGAGTTGAAATATGACATTGACGGTGATTTTTGTTTTTATTCACAACAGGATGAAGATTTTGGTGTGATTGAAACATTGAATGCAGGAGAGTTATTATATCTGAACCCTAATGCTTGGTCTGCGAAAGTTGCAATAATTTGGATCTAATTTTGAAGTAGGAAACTGATTTATTCTTTTAGTATTTTGAGAACGGGAACTACAATGCTGGAATTGAGCCATGAAATTATATTGGGATTATGAATTTGTAATTGCATTAAAAATAAAGTAGGCTATTTAGCCACAATGGAATTGTGAAAATGGTTTATTAATTATCGGTCTTTTTGGCCGATACGAATAATTATTATCTGTATTTTAATTAAGATTCTTTTGATCAATATTCAATAATTTAGAGCCATTCCATATTGAATTGTATTGTGTTATTCCATTCAGTGAACCTACAGCATATGTGTATATAGATACATTTATATTGGTTAGGCTGTATCAATATAAGAAGTTGCAATGTTCCAATATGGCGACACGTTTTTCAATGTTTTAAGAAAATGCACTTGTCTGTCATCTATGTTAGTTACTTTGTTGGGGTTCATTTTATAAATGTCACTAAGTAACAAACGATTTGGATTTATTTGCACCCGTGAGCAAGGACCGAATGCTCCGAAACGCATTGAGTATTATGCTGTCACTTGCATTTAAATAAACGCTGTGTTTATTGGAGCCGCAGTACGTTGTCAATGTTTGCCGCCATACTTCGGGAGTAGGCGACGCTGGTTCGTTGATTTAAGAGGGTTCGCCACCCTAGCACAGGTTCGCCGCAAGGAAGTGGCTGGAAGTTGGTGATGTACTGGGATTAATATATATATATATGTATACATAAATAACAATGCAGATTAAGGAGCCACCAAACCCTTTTGATGAGCAACAAAGAAACATAACTGACAAAATCCTGTTACTCACTCACTGTGGTCCTTAGTAGGAGTAGCCTCTTAATTTCAATGGTCCCAGTATTAGCTGTTACCGACCCCCATTGCTATTATGACATCTGGAGAAACATTGCAGATCTCTTCACATTGACCAGGCGATTTGCTCTAGTTGAAATCCTGGCACAAAATGAGGAATTACCAGGGAATCAGACTGGAAATTACCAACTCCTCAATACTTCCTTATTTCTTGGTTGATCTTCAGGGTTCAACGTGTAATGGGATGGATGTTCCTCACACCATCACTGGAGTTATTAGTACCTCTGGTATCGGTAACTCCAGATGTGGTTCGGATTCTGAATATTTGTTGGGCTACTCATAATGAGTGACAAAGAGCGGTATTAGCCCATATGCAGACAGGTCAAAGTCAAAGGCTAGATGAAAGTAGATTAAACAGTAAACTACTTAAACCTGGTCTTCTTTATGCCCCACGAGTGTCTATAAATCTATGGAGGAGTTAAAGTAACAATTCCTTGGCTGCCCGTTTCATGAAGTGATCTCAAGCTGATGCATCTCATTTGTGAGATCCTTGGCTATTCTTTACTTTTTAGGTAATCCCACCTTCCTTTCCAGGACTTTTTTATTTTTTCGTATTTGAAATGCCCATACTACAGGTACCAGGATGCATATGATGTGCTCTAAAAAGGTAGAAAAGGTAGAACTTAACGATTATCTTAGAGGAGCTTTAGAACAATGTGAAGTGTGAAACACCATGACAGAGCTCGGGCATCTCCATCAATGCATACTTCCTTCATACATGAAACAGAAAACCACACACTCCACATCATGTCAGATATGCTACCCAACCCCTGCACTCCCTTTAGCAGGAATATACACCCTGACCACGACATAAACAGTAGAGGCAAATTTATAGGAAAGCCACTTGATGCCACAATAGCCTCTATCCAAAGTTACAATCACGAATGAAAACTGAGATCACCTAAAATCAACTCTCTACATTGGCATTGTGGCACCCCTATCTTCTCGGTGCCCACTGTTTATCTGCACATACAGACTGGAGTTTGGAAGAAGTTGAAGTACTATTTCTTCAAATATGGTGTGATGGGTTGAAAATGCAGCAAAAATCAACACCGAACATACAGCTGCTAATTGCATAACTGGAAATTAAATTATTGTTCATTACAGGACGTGCAAAACATTCATTGCTGCTGCAAAGCCTATGTGACTACAGCAGTTTCCCATCATTCTGCCAAAAGTTGAAGAAAGCAGAAGTGGTTTTTCAAGTTAAATTCTGCGGAAGGTAAACCACATATATAGGAATGATATTTTTCACTTATTCTACCTATTAAATCAGGGATGTATTAAAAATAAATGTACCCCCGTTTCCTTCCCCATGTGTAAGTTAAACCTATTATAAAGGCCATCCTTACAATTGCCTTTATTAGAGTTGTGTCCAGGGCTTTAAGTGGGGCAGGTCCCTTTGGGTCTCAGACCCATTTGAAACGGGTATCTATTGGGCTCTAAATTCACGTCATTACCTGGGAACACTTGAATTTCAAAACAATATATCAACGATGTCTGTAAAAACCATTAAGGTGATCCAAGCCAGTGAGGTAGCTCCTGCATAAATATCTAGCTTTATTTAACTTACTTCCATAGGAGTATTTGTTTTTCCCAAGATACCTTTTTTATGTAGTTTTTTCATGCATTACATTGATCTTGTGTTTTGCATACTGTCAACAGAGTCATCTGCAGAATCGGAACGCGTGCAGACGGGGTATCTCAGCTGC
Organism: Pleurodeles waltl; assembly: GCF_031143425.1. Taxonomy (NCBI): domain Eukaryota; kingdom Metazoa; phylum Chordata; class Amphibia; order Caudata; family Salamandridae; genus Pleurodeles; species Pleurodeles waltl. The sequence goes on along the minus strand of NC_090448.1, from coordinate 232,507,548 downwards.
CGGTGGGTGTTCATAACTGGCCACGATTGAGAACTCTGGAGTTTGGGGTGAAGGCAAGTGTGTTTTTCCCACTGTGCCTGTCAGTAGGTTATTAAGGTGTTCAAAATGCATGTTTCTCCAGTCCTTGGCATGGACGTCAATTCACCAAAATGCCAGGCGTAGCTGAAGTGACATCACACGCCCTTTGACCTCCACTTTCAATCTCACACACATACTTACACATACATGCAAATTCACACTTAAACACAGACTCTCTCACATAAACACAATCTCACCCGCAAGCATGCATAACCATATATTTAAAAGCATTTTTACTTACCTCACTTGTCATGGAAAGGCATATTCAAGCTAATTTTATCTCATTTTTACTACACTAATAATGCATTATATTTTATAATAGTTTGTTATTTACTATTAGTACAATACAAATTGACAGAAAACAGAGAGAATGGAGTTCCAACTGACGTTGATGAACAGAGGAGCTGCCACGGTGTTCCTGGCATTGGATTTGCCACCTCTGAAGCCAGGGGTCGCTAAGGCAGTGCCAGGGGTCACAAAGGGCATGCCAGCGATCGCAGCTGCGACCCTTGGCAATCCCTAAATGACGTACATGGTCCTTGGGCCCTCTGCTGAGTACACAGAGCAATGTTAATGTGCCACTTGTAACCTTGAGTATATGCAAATGTGTGTTGAGGTAGCATGCTGATGGTGAAGTGAAGGAGATACAAGAACATACATGATGAAGGAAAAACTTAAAGGAGGGTGCCTTAGACGAATGAGATGAGGTGTTAAATACGCTGATGGATGATTTCAGAAAGATGTGGAGAAAAAGGGTGTGTCTAGAAGATTGAAGGACAGCAGAGGAAAGTGTTGTCAAAGGTGAGGATGGAAGTGATTGAGGCACTCTGAAAAACACTACCCCTTCTACAGACCTTAGTATTGTTTAATTCAGTCTCATACTTTTGAGAAAGGAAACATTTTCAATTAAAACTATGCACCACAATATCATTGTTACTCATTTATCTGATACTGCTAACAAGCATTGGTCAAGCAAGGAGGTCTGGCTTTTTTTAGGTGCATGGTCTTTATTGTATAATGTGTCTCTATGTAATAACATCAAGGTCACAGAGGGGCACTAAAATACTGGCTGTGTGCTGCATGAAGTACAGCATTTTAGTTTCAGTGTTTTAAGTCACACTCTTATTTACATAGACCATACATTTTGACAAGGACTCATCGTTACACTTCTTTAGCCGTGCCCCATTGAGGCTCCCTACTAGCCCCCCACACACACCCATAAGACCAGGAACGTATGATCCACACAAAATATTCCATCCAAATATGATAAGTATGCTACGTTTTCAAAATGAAACTCATTTTCAGGTTCAGTAAGTAGTCTGAAAATGTATCCATGAGAAAACCGGTTGGCTTAACTATGGGCGCCTCAAGTTTTTGCACTTGGAAAAATCAGTGGTAAGTACAGTGCTTAATTTGTTAAAAATGTAAGTGCCGGGTCCTCATCAAGAGGTCACTGTAGCTTGCACCACCCATTGCCTCTGCCAGACCCAGCAAAGGCAGAACCAATACAACTATTAACAATCACACGCTACAAGTGTGAACATTAAGACTATTCCAGGCCCCCAGAGATGTAGTAGTAGTCTGCCGTAAGTGTCTGTGTTGACAGTTAAGTGCCCTGCTGAGCACCGGAAACCATCTGCACAATTTCCGCACTGGGTAAGTAGTATTTAAAAGGCAACATACTGAGAGACATGCCAACCTCATAGGGTGTGCATGTTTACCATGTTTCTGTGCCTACATGCTAGGAAACTGCCACTGCTTTTTTATTTTCAAAGAAAATACAGCTGCATTTTTGTATGAATCCTGCAGGCCAACTTCAGTAGAAGTGACCTCCAGGTCTTCAAAGTTGAGAGAAGAGCAGGCATTTGATGCAGGTTTTCTAACAGTTGGGAGCCATTAATCCTTTGTGCGGAGAAGAGTCAGTGCCTGTTTCTGTTACCAAGGAAACGGACGGAGGTCAGTGGATTGGAAAGCAGGTGAACGTATTTGTTTAGCAAAAATCTTTAATGAAACCTGCTTTAAAACGGAAACATTTCCTTAGGTTGTGCCACTTCAGAGGTTTCCTTTAATGTTCGCACAATGGAAGGAAATGAAGTGCTTTGTACTTTAGCAATGTCACATGCACTAATATACCATTCGTGTCTCCAGCTCTAATAAAGGATTATTTGTCCTGTGCAAGCCTGCCATTCACATTCCTTTCACAAAGGCTGGAGCAAAGGAGCTGTAAACCAGCGAGTCCTAAAGCGTTGAAAAACAGATGCAAGAGGACGGTAATATAAGCTTTCCAGTTTAACGCGCGAGCTCACAGTAGTCCACAAATGCCTGGTGTATTCTGAGTTTAAGGTACTCAAGGAGCCCCGGGGCCCTAGCTGATGGGGCAGGAAGCTGGAGGACTGATGCACCTCTCTCAGCTTTGTAACACATACACATGCACACTAACGCGATGCGTGCACATGAAGCAGACAACAGTACAACACCAACAGATGTAACAGCGTGTAGGGCCAAATAAGCTTTGCACCAATGATCTACAGGCACTTACAGAGGACATGGTCCCTCCTTGAAATATCATAACACTTTTCCTGATTGGCTGCGTGTTGCCAGCATGGGTCAAGCTTAAAGTTTGAAGCATAGGGAGACAAGCATTTGCAGTGCAACAGGTCGCACATTTTCTTGAGTCAGAGCTATTGGCATTGTAAATTCATAACATGACTTTTCTTGCCACATAAATTGGTCAACCTTGTCTCATAATTTCGGCCTTTCCTGACATATAATTCCAGTGGCCCAACATTTAACTAGAGCACTTCCATTTACCTTCTTCCTGTATCTTAAAACATATATAATTATCATATAAACCTTTATCAGAAATAAACCTTTGGCATTAGAGTATACTGCTCAAAACACCATAACAAAAATATCATTTAGGACTGATTGGAGAGTGAAAAGAAAGAGGAAGTCAGGAGTAAAGATGGAGAGCACAAGTGGCATGGTATCGTGGGCCCTGGAGTGAGAAAGGAAAATGATTGACTGCAATTTCGGTAGGAAAATTCAGCAGTAATTAGAGTTGAGTGAGGTCCATAGGTCTCTGGGTCCGGTGCCACTGCACCTGTTGCTCCATTGATTACTAGGCCTCAGGAGAGAAAGCGGATGGGCCAGAAAAAGAGGAGCAAAAGGAATATATACCGACAAAAAGAAGACAGACAAGGGATCACATAGAAATAAAAGAATGAAGAGATAGAAAGAACAATAAAATAAAAACACAACTAAGAGAAGAAATAGAGCAAATATGTGAAACAAAAGAAAAAAGGGAAGGAAGCTAGCGAACAAAAGATAAAGGAGAAAAAATATTGGAAGAAGTGTGCCAAGAAAGAGAAAAATGAACATTAGAGAAAAAAAGAGCGATGGTGAGAGAAACAAGCAGCCAAAGAACCAGAGCATGTATGTAGTGACTCATTTCCCACAGACACAGAATGGAAAAAAAAAAACACTTTGACACTTCAGGTCCAGACAAGTAACTTGTAGCTTTTACATTCAGGTGGGAAAAAGAGGGATTTATATTAAAATGTGAATTGACAGATAAAGATAAGAAAAACACCAAAGAAAGGAAGAAAGAAAGATATAAAAAAAAGTGAAAGGACGCATACCGAGTCAAAGGAAAGAGCAAATAAAAAAGACAAAGAAAGAATGAAGGGAAGAGCAAAAAATAGTGAAAGAATGACCATCTGATGAAGAAAAAAGAAAGGAAAGAAACAAGGGAAGAAATAACTTTTTGCAAGTTTGACAGAGGGGGTAGCAAGAAGAAGAGGGAAATAAAAAAGGCAGAGGAGCAGAAATAAACAGTTGAAAGAAAGAGCGAAGCTGGAAATGTGTGGATTTTAGGAGCTGGAAAGGGAAAAGTGGGGGAGAAAGAAAACATTGAGAGTAACCAGAGTAAAGGAAAGAACGGAGTGAGACAGGTGAAGCAGACCCTCCCAAATAAAGATGGCAGCTAAGAATAGATTTAATTGACTCCCTCATGTGCTCGAACAGAAGTCAGAGTGTGGAACAGCAGGGTTTGTTAATGAAGCTATGTTTGGAACCTAGTATAGTCGACTGTTAGCCTGAAGGTGCCCTACTGAAGCTGCGAGTGGAGCCCAGCATGGGAGTGGCATTGCCTCTGAACCACAGAAGCGAGGAGTCCTGAAGGGCATGTGTGTGAGCCTTAGTACTGAGAAGAAATGTACACTGAATGTTAGAATTGATGGATTCTGGCAGAGCTGTGGTGGTCCTGATTAACAATGGCATTGGATGTTAGACTTGAGGTGCACTGGCTGAGCTATGTTTTTCTCTTTTGGGTCCAGTATTGGCTTGGCAGTGGGACTGAATATTAGAATTGAGCTGCTGTAATAGAACTGTATGTGAGTGGGGTCCCAATATAGGAAAGGAAGTGACCTCGCTGGGGTAGAACTGAGGTGCACTGATGGAGCTTCCCCTGAGTACCTAGTACTGGAACAGCAGAGTATACTTACTGTAAGAAGTGAGGTGACCATGAAAGCAGGACATGTCAAGCAGTCACAGTTTATTCCAAAGTTCATGAAAACAATTTTGTGGTGTGCAGATAACACTGCTAATTTTGTTGCAGACCCTGATGTAAGAGGCCCTGGGCGGCTAGGCTATAAGCAATTCACCCTTGCTCTCAGCACCGGGGACCACAGACAGGCAGACCAAATATGACTAAGATAACAGCCTGATTTGTAGCCTTTATATCCTCACCCAGCTGTACCAGGGCTCAGCTGAGCTAAGCTCAATAATTGGGGTGCTCTGGCAGACAATATGTGTGGGGTTCTGGCACCGGGTACAGCTGAGGGCTGGGAGTGTGTGAACTGAAGGGCACTGATGGAGCTGTGCCTGAGGTCCCAGCACTGGAGCAGCAGAGTGTACTGACTGCGAGAACTGATGTGCTCTGGAAGACAGCATGTGTGGGGTTCCTGCATGGCTGAGGGCCTGGAGTGTGTTAACTGCGGTGCACAGATGGAGCTGCGCTCGAGGTCCCACTACTGGAGCAGCAGAGTGTGTAAGAACTGAGGTGCTCTGGCAGACAGAGTGTGTGGGTTCCTGGCACAGCTGAGGGCTTCGAGTGTGTCAACTGAGGTGCACTGATGGAGCTGCGCCCAAGGTCCCAGTACTGGAGCAGCAGAGTGTACTGACTACAAGAACTGAGGTGCTCTGGCAGATAGCATTTGTGGGGTTCCTGGCATTAACATGGCTGAGGCCCTGGAGCATGTGAACTGAGGTGCACTGATGGAGCTGAGGGTGGGATCCCAGTATGGAGCAGAGGTGGGCACTGTCTCTCAGGATTGCAGAGCCCTGGTAGAGCTGGGTGCCAAGGCTATAAGCAAATACAAGTGATCCTCCACCTTTGCTTTCAGCCAAAGGCAGGCACATTTGGTAAATAAAATCCAAGCCAAGAAAGGGCGGGAGTCAGGCAGCTGAGAGAGGGTGCAGTGAGCCCACAAAGCTCAAATGTGACCAAGATAACCGCCTGATTTATAGCTTTGTTTACAGATATGCTCAGAGGAAGAATGCTCTGCAAGTGAAAAGTGAAACTTCCCAGGACAGGAGCAGGAAACTAAGTACAAAAAAGTCCACTTCAGACCAGATAAACAGGACAAAGCGTAATTATACAGTAGTTCGTCACTGCTCCCACACAGAAGAAGGAGGGACAAAGAGGCATAACTGACCACGAGCAAGCAAGGATTTTTAAATGACACTGAAATTAACAAACGAAATAGCTGGAAGCCCACAGAAGATGTATACTTAAAAGTATACAAGAGGTCGGACGCTTACGCTCAACCTAATAAAAACTAAAGCTCATAAAAGTGAAGATTATCGCCACTTCCAGTTGTGCTGGGAACTTTGCAAAATAAGTTATTCTCACCCAAGATAGATACCACTTAGCAGTGGTGTGTACATCAAGGTACAATGCATGAGACTAATGCAAACTCTTTTCCGTATTAAAACACTTGGACAGTCATCCATCCCTACAAAGAGCAGGAAGTGGAATTTTCACCATCAGTAGGGGCGAGGAGTGCTCCAACCGGGGACCTGATGGAACAGACAGGGGAGTTGGCTCTATATATATATTTATATATATATATATATACATATATATATATACATATATATATTACCTAGTAGGGGTCACCCCTAGGTAGTTATAGATGGATCCGCTTTTCGATAGAAAGAGCTCTTTTTAGTTTGTTAATAACTTTGGCCCCATTTGACAATCTTCAGAAATTGTACAGAAAAAAAGGTTCATCCACCTCAGCTTCCTTGAAAGTTTTGGGGTAATCCATCAAGCCAGGAAAAAGTGGGGCCCAAAACCTTAAATTTTTCTGCATTTTTAATAGACTTTTTTTGCAAAAGGCTCCAGCAAAAACTGATGAACGGAATTACACCAAATTTAGCAGGAAGCTAGATCTTAGTCTGCAGATTGTGCTTTTTGTGATTTGGCATAAATCAGTTTAGTAATTTTTGAGAAATTAAGGAAATAATTGTATATTTTGGCAGTTGAGCTTGTGAGAGTCCCGCAAGCCTTCTGCTGTAACTCAAAATCAACAAGCATTTGCAATGCAATGGGTCTCGCGTTTGCTTGAGTTAAAACTATTAGTGCTGTAAACTCCTAACCGGACTTTTCTTGCCACATAAACAGAATATGAAAAGTAAAACAGTTTCACATAACTGGACTTTTTTTTCCACTTAAAGTGAAAATGAGAAGTAACACAGTTTCACGTAAGCGAGCCAACGGCCGCCATAAGCGCAAAGCAGACACACAAAAGGAAACAGAAGTTCGCTCTTAGTGAAACATCTCAGCAAACGTGCAATTATTCATGTAACTGGCAAAACTGCAATTATCCATGTAACTGGCAAAAGTGCAAATATCTATGTAACAGGGTCTATGTAATGAAAAGAGCTCGACTACTGGCCAGCAAGATCACGCTGCTTACGAAATAAAGAGAAAAAGTAGTACAGAAACCATAGCGAAAACATGGAGCCTCATATTTTTTCAGTAGTTGGCCGGTGCGCTTGAGGTGGGCTAAACACCGGGAAAGGCATGACGTATGCCTACCTTTCACTAATTAAATAAAGCAAATTTTAAAAGGCAAGTCCATGAACCAACCAAACTGATAGGCGTGGTTAAAAGCCCACAGAGAGATTACACCAGGGATAGAGCGCTTTGCGTTCAACCCTAAAAATGGAGCCCCATGATTGATAGCCTGTTTTTCCCATGAGCCTTCATGCTCCCGCAGGTGTGAGACGCTCCTGCGAGTCCTGTGAGAACGAGTCCTCTAATTGGCTGTCGGTTGGAATGTTAGAAATGAAATGACTACCAATATGTTTACTGTGAAAAATTGAAGGTATTGTGGGAATTAAATAAAAAAAAGCGATATAAGGGGTTAGCACAAAGGCACTCTGGCCCTCATTCCAACCGCGGCGGGCGGCGGTCGCCGCCCGCCTGGCTGGAACCGCTATATGGCCGCTACGCGGTCGAAAGACCGCTCGGGCCATTCTGACTTTCCTGCTGGGCCGGCGGGCGCTAGCCAAAATAGCGCCTGCCGGCCCAGCGGGAAAGAGGCCTGCAGCACTGAAGCCGGCTCCGAATGGAGCCGGCGGTGTTGCAGGTGTGCGATGGGTGCAGTTGCACCCGTCGCGCTTTTCACTGTCTGCTAGGCAGACAGTGAAAAGCATACTGGGGCCCTGTTAGGGGGCCCTAGGACACCCGTTCCCGCCAGCCTGTTCCTGGCGGTAAAAACCGCCAGAAACAGGCTGGCGGGAAGGGGGTCAGAATCCCCATGGCGGCGCTGCTTGCAGCGCCGCCATGGAGGATTCGCCCAGCCGGGGTAAATCTGGCAGGAAACCGCCGGACCCGGTTTTCCGACAGCGGCTGAAGTCCAGTTGGCGGAGCTTCAGTCGTCCGTGGCCCTGGCGGTCTTGGACCGCCAGGGTCAGAATGACCCCCTCTGTCTCCATAAGTTGAGAAAGAAGGTGTCCAAGGAATAATTGCTGTTAAGAAAATAAATGTATATTGTTTTTAAAAAAAATTATGATCTTGAGAGACTCTTTAAGGATCGCAAAATAATAAAAAGGAGTTCTCCATACACTCCATTAGTTTTAATGAATATTGTGGTGCTTGTTTATGAGAGAAAGTGTGTGGTAGATAAGAACTGTGATGAGTAGATGATTAATTTTTATGGAGTTCATTTGATCACACAACTCTCACAAGATCCCCTTGGAAAATTACTAGACCTGCCACAAGGTGTTTTACGATCTCGCAAGAGTCTAGCATAATAGTATGGGGAGTGGTAGAAACAAATGGCCAAGGTGAACCAACAGATAATATTCTTATTACATGGTTGAAGACATGCTGTGATGTGATTGGCTGTGGAGCCAAAGACAGCTCAGATTGTCCTTGGTGCTAAAGAGGAGAAGGAAGTCTTTTTGACTTGTGCTCAGCTGCAGTTAATTTATCTGGATTTGAAAGAGACTGATTAGGTCATTTGCATTTCAGAAAAAATTCCAAGTTCAGGTATTTTAGCAATATATTTTAAAAAACGCTGTTGTGAAGTGTCAGTAAGTGTAGTAATGCTGGAATGCTACACTATGTTTACAGAGTGAAAAGTTGTTTTGGGGAGATGTGGATGTATTAATATAGGTTTTGAGATGTACAGATTAGAATGTAGAAAGATGTGAGCTAGGTTTGCAGATTGTGTTTAGAAAGAAATATACAAATAGTGTGTACTTGTATGTAAAGGGAGGAGTGTTTCTCAGTATAAAACAAAGAATGTAATAATAAAAGCTGCAATATTGTTATGAACCTTATTATACATATATGTTAGCTCTATTAAATGGTTAAGTGGTGATATTGCTATTTCTGGAGTGAAAAAGTGTGGTGAAGGCCAGCAAAGGTGTCTCAAGAGGAATTAATGTGTTACTTTATAAACATTTAGAAAATGAGGCTTGATAGAATGTTATCGTTTATTTGTGAGAAAAAAGTGCCCTTTGTGAGGATGTGGCATTTTTGAAGAGAAAGGAATAACAAGTTACTGGTGTATTAGATGGAAATATGTGATATTGGGTGAAATATGTAGAAAGGTTTAGAAAATATACTGATGTATCAATTATTAACCAGCATGCAACTTTTATCTTTTTAGTTATTTTGGGCCAGATGTATCAAACGTTTTTTCATTCGCATACTGTGCAAATGGCAAAAATCGTCCGTTTGCGAATGCAAAAATGCCTTTTGCGATGTATCAAAGGCATTCCCAGCGTGAAAATAAAGATTCACAAAAATTGCTATTTTTACCGAATGCGACGTGGGTTTGTGTGTCGCAATCTGCATTTCGCAAATAGAGACATGAAATACCAAATCGCTATTTGCACATCGCAAATTGTGAGCTAGAATTGCGACTCGCAAATAGTGATTCTGTAAATCATGTCGCTATTTGCGAAATGCAGATTGTGACACGCAAACCCACATCGCAATGCAAGCATTAAAAAGTAGCAAATTGCGATTATTCGCAGAATGGCATTTTGCACATGCAATTTACCACGAATTGAAACCAGGTGGTAACCAGGTGCAAACTATAAAAAGAGGCCCAGAATGACTCAGCCTCTTTTCCACAATGGCTGCCCTCTACGTGATGGCGAGGAGAATGAGGATCCTGGCAGGTCTGAGGAGAGGGAGGAGGAGACAGGAGCGCATTTACAGAGTGCGCATAACCCTTTTTGACCAGACAGAGGAGCAGATTTATGAGAAGTACAGGTTGAGCTTGGCCATGACACTTGACCTGATAGCTGATCTACAACCCATGCTGCAGCGCACAACACACAGGACCAATAGCATACCCACCCATGTGCAGGTATTATGCAGGTATGTCCCTGGACGTACTAGCCTCAGGGAGTTATCAAGGGGTCATAGCAACAGCTGGAGGGGTATCACAGAGTGCCCTCTCTAGATTTTTCAAAGCATTTCTCAATGCCATGCTTAGCAGAATGCACCAGTACATCAGATTCCCCAACACCCCACAGGAATAACAGCACACTAAAATCACATTCTACCAGATAGCACAGTTCCCACATGTCCTAGGTGCCATAGATGGGACACATTTTGCAATCTGTCCACCATCGGCCACAGAGTATGTGTACCACAACCGTAAAAAACAACATTCAATGAACATAAAGGTGATATGCAATGGCTCCTACATCATTGCAGATCTCGTCGCCTGGTACCCAGGGAGCACACATGATTCGTACATATTCTGCCACAGCGGTATTCACACAAGACTGCTAGCTGGGGAATTTGGTGATGGCTGTCTATTAGGTAAATTGCCACTTTACAATGTTGCATTGATGTCAGTGTGGCATCAGATGGCACAAGTACTCATTTTACTTTCTTTTCCTTCTAGGAGACAGTGCCTACGCAGTGTGCACCTATATGATGACGCCCTACCTGAACTCTGCAACACCAGCAGAGCGGAGGTTCAATTCAGCACACAGGGCCACCCGCAATGTGGTGGAGCGCACTTTTGGGCTGCTGAAGAGCCACTTCAGATGTATTCACAAAAGTGGAGGCGCACTACAGTACAGCCCAGAGACAACGTGTAAAATAGTGGCCACATGTGCGATCTTGCACAATATAGCAACCACCAGGGGCATACCAGTGGAACTGACGGAGCCAAAGATTGATGGGCCCTCTCCTTCATCTGTGCACTGTCTGCCTGCTTCGTGACACCTCCTGAGGGGAGTTGACTGACGCTGGATGTAGCTTCTGGTGGTGGTGTGTGGACTTCATCCAGTATTTCATCTGAGTCCATGTTCAACTCTGTGAGAGGTAACACCCTTGCCCTGCGCCTAGCGGTGCAATGCTCAATGACTCACTGGTGTTCGAGTCGGACTGTGGCTGTGTTTCAGCATCCTCCACATATCCACATTCTGCTGCGGAAGTGCCTGAGACATCTGCAACGACAATGTGCAGCATGTCATTTATGGATGTACCACAAAATGTTGCACAAATTTAATATATGTACACTTACATCGTATCACTGTGAGTTGTGTGTGTTGTACCTCTGTGTGGCTGTACACTTACTTGCTATCTATGTGTTATTTGCAAGTTAGTTTTGTGGACTAACACTCCCATAAGGCATTGGTGGGTGGTCCTCCTTCGCTGCTCCTTGCCGCCTGTAGCCTGCTGGCTACCCTTTTTTTGGCAAGGGAACGCAGGTCATACCACCTCTTGCGTATCTCCTCCACAGAGCACGGCGCAGTACCCACTGCGCAGATTTTTGTCTGGATTTCCAACCAGAGTTTCCTTTTCTCACTTTCTGGCACCTGTAGTGAGCTCTTTCCAAACAGTCTGTCATGGTTCCTAACAACCTCTTCAATGAGTACCTCCAGTTCCTGCTCACTGAATTTGATTTTGCGCTTTCTGTCTCCCTTGCCCTTCTCCTTCCCATCATTGGCCATGGTGCAGTTTGATCCTGGCAGGCTCACTAAGCTGTCTCCCTGGTGGTGGGCTGTGTCTTCCTGCCTGCTCCTGTGGGTGTGGCTCCTGGAAAAAGCATGGGCTGACTCACTTCCTGGTTGTGATATCATCAGGCTGTTCCGGTTTGCAGTTTTCACAATTTGCAATTTTCAGATACCGAATCGCTATTTCTTTTGCGATTCAGCATTTGGACCTCGCAAATTGCGTTAGCGAATTTTAAGAAATTGCTATTTCAGGATCGCAATTTTGATACATCCCATTTTGCATGTCGAAAATAGCGATTTCTTAAAATTCTCTATTTGCGATATGCAAACCGAAATCTTGATACATCTGGCCCTTTGTCTTTTGGTAGGAGGAAAATGGAAACTTGTCGCTTAGGAAATACGTATCTGCTTACACAAGCAGCAAAGAAGCCTTGTTAAGAGAAGCAGGATTATTGTGCTGTTCAGCAGGAACTACTTCTTTAGGCACAGTGTTTTCAGGTTGGAAATATGTAAAGTCGTTGGTATAGTTGCGTAGTTCAGCAGCACGAGCTAACTCAGGATGAGCTAGGCTTTGTAAGTTGTATGAATAGGTATGCTGCTTTGCTGCGACTGCCAGGATATAGCACAAATCTAAAACCTCTTTGGCCGGCTAAGGTGGTTAAAAGACTGTAAAAGAAGTGCTAGCAAGATCAAAATCCAGTAGGCAAATGAAGTGAAAATGAAGAGGGGTGTTTTTTTAGGGGCTGTTTATGAGCATCAGAAAAATGGGTTGTATTTTAAAGTTGTTTGTTTTCTTGTGTTATAGTTGTTTATATAGTTTGTTAATAGCTGTTGTAGTTTAGTATTGTAATTCAATTAATTTTGTTGAAATAAAACAGTTTAAAGTTACTTTAGATTAGTTTTTCCAATACTAATATAAATATATTACTTATAAAATTCAAGATTGCTGTAATGTTGCAATAGTAAGTAAAAAAGCAGCCCCATGTTCAGGGACTGTGAATATGCTACTACATGTATATGTATGTCAATGGTACTATGCGCATCATTTAGCCTTTAGAGACTTGGCAAGGGAGAAGCTAAGTATTTTGTTATGCAGTTCTGGTTACTTGTGATACAACAGTGAGGTGTTGATTGCTGTAGTATAGTGACGTGTGGTACAAGAGAGAGGTCTTGGCACAGAGGGAAGTGTATGTTTATACTCTAATATACACTGCTATCAGCTGCTGTGCACTCCCTATTATACATGGGTGTTGCCATTGGGAGGCATTTGAAATAGAGGTAAGAATGTCTCCAAAATGAAATGTGGACATAGGTTCTCCAAAACACAGTTCCGTATATCCAAGTTGTCCTAGAGATAGATGTTAGTGCTACTTCTTTAGGCACAGTGTTTTCAGGTTGGAAATATGTAAAGTTGTTGGTATAGTTTCGTAGTTCAGCAGCACGAGCTAACTCAGGACGAGCTAGGCTTTGTAAGTTGTATGAATAGGTATGCTGCTTTGCTGCGACTGCCATTATATAGCACAAATCTAAAACCTCTTTGGCTGGCTAAGGTGGTTAAAAGACTGTAAAAGAAGTGCTAGCAAGATCAAAATCCAGTAGGCAAATGAAGTGAAAATGAGGAGGGGTGTTTTTTTAGGGGCTGTTTATGAGCATCAGAAACATGGTTTGTATTTTAAAGTTGTTTGTTTTCTTGTGTTATAGTTTTTATATAGTTTGTTAATAGCTGTTGTAGTTTAGTATTGTAATTCAATTATTTTGTTGAAATAAAACAGTTTAAAGTTACTTTAGATTAGTTTCTTCAATACTAATATAAATATATTACTTATAAAATTCAAGATTGCTGTAATGTTGCAATAGTCAGTAAAACCGGCAGTCCCATGTTCAGGGACTGTGAATATGCTACTACATGTATATGTATGTCAATGGTACTATGCACATCATTTAGCCTATAGAGACTTGGCAAGGTAGAAGCTAAGTATTTTGTTATTCAGCTATGGTTACTTGTGATACAACAGTGAGGTGTTGATTGCTGTAGTATAGTGAAGTGTGGTACAAGAGAGAGGACTTGGCACAGAGGGAAGTCTATGTTCATACTCTAATATACACTGCTATCAGCTGCTGTGCACTCCCTATTATGCATGGGTGTTGCAATTGGGAGGCATTTGAAACAGAGGTAAGTATGTCTTCACAATGAAATGTGGACATAGGTTCTCCAAAACACAGTTCTGTATATCCAAGTTGTCCTAGAGATAGATGTTAGTGCAGAAGACAATGTTTCCATGCATACTACTGTAAATATATGTTACGCTGAGGAAAGCTGTTAGTGGGCAGACACATCCATTCCCAGACCCTAATATATATGGTTATTTCCCTGGGGAGAGGTGTCAGTGGGGAGGCTAGTACTTTTTATACTTAATATGGAATAGTGAGGTCTTACATATGAGGCGAGTACCATCCCCACACTACTAAGCATGCTACTGAGCATGGGGAAAGTTGTGAATGGAGAGGCAGGGTCTCCATAGATCCCGCTCTACACACTAGGGGGCATATTTATAAGAGCTTTGCATCGTGTTTGCACCACATAATGAGGTACATGCATGATGCAAACCTCTAAGACAGATTTATGAAGCTATGTAAAGCCGCTTTGCATTGCTTTGAGTGGCCTCATAAATCTAGAGTAGCACAACACAGTGCAAATCCCTGCGTTGTACTACTCTGCCCTGGGTAGGTGGTCCATGATCATTGCAGTGGGTGTTCTCTTGCAACTCCCGTGGATTTTGACGCATTCCCAGATGTACAAGTACTTGTAAAACTGGGAATGTGTGAAAATCTTAAGCCTTCCCGGGAGAGGAGTAACAAGGAGAAATATCTTTCTTTCGCCTCATTTTTTCTTTTTTCTAAGTGTGAGATGATATAGCCTCACAGGATTATTTTTGTGCAGGAGGGTGCCCTTCCTGCACAAAAACAATCCTGCATGCAATGGCGGCACCCTTGCACCATGGTGCAAGGCTGCCTGCATTGGTGCTAGGAAGCCCATTGTGCACCAGCGCAGGGGGAAAAGTCAGGAATGCACTCAATGCCTTTTCCCAGTGATGCAATGCAGCAAGGTGACTTGTTGCACTGAATCGCTGTCTAATAAATACGCCCCAAGTTATCTTCCTGCAAGATTTCAGTGGAGAGGCCAGTCTCTCCCCGTAGTCTAGTAATAGGGATTATAAGAGATAAGTATTGTAATGAAGAAAAATGTAAGTTCTTCCTCTAAAGTAATTGTAATATCTTGGGAGAGTTTTAGGGATTATATGACAAACAGAGGGGTAGTGAAAATCTTATTGCAACAGAATATGCTCAATGAAAATTCAAATTCTATTATGACAGCATGCTCTCACAGGACACTCATGAACATAAAAGAGCAAACACTGCCCCCTCGCATTGGATGTGCAGGATTGTGTGCCTGGAGCTTTCGAGCCTCATGCAAGAGTCACCCATGCTTTGTATGAGAGCTTAATGGCTCTTGCGGGTGTCTTGAGAGAGTCATCAAGAAGAACAAAAAGGGTAACATAGTACAAACAACATACAAAATGAAAGCATAGGGTAGCTCTGAAAAGAGCTTTTTTAAGTAACATTTTTGAACAAATGTATTTTTTCATTTTTTTTACATTTTTGTGTTTTTTTTAAACAGGTACAAAAAACTGGGAGTAGAAAAAAATCTCCTTCAACACAAAGCAGGGAAAAAACAGAAAACAATGTTTAAAAAAAACTACTGCCAAGGTGGGCATATGTGATCATTTAAAAAGGGTGGGCATTTATTATCTTGGATAAGCTTGTGCTGACAGTCTCAGAAGAAAAAGGACTTTGTTCAAATAAGCAGGGTCATTATCTGATTGAGTGTTGAATACCTGGGCAGGCACAGTGTCACCAGGTTGAAAAGATGTTGACGCCCCTGAGGAGTTATCAAGCTCTGCAGCACGGGCTAACTCAGCCTGAGCAAGCATTGAGGGTGTATTGCTCTCAAAAGATGCCACATCCCAGTGGTATTTTAGCTATATTGCTCCTGCTGCCCCTGCTGAACTCCTTTTTGCAAATTTTACATATGACATATTTAGCACATACTTTTTTCCCACTGGGCCTCATCTAAAAACAAATTCACACTAAGGACTCCGTGGGTGGCTAAAGTGGCTGAATTGTAGGAACAGCACTAGACTGTCCATGGGAATCTGAGGATGACATTCTGGTGACAAAATTAGCGATGTCAGAGATCTAGCCAAAAAGGTGTAACCACAGCAAAAACCCATTAGTTAAATAAAACAACAAGGAAGGAATCTTTGCTAAATAAAGACATCTATATGAACCAATTACAAACCTTTATTGGGATGTCTTTCCTTTCCAGGGTGACATCTTTGCGAGATGCTTGTGAGTGCATAAAAACAGAGAGCATCCTTTATATTTGAAATGCAACATCAACTGTTTTCATGCTTTAACCCCTTTGCTGCCAGGCCTTTTCCCCTCATGTGCCGAGCCTTTTTTTGCTATTTGGGGCAGTTCGTGCTTAGGCCCTCATAACCTTTTGTTCATATAAGCTACCCATGCCAAATTTGCGTCCTTTTTTTCCAACATCCTAGGGATTCTAGAGGTACCCAGACTTTGTGGGTTCCCCTAAAGGAGACCAAGAAATTAAACAAAATACAGCAAAAAATTTGTTTTTTTTTTTTAATGGGACAAAAGGGCTGTAGAAGAAGGCCCTGAAAACGGCATCAACAAAGGGTTTGCAGTGGTAAAATCACCATCCTCCCAGCTTTCAGGAACAGGCAGACTTGAATTAGAAAACCCCATTTTTCAACACAATGTTGACATTTTACTGGGACATACCCCATTTTTACAATGTTTTGTGCTTTCAGCCTCCTTCCAGTTAGTGACAGAAATGGGTGAGAAACCAATGCTGGATCCCAGACAGCTAAACATTTCTGGAAAGTAGACAAAATTCTGAATTCAGCAAGAGGTCATTTGTGTAGATCCTATAAGTCTTTCCTACAGAAAATAACAGCTGAAATAAAAGAATATTGAAATTAAGGTAAAAAAAAAGCAATTTTTCACTACGTTTTACTCTGTAACTTTTTCCTGCGTTGTCAGATTTTTTAAAGCAATATACCGTTATGTCAGCTGGACTCTTCTGGTTGCGGGGATATATAGGGCTTTTAGGATCATCAAGGACCCTAGGTACCCAGAGTCAATAAATGAGCTTCACCTTGCAATGGGTTTTCATTCTATACCGGGTATACAGCAATTCATTTGCTGAAATATAAAAAATGAAAAATAGGTATGAAGAAAACCTTTGTATTTCCAAAATGGCCACAAGATAAGGTGTTGAGAAGCTGTGGTTATTTGCACATCTCTGAATTCCGGCGTGCCCATACTAGCATGTGAATTACAGGGCATTTCTCAAATAGATGTCTTTTTTCCACACTGTCTTACATTTGAAGGAAAACATGTAGAGAAAGACAAGGGGCAATAACACTTGTTTTGCTATTCTGTGTTCCCCCATGTCTGCCGATAAAAATGGTACCTCACTTGCGTGGGTAGACCTAGCACCCGCGTCAGAAACTGCCCCAAAACACAACATGGAAACATCACATTTTCACAAAGAAAACAGAGCTGTTTTTTGCAAAGTGCCTAGCTGTGGATTTTGGTCTCTAGCTCAGCCGGCACCTAGGGAAACCTAGCAAACCTCCGTAGTTTTGAAAACTAGACACCCAGGGGAATCCAAGATGGGGTGACTTGTGGGGCTCTGACCAGATTCTGTTACCCCTCAAAATTTGGCCAAAAAAACACTTTTTCCTCTCATTTTGGTGACAGAAAGTTCTGGAATCAGAGAGGAGCCACAAATTTCCTTCCACCCAATGTTCCCCCATGTCTCCCGATAAAAATGGTACCTCACTTGTGAGGGTAGGCCTAGAGCCCGTGACAGGAAAAGCCCCAAAACTAATAGACCAATTAACAATTAAAATCAAGAGGCAATTAAAATGGCAATTGGTCAAGTACTTTAATTAACATAATCTTAAATAAAACAAGTAATTTTAAATGAAAAATAATATATCACACATTAAAAATCTTCAGACTTTAAAACTTCTTTGGGGCGATGCGGCCGTCCTCTCTGTTCAGAGGGGATGGTTATAAAATGCTTCTTGTAACTTCTGATTTCCCCCAGTAAAGAGTATGTAATATTCATACTTGTTATGTCTGTAGTTATGTTTACACATGCACACGGTATACCCCCGTGTTAATAGATATTTCACATTTCACGTGAAGAACTTTTAAACCAATCTGCATTGAGGCTGGAAATCCTCGATTTCAGATCAGAATAAGTACTCAAGTAAGAGATGTTATGACAGCTAAGATAGCAAGCAGTGCATTAGGTACACCTTGTTGATGGCAGTGCATGAACGCTGCTATTTTTTGTTTCTTTAAAGGCATCTGGTTGTCATACAAGCATTGTATGTGACATTCAGTTTAGTTAAACTTAATAACAGAAAGAATGTCCAATAAAAATAATGACAAAACAGGTGTGCAACTTTACACGTGCATTTGGTTGATATTGTGTAGCCTGGACCTAGGGGCCAACACGTACGTAGGTTTAATTTTGCAAGTTCCTAATAGCGAATCTTTGCGATTCGCTATTAGGAAATCAGAAAACACCTATGTACTAACGTGTCCTTGACATATTTAGGGATTCCTAATGGGCTCGCAATTGACCTAGCTCATTAATATTCATGAGGGGAGTCGCAATTTGTGGCCCATTAGGAACCGCTAAAAACACAGGGATGGTGGACTTCTGTTTGCTTTTAAATATAGCAACTTATTTTTTTAAATGCATCCTGTTTTCCTTAAAGGAAATTGGGATGTGCTTCAAAAAGAAAAATTAAACGTTTCAGTTTCATTTTTTAAGAGTGCCTGCCGTTAAAAAATGTTTCTGCATCCATTCACAAAGGGGTCCGTCAGGGGGGCCTTCCCATTTGTGAATGGGAAAAGCAATTGTTTTGCAACCGCATTTCTGTCGCAAAACATTCATACATACCCCTGCGAGTCACTATTAGGAAGGGACGCCCTTAATACACTCATTCCTAATAGCAAATAGCTAATATATTTTGTGATTCGGTAGTAGATTACTGAATCGCAAAATAGGTTTTGGTACATCCTAAAGGGCTAGATGTACATCAGTGCTTGCTGCTCGCAATTTGCATTTTTTTGTAACTCACAAATTGTGAGTCACAAACACTGATATACAAAAGTCTGAGGCACTGTTTGTGATTCCCAAATGGGCGCAAGGAACCCGCCTCATTAATATTCATAAGGCAGGTGGCAATTTGCAGCCCATTGGGAATGGTGGGCACTCACAAGGATGGTGCCCTGCTGAGGTCAGCAGACCACCATACCTGTGATTACATTTTAAAGAAAGCAGTTTTTTAAAAAAATGTAGCCCATTTTCCTTAAAGGAAAATGGAATGTTTTTCAAAAATAAAAATGAAAATTTTTCTTTTCATTGTTTTACTGTGGGCAGTGGGACCATTGCCTGGTCTGTAAAAAAGTTGACACCCTTATTCACAAAGGGGTTCCTTGCGGACCCCTTTCCGTTTGCAAATGGGTTACCACCTCCTTCAAGGAGTCGGTGATGTATAAGAGCCACATGTATGACCCTCAGTGTTTACGACTCACAATTTGCATTTTTTTGCGACTCGCAAACTGTAAATCGCAAACACTGAGGTACAATAGTGTCTGAGACCAAATGGGTCGCAAGGGACCTGCCTTATTAATATTCATGTGGCAGGTCGCAATTTGCGACCCATTGGGAATAGCTGACATTCACAGGGATGGTGGCCTGCTGGGGGCAATACACCAGCATGTCTGTGATTGTTTTTCAAATGAAGCACCTTAAAGGAAAACGGGATGCATTTCAAAAATAAAAATGAAAAGTTTTCTTTTCATTTTTTAGAGTGGGCAGTGGTCTGAGGGACCACTGCCAGTGCTGAAAAAATCTTAGTACCCTAAATCACAAAGGGGAAGGAGTCCCTTGGGCACCCCTTCCTGTTTGTGCACGGGTGAACGCCTCCTTCAAGGAGTCAGTAAAGTATGAATGTTTTGCGACTGCATTCCTGGTAACAAAACATTCATACATACTAGTGCGACTTGCTATTACGAAGTAATGCCCTTTATTCTTCCCTTACTAATAGTGACTCGCAAGCCCTATTATGCAAGTTGGTAATAGCAACTCAGAGTTGGGACATAGGTAAATGCATTTTACCGGTCACAAGCGGCCCAATGGGCCACTTTAGACCAGTAAAATGCGCCATACATCTGGCCCTGAATGTTTTGCCAATGCATTCCCAGTCGCAAAACATTCATACTTGCCAGTGCGATTCTGTATTAGGAAGGGACGCCTAAACACACACCTTCCTAATACTGAAACGCAAAAGCAAAATACAAGTTGGTAAAGAGTTACTGACTCGCACTTTGCCTTATGCCAAAATGCATTTTACCAGTCAGAAAGCTGTTTGTGTCTGGCAAAATGCCTCGTACATCTGGACCAAAATGCTTTTTTCTTGTCGCAAATAGCCCGATTCTGTGAATCAGGCTGTTTGCGACCTGAAAAAAGCTTTGTACATCAGGCCCTTACTTTTTAAGAGTTGTCGAACATTTTTGCAATTTTGTCGATTGGAGCCTGGATGTCCAATGCAAAGCTAGAACAGAGTTTAGTGAGACTCCACGTCACCCCGCAAGGTGAATTAACACTCACTACTGATATCTGCACAAAGCTGCAGGTTACAAGTGCAATCCAGGGCAAAACAAACTGAGTAGACCATCTTCTTGAGGTCCAAATATCGATTTCCATTAAGCACTGTAGCCATAACACAAATTAGTGATTTACATTGCTAACAGCACGTCAAAACAGAAATATGAAGCAGATCACTATATAAAAAACTAATTATTAGTAAGCAAACAATTTTGGAACTCATTGGTTAAGGACAGTTACCACCGCCAATTTCAGAAAACTATTGAAAGGCAATCTTTTTTTCTGCAGGATCGGTAGGCGGGTGAAACTCACCATTCCAAGGCTTATAAAATGTAAAGTGCGGTGAAGTAGGAGTTGTTTATCTGAAGAAAGCACTACAAGAAAATGATAAACACTACAGTAGGGGGAGGTGCAGAGAGAAGGAGGCGTCATCAAAGCTTTTACCCTTGACACTATCAGGGTACTAATGGGCACAGATGCATTGATGTTGTGCATGGTACTCTTTGTAAACAACTGCATCTAGTGCAGAGTATGGAGCAGCAGGAGATTAAGCTGCATGTGCAGCAGGGTAATTGTGCAACAGGCCAGAGTCTCCAAACCGGTAGTGCAATCAATGGGTTTACTTGAAAGGCTTCTTAGACTCACAGAGCTGCCGCAAATTACTGGATTCCCCTATCGTCTCTGTACGCCCTCTTCTCCTGCAGACCCACCATCCAGATCATGCTTTGACCTCACCTTTGAGGTTCAGAGACCGTGCCATCTTAGCAGCAGCCAAGAGTGAGACAGTACAGTTGGGGAGCCCCTTTTTGCAGAAACCGAGACCCTTCAGCAAGCAGAAGCGATTGAGTCAAAGGCGAGGCCAAGGACTGCACAGATTTGTAGTCACAGAGGACAGAGAGAATAAAGCTAAAAACTGTACAGGACACAGATGGAATGGGCTGTGTCATTTGTAGCTTTGTAAATTTGTTTTCTGGAAGAGGTGCTTAGCGCATGCACACACACACCCCAGTTGCTGAAATGACATTCATGACGTTTAGCCCATGAGCCAGGGCCTCAAATTTAGGCCATTGACATCACTCAAGTAAATCGATTCTAACATGATTGTTTTGCAAGGTATGGATGCCTAGAGATGGAAAATAGGTTATAGCAAATCATCACTCTGCTTTTTATCTGTTTTTATTGGATTAGCAACCATAGGCAAAATAAAATGATGGTTTTCATATTTTTGATACATAGCATACACATTCATCATAATATGTAGAAAAATGAATCTAATTCCACCAGATTGGTTAAATTCAATATAATTTAAAAATAATGTTGATTATTAATTGTAATAATAACAATATAGTCCTTAAAATAATAACAGTAAAACTTCATTGTATTCCTCACTTATTGATATGCATCATTTTCACTTACAATTTCAAATAATAATAGTTGTCACATCTTACATAGGCAATGTATATCATGAGTGAACATAAGCACAATTTTATCATCCACATTCATCGTCATCATCTACTTCTTCTGAATAGGTGTCATCATTCTCTGTGTCTGTTTGATTTTCACAGATGGGAAGTCTGCACGTCAGTGCACTTGAGGTCATTTAGACAGCAGCCACATATTGGAAGTTCCTAATGCAGTAGCAAGCTAGTATATCTGACACAGCCAGAATTCATCCAAACAGATTAGCATCTGACAGTTGAACTGAAAAGCATTCATTGATGAAGTTGTGGTGTATCTCTGGATGTTTCACTGCAAGTAATGTCATTTTGGCATAGTATACAGAAAGATATCTAGCTTAGTTCATCCTGTTGCAAAACCCCATGGGATCATAAGGCATATGGTGGTTAGATGTAAATGCCAATTTCCATCTTGAGCAGCACGCAGCAGAGCCAGCAGGACATTTTCAAGAATATCCACACATGACATCCAAAATGCATATCTCCATTGTCATGACAAAGATGTTCCAGGAATACATCCCAAAGTTGTCTTACTTTGGCAAAGGCAGCATTCTGCAAGAGGTCGTCTAATCTCTGTTGGCATAGGTCTATTGCAAAGTCATTAACATCCTGAATGAAGGAGTAGACTACCTGAGTATTTTCTTCGTAATTCTTCTCCACCAAGAGGATAAATTCCAACCAGCCACTCTCAACATAGCTTCATACATGCATTTGTGTACTCGAAATGCACGATTGTACATGTGACCTTCTAGTACTGATGATATTGATCCTTCTGCTATCATGTGTGCTTCAATGCAAAGTTCGTGAAGGCCAGCATCTTGAGAGAGTTTTCAAGAATGGACATGACATTGCAAATGGTGTGAAAGGTGTTCATTCGAAGAATGATACTGTCACATTTTACTTTATGCTTCCACACAATCTCAATGCTTTTGCGTACATAGCTTGATCCATGACCACTACAATTTGTGCCAAATGCAGTGATTCCCTTATCAGTTCTAACTGTTTCAAAATTTCAGAAGCAGTTGTCAACTCAGTTGCTGTGGCATTAATGGTGGTCATGTAGCCAATGGAATCATGTGATACACTAACTAGGTCTCTAGTACTGCTGTTAAATCCTAACCAACTTCGCATTATCTGTGCAAGGCTCCCAGCATTCACTGAGACACCAGCACAGGCTCCCCAGCAGTTCTGGCCCTGCTTTCATGCTTAACCTATCATGAAAGCAGCATCAGGATTGGTCTGAGATTGGTCTGAGAGCCCTGGAATGCCTCTCAGACACAACACTGGGGTCTATGCAGTTTCTCCAGTTCGGCACAGTGCACATGTGTGTTTGGCTGGCTCGCCATTGCTGACGAGCCGCCCCTACTGACACTTGCTTTAGCTTTTCACTTATTAGTCAGTAAATCTCTCTTCATAGTAAACAGACTCCTGCACTTCCTGTCGTAAAATACTTGGTGAACCGTGTTGCTTTCCACATTTCTCTCAATGTATAATAGCGGAATGTGATTCCTCACTTGAGCTGCCACTAACAAAGTTTTACATGAGGAGCAGACCTGAGGGCTTGTCAACGTAACTCCATGTTAGACACTTGACGAAAAATGAATTGTACCCTGGGGATCAGAGGGACAGGATGCGCTTGAATTAGTCTTCTTCGTGATGCTGCACGGTCATTCACCACCAGCTCTGGAAAAATAAATTAATTAAAAAATGTATACATTTTTCTTGGTGTACTTAATATAATCATAATTACTATTATAATTATTATCAATTTATATAATCTCATTTACTTTCATTGTACTTTTTAACAATAAAATCACAATAATGCAAATTTTGAAAACATTTCCATGTACATCATGGCATCTTGAGAGTGGAGTGATAAATAACAAAAGGGGATGAGTTATGACTTTCTATCACATATTTTCCATACCTTGTCAATAAATCATATTAGAACCCATCCCTCCAAGTGGTACAGATTGCATGGTTGGATGGTTGACAGGTTACCAAATTCAAGTTTTTAAGTCCCTGGGTCCATGTGCATTATTCCAAAAGTGTAAAAATATGAGTGATTTGAACAGGACCTGCAGGATGAAAGGTTTTTAAATGATGTATTCATTGGTCCGCAGGTGAAAAGGTTTTGTGACTACACACAGTGTTCTACCTGAGGAGAAACATTTTTTGGTGTATGCTTTGCAGTGAAAAAGATTTTGAGATGGAGTACGCACTGATAAAGATTTGCATTAAAGACACAAACACACACACAAACACCCACCGCACACATACTTGAATATTTTGTCTCTCATACACAGGCAGTCATCCATGCACACAGAGACACACTCACTACTTCGCCCTCCACCCAAGTGCTCGAATCGGGAGGGGCTAAGCTGTATAGCCTCGAATCAGGAGAGGCTAAGCTCGGTTCGTTTTTCGGTTCAGGATCCCAGAAGACCTCAGACTGAACCAGAACCAAGGTCAAGACTTTTGTGGCTCACCCACCTCTAGTGAAAGTCAAATACAAATACATGGGGAACATTAGACTGTAGCACTGTTACTGCAAGTAATGCGTCATGCGTTTGCTGAAAAGTCAACATTTGAGCCGCATTTTAAATGAGTGCATGGTACTGAAATAAAAAAAAAAATTATAGAATCAGCATCGAAAATCGGATATGCACAAAGCTTATTAAATTATGAAACAATTAACTGGTTGATCTGGTGCAATGAGCTGACTATAGACAGTCACGTGTTTATTAATATGACAACTGAAACACACGGACTGTGAGATAATAGATCCTAATTAAGTTTTATGGTGCAGTGGGAACAGCTCTTGCAATTACTGTATCTGCTCATCGGTTTATATCAAGAAATGTCTATTTCCTGTAAAATAATAGATTGCATGTGAAGCTACTTGGCTCAATAGGAAGGAAATTGCAGATATTATCCTAACAATTTAGTTAATAGGGTAGCACTGAACCAAAGAGGTTGCGGAAGGAAAACTGATAGGCAGAAGGCAAGGCCAGGGGCTGGGAGACAACGTTTCATGTGAAAATGTTAGGTCTAGAGAATAAAATCTGGGAAACTAAGTTACACAGTACAAAGTGTAAGGTCAGAAAAAAGGAACATGTGTTAATCATTATTGTATGCAAAGCAAAGTCACCTCTGAAAGAAGGCTTCAGCTGGAAAAGAGAGACAAAAAATTGTGTTAGTTTACGGAAAACTAAGTAAACATAGTCTGGGAAAACTCGAGTTGTGAAACAAATTCAGGCACAAAAGGATTCCCTACGAAACAGAAGCTCTGAAAGATTCCATGAAGTTATATTTAACTTGTGTTAGCGATAAGTATTTCTAACACGGGATGCTATGAGATGGCGTGTTAACTATGATTTGCACAAACTATTTAGAACAGGGGGCAATGTAATACTTTAGGGGAAAACAGGTATCTTGAAATAGTATGTCATAATTGGGATCATCCAATAGCTGCAATGGCAAAAGTAATTCAACAAACGCCTTACTGCCTGTTATGCCGACTAGCACGTACGGTGGCAAAGAAAGATCTAGGGCCATATTTATACTTTTTGACGCAAAACTGCGCTAACGCAGTTTTGCGCCAAAAAAATTAGCGCCGGCTAACGGCATTCTGAAGTGCCATGCGGGCGCCGTATTTATCCAATGACGTTAGCCGGTGTTAGCCGCCGGCGCTGTCTGGTGTGCGTTAAAAAAAACGACGTACACCAGGCAGCGCCGGCGTAGGCGGAAAATGGCGTATGGGCGTCCACAAATGGTGCAAGTCAGGCTGAGGCAAAAAAATCGCCACAACCCGATTTGCGCCATTTTTTTACGATGACCATCCCGAATTGAAATGACTCCTGTCTTAGCAAAGACAGGAGTCATGCCCCCTTGCCCAATGGCCATGCCCAGGGGACTTCTGTCCCCTGGGCATGGCCATTGGGCATAGTGGCATGTAGGGGGGGCACAAATCAGGCCCCCCTATGCCACAAAAAAATAAAATAAAAATACTTACCTGGACTTACCTTAATGTCCCTGGGGTGGGTCCCTCCATCCTTGGGTGTCCTCCTGGGGTGGGCAAGGGTGGCAGGGGGTGTCCCTGGGGGCAGGGGAGGGCACCTCTGGGCTCATTCTGAGCCCACAGGTCCCTTAACGCCTGCCCTGACCCAGGCGCTAAAATCCGGCGCTAATGCAGGTTTTTTAGACCCGCCCACTCCCGGGCGTCATTTTTGCCCGGGAGTATAAATACGACGCATATGCATCGGAGTAATTTTTTAAGACGGGAACACCTACCTTGCATATCATTAACGCAAGGAAGGTGTTCACGCAAAAAAATGACGCTAACTCCATGAACTTTGGCGCTAGACACGTCTAACGGCAAAGTATAAATATGGAGTTAGTTTTGCGTCGAATTTGCGTCGAAAAAACGACGCAAATTCGGCGCAAACGGAGTATAAATATGCCCCCTAATTTCTCTTTGTCTTGGGCAAGTTTCTGTACGATGCCCCAGCTGTGGTTCAGAGTCTTCATTTCTGCTTCTGCAGTTCTCCACCAGGAGTTCTTTGGTTTGCTTGTGTTCTGTTTGCATTCGGGGATCAAATGGAGAGCTGTTCTTGTGATGGAGTCTTATTTTCTTCTGACAGTGTGTCCTATCCATCTCCATCTTTTTCTCATGATGGTGTCCGTGCTCTCTTGCTTATATCTGGTGAGCAGTTCCAGGTTAAGAGGATTTGTGGCTAAGTTACTGGTGTGGAAGGCTGAAAGTTTGGTGATATTGCTTTTTCATTCTCCAAAAGCATTCTGATCCATACAAGAGTGTGGAAAAAACACAGCTCTGGAAAAGTCCCATCTTGGTGTTATTGCTTTACCGGTATGACCTCCACACGTTGTTCAGCATCCTGAAGGCAATCCAGGCATTGTTATGTCTGCCCTTAATGTTACTTCATGCCTCTTTGTTATGTCTGTTGGTATTGCTTAGGTAGGAGAACTCTTGAGAAATTGCCAGCTCCTCTCTATTCAGTTTGATTGGTGAATGGTTTGGGATACTGAGTGGCATGACTTCTGATTTTTTCATAATAATCTTCAGGCTCACTTGCTGTGCATACATGTTGAGGCAAGACGTGTTTTCCTGCATATCCTGCTGTGTGTAAGAGAGCAAGTCTAAGTCATTCACATAATCAAGGTCATCTAGTGCAGAAAATAAGGTCCTTCTGATGCTTCCGGCTTGGTATTCTGTTGTGCGTAGTATCACCCAGTTGATGACTAGGTTGAAGAGTAACACTGATATGACACATCCCTGTTTCACACCAGTCTTGACTTCCAAGCTATACTCACTATCTCCCAACTTGCAGGTAAAATTATCATAGAAGCTCTTGATGAAGGCCACTATCTGCTGTGGTGTGTCATAGGCTCTCAGTATACCCCAGAGGCTGTCATATTGGAGGCATTCTCAAAATCAATTAACTTGATGTATAGTTGTCTCCATCACTCTGTGCACTGCTCTGTGATGTTTCGTAGAGTAAGGATCTGATCAACACATCCTCTGCCTTTGCAGAGCACTGCCTGCTCTTTTCTTAACAATGTGTCCACAGCATCAGAAATGTGCTGTAAAATGATTGTTGCCAGAATTTCACTCAGGCCTGACAGAAGTATGATTTCATGCCAGTAGTTATAGATGGATAATTGGCAATGATTCCTTTTTTTAGCCATCTCGTACTTTCTTTCCCTCCTATAGCAAAGTAAACAGTGATTGAAGGATCTTGACTGATGTTTCAGGGTCTCTGCCTTGAACATTGCTGTATTCAGGTTGTCCTGGCCAGGAACTTTACTGTTCTTGAGAAATCCGATGGCAGCGATTTCTTCTTTCTATAATGATCAGAGTTAACATCTAAGTTTGTCTTTGCTTCCTGTATGACTACTTTGCTTGTTAATATTGTTCTGTTCAAGACTTCTTTGAAGTGCTCAGCCCAGTGTGTTTCCTTCTCTTTTTCTGTTATGAGTAGTCTGCCTTGCTTGTCCATGATAGGAGTACAGTATGTTGCACAATATTTAAAAATGTCCATCTTCATGGTATTGAAGACATTTCCCCATTCTTCTTTTCTGGCTGCCTTCTCTGCTTTCTGGCAAGGTTATTTATGTACTCCAGTTTGTCTGCTCTTGTCATTCTTTTAACTGCTCTGTTTGCTTCTAAGTCCTGTTGCTTGTACTTCTCTTGCAGCTTCCCAGATTTGGCCTTCATTAGTTTCTTTTTTGCTGCCTTCGTGTCTTCATAGCTTACCATGTGTCTTAACCATTCTTTCTTCTTCCTTGTCTTGGTTTCCAAGCATATTTCACTGCTCTGCACATATATTGAAGAGACCTGTTCCCATTTCTTGCTGACTGTGTCTGCATCTTGCTCAGACTGTCTTCCATGTACGCCAAGAGTTGGAACCTGTTTTTGATTTATAAGACAAATGCTTTCTGAACTTATGGGTCCTGTAATTTTGCCACATTGGAGTGCTGTCATCTTGATGTTTTGCGTTCTGTTTTTCTCAGCTTCAGATGGGGATCACTGCCAACATACACTCCCCTCCTCACTCTGACATCTTGCAGTGAGCGTCCCTAGGTGCCACTTATCATCAGGTGGTCAATCTGGTTTCTGTCTTTTCAACTCGGAGGGCACCAAGTTAGTTTCTGCATATCACAGTGGGGGAACAGAGTCCATCCAATGACTAGATCATATGTGGCACAAAATTCTGCCAGTCTTTCTACATTGTTGTTCATTATTCCACAACCTTCCTTTCCCGGGGCTTTGTCATGGTTCCTGTTGTCATCTCTCATTTTAGCATTTAAGTCTCCCACTGCAATCTTCAGCTCAGCTCCAAACTCGGCTCGGCTTCCAAATCAACTTGCGTCTGTTGGTAGAATATGTCCTTGACTGTTTCCTCTGTTTGTCTGTGTTTATATGGCTGCCTTTTAATCTGGCTGTCATGAGTCTGCTGTTGACTTGCTCTAATAATTAGGCATTTTTCTGTCCACTTGCTCAGGATGATGGCTCTCCTTTGTGATCTTTGTCATTGTCCCTACCCGAGTATAGTACAGTCTCTCCTGCGGTGGTTTTCATTCTGCCAGATCTGGTCCATCAACTTTCGCTGACCCCCAGGATGTGTATGTTGTAGCACCGTATATCAGGTGATATTTGAGCCAGCTTTCCTGAGTCAAACGTAGTCTGTGTGTTCCAGAACCCAATCCAGGTCTTGTACTTGGCCCTCAGAACTTCCATCATCATGTTAGTAGTTTACTTGCGGCTTTGACTACTGTCCATCATGCTTGTCTCATGCAGAGACTCTGGAAGTCTCTCATGCCCAGAAGATTCAGTGGTTGTTGCTGTTGTATCCCTAACAGATGCTTTATATGAGTCAAGGTTGTTAGTCCACCCCTAACCTGGAGGACCAGTGTATTGTGCATCCTTTGGTCTCCATCCTTTGACCTGTCTGGCTTGGGTGATGCTGACAGAAGACTAAGGGCCTGATTTAGATCTTAGCAGTAACGGGTCCGCTGCCACTTTTCATACAGAAAACCCGTCCGCTGGTTTGGTGATCTGCCCGCCCAATTTAGATGTTTGCAGTTCCATAGACGAAAGACCACCTGAGTCCCGCCGACTTCGCCAAGGATTCCCATCCACGTCAACGGCACCATTGGAAATAGTGGCTAGCAGCAGGACTCCAGCCACCTTTACCGCCGAGCAGATTTGGATGTGCCCTACCAGCAGGCCAACTGTGACGTACGACCTCCACTTCTGAGTTGGTGGATTGAGGGGAATTGAGGTAAACCATTTCTGTTTTTGACTGGACATGACTGGACAATACCTCCAGTCCCTGTTGCCACTGGACCAATGAGAAAGCATGACCCCCGTCACTGGACTCAAAGGTAGGGGAACTGCATTGCCTGTGCCTGTTGTGTGGCACTGCACATGAGCTCAGGACCACTGCAGTCATCTACATGTCACAGTATTTTTTTTAAATGACTGTGACAGGCATATGTTTGGAAAACAGTTGTGTCTGACATGGATAGGGACACACAGCTACAAGACACATATTGCACACATCCACAACTGTCATTGCGGTGCCAGTATTCATTGCCAAATGAATGCTGGCACCACAATGATGTTACAATGGCACTTGTCAACTATGTCCATGTGTGCGCATTGCAAGCGGACTAATACCTGTGATGTTGTGCTGCCAGTTGTGTATGCGAGTCAGTATGTGTATGTGTGCGTGAGATTTGTTTGGCTGGTTGAGATGGATGGAGCTGGAGTGGGTGGTGTGGTTGTGTCATTATGTGTGCCTCTTGCATATGGGTCTGATGTTGTATATGTTGTGTGTTGTGTTGCTGTCTGCAACGTCGAGTTGGGTGCTGTTGTGCTGTGGTGGTCTTTGTTGTGATGTGTGTAGTTGTGCTTTTGTTTGTGTATATGAGTGTGTAGCTGTGTTGGTTGTTGTGTCGTGTGTGGGTGTAGTGTCAATGTTGTGTGTATATTGTGTCATGGATGTATGGCAATGTGTATTTTCCTTATGTGCGTATTGCATTCTGGTGGAATGGCAATGGATAACAGTGTGTATGTGGGGTGTTGTGTCTCATGTTGTGAAGGTGGACATATATGGCCAAAGTACAGTTTGTGTGTGTGTGTGTGTGGCTAACCTCTATTCTACAGCCATTGCCATTGTATGATGTCCATTGGTTCCAGCGACGGGCTCCCTCCACCCGAAATCTGCTGGCAGTACACCACTTGCAAGACTGTACCATCTAATTATGGATGATGGAACCCCACTACCCTGACGGCTAATAAGAGCACTCCATTGTGGTGGTCAGTAGGCTCAGCCACAATACATCTCAATGCGGCTGCTGAAATACCGTTGACTTGATGGTGTTTTAAGTCTGCTGCATTGACAGATTGGTGGTAATACTGCAAAGATTTAAATCAGGCTCTACGTTCCTGCAAGTATAGCTCTCCAGATCATTGACACATGCAGGCCCCTCGACCTCTTCAAGGCGGCGATCCTCCAAGGCATTCGTTATTCATGGTCAATGATTAAAAGTCCACAGTGCCTAGAATTCAAGGTGTCATGTGTCCTACACAAAATAGTAGGTAGAGTCTGAATTGCATTAATGAAATAGGCCTTAAAAAGCCAATATGACTGTTTTTTTGTTATAAGTGAATATAAGCTTAATTTATAGTTTGGCAGAGTGGGAGCATCAGTGTATTGCTCACACACTACCAAACCTGCAGCTCATTGTCCTATTAAAGAGGTAGTAGATCTTCAGGGTTTCTAATGGCAGACCTCCATCTGATTCCACAATCATAAACTTTTGAATTAATGGCCTGTTGGATACATGGCCTACAGATCATAGTGCTGGTCACTCCTCCCTATTTATGGCATTTCAATTGTCACTAGATGTTTTTCGTACATGATGGGAATGTGAACCATGATAGTCCAATGCAGGAAAGTCACTACGTGGACCCTATACACAGAGGCACTGTAGTGTTGCATCACTCATTTTCAGTTTTGTTTCAAGAATAAGCTCCTATTTTTTGGGGAAAACAAAAACGTTTGCTGAGTGAATGCAACAAAATTGCACCTACTCAGCAAACTCTTCCAGCTTTGTTGCAGCTGCTGCATTGGTAGGTGCTCTGAAGGCTTAGAGATCACCACAAGGTTAGAGGGAATATCTATGTATGCAGGCAGACGTACACCAGTGGAGCAGAGGGCATGGATGTTTGGGTTGGATTGCTCCTACAGAAGCAGGAACAATTCAGATTTGCATATGTCTGGTCTGTTTCTGGATTGATGTCATAGTGACACAGACTGGAATGTTGTCTGAGTATTTATAGTAGTTGAGATTCATTAAAGCATTACAACTATCACTTTAGCTTTAGCTGTCTGGATGACCAAAAACTATCAATTCTTAACAAAAGGTACAGATAGTGGGCCTTAGGTTGGTCGCCCTTAATCATTAATTATGAAGCATGTTTCATGGTTTGCTGTTACATGGACATGTGACTGTAAGAAATTGCGTTACTGCTTGTGGGGTTGAAATCATACTGAAGCAGTAGCCACATTCTCAACCCTATGGTAGCTTGGCACAGAGCAGGCAGGCTTAACTTAGAGGCAATGTGTAAAGTATTTATGTACCACTTCAAACAGTAATAAAGTGTACACACAACCTAAGAAAAATCGCATACCAATTTAGACAGAGTATTTTTTTATAAAAAAAATAAATATTAAGGACCAAAATGACAAGAATGCAATCAGTAGAATGGGAGATTTTAAAGATATAACGGAAAATAACACCAGAAGGCACAAAGTACCAACTGTGGATATCTGGGTGTGCTAGACCAGGAAAAAGACACAAATTCAGGTCAACCGCAATGGAACACTGGCCCAATACAGAGACCAAGTTAGGCCCACTAAACAAGAGTACCTTAAATCCTGGTTGAAAAGGGTTGAGGAGTCCTGAGTCAAGAATGCATCGCTCAGCTGAGGCCATGCAAGGTCTTTGTCGAGATGCCTTGCACAGTGTTGGTTCTAAGGAGCTGTGAGGCTGTGGTGCAAGGTTTAGCATCATCATTGAGGAGGCATCCAACGATGGGGCTTGCAATGCGAAGTCCTGTGTTGATGGTGCATCGTGTACCAGCTGGTCCCGAAGAAGCTGCGGGGCTTGCAATGTGGAGTCCTGCATCGTTGTTGAGGCTGCTTTTGAGGAGCGGCTTGTGATATGAGGGCCTGATCAGCAACAATTCTGATGGCTGCGATGTGAGGTCTTTGCACCAGGAAAGTCGATGCACCAGAGATAATGTTTCAGTTCTGCTTGGGGTTGCACTGCACAACAGAGGAGATTCATTGTTTCTGCTGGATCCACAGACAGGTTGGCAGAGCACCTTCAGGCCCACTTCCAAGGGTCTAGGACTGGGGTGGCACCACATGGCATGGTAGGACTTACAGATGGCAGAGTGCAGGTGCTGGGTTCAAGGTTCTTGGAAGGGTGTTATGTCTCTGAGGCCTCTGATCAGAAGGCCTTGGAGTCACTCCAGGTTCCTGAGTTCAGAGATGCAGGTCCAGTCATTCTCACCCAGGCAGGAGGGCAGCATGGCAGATGGTCTGCACAGCAGGGCAGCAGCCCTTCAGAGCAGCAGTCCAGCAGAATGGCAGTCCATTTAGCAGCACAACAGTCCCTTTTTCTGGCAGAATCCACAAGTCCAGAAATATACTGAAGAGTTGTAACTAAGGGTCCAACAATTATACCTGGTGCCTACTTTGAAATGGAAGAAGCTTCGAAAGGTTTCCTCCCCGCTGAGGTGTCAAGCATCCCCTTCATCCCTGTCTTGGACCCATCATGACTACAGTCACAAAAAATTAGTGATAAGCCCTTTTGTGAGAGTACTACGGCACAGCCTGTATGATGTAAAAGTGTAATAGGTGACAGCATCTACCCCTCATTAACTCAGTGTGGCCCATCCAACCAACACCTATCTTCCCTTTATCTTACTGTCTGGGAGCAACTGCGGCAACATCTAGCCATGTGGCCCAGGATAAGGCTGCAGACACCAGTGGATAGGCCAAAAAATGCTGACTATTTAAAAGAGGCATTTTCAGAATTGTGATAAAAAATCCATCTTTACTATTAATGAGGACTTTTAATTACAATTCATTAGACACCAAACTTGAACTGTCTAACTGCTCCCAATCTTATAGCTTATTAAATATAAAAAGGTAAGTACCATGTTATCCTATGAGAGAAGTAGCCCTTACAGTAGGGCAAAACTAATTTAAGAGCTCTTACCAGCTCTTAAATTATGTAAAAAATTAAAGTACATGTCCTACTTTTTAAATACATTGCATCCTGTGCTCCTGGCCATTCAGGGCCTACCGTAAGAGTGACTTTTATGTATTAAAAAGTTGGCCCGGGTGCAGAACTTCGCTCCACTGGTGTAGTTTGCAGAATTCGAGTACTCTGCACTACGCGGAGTAGCATGGAGTTCCTGAATCCTGCAATATGGCGCGGATCTGAGATCGTTTGCCTGCACAAGGTTTGGTTTTAGTGCTCTCTTGCGAGGACCACGATATTCTGGGTCCGTTAGCAAGCACGCACAAGACTTTGCATTCACTCATGCTGTTTCCAGCACAAGGGACATCAGGAGTACAAGTGCCTAGGTAACTTTCCAGAGCATTTATGTAAAACAGGAACAAAAAGGGGGCAGTATGCAGCCCTGCTTTACATCTCTTGTGATCTTGATAGTTTTCGTACAGTCCCCATATTTGGTAAAACGTACCCTTGTGGTTGTATCTTGGTGGAGGAGCCTGACTAGATTAAGGAGGGAAGGCTCAACTCCCGCCTGGACCATGAGTTCCCATAATTTCCCCCTCTCGACCATGTCAAAGGAGAGGTCCATAAAAGCCATATGAACAGCACCTCCCCTTGCTCTGACTTACTTTCCCAAGACTAGGTGTCAGGTAAAGTTTGTTCAACCGTTCCTAGATCTGGCCTAAAGCGTATCGGGCTTGCGAAAAAAAGGAATTTGCTTCAGCCCAGTCCTCTAGTTTATTTAAAATCACCTGACCCAAAAGTTTGGAAAATTAATCTAATAATGAGATAGGGTGACAACAAGTGGGCAAATTCTTTTCTCCCTTTTTAAAAACAGGGACTATTATGGACTCATACCAGCAATTAATTAATTCTGTCCTAACTGCAGATCTAAAAACATTTGTGATTAATGGGGCCCAGAAATCAATATTTTGCTTAAATAGATCAATGGGCATCCTGTCAGGATCAGGGGCCGAGCTAGCTATTGCTTTTGATAATGATGCCAAGTCTATTCAATCTGTTATCTATTGCTCACTAAAATACAGTCTCCCCACATGGCCATCATTTTCTTAGCTCCTGTCTACAATAGGTGGGTTGAAAACTTGCAAAAGTGGTCAACCCAAACCTGCTCGGTGATGTGATAAACTACACCAATACACCAACATCTCATCTGTCTGAAAGAAAGGGCCGATTAACTATTTCCCTGAATAACTTGATGTTCCCGGTTTGGACAGCTTTATCTAAGTCCTCCCATGCTTTCATCCTAAGCTCTCGTTTTCAATGTTCAGTGGCACCTTTATACTTCTTCCAAGCCTCCCTAACGTCTTCCATATCACATGGATTCCTTTTGGTGGCTATTCAAGGCTTTCAGGGCAGTGGTACACTGCGCACTGAACCATAAATATGGAAAACCTTGTTTCAAAACCTTTTTCTTAGTTAACAATTTAGACACTGTTTCACATATAACAATAAAGCTATCCCCGATAGCCTTTGCCTCAGCATTGACAGGCAACACCCTATTTCATTTTCCACCAAATGAAAAAGGCCCACCAGAAACATGTTAAGGTCTACAGTTGACCATTTCACGCAAACAGCTTTATTGGCACTATAATACACCAAAGGTCTTGGCAACTCAAGTGGTCAATGGGATAAACCAATAGAGAAGCCAATTATGGTCACTAAATGGTGTAGGGTAAGGGAAATAAAAGGAGCATAGGGAGCAGGTACGAATGGTGAAGGAATTACAGTACATGGGATTCAAACATGACAGTAAAAAAAGAGCACTCATTAAGTCCTTGAAGTTTAACACAATACAATCCCCCTTTTACAGTTTTCTTTCAGAGGTGCACACCTAATTTACTGTCCTAGCCATACTTATTTTAGTAACAATTTATGGGTGGCCATCTGCATCTTCCGTTAACCAAGGATATTTTTATTGATAAGACTGTGGCAACCCACAACGACGCCTTCCTTCAAGGGGGTAACTCCCACCAGAACTAAAGTATATGGGACACCCTCAGGTGATAAATTCAGATTCGGGAAATTAATTTTAGAACAGTTACCAATAGATGCAGGCTGGGACAGGCCTGGCTCATACACACCCTTCCTAGGCCCACACCTCCTTTCTTTTGTGCCAGATACATTCACTGTAACCCCTACAGACCAAACTCCTGGGGCTTCTGGAGTCTTTTAATTTTTAGAACTTTTTAAATGTTTATTTCATTTTGTTTAATTCTGCATTTTGCCTTTGTATAAATATTCTATTTCCTCCTGGACACCCGGGCTGCGGTGCACTGCAGACAAATCAGCAGCATAATTTCATTTTTTAATGATTATTCCATTTCCCCTAGACCACCTTGCCACCATAGTTTTTTAAGGATTATTGCATTTACCTATGCACCTCTCTCTGACTACCAGAGAAGTCTCCTTTAAAACAAAAGGAGATAAATCAAAGATCTATATCTGCATTTTGTGCTGCCTGATTTGAAATGTAATTTTATGTGTGGTGGTGTGGTTTGACTTTACAATGTTTGATTAAATAGGTATTTCTTACATAAGTAAACAACCACACTAAGATTGCATTCGTCTATACTATTTCAACCTGTAACTTTTGCAGATCGCCGGCCGGCCCAGCGGGAAAGTCGGAATGTCCCCCGCGGTCATCTGACCGCGGGGTGGTGTTTGGGAGGTTTCCGCCCGGCGGGCGGCGCCTGCCGCCTGCCGGGGTCGGAATGACCCCCCATGTCTGTTAGTGAGGCAACCACTGCAATCATGACTGCAATCATGACGATGCCCACAAGCATTGACATTGAGTTGGATTTGTCCTTTTTGCAAAGTAGTAGTCAAACTTTCACGAAACAGAGCAAAGTGGACAGCAGCCGCAGCCAGCAATAGTAGATCTTTCCAAAGTTGGAGCAGAACACGCAGTTGAGCTTCCTGCAAGCAAAAATCTCCTCTTTTAGAATCAACAGAAAATCTACAGTGCTCATGAGAAAGAAAATGAGTTTAGTTTATTGTGGGTCATGAGAAAGGAACAGCATTTAACAAATTATTAGAAAATGTAATATTTTGGCAGAATTACATGTAGTCACAGTATAAATAATGGGCTATTGCTGAGAAGAGTTCTGAAAGTTGCAAACTTGGTGGTGCTGTCGCTTACCATTGGATGCTGAATCTGACGTCCAAAGTGTGCCCACCTCAAGAACCAATAAAATGGAGTTTGGTTATTTTCTCCTGCCTTGACACTGTCCACAACTCTGTCCACTTCTGTTTTAGGTCTGCTGTCACACTCTCTTCTCTGAGTTTCTTGATGAGTTTCCTCATCATAGTTTTAACTGCCCTATACTATCATGTGGTTTCAGTACTAATAAGGCCAGCTAATTCTGAACTGCTGATCTATTCCAATGTGAAGCTCCTGTTCTCCACTGTCCTAATGCTGATGTCAACTGACGTTGGAAGAAGGTGACCGTTTCTGTGGACTCATCATGCATGCTGCCCCATGAGGAGAGGTTTTACGAAATGTGGTTTCTTGTTTCCTTTTTTTTAGCTTAGTCACTTACACTAGCATATTTTTAGAGTTTGTTGCCCTAGTTAGATTTTAAAAAATTGTTATTGTCTTTCTTTTATTTTGCTTTTGCCCGCATGTGTTAGCCCGTTCCCACACATGCAAGTCCCAATTTCAGGTGGTGGTAGGAATGGCCCAGCTTTGAAATTAATTGTTAAAACTGTATTTGGATGATTTACGGATGTCACCATCATCTGCTTTGAATATTATTAATTATGTGCATATTGTTTTGTTGCTAATCTATATTATTCTTTTGGAATGCCTAACAGTAGTGATGTTTAGTAGGTTGAATCTTTTCAGATGTTTTGGTCAGCCTATAGTTTTCCTGTATGTCTATATCTTAATTTTATGCACCATTTACGTTACACTGATTTTGGGATTGTAACAAAGCTTTGAAACATTACTCTGTTTAGAGTTTGATTTAGTGTTTAAATTGTTATGGTCTTTAGTATTGTTTGTGATATATCGTCATTGATTTGTTGTGAATGATTCTGACTACTACACTCTTTGCCAAGTCGAAAGATTTGGTTGACCTCAAAAGGTGAGATAAAGTGATGGTGTCTCACCAGAGTGCTGGTGTTTGTTGAGCCGGAACTGGAGGGTAGACATTTTTCAGGGCCCTGGTGCTCCTCAGCGAGCTTTCAATAAAGTATCTGGCTTGTTCTGTAGCCAGTGTGTGTGCTGAACATGTGTTCAGTGCAGGTGGTGCGGTTGTTACAGTGAGAAGGACCAGTCTCTCACCTCCAAAGGTGGAGAGATTAACCATGATCAAAATGAACCAGCATTGTATATCACCTGATTACCCTGTTCCCAAAACACCACAGGAGGAGGGAGAGGATGATTGGGCAGAATCAAGTGTGTTTGCTGGCCAACTTCTGGTTGAACCACATGAGTTTGAGGACAAACTCTACTTCCCAGAATGAGTATGCCAGTGCCCCCATAGAACATTTTAATTATTTCTCATTGAACTTCTTTCTTTCAGTATTTCTTTGTCAAAGAAGATAGCTAGTTGAACATTGTTTTTGTTGGATTTATGCTTCCCCACCATTTATAATAATCACATATATGGCCGGATTGGAGTTTGACCCATGTGCAGTGAAGAAGCACCCACATTCCCTTCAGGACATTTGAGACAATGCCTGCCCCCCTCACATGCCACTGACTATCCTTTTTTATTTTTTACATAATCTAGCTGGGCTGCCCCAACAGATTATTAATTAAAAGACTGCCAGTGCCAATGCCAATGCCAAATTCCAGTGTGTTGCTACCATCAAAGAGTGGATCATATTTTGTATCAACCACTGTGCTTGGATTGGAAGAGGTGACTAGTACTAACTATTGCACCAATCAGTGGTGATATATTGCATGATTGTGAATGATGATTGATGATGTATGTGGTGGCTGGCAGTGAGGGAAGGAGTTCAACAAATTTAAATTTGTAAACTTGATTTCGATTATTTGGAATGTTTGGGGGCTTATGGGTGATCATTTTTTCCTGAAACATATTTGCCTTTCAATTTTAGCAAAATTTACCTGGAGGGTCCACTCCTTATTTTGGTTCCCCAGAGATCAGAGCAATCACTTTAGTTACCAAACACAAATCTACACAAACTACTCCATTTCTTTTTCTCTATTTGTTCTTTAACCGCAGTGACCTACACAGGTCTACCTTGCTCAGTTTTGGACTGGGACAGAGTTACTCAGAATCAGGAGAAGGAGGAGGAAGATAGAAGGACTCAGGGTGGGACTACCTCAACAGCTAGAATTAAAAAAGTATTGACTTCAAAGAGAAATCATGATGATGGTGAAGACTCTGAGACAAAGTACTCACTCAACTCTATGGATTGGATAGAGGTGCGTTGATTTGAGAATTGCTGCTGAGTGTGTGTTTGCTACATTGCTGACTCAAATGTGAAAATTCTATTTATGTTCTTGCTCTGCCTCTGAGTCTTCTTGGTACATTCCTGACACCTCATGAAGCTTACCTTGCTTCCGCTTGTCCTTCTCCTTTAATCCGTAAAACAGTTACTGTTTTTCAATATGAAGGCCTTCTCCTAGCCCTCTCTTTCACAAACAAAGCATGGTAAAAGCTCAACACTCCAGCTTATCTTCTGGACAGGTTCAGCTAGGCACCCAAGAGTGACGGACATTCCAAGAAGAATGGAGATGCACCGCCCAATTTGGCTATATAGAATCATTTTCCTTTTAACAATCATAATTTTTAGAACTGGATGGGTTAATTCCAATCCTTCATAATTTGTATTTTTCAAACCTAGAAGCCATAACATTTAGAGATATACTATCTTGGGTCTCTCTGGGGCAGAAGGATGGTTTGCAATGCATTTAACTGAACGATGTCATACTTATTCCTTTATCGTTTCCTTCAACAGCAGATTGATGATGGTGTGCTGCTTAGGGCCTGATGACTATTACTGTTGTGGTTTCTTTTGTGTAGTATTTGTCTTTGTCACACCTTTCCCCAAATCTCCTTTCCCATCCATTTATGGAGCCCCTAACCCTCTTCCCCCGGGCTGTGTGATTTATTCAGGTGTGACTTAATCAGTTTTACACCATAAATGGATCACACACTTGCTTGGGCGGATATGGTGAAAGCAACACCAACTCACTGCATGACCTTCTATTACCGGAGCAATATTCTACACCGGCCTCATCAACATCATCAATGAGGACTTGTGTTGTGTCAACGCTTAGCCTTGTCCAACCATCCCTGACTCTGAGCCCATTTCTCCTGACTCAAGGATTTCATTTTCTAAGTTTCTTTTCTAAATACTAGCTCCCCATTGTTCAGAAGAATTTGGCATTGCTAGTTCTAATTATCATATCAGGTCTTCTTTGTTATGTGTCAAATACTATTGTGGTGGTAGTCTGGTCTTAGTCTTCCAAAAGTGATATATGTGACAGTGACGAATAACACTTTGATTAATCTTGTAGTTGGAGTTTGCATAGGTGGGAGTTACACCTTGTGTCTTCCCTATTAGTGTGCTAGTCTGCTACTACTACTACCACTCCCTTAAGATGCCACCGTGGGAAAAACCCTGCAGTAAGATGACTGAAGTACTATTACCCCTCATTTAATCTATTGAGGTAAGAGAAGAACTATTATTTGAAGTTAACTTGTTTAGTTAGTAATTAACTTCTATTGAAGAAGATGTTGTTTGAGTGTATTTATGTTTTTGTTGGCAAAATAGGCAATGGCAATCATACCTTATCATTCAATATAGTTACAGAGGGCAGTAGAGCAAGGATATAAGTAAATGACATATACTTTTGTTAGCAGATTTCGAAAACAGGCTACACTACAAGCCAGAAGTGCAAACTAAAACACCAAACTAAACATTTGAGGCATGAACCAAGTAAAATAAATTATTCCCTTTTATTTTTCCAAATAGAGCACCCACCCATTCCACCCACAACAGGCCCACTTCTCTCCCCCCAAAAAATTGGCCCCACCTCCAAAAGTCAAAAGTCTGCAACCAAAGTCCACAACGAAAGTCTAAAGTTCAAAACCAGTCCCAACTCCCTTCGCACCCTCTCCACTCCCAACAAGTCCCTCCCACCTCAGCAAAAAATGTAAAAAAGGCTCAGAAGAGGGCACTGTTGATGTGGATCCAGAGCTGGTCCAGGCTGTGCTCGATCCTATCCAGCCACCTCCTAACCCGCCTCTCCAGGCGGTCCAGCCACTGCAGGATGGGCTACAGCAATGTTCTCTGCCTGTCAGCTTGGGAGGGAGCGGCAGCAGTTCCTGACAGCTGGTGGCTGTGCTGGTGATAGAATGGCTGGCAGGCTGGGGCCGGCTTACTGTACCGGGGCCCAGGTCGTGGCAGCTTTTATTTCCACCTCCTCATCCTCTGGGACCACCAGCTGCCTTTATTAGGTCTGGATGGTCTCCAGGCTCTGCTGCCGGAGACAGGCTGATATCTTCTGCCTGGTGGGTGGTGGACCAGCAGGAGTAGCTACATCAAGAAAAACAAAAAGAAATCAGGCAAATTAAAAACAATGCTTATAACACTTTAAAAAAAATAAAGTAGTGGGTGACACAGTAGCAGTGCATTGCTGGTTCCCTAGGGCCATTGGAATTTATGATTATGATTAGGATAGTCACAGGGTCAATTTTATTTTTTACCCACACATGACGCACATAAAAAGCACAGACTGGCAGAAAAGAAATAAGGTAGACTAACATCAGATAAAAAAACAGTGACTTGATTTTTTTCTTGTAAAGGCTTTTCTAGTAACTAAATAGGCAATTTGAGTGGAAAAATTAAAATAAATTACCTCTCATTTACAAATAAGACATTATGAACTTTGGAGTACAGGTGTTTTTGCTGCTTAATTAATGGAGGCATGCAGCTGGTTCTTCGTGTATTTTGCTACTGTCTGCAGCTGGGGCAGCTGCAGTTGACAATTATATTTATTTAATTCCAATGGCCCTGCTCTTCTCCAAATACTTTTCACTTTCTACCTTGACTCTAAAGAGACAGATGTAAGTAAGATACTATGTCACACATGTCACATATAAAATGTGGATATTATTATCCGGTCTGCTGTGCGTAGACTGTGGGGAAAATAATGCATTACAATACAGGGAAAGGACCGTGCTATATAGATTGCATTTGGCATGTTTGTCACAGAGTATCCCTTACACCAAATGTCAAAATCAAATCAGGCACTTAGTCCCATATTTATACTTTTTTAGCACCTCATTTGCATCATTATTTGATGCAAAAGCAGCGCAAATTTACAAAATACATTTGTATTTTGTAAGTTTGCGCTTCTTTTGCGTAAAAAAGCAGCGCCGTTCGGCACTAAAAAAGTATAAATATGGGCCTTAGTCCCACTTTACTCACTGGCCTTTCCCACCACCACAAATTATTTCCAACAAATTCATTTGCTAAGCAGTAAGGAAAGGAAACAACTTACTCCATTGCAAGGTAAGGTAGAGGGATTAGGCGGTTAGGTAGAGCTTTTGCTATAGAATAGATGGGTGTCACTGATCACTGATTTGTCATGTCCCTAAGCTTTGGCTTATTCAGTCATTGTAATAGATGAAAGGGAAAAGTCTGAACAGGCATAGAAACCATTAAATATATTTTGGAATCACTTCATATGGCCATAAAAATGTGGTACATGCCAAGAATGGATTTTTTAATTTTTTGGTAGGCTGGGATTCAAGAAATGAAGGAGTGAAGTACTAAGAGGTAACTGAATGGGTGAAGGGAAATACACCAGGTGTGTTCAGTTTGCAGTGCATTGAAATCATTGTAAATGCCACATAAACTGAAACAGACACACATTGCACAGTCACAAATTGAACCCTACTGCATTTCAGCCATGGGTGATGAAATGCCATGGGCAGGGAGGGGTTTGATGAATGATGATGGGTGGGATACATATCTGCCTTGTTTAACAAATACAGTGAGTCAAAAGATTCAAACAAAAATTTAAATACCCTCCACTTTGAACCATTGCTTTGATAACCAAAAAAAAGTAAGTGAAGTAAGTGAGCAGCATGCCCCTCTCCAGAAAAGCTCCCTTGTTTATTCATCCAAGCAATCATTCAATCATTCTTTCATTCTTATAACTATATTGACATGTAGCCACCATGGTTTAAGCTTTACTTTCTCTCATCCAGTCTATCACCAAAATGTTCATTCATTATCCATCCATACAGTATCCACCCTTTCCTTTAATCATCCTTCCATCCATCCATTCCGGTACCCAAAACTCACCCACGCATCCTTTCACCGACCCATGCATCCTTTCCTTTCAGTCATTTTAGCCATCCTTTCTTTTAACCTCTCTTTTTTCCTGTTTTCATCAAGCCATCATTTTTAGGGTACATTATGTGAGCTTTTGCTGAGTTGCAGATAGAAGAGGCCATAACTTAACTACCGCTGTAACTGGTAAAGCGTGGGGGTTCACAATCACGAGTCACAACGATGCCCTTGGAGCTAGTGAGTATAATAATAATTGCCAATAAGCAAGCAATGTGAGTTGCCACCACCCATCTCTGCTGCTAGTTCCCCCTCCAACTGACACTCCTCCTGCAGTGGCATTTGAGCTGGTGGCACTGGCAGTTGGTGTGGCTACCATGGTGTGGCCCATAAAAACATTATGGGGGTCATTCTGACCCTGGCGGCCGGTGGCCGCCAGGGCCACCGACCACGGGAGCACCGCCAACAGGCTGGCGGTGCTCCCACGAGCATTCTGACCGCGGCGGTTCAGCCGCGGTCAGAAGCGGAAAGTCGGCGGTCTCCCGCCGACTTCCCGCTGCTCGGGGGAATCCTCCATGGCGGCGGAGCGCGCTCCGCCGCCATGGGGATTCTGACACCCCCTACCGCCATCCTGTTCCTGGCGGGTCTCCCGCCAGGAACAGGATGGCGGTAGGGGGTGCCGCGGGGCCCCTGGGGGCCCCTGCAGTGCCCATGCCAATGGCATGGGCACTGCAGGGCCCCCCGTAAGAGGGCCCCACTGTGTATTTCAGTGTCTGCAATGCAGACACTGAAATACGCGACGGGTGCAAACTGCACCCGTCGCCCCCCTGCAACTACGCCGGCTCAATTCTGAGCCGGCGTCCTCGTTGCAGGGGCATTTCCTCTGGCCCGGCGGGTGCTCTTTTGGAGAGCGCCCGCCGGCCCAGAGGAAATGTCTGAATGGCCGCCGCGGTCTTTTGACCGCGGTGCGGTCATTTGGCGGCTCCCTCCAGGCGAGAATGAGCCCCTATACTGTATATTTTTCAGATGCCAGATTTGTTTTATTCAAAAAAATACAATCGCAATAATCACAACAGTTTGGTTAGAAGCACTGCAGTATCTTATATCAAAAGTATCGCTCTGGGCATTTTGTTGGTTCACAATGTTAGAAAAGCCAGGTAGTCAAGGCTACCAAAAGCTATTCATAATGGAGGGGCAGAGCTATAGCCTACGATGATGATGACTCTGAATCACTGAAGTGCAACGAAGGGGTGGAATAATAATGATAATGATCAATGAAAGACATATGGTGTTGGTTGGAAAATGCAATGGGATCTCATACTTTTCAGCCATGCTGCACTATCATGGGAACTGCTGGTATACTGTATAAATTAATTACACAGCACAGCATTGGGGGTGGGGGTGGTCCATGACCATGGCCACTCTTTTGTTAACTGTCAGAGCATGAGCAAGAAAAAGAAAGCTTTCT
Source organism: Pleurodeles waltl (assembly GCF_031143425.1). Lineage (NCBI taxonomy): Eukaryota > Metazoa > Chordata > Amphibia > Caudata > Salamandridae > Pleurodeles > Pleurodeles waltl. The sequence goes on along the minus strand of NC_090448.1, from coordinate 232,463,120 downwards.
CAACAAACATACATCGTGAATATTGCTTATAATACTAGCTTACTTGGGCCTGCAATCGTCACAGTAGACAGTAGAGTACCAAAAATCTGTTCTTAGTGTTACAGTAGCACAAGATATATAGGGGTGAGGGAAAGATTACCAACAAAGCAGAAGAAATTGACAGACTAGTACAGAGCAGAAAAATTCAGTTATCAAAAAAAGCATGAAATAAGGAAAAAAGAGAATGCAGGGATAATAGGAATTAAACAAAATTTGGATAGGGGAGTCAGAAAAAAAGGAGACAGTATAAAACACGCATTTGCAATGCAATAGGTCTCACATTTTCTTGAGTTACAGCTATTGCCATTGTAAATGTAAATGTAGTGCTGAGACTACTAGTGATAACAGTTTTTTACAGCACTGTGAAACTGCAACAAGAAGTGCTACTTATAGAAGCGAGCTATGGCAATTAGTGTTACCTACACCTCCATTTCAAATGCTCCAAATGCAAATGCATTCCAGTGTCAAGCTGCTGCCTATCAGAGCACAATACTTCATTCATCCCTCTTCACTTCTGATGTGGTTAATCAGAGGCTTTGGAATCCATGTATAATAATAGCTGGGCATCGAAGGGTTAACAAATATCAGCTGATCAGGAAATGCGTAGCCTGCGTCTTTGACACAAGGATTAACAGAGAAACAGGAATTTATTGCAGCCGCTGACCTCACTAAAGCTATCCCCTTGTGCTGAGTTTAAGAATGCCGGAGAGCCTAGAAGGAGGGGTAGCTTGCACGGGGTGACCAATTTACAAAGATATTGGCAAAAACTCCTAACTTGGGCACATGTGTGAATTAAAAGGTTTCATTGATTAAAAACCTTTGCGTTGGCACGTAATATATGTTTGTGTGATTTACACATTGAGTAAACACCCAGGGACATTTTAGCAGTCACAGTGAAAGGCAAATACAGAGTTTTGATACGTCAAAAATATATTCACTGTCATGTGAACTTTGCATGCAGTGAGTAAGGAAGTTCAGAATATTCACAAATTGGATAAAGCTGAATATATATCAAAATATAAATTATTGGGGCCACGAAAGAAGATGGCCGCCTAAACCCTGAGCTCCGCGCTGTAGCGGTCCCGAGGAGCCGGCGGGGGACCCGCAGAGGCCGAAACAACCACCTCAACACGTGTCGGAACCCCACCACCACCACCGAGTTTCACACCCGAGCCGAAACGGCCAGCCGCCGAGACCCTGTCGGCTGGCAGCGCGTCTCGGAAAGAAATGACCTGCAGGGAGGGCGGAGTCGCGTCACTTCGGCTCTGCGACCGGCCCTTCTGAAGACGAGGGGAACCCAGTTTGGGAGACCACGAGGAGCCTCTCGGTGTTCCGGACCTCCGGCCTCTTGAGGAGACCCGCCGTAGAACACGGGAGGACCTGCGGTGTGCCTCGTCGATGGAGGCCCAGCGGAGGGGGAGGAGCTGCGTCCTCGAGTTGTGAGAGGAGCGGCTTTCCTGCCACTGCAACGACCGGCGCGGCAGGTACAGCCCCCGCACCCCAATAACAGCGGGGGATAGCGTGCCTCTCCCCCACTTGGCCCTCCATCTGTTTGATACGCTTCCCGCCTCCTAAGAGAGAAACGGGGGGCGGGGGGAGAAAACAAGGAAGAGAGAGGAAGGAGGGGGAGAGGAGAAGAGGGACAGGATCCCCTGAACAAGAGGAGACAAAAAAAAAAGAAGGGGCAGCCAGTACCTAGAGTATCCCTCTTTCTCTCCCTTCCATCAGTTTGAGACTGGCAGGGAAGAAGACGAGGAGGGGGAAAACAAAACACAACAAGCAACAAATGAACAGAGAAACAAAGGAATAAAGACGTGAAAACAAGAGGAAAAGAGAAGAAAGGGAAAGTAAAGCGAGGGAGGGAAGGAGAAAGGGGAAAAAATAAATAAAAAAGGAAAACCAAGGAAGAGAAAAAGAGGAATAGAAGAAAAAGTGGGGAAAAGGGGGAAAAAAGGGGGGAAAAGGAAACGAAAAGTAGCAAGAATAAAGAAACAAATTACACCATCCCCTGCTTCCGCCCTCCCCATCCCCCCCAAGTTATTTGGATGCAGAAGAAGGAATGAGTACCCCCGTCACCGCCCAAAAAAAAAAACATAAAGGAGAAGGAACAGCGATGAGGGTTGACTGACTTGCGCATTTCTGCCCTGGCTCGACCCTGAGGAAGGGCTTGGACCCAACCGGATAGCCCTCACAGGCTGACGAGGCGATGCCCAGCAGCAAAGCAAACCAGAAATCCACTGGTAAGCCGGCGCGACAGCTATTATTTTTTGAAGCTCTCCACCATAAGCGGCCAACTTCCATGGCAACAGGGCCTCACGCATCACCACCCCCAATCCAACCCACTGCGATGTCCGACAAGGAACAACCCACAACCATGGAAAGGATACTACATGAGATCACCGCCGTCAGCCGCTGAATAGAGGGAGTGGATGATTCTATATCATCACTGACCCTGGAAACTAAGGCCCTCATTACAACATTGGCCACCGTGGAGAAGACCGGACAAAACACCGCCGCGGAATTCCGCCACAGCTATTATGACCCACATCTCGGAATCCACCGAAATTCAGACACCCACACAAGACCGCCACACCAAAGGTCAGTGATAAACTGGCGAAAACAAAACCTCCACCATCACGCCAACAGAAACACACCCATGCTATCACGACACACGAATCCACGCAGCGGTCTTTCAACCGCGGTATTCCATTGGCGGTGCACACCGCCGCCCTCAAAATACACACACATCTCCAAAACACCGCCACATTGGACAATTCAAAATACACACAGCTGATACACATACAAACACCACTCCCACACACCCAACACAATATAAAACACACACCCACATCACCCACAAACCCCTACGACCACAAATTAGAGACGAAGGCCAGATGGACAGAGAGCACAGCAACTGAGAACCCCACCACACAGAGGCACACAACACCATCATCCATACAACATTACACACACAATACACCACACACCACTTCACGTCACCACACACATCAATACTTACACCACCCCACACATCACCCACACCACCTCATGTCACGCCAAAGACACCCCAGGTTTTCAGAGGAGGAGCTCAGGGTCATGGTGGAGGAAATCCTACGGGTAGAGCCACAGCTATTTGGCTCACAGGTGCAGCACACATCCATAGCCAGGAAGATGGAGCTATGGCAAAGAATCGTGGACAAGGTCAACGCTGGCGAACAGCATCCATAAAATCGGGAGGACATCAGGAAGAGGTGGAACGACCTACGGGGAAGGTGCGTTCAGTGGTATCCAGGCACAACATCGCGGTACAGCGGACTGGCGGCAGACCCCCACCTCCTCCCCCACAACTAACAACATGGGAGGAGCAAGTCTTGACCATCATGCATCCAGAGGGCCTCGGAGGAGTCGGTGGAGGAATGGATACTGATAAGTTAAATCTCAACTATTATATCCCCCACCCTACCTGAATGCCATCACACACCCCCACCCTCACCCCCTCCCCTATCACTCCAACTCCTCACTAATGTACTCATAACACAAACCACCCATCCCAACACCAAGCCCGCATGGAAAAACAAAGCATGGTCAGCCCTCACCAAAGCATGCTCACTACACATACCCATAACAACCCTCTAACCATCATCACACAAACCCACACACAGGAATGCTTGCACTGGGGTACACAAACACTCACCCATTGCACACCATTACTCACACACATGCACTAATCATGCTGTTATATCCCTGCAGGACCACTACGGAACGTCACCACACCGGAGGGTCCAGACAACTCCACTCCACCCACAGAAGAGGCCCACAGTGATGACAGCAGCTCTGGATCCTGATGACCAGCCCGGACCATCGTGGGCCTCGGGACAGTCGGTTCCCCTTGCACAGGCACAGCCCAACACTGACCTTCAACCCTCTGGTAACACCAGCACAGCACCCACCCAGCGGGCCCATAACTCCGTACCCAGGACACGTCAATCAGCTGTGTGTCCACCACTACAGGGAACCCAGGATAACCCACCACCCCAACAACAACAGGGACCTGGGTGCAGTGGTAGTGGGCACACGGTCCAGGGGACGGAGGCACAGGAACACAGGGGAACTGGGAGGGCTGCTGTGAGACAGGGGACAGACAGGCCAAGGGAACCCACCCTCCACGAGGCCCTCTCCTCCATCATGGGAGCATACCACCACTCCCAGGAGACGATGGCCACGGTTCTGGCCAAGTTTCAGGAGACCCAGCGCCTGCAGGACGAACTGTATTTGGGGTTCAGGGAGGAGCTCAGAACCATCAGCTCTGCCCTGGGCACCATCGTAGGGGTGCTGAAGGACATACAAAAGACCATGAGGGACACCGTGGCACTCCAAGGGGCCCCTGACACTAGCATGGACGATGAACTGCCCACCACCTCTGCCGGCGCTAGTGGACAGTACGCCCCGCCACAGGACCACCACACCAGCACCCCACCCCCTGCAGACAGACAACCACCCCGCAAGCGGTCCCTGAGATCCAGGAACAGGACAGAGCAAGATGGCAAGACCCCCGCCAGGAAATGAGACCACCCTGATTGTCCTCCCACTGTCTCACTTTGTTACCCTGCCCCGATTGGAACTGCCCCATCTCCACTTCCTATGCCCATATGGGCAGTGCACCTGTGTGACTAATGGACTGGACTCTGCCATGGACATTCCTCCACCGTCCCCCATCACCATATCACTACCCCCCTCCATTTTTGAGCACTGAAATAAACACCCTTGAACCACAAAACAGTCTGTGATTTGGTAAATATGTTTAATCAATGACAGTGTCAACATGCTTTCCAATTTTATAGCCAACATACCTAGGTCACACATCACAAGTCCTTGAAGGATGCAAGCAGATGACACACGTTGCTAACCACACCTGTGAAACCGTAATGGAAAGGTACAACTCAGTGACCAAATACTGCTATGAACTGACAGACAGGATAGAGGTAGAAGTGTGAAAGTGAATGTAATGGTAAAAAGAAAACTGTTCTCACCTGTGTGTCACTGGAAATATTGCCGTATGACTGACTCCCTGTTGTCTATGTCTTCTTCCTCAGCGTCCTCCTCATCACTGTCCACAGGCTCCACAGCTGCCACAACACCGCCATCTGGACCATCCTCCTGCAGAAAAGGCACCTGGCGTCGCAAAGCAAGATTGTGAAGCATCGAGCAGGCGATGATGATCTGGCACACCTTCCTTGGTGAGTAGAATAGGGAACCACCTGTCATATGCAGGCACCTGAACCTGGTCTTCAGGAGGCCAAAGGTGCGTTCGATCACCCTCCTAGTCCGCTCATGGGCCTCATTGTAGCGTTCCTCTGCCCTGGTCCTGGGATTCCTCACTGGGGTCAATAGCCAGGACAGGTTGGGGTAACCAGCATCCCCCAATAGCCACACCCGGTGCCTCTGGAGTTGACCCATCATATAAGGGATGCTGCTATTGCGCAGGATGTGGGCGTCATGCACTGATCCAGGGAACATAGCATTTACCTGGGAGATGTACTGGTCTGCCAAACATACCATCTGTACATTCATGGAATGATAACTCTTCCGGTTCCTGTACACCTGTTCACTCCTGGGGGGGGGGAACCAGAGCTACATGGGTGCCATCAAAGCACCTATGATGTTGGGGATATGTCCAAGGGCATAGAAGTCACCTTTCACTGTAGGCAAATCCTCCACCTGAGGGAAAACGATGTAGCTCCTTACGTGTTTCAGCAGGGCAGACAACACTCTGGACAACACGTTGGAAAAAATAGGCTGGGACATCCCTGATGCCATGGCCACTGTTGTCTGAAACAATCCACTTGCAAGGAAATGGAGCACTGACAGCACCTGCATTTGAGGGGGGATTCCTGTGGGATGGCGGATTGGTGACATCAGGTCTGGCTCCAACTGGGTACATAGTTCCTGGATAGTGGAATGGTCAAACCTGTAGGTGATGAGTAAATGTCGCTCCTCCATTGTCAACAGGTCCACCAGCGGTCGGTACACCGGAGGATTCTGCCATCTTCTCAAATGTCCAAGCTGACAGTGCCTAGGAAGGACAACAGCGCCCACAGAGTCAACAAAATCCCAAGTATGTACCCACAGATACACAGAACACGACACCAAAGACAAAAATCTTCCTATATGTGTGCCGAATGTAGGCCCAGGTATGTGTGACACAGTTGCAAATTAAGCCATGTGGGCCCCTGAAATGGCGCTGCCTGACCTCTAAACTGGGACAGTGGGATGTGAGGTAACTGCGCTGGCGTTGTACACCGTAGCGGTAGGCGGTGGTAGACCACGGCGCAATGCTGCATTGGTTAACATTGGACCCTATGGGTCCCAGGAGCCAATGACGAAGTGCGCTGGTGGTGATGATACGCACCGCCGCGGACGTCACCGCTGCGGACGTGACCGACATTTTCTATCTGTTCAATCACTTGATACCTGATCTTCGACAGGAGAGGACCTACACTGCAAGTGCTGCTGTGACCTCGGTCTGGAAGAGACAATGGCTGCTGCGTCTGGGGAAAGGGCCCCTGCCTTCACTGCTCAGGAGTTGGAGAAGCTTGTGGACGGGGTCCTCCCCCAGCACACGCTACTCTACGGTCCTCCAGACCAACAGGTAAGTACACAGGGAGCACGTTGTATGGGCTATACCTGGGTGGAGAGGGCTGGTTGTAAGAGGGAAGGGGGCAGAGTGCAGTGAACATGAAGGACTGTGAATGCATGTGCCACATGGCAAGGGCAGGGATGGGGGCCACTCACTTCGACGGTGCTCTTGCTAATGACTTCTCTTCTTCCCCTGTGCATGTCATGTAGGTCAGCGCCCACCAGAAGAAGGACATTTGGCGTGCCATCGCCAAGGACGTCCGGTCCCTGGGAATCCACCAGAGACGGGGCACCCACTACCGTAAAAGATGGGAGGACATTCGCCGCTGGAGCAAGAAGACAGCGGAGGCTCAGCTGGGGATGGCCTCCCAACGTGGGAGGGGTGCCCGTTGCCCCATGACCCCCCTGATGTTCCGGATCCTGGCGGTGGCCTACCCTGAGTTGGATGGGCGCTTGAGGGCATCACAGCAGACACAAGGGGGTGAGTACACAATCATTCTGGGGACTTTGTGCGCAGTTGAGGGGTCTAGGTGTGGGAGGAGGGCTGTGGGTTTCCCTAGGCCAGGGCGACTTCCATAGGCTAGGGCCCTCCATAATGCAGGCCATGTGGCACTCCACCCCACCGTAGTAGAGTGCCAAGTACAGGTATACATGCCCCTGTGGCATCCATGTGTGCAGATGTCCACCATAGCGATGTAGGCCATATCCCAGGAATTGCATCTGTAGAGGCCAGGAGCACGGCGTAGTGCAGGGGGCTGCTGTGTCTGTATTGTCCGCCAACGGTAGCGGTATGCCATGCACTCAACCTGTCTTTCTTCTGTCTCCCCCCCTTTTTCTGCTCTCCATGTTCTTTTGTGCGTCAGCATCATCAGGCGGAGGTACAGTGGCACCGGAGCACGAGGGAGCTGCCTCCCACATGGCCATGGAGGGCCACACCACGGACTCAGAATGCACCAGTGGGACACAGGGCGAGGGGAGCTTCACGTCGGCCACCAGATCACCAACCAGCGACACGGACTCGTCCGCCGATGGGAGCTCCCTTGTGGTGGCGGCACCATCTGTGCCCCACACTTCTACAGGTACAGCCGCCACCTCCCCTACCAGCACCGCCCTCCCAGCAGCCCCTCAGCGTTCGCCCCGTGTCCGCTCACCCAGGAGGGTGGGCATCACCTTCACCCCAGGCACCTCAGCCCCTGCCCCTGTCACCCCTGCGGCCCTCAGTGAGGAGGCCATTGACCTCCTCAGGTCACTCACTGTTGGGCAGTCTACCATTGTGAATGCCATCCAGGGTGTAGAAAGGGAGTTGCAACACGGTAATGCATTCCTGGAGGGCATTCCTTCTGGTCAGGCTGCCCTTTATCGAACCCTGCAATCTTTGGCCTCAGCACTGATGGCAGCCATTGTCCCTGTGTCTAGCCTCCCCCCTCCAACTTCCCCCACCCAAACCCAAGCCCCTGTACCCCAGCCTATCCCAAGCACACCAACATATAAGCATGCACACACCTCAACACACAAAAGTAGCTCAGGCAAACATAGGCACCACACATCCCACAGGCACTCACACAAGCATCAGACACATACAGACACAGCAACATCCACTGCCTCCACTGTGTCCCCCTCGTCGTCGTCTCCCTCCTCCCTCCCAGTGTTGTCTACACTCTCGCCTGCATGCACTACATCTACAGGCACTAGGACTCGCACCAGAACACCCAGCACCACACCCCGCTCACCTGCACTCACCACCCCCACTCCCATTTACACGTCCCCTGTGTCCTCTCCCAGTGTGTCTGTGATGCCCCCTCCCAAAGTACAGAAACGCGGGCACCCACACACCCAACATCCATCCACCTAACGACAGCCTCCAGTACCTGCACATGCACCCAAAACACCTAAAGTGACACCTCCTACAAACACCTCCTCTTCCTCCACTCCCAGACCCCCTCCAGCTACTCATCCCAGCGTTCGTCATAAACTCTCCCTCAGCAACGTTGACCTCTTTGCCCCCATCCCCACCCCTCCAATTCCAAGTCCCGTAGTAGCATCTCAGCCAAAAAGACTCCAGTACCAGTGGTGCGTGTTACAGGTGTGTGGAGTGCACCGGCCACCAGGGCAGGCAGTGTGACATGGAGCCAAAGCACTGCCAGTCCACCCCCTGTAAAGCATCTCAAGTTGGAAAGTGGCCGACGGGACAGGGTGAAGACTCCGGGCGGCAAAACTGCTCACAAGGGTCCCAGGGGGAGTGCAGAGTCAGCTGTGACTCCTCCAAAGGTGGTGAAGGGCCAGAGGAAGTCTGCACAGTCTGGTGAGAGCAGCACGGCGGAGAAGGGCGCCATCCTCCCCGGCGGCTGGGACGCCACCGCCAGCACCGTCGTCACTGGTCAGAAGACCACCGCCAGAGTCATTGCCCAGGAGGGCACGGGTATCGTCACTGGTCAGGAGACCACCGCCAGAGTCATTGCCCAGGAGGGCACGGGTATCGTCACTGGTCAGGAGACCACCACCAGAGTCAGTGCCCAGGAGGGCACGAGTATCATCACTGGTCAGGAGACCACCGCCGGAGTAAGTGCCCAGGAGGGCCCCGGCTGCCACAGCCCGCTGGAAAATGAGGGACCGTCATGCCCCACACCAATGCACAGGTCAGAGACTGCCATGGCAAAGCCGCACTGAACAAGGGAATCACCGCCATGGTGAAGGCCGCTGAACAGGGCAAAGCACCGCTTAACAGGGCAGAGAACCGCTGAACAGATCAGAGACCGGCATGGCAAAGCCGCACTGAACAAGGAAATCACCGCCATGGTGAAGCAGTGTGGGCACTATTCCCCCTCCAGAACCAGTGGAGACTGTTATCCACTTGAGAGACTGTGGCTTTGCACTCCCCAGGATTGTTCAGTGGGCAACCCACCCACTGTAGAGACTTGAGAGACTGTGGCTTTGCACTCCCCAGGATATGGCAGTGGGCAACCCACCCACTGTAGAGACTTGAGAGACTGTGGCTTTGCACTCCCCAGGATTGTTCAGTGGGCAACCCACCCACTGTAGAGACTTGAGAGACTGTGGCTTTGCACTCCCCAGGATACATCAATGGGCATGGAGCCCCGTCGTGGATCTGGCGTGGTGCTGTAATCCGGCTGAGGTGCCCCCCCTTCCCTTCCCCCTGAGGTGCCTGTTGTATTTCGATCTGATGCCCCAGCAGTGTTCTCTCCGTTTGTGGACAGGTATCTATTGTGGGCCTCGCCCATGCATTTTTGGACCAGTGGTGCACGGACATTGATATGTGCATACCTGCACTGCTTCTCGTAATGTATATACTTTTGAATGTGTATATATATATCTGTATATATTTGGTAACTGTATTTTGATACATTACAATTTTTCGACTGATTTCCTTTGGTCTTTGCATTCTTCCGGGGGGGAGGTTTTGGGTTGTTACTGTGATGTTTTGACATGCATAGCTGTGTGTGTTATAATGTGCGAGGGTGGGGGTGTTGCGTGTGTGTGTTCCTGACTTTTGCCTCTTCCCTCCCCTATGTCGTAGGTGCAGTACTCACCGTTGTCTTCGCCGCCGCCGTTGCTGGTGTTCATAAATGAGCAGGAAGCCAAGGGCAGGTAGGATTTGTAATTCCAGCTCCATGGTGTCCTCCTTCCTCGTGGAGTGTGTTAAGGTGAGCGTTTTCCCATTGCAAAAGCTGTTTCCGCCGTGTTTTTATCCACGGTGAATCCGCCCCGGAAAAGGTGGCGGATTGGCGGGTTGTGATACTGTGGGTGGTACATTGTCTTCTGCCTGTCTGTCGGCGGTGACCGCCGCGCTGCTTGTCTGTACCGTCGTGGCGGTCGGAGTGTTAAAGTGGCTGTCTATGTTGGCGGTTTCCGCCACGGTCATGATTCCCTTTTTTTGTCCGCCGGCCTGTTTGCGGTATTACCGCAGCTTTAACACCGTCCGCCAAGGTTGTAATGACCCCCTAAATCTATGCGATCAGACATTGCAGGCTTTCAATCTAGGGTGACAGGTTTAGAACATCGCATGGAATCACTAGAAACGCAGATAGCCACATCCCGAGACAGGGATCAGGACCTCCTCTATCTCAGGAGCAAACTTACAGACCTAGAGGACAGGAGTCGAAGAGATAACATCCGCCTACTCGGGATCCCGGAACACGAAGAAGGTACAGACATACAGACCTTTCTGAGCTCCATCCTCCCCAAACTGACTTCCCTAGACTTTGACCCACCGCTGGACTTCCAACGAGCACACAGAGTAGGCCCAAACGCTCCGACACATCTTTAATGCCCAGACCAATTATCGCTTGTCTACTACGCCATAATCAGACCTGACAAATACTACAAGCAGCGCGCAACCATGGCCCTTTCTGGATAGGCCAATATGACATCCGAATAACGGCCGATTATTCCAAAGACACCAACGAACGCAGAAAGGCCTTCCTAGCTCTAAAACCCCGACTTAGTCAACTAGAGATGAAATACAGCCTCTTCGATCCTGCCAGAATGTGGGTCATCAAAAACTGAATATCCAAGGACTTCTATAACCCAGAAGAACTGAGCCTTTTCCTTGACTCTTTTCAACATCAGCCTATAGACTCTGTCAACTCAAGCCGTCCACAAGATGTCATAGGGGAAGATGAAGGGGGTGGAATCTTACCCCCAGGTCCGGAGAATGAAAGCTCGATCCATCATGACACCGACACCTGCCAAAGGAGCAGGGACCCAGAGAGACTAGCCAGATCGCATGACGACAGGGGCCAGGTTCTACACGCCGTGGCAGTGTATACTCAGCTATCGGAAAGAGACAAATCTAGATCACCTTTGAAAGCAACGATTGTGTCCCCTTGAGACGATGACCCTCCACAGGGTACATGTGGGACAATTACAAAACATTGAAGCATGACTGGCGATAACTCCATGGAAGGATGAGTACAAATTCGGATCTTGTATATATGTTTATCTAACAATTGCTAATATAATTTTCAATACTAGACGATTACTATGTTTATATCTTTTATAAGATAATAGGGGGCTTTACTGTGTAACACTGTCGCGTAGATTGACCATTGCATGATATAAAGCATACAGACCAGACCTTACCGATTCCATAGGTTATACATACACCAGGACCCTGCTCAGTAGGGACACGACCAAACACCTAAAGAGAAGCTGGCACCCCTCCCCTTACAGTATTACTGTACTACAGAACATCTCACAATACATTATACAACAGCAACAAGGCCACATAACCATGCCCGACCTTGCATGCAAGTCATATCATTGACCTTTCCCATCAGACCCCATCATCCCCCATTTCCCCCTCCAGTGGCCAAAATGGAAAATGGAAGTAACATAACTTATACGCAATGACACAAATCCTGATGCTTGCCAGAGTGATGACACAACATGATCATCTGCCACTGGGGATAATATAACATATTACAGAGACATACTACTATCCTCTACGGGAATACTACATTACAACAGAAGTACAATAAATAGGATGACATACACACGCATACTCTAAAGCCCCCCCCTAAGGGTAATGCAACCCGTCACACGCACGCGACTGATCTGACCCCACAGATGAGCAGTAGATCAATCACCTGAATATACAACCCACGTTCCCCCCCTTTATAATGACTGATGCCCCGCCAGACGACCAATATACCTCTGTCCCTTATAATGTAACGCAGCAAACTGTTGTATTATAAAATAAATTACCCATATCTCATAACGAACACACACAACCGTACTCAGATTAACCTCCACTGTCACATTGCCCCTATGCAAAATAGGACGCCGACCAAACAGGATCGTATCATACGATTAATCAGCAAACTAGCTACCCCTCAAACTACTTTGCAGTATTATGATGCAATAATACAACCCACAGAACATATGGGGTAGCAAGACACACACGCTTTTTACACATAGACCAGGACTCATTAACCCCCATCATTTACCCTGGGATAGGCCCTAAAACATATAATCTAATAGATGACCACCTGCGGGGAATTACGTTATGCTATGTTATATTATGTTATACGAATTAATAGGTTGCAGTGATACTATGTTATATGTTGCAGTGATATTATATAAGTATGGAAGTATTCCAACTATTATGTGCAAATGTATCCCAAAATCTTTGCCTGACCCGGCATTGTGTTGCCTTACATCCTCCTCCTCCTGGCCTCGCCTTCCCCCTCTCCTTCGGCTTCCTTGGCACCTCCCCTCCGCCTCTACAAAACACCAACTCCCCCCTTACATTTACATTTACAATTACAATCACAATTACAAATACAAACCCTGGTCCCTACTCACTCCCCCCCTTTACTACCGCACCCCCATAATACAGAACCCAACGCGATGATATACACCAAGTGTGGTGGCCGCTTGCCATCTTCTACTCGGAAGCACGATAAATATTCAAACCATTATATTAGATATTAGACAACGCTTGTTACCAGATGGACCTCCCCCACATGTCAGCATGAGCCTCTTCCCCACTACTATTACCACTATGACTATCATTATCATATTAAACTTGATGTTAAGTCTTCAATAAAATAAGGATATCTCATATATCAAACTCCCCCCACCGCCTATACATCAACCTCTCCCTCACTAACATAGCTTTTGCCCCTCCCCAGGCCCCCTTCACAACGCACTCGTGGCTCCCCCTCCCACTCCCCCCCCTCCGGAGCTCAGAACCCGCGTACTCGTCCGTCATAAACCAATATCCGCCGCCCTCTGCCCTACCGCCGCCTCCTCGGCAGAGAGATCGCACCAACGGCATTAGGAGTTCGAATAGGATTCGGACTCGCCGTTTACAGATCGATCCCCAGGGAGCACAGGGCTCCTTGCCCCTTCATATTCTTCCCTCCTCCTCCCCTCCCCGATCCTCTCGATCATTTTACTCCATCCCACCCTACATATCAACGCTAACTCCTGCCTCTTTTATTCTCATATTATCTCTCTCCCCCCTCTTACCAAACTTTACTGGTTTCTGCTTTTCTCTCCCCTCAGTTGGGACATCCAACCTCCACCAGCTGCCCTCACCTCCCCACTCCAAACCTGCAAACAATCATATTGCAAAGAGCACAGCCCCTCACGACTGCCACCCCCAGGATTGCTGAAATTTCACTCTCCAATTCAGCATGCCAGGGACAGCCCCTCACACAAAGCACCCATTACGAATCCTCTCCTGGAATGTTCATGGCATGACGAACTACATTAAACGGAAAATATCTTGTCCTATTTCCAATCTAAAAGAGCAGACATAGCCCTGATTCAAGAGACGCACCTTGACAATACAGAGTCCAGTAAACTTAGACGTGACTGGGTGGGAAGGGTCGCCTTTAGCTGCTGGCCAGTGGACCAGGAAACCAGGGGTGGCACATCTCGCAAATGCGGTGTAGCGATATTAATACGCAAATCCCTGCTGATTACGATTATTAAAACATGGAACGACGCGGAAGGGAGATAAATATTCGCTAAATTGAAAATAGGAAATACTTTTCTATGTGTGGGCTCTGTTTATGCACCAACCGGCGCAAAGCGCTCCTTTTTTCTACAACTCAATCGCATACTGACCGAATTAGGGACCACCCGCTATATTATTGGGGGAGATTGGAACCTTGCTAGAGATGCCATACTAGACAGGACAGGCCCCATTGATGCGGGTAATAATTACGACAGAGCATTACTGATGGATATCACTTCGGATGCAGGCCTAGTCGACTGTTGGAGACTAACACATCCAAAGATCAAGGAATTCACATTCATATCATCTGTCCACTGCACCCAATCACGCCTGGATTATTTTCTCATATCACATACCATAATCCCCCAAATACAAGACTCTAGTATCCTAAACAGCGGACTCTCAGACCATTCCCCGATCCTACTCTCAATCCAAGTGGGCTTAGCCTCTCCCGGTCGTAAACCATGGCGCTTTGCCATACACAGATACCGCTCTCCCCAAGGGAAAGAGCAACTTAAGGCCCATATATCTACTTATATGGCCGAAAACACGGGCACTGTGACTTCCAAGCGGGTCCTGTGGGCAGCGGCAAAGGCTACTTTAAGAGGGAACATGATGTGGGATTCAGCATTAGCCAATAGAGACAGAGAGGCTCGCCAACGTACCCTAGAAAACACGATTCAGCTCCTCACCAAACAATATACTGCCCAGCCATCCCCCGGGTTACTCCGCTCCCTCGAACAAGCCCGAATGGCACACAATGATCTTTATACAACACAGGCAGAAAATTCATTGCAAAGATTACGTGGCCGTCACTACGAGCAAGGAGAAAAGGCTCAACGCCTCTTAGCAGCACAGCTCTGACAGAGAGAAGCTGCCTCAGCTATCCCGGCCATAACGTCCCCTTCTGGAGCAGTACTGACCCGCCCGCAAGACATTGTGAACGAATTTGCTGCATACTACCAGCATCTTTATACCTCTGAAACAATGACTGACCAGGCACGGACTGAGGCATTTCTCGCTGCGGCCAAATTACCCTGTCTATCAGAAGCTGGCCGAGCTCTCCTTGAGGGCGATATAAGCAGGGAAAAAATAACACAAGTTATTACAAAGCTTCCATATCATAAATCCCCGGGAGAAGACGGATTCCCTGCGGAATTCTATAGATGGGCAGGGGAAGAGGCAATCACGGCAGTACATGAGGCACTTACGGAGGCATGGCAGGAGGGCTCTCTGGGCGACCTGTCCAACAGGGCCACGATTGTCATTCTGCCTAAGCCAGGAAGGGATCCCCTACTTTGTGGCAGCTATCGCCCCATCTCCCTCTTGAACGGAGATGTTAAACTACTAGCCAGTGTCCTTGCACTACGTAAAGGGATACCGTCCCTAATCCATAACACCCAGGTGGGATTTGTACCGGGTCGCACCTCTAAAAATCATATGCGCACACTATGCCATACCCTACTTGAATCGTTAAACCTATCAGAGAAAGCCCTGGCCCTATCTCTCGACGTGGAGAAAGCATTCGACCGTATTGAATGGCCCTACCTATTTACCACCATGAAACACTTTGGCCTCGGAGACAAATTTATTTCCAAAGTCCGACTACTGTACGACCACCCCACGGCACAAGTTAACTGTGGGGGCTTCCTGTCGGATCCATTCCCCATCGGCAGAGGCACTCGACAGGGCTGCCCCCTTTCACCACTCTTATTCCTGCTAGCCATGGATCCACTGGCGGCAACTATAAGGAACTCCCAACAGATAAAAGGTATCTCTCTACCAGGGGGCTCCTCCAAAATCTATCTATATGCAGACGATATTCTGTTAACCTTATCCGACTTAGAAAGATCTATCCCATCATTGCTCTCTATCATAGAGGGCTTTGCACCCCTGTCCGGATACCGGGTAAACTGGGACAAGAGTGAATCATTGCCCCTATCTCGCGTAACAACGAGAGCTGCAATCCACGGCCTCTCATTCAAATGGACCCCGACCCACCTTAGATATCTGGGACCATATATCAATCGCGGTCTAGAACACATGGTCAGGGACAACCTAGACCCTCTTATATCCCGGATGAAACAGGACTTCGCCAACTGGTCATTACTTGGCTTATCCGTGTGGGGCAGGACACAGGCGGTCAGGATGGTTGCCCTTCCACGCTTCACATATGTCTTAGGCATGCTCCCTTTACAGATACCTCTCTCCCTTCTCCGAATGATTGATACCTCAATAAGGTCCTTTGTCTGGGGCCTTACACGTCCAAGATTAAAATCGGTGACAATGTTAGCGCGAAGACCATATGGAGGCATAGGTCTACCCTCAGTAGAACAATATGCTCTAGCCCTACAAGTATCGCAACTAGCCTACACATTACCAGATACCCCAGACCCCCCACAATGGACAATTACGGAGAAATTCCTACGGGGACAGCATGCCGAGCTAGGAGGGATATACACTGACTATCCTCACTCGTCCAACCCTATCCTCACGGCCACAAATGCAGCTTGGCGCAGAGTCCACCGCCTATTGGGCATACACCCCTCCTTACATGCTCAGGCCCCTATAGCAGGAAATAAATGCATAAATGCATAAAAATAGGAGGAAGTACCCTAAGGTGGCCCCAGTGGAGTAATGCTGGCATCAACAATATATCCCAAATAACAGATGGCGACCGCCTTCGAACCTTTGACTCTCTACGGGAAGAGTTCGGCATTCACAAAAATCAAAAATGGAGGTACATGCAGCTTATGCACTGTATGCGCAAGGCCCTGGGAGCCCCCCCCCGTGGACGATCAAAATCTCACCCGTTGTCAATTACCTGCAGAAATGGGGTCGACATAGAGGTGTTATGGCCGACTTATACGCAGAGATAACGAACCACCTTTACTCGCAACCCCTTCTAGAGCGACTGCGCCTCAAGTGGCAAGAAAGACTAGCGATAGCCTACACTGAAGAAGAATGGCCGGACATAATTGAGGCCCTGGATAGGGGGGTCCGCGAGGCCCGCTTGAAATTCTGTCTATTCAAAATTCTCCAAGATTGGTATTGGACCCCCATAAAACTCTTCAAGGCAGGTCTGATACCACACGCGAGGTGTTGGCGGTGCGCAGATCTTCACTGCGACCTCCTTCATATTCTATGCCTCTGCCCGACGATACAACCCTTATGGAAAACTGTGCGCCATACACTTGCGGATTTTATACTGATACCAAATCCGATGCTGCCAACACTCATTATTTTACATGACACGCGCCCGTATCCCTCCCTATCACGACCCCACAAACGGCTGATCCATACGGCAATTGCCACAGCTAAATTCTGCATACTCCGACATTTGAGGTCTGCCATCGCCCCAACACCAACGGAATGGATGACAGCCATGTTCCAAACAGCCACCCATGAGCGAGTAATCTACAACCTACAGGACCAAGCGGCTCTATTTACGGAAATCTGGAGCCCCTTCCTGGCAGGATCATGAGGCAGCTGGTGGATGGTCAGTGGACAGCAGCTGACACTCCAACACTTTCCCCTTTCTTTCCCTCTCTCTGCCATTCTATCCTCTCCCTTTATTCCCTAGACTGTTCGTCCCAGGAAACACCCCCATACCGACCCGTTTAAACATGTACTAGAAAATTAATTTCCTCTCAATTTGTTCGATCAGCGGCTAATTATCCAACACCAATAGACAAGTCCCGACCCCTTACACACTTAAACCCACGTCCACACAGATACCCCCTCTCGATCATCCTCCTTCAGCATTATCCCCTCCCACGCACAGGTTCTCTTATTCCACCCTAAATGTATCTTGACATATACACCACATGGCACAACCCTGCAAGATCATTTGTAACGGATGGGGAATAACCGGAACATCCATTTAATAGCCCGGAAACACTGTGTTAAAGGATCCCCTCCCTTTCCCGCACCCTACCTAACCTTCCTGCCCCCCCCTCTTTCCACCCCTCCTCCCTCTCCCCTGCTCCCCTCTCCTATGATCTTTTTTATCTTCAGCCCCTCCCCCCTCCCCTGATCCACCCACAACCCATATTTACTAACCAGTATACCTATCAGACTGCATACATCCAGATATTGATTGTAAAGTTAGCGGTTGCAATGTGGAGTACTGAAGATATGTTCATGTATACTATGTACTGCCCTATATTCTTCTTTAATAAAAAAATAAAAAATGTTAATTATTATATTCACAACAGGTCCTGTTATAAACACCGCTGACGGTTAATAAATTCCTGTACAGTCAAACATTATGGTTACTTCCTGTGGCAGTGAAAGGGTTAATATCACCTAATCATACCTACCCACTGACATATATGAAAGTTTTACTTTATTTACATATTGCTATTTGACAGGCCTGGAACTTGCTGAGCCCAATTGACAAATAAATAATAATCTGGAATAAGACAATACATTGTCACTACTTTAGGACATGCAGATCATACTAGGAATGCACTTTGAGTACGTAACTGAGCACCAAAGTGGACAAAACACAAGGACAGTAGATATGTTTTAAATTCATCTTCCACCCAATATGTGCATGGTTCTGCGTACAAATTATTTGGTTCCGTGTGAAAGCAGGGTGTCCAATAGCTATGCATTTTCAGATGTTTCACTGCCTGCAGTGGAAAATATGCAGGCCTAATGCCAAGAGAATACAAGTGCATAGAGCTGACGAAAAAAGTAACAAATGGCACCACCCTAAAGGTCACCCAGCGACAGAGACATGCTTGCTGTGAAGTCAGGCTGGGTCGTGCATTACGTTTCTTTCTGCATTTTGTTTGTTTTTTACCAATTGCATTTTTAGCTCTCCAGTAGCAGCTGCATTCAGTCAGGTCGATGCCCAAAGAACCAGCACTGGCAATGAAAAATCTTTATTAACTACAGTTTTCTCCATGATTCACTTGAGGACCGGAGTTCACCAATAAATGAATACGTAATTAGAAAGATTGCTGCCCAATATCACCCACTCCTGACCTTACAATTACCTGAGCAACTGGTAATTCAGTAAGAGAGGGAATAAACTCTTCTGTTTACGTGTTTTTGTAGTAGCATGCGGAAATGCATTTGTCAATGAGAATTATAGACATGTTGAACAGCAGAGCAGCTCAAAGTTGAAAAAACAGAGCCCTCGCATACAAAAACATGTGCTAAGCTGGCCTGAAAGAAAAGAGAACATGCTAAGCCTGGGAGCTGCCTTTTGTTAGGGTTTAATGGAGGAGCTGATGTTCCAGAAGAGGTGGAAGGGGAGAATGCTGCAATAAAATTCAAGCAGCTATTGGCCTGAAACACCCACAGTGTAACAGGAGCAACAAAGAAATGATGAAAAGCAAGAGACAAAGAACCACAGTGGAATTATACAGTAGTTAGTCCCTGCTCTGAATGAGAAAAAGGAGGGACAAAAGGGCAGAACGGACCACTAGCAAGCAAGGATGTTTTACAAAGGAGAATGAAACAAACAAATAAAATCACTTTAAGTCCACAATAAGTATGGTATACTAAAGTATACAATAGGCCAAACGCTTACACTCAACCTAAAAATAAACAAGACAAAATTAAAAGTAGTATAATAGTGGGCAGAGGTAAACGTTAGGGAAATAATAATAATAAATAATAGGACTTACTGGCATGAGCAGACCCCTTGCTGGTCCCGCCCCTGTGCTGCCCCTCTTCTTGCCCTTGGGTGCTGATGTAAGGAATGAAGAAGATCAAAAAAGTAGATTAGTGGTACAGTTAATCTCCACAAAACAGGCAAACGCAGTAACTTTGTACTTATCTAAATCAGATCGCCTATGGTAGTAGTATCGACTATTGTTGAGTTGGCTGTGCTCCTAAAATCCATTTCAAATGTCCTTCACCAAACCCACATTTGGAACTAATGTATTGCAATGAATGATATTTGATTCTATTCAAATTTTTTTAATCTCGACCCCCTTGATGGACCAACTCAGTCTCCCTTTTTTGCATAACATTGATACATACCAGTACTACACAGTGTGGAATTGCTTGGACCTGTACCAGCTACATACAAAAGTCACAGAGAAAGCTATCTCACTGATATCACTAATTCACTATGGTGACAGGAGGACAGAGGAGTCTGCATTGCAATCGCTTCTTATATAATCATCTAAAGCGAATGCCGACGAGTACGATCAGGTAGCACCCAGCACCTACCTAACTCAAACTAAATCGTATAATAATATTCTTAATGTAACTAAATGTAACCTCTGAGTGAGAACAGCATGCTATTCAGAAAAAAGTTAGCATTGAAGAACACAAGCACTGCAGATATAGTTAATACTCACCGAGCCCAGGAATCTTGGCGTATAGCAAGTCAAGCAGGTCCTGCTCCCACTCTAAGAAATCTGCCAAGCGGCAAGTCAGCTGCTAGGTGATACCCACCCTACCCCAACATAGCCTATGCTCCCGCAGGGGTACCTGCCACCTGCTGCCAGCATGGACGTAAGGTGGCACTGTAAAAAAAACAGTGCTGCACCTCCACCTCACAAAAATTAGCCAAGTGCTGCTTCCTTGGCAGCGCTGTCATCCAAAGGATAGGAGGCTGCTGCAGGCTGTTAGTGGGGGGGGGGGCAAGCTGCTCTGCTCTGCCATGGTGCTAGGTGGGGTGAAGAAAAAAAACAGGAGAATGAAGGAAGGAACGAAAGAAGGAAGGAAGGAAGGAAGGAAGGAAGGAAGGAATGAAGGAACGAAGGAAGGAACAAATAAGGAAGTAATGGAAAAAATAAACAAAAATACAAAAAGTCATGAAAAACATGAAAAAGATTAAAAAAATTAAAAAATACACAGACACAAAAACGCCCACTAATAAAATAAATAAAAATGAGGGGTAGAATAATTAGGAGGGTGGAGGACTGGAAAGATAAGAAAGGGATTTAAAAAATTCAAAAAACAGGCCCAGCACCATGAACAAGGTAAGAAAACAATATGGCCCCACCCATGTGAACCACGTGGTACCATTCGCATGCGATTTTGAACACAAGGACGTACTCTGTGTTGCGTTTGACATAAGACTCAACACAAACAGGCACGACAGGGAAACTCCGCCTGTCCGCAGAACTCGCGTAGCGAGGAGGTTTTTTGGCTACTCCATGTAGCATGACTCCATGAACTCTGCCAAGGCCTATTAAAAAGGAAGAGTTGGGCCTGGCAAAAGGTTTCTATTGCCAGGTTGATAAGGCAATTTAAAACTTCACATGCAGGCTACAATGGTAGGCCTGAGACATATATGAAGGGCTATGTAAGTGGGTGGCACAATCAGTACTGCAGACCCACTAGTGGCATCTAATTTACAGGCCGTGGGTACATGTAATACCACTCTACACGGGACTTACAAATACATTAATTGTGCCAGTTGTGTATAAGCCAATCCTACCATGTTTAAAGGAGAGAGAACCGACTATCAATGAGAACATGAATGGAGTCCTAAAGCCAGCGAAATGAAGTGAGCAAAACAGGAGGGTTGAAGGCAAAATGTTGGGGGAGAACCACCCCTAGGATGCCAGGTCTAAGAGTGGCTCATCAAATATAACAGTATTCTATTTGTGCTCCAATTAGATGTAGCTAATGGTGCTTCAAGTAGTCCTTTGGTTTGACTACAGATGGGACATGAGAGCCAGTGTGTATTCTTTGATGTATTTATTGACATGAAATTTTAAATGCTGTTTTATGACTATTTAGGCAGTGTTTGCTGTCTGGATACCTTGGACCTTCATAAATACACTATGCTATTCAGTAATTATTCTTGCACAATAATTTGTTTTAGTGTTCTGTTATGATAACCTGAGAATGGATAAACAGCTTTTGTTTGACAAAGTAAAGATGTGTGCAAACATATGCTTTCTCATAGATGCACCAAAATAAAGGCTTTTGTCAATAGTATCAACTATACAATATTTTGCTGCATATTAATTTTAAGTTTACCACTTACAAAAAAAACTTCATGTTATAACTCCTCTTCATAAACCTCTTCTATGAGGGTATTTGTTAATTCTGCTAATGCAGTCTGTTCAGCAAAAGGGCCATATTCCCCGTTCCTTATTGTTTTAGGCCAACATGTTGCTTCATTATGGATTCTTCATTCTACGACAATTGGAGACAACACACAGATGCCCAGCTATTACACAGCTGGGCACAGGTGCCCAGCAATCACAAATACTTCTTTCAGAAAATGGCTTTGGCAGTGTTTGTTTTCTAAGTGAGCCATCTTAAGTGCAACCAATATGCACAGACATGGGTTCTCTGCTCATTGTGCCATTGGATTCAGGATGTGTCACAATGATGAGGTCCCACAATGATGAGGCAACACAAGACCAAATCCGATATGTGTTTGCTTGTGCCCCAGACTAGAGAGGACCAGGCCTGGCCCTTTGGGTGAATTGTACCAACTATACCAGGCCCAAGTCTGATTTGTATATGGCTTATCTATGCCAGGAGTGGTGTAGAGGCTAAACTATGGACTGGAATAAGGCCTGAATAACTACAAGTAGCTGAGATTGAATCAAACACTTCATCCAAATACGTTTTTTGTTTTTCTAAGTGAGTGGCAGGTATGCCAAAACATGGGCCCCATGCTCACTGTATCATAGGGCTCAAGATGCACCTCACGGCCGAAGTCCAGGAAGCCCAAAACAGATCTGGGGTTGCTTGTTTTCTCATCAAAAGAAGACCTGGCATTGTAGTTTGAGATGGGCTCTTTTTCCCACTGGAGCAGGACATCTGATTTTCATATACTTGTTCTCTTGCTGATACCATTACAAATTTTTGCAAAGAAACCACCTGTTTCTGTATGATCACTTCTATTGCATTTGGAATGATAGAACCAAATGGAAAGATTGTTCAGGATTCCATTGAACAAATCAGTGGCATAACAAACCGTGAGGGTGCCCCACCTGCAAAATATGATGAAGGAGCTCCCCAACTTCACATCAGTACGGGCTGAGGGAGCCCCCTCCTGTATGGGTATGCCTGGGGGCCTCCTCCCACACCGCAGGGCTGCTAAAAAAATTTAAAAAATGAATGTGGAGGATTTCATTTAACGTCTTCCAAAGAATCAGGTCCAGTCCTTTGCAGGATCTTAAAACGAGAACAGATGGCCAGTATATTTCTCTAGGAAATGTGGCAACCCTATGTGGGAGCCATTACAGGACTCGAGGACATGGTCCCCATTCCCTGTAGCTCACTCTCTTTGAAACTGGCTTTTGACGGCTCCCTTGACCCACGGCTGACGAGCCTTGGGAGGCACCTGTGCACCATGAGCTGTACCTAACCCTGAGAAGACATTTAGGGCCTCATTATGACCCTGGCGGGCGGCGGAGGCCGCCCGCCAGGATCCCGCCCTCCAAATTACCGCGCCGCGGTCAAAAGACCGCGGCGGGTATTACGAGTTTTCCCCTGGGCTGGCGGGCGGTTCCAGTTAAACCGCCCGCCAGCCCAGGGGAAAACGACCTTCCCACGAGGATGCCGGCTCGTAATCGAGCCGGCGGAGTGGGAAGGTGCAACGGGTGCTACTGCACCCGTCGCGTATTTTACTGTCTGCAAAGCAGACAGTGAAATACATTTTGGGGCCCTCTTACGGGGGCCCCTGCCGTGCCCATGCCATTGGCATGGGCACGGCAGGGGCCCCCAGGGGCCCCGCGACCCCCCCTACCGCCATCCTGTTCATGGCGGCTTTCCCGCCATGAACTGGATGGCGGTAGGGGGGGTCAGAATCCTCATGGCTGCGGAGCGCGCTCCGCAGCCATGGAGGATTCCAATGAGCAGCGGAAAGTCAGCGGGAGACCGCTGACTTTCCGCTTCTGACCGCGGCTGAACCGCCGCGGTCAGAATGCTCATTGGAGCACCGCCAGCCTGTTGGCGGTGCTCCCGTGGTCGGTGGCCCTGGCGGCCACCGGCCGCCAGGGTCAGAATGACCCTCTTAGTGTCATTCCAACCAAGCCCCTAGTCCACGCTGCTCCCTGCTGATGACTGGCTAAACCCAGAAACACTTGTACAGGGATATGCAGCACTTGCTGCACCTACGGAGGTGAAATACTCTTTTTTACTTTTTGAACAGACTACGAATCAACTGCATTTACCATAATGCTTTGGGGTTATACTTTGCTGCTGGAGTGCAGCCAGTATGCTCCCTCTCTTTGAAACTGTCTTTTGATGGCTCCCTTGAGCCACGACTGACGGGCCTTGGGAGGCACCTGTGCGCCATGAGCAGTACTTAAACCTGAGAAGACAGTTGGTGGCATTCCAAGAAAACCTCTAGTCCACGCTGTTCCCTGCTGATGACTGGCTAAACCCAGAAACACGTGTACAGGGATACACAGCACTTGCTGCACCTACGGAGGTGAAAGACTCTTTTTTACTTTTTGAACGGAATACAAATCGACTGCATTTACCATGATGCTTTGGGGTTATACTTTGTTGCTGGAGTGCAGGCAGTGTGCTCCCTCTATTTGAAACTGCCCATTCCTTGTAGCGACAGCCTGTTTTTGAAGGTCACAAAAAGAAAGACATATGAAGGCTGGTAACAGCTTTTCGTCACAATATATCTCAGTTATTGGGGATACCACACAAATGTTAGGAATTGTGGCATGTTGTAGGGTGATTTTACCCTGTGGAAAATGCTGATCATTGGCTGGTGTTGGATAAACCGTGTATGAAAGAAAACAGCTTTCGTGATTTTCTCGCAGAGGTAATCAAAAGTAAAATAAGAACACATTATCTATAAGTTCACACTATCCATGTGAGAACGAAATCTGATATTCGAAATAAAACATGTACTTCCAACAGCAGTGGCAGCCTATCAGTCGATTCCACAGTGTTCTACTGCAACTCTCCATAGTATTCTAATGAACAACTAGAGCACTAACATTCTGTATATATGACTGAAAGCCATCTTTAAGACTGAAAGCATTTCCATTACATATGGACAAAATAAGGGGCTTAATTGTGCTTAATGTGCTTAATTTTGTTATAGAATTTATGATTAGTGCACTAGAAAGATAAAATGAGGATACTTTTTCTATAAATTCTCAAATATCTCCCTCATTAATGTTAGAACAAGTCTAGTTTGTTAAGTGAAACATGTACTTCCAACACCAGCACTAGCATGTCACTTGATTCCCCTGAGATCTTCTGCAGCTTCCCCAGTGTTACAACTGTAGCTTTACGTTTATTTATATATGACAAACGTATGGCACCTGATTGCCATGTTTATGGAATGAAAGGTGTACAGCTGAAAACATTTCTTTCAGAGGATACTGCAGTAACTGAAGAATTGAGGGTTTCCTACTTTGTCATACAAATTATGGGTAGTGCTCTAGAAAGCTAAAATGAGGACACGTTTTCTATGAGTTCTCAATATCTTTGTCATCCATGCCAGTAAAACATTGTGACATGCACAGTGAAACATGTACTTCCAACACCAGCTGAAGTCTGTCAGTTAACTCTCTAGCAATCACCTCCAGTTTGACCACAGAGTTTTAATGAGCAACAAGAGTGCTGACATTTTGTATCCATGACAAACAAGCCTGAAAGGTATTTTTTGCAGTAGTAATTTTTTAATCCGAAGCCTTTCTATATGAGGCGGCTGCGTTACATGAGCATTGAGTTGTTACTGCAAATATGAGGGGAAGTATGGATTTTTAGTATCTTAAGGCATAAAATAGTTAAAGAGAAAGACACCCACACAAGTACAGCTTCCCCTTTCCAAATCTTTTGACTCACCCTACCCATCTTTTCAGTCACTGAACACCTCTCCAATTTTGAAATGATAAAGATGTTTGTAGACAAACTTTGAGCGCAGCGGGTGTTGTCTCCCACACAGAGTTGACTGCAACATCTGCACTTTCTGTGCACTGTTGTATGGGTGCCCACAAAGGGATGCTCACCAAGGACTGGGTGCAGGCCAAATGGCCAAGCTCCACTGTGCACGCCATTTGGCCATGCACAGTGGCAGTTGCATGTCAGTAGAGGGCTTGAGCACACTGGGCCAGGCCCTTCAGCAAACTCCTTCTGTGCATGGAGAAAGGCATCGCACCCACAGAGGGTGAGCACTTGCAGAGAGTTGGACACTGGACAATTTAGAATATGGTAAGAAAAACAGAAATTTACTGAAAATAAAAAGGATTAAAGACGTTATAGTTATATTTTAGTCATTTAACAATGAATTGTGCCCAATCATATACTGCTTATGGCCTCACACATTACTCATGGCATGTTATTGTTCAAATTACTATTGACTACCAGGGTAATATATGAGGTCATGAGCAGTGCATGAAGTTGGGATCTGTACATTCCAGTTCCAACTGTCTTGAACAGAATACTAAAAAAAGCACAGCATGAGCAAAACATTACCCGCACATTGAGATGGCAGGGTGTTGGGAGTAAACTTTACATCTTGTCCTTATATCAGTTTAGGGATCTGTATTTGGAGACAATGTAGAGGTTGCATAGGAACAAGGCCTGGTGCTACTAATTGTCAGGCCCTATTCAGGAGGCCACAGGGCAGACAGGGGATACCAGGCCCCAACTGTGATGATAACGGTTGTGTGCCGACGGTGTCCTGACATCCATTCTGCTTTGGCTTGCAAACTGTGCCAAGTACACCCATTCTACACTTGACTTTCTGGGTAGTGACTGCGAGCAGTCAAAGGCTTTTTAGGGAGGTAGTGTGGAAAGCAGAAATTCGGAAATCCATAGTCAACCAATAGACACAATAACATTGTGTCCAGCCTAGTGTTTGCCTTATTAAAAAGAGAAGCAATTTAATTGCAAAGCAAAATGAAGTAATGCACACAATAATGTAAGTGGGGCTACAGGGTTCTACAACATACTTCGGGGTTCTAACCAATCCCTGTAATTACCTCTTCAACCACAGTTTGCTAGTGCATATGCTATAGCTCTATTGGAGAGTGTTCTCCTACTACTAGGGTGACCCATGAGTAAATGTAAAAGCATGAGTGAGAACTGGCTCAGCTACGAGTCACTAATTTGCTTATGCAAGCAATTGCTAAATGTGGGAGGACCCATAGGTCAGTTCAGGTAATATCTTTCAAAAGTGTTTGTATTGGCAGTTATTTTTTTTCTTTTCACAATGCAGCTCTACATCTTTAGAGAAAAACACAGGCGCAGATTTACAAGAAAGTGGCACATTGGTCCCGATGTGCCACTTTTCTTATGTCCCCCTTTAACCACCATGGCGGTCGTTACCACAACAGTGTCAAAAAATTTTACGCTGTTGTGGCGTTTTGTTGCAAAGCACAGGGAGGACCATAGATTATTATGGGTGCGTCACTTTAACATCTGCCTAGAGCAAGTGTTAAAAATGACTAAAAAAGTGGCCAGTGACATCTTGTAAATTTCACTGCATCATTGTTTCGGGCCTCCTGCGTGGGATTGCCCCCTTGCATACATTATGCCTGACGCAGGCGTAATGTTGCGCAAGGGGCTGTAAGGTGGCGCAATGCATGCATTGTGCCACTTTGGAAATATGGTGCAGGGGAAGGGCCATCTTAATGCCGCCTTAGCGTCATAAAAATGACGTTAAGGTGGTGCTAAGGGCTTGTAAATATGCCCTCAGTCTTTCAGTTTCTCAACATGCCTCATTTTATTCTGTTGCTGAGATCACAGCTCAGTGATACTGTTGTTCCTGTGTGCCCTTTGCATTTACACAGGCAGTGTCTCTGTTAACAAGTGCCATACTTTAGGGCAGCACTTTAGGTGCTACCCTGCATACCTGGTTTACTGCAGGTATGCAGGGTAGCACATTGCCACTCAATGGATTCTGATCACTTCTAGTAGTTTGCTACCCGAACCTCCCACTGAATGACCTCTCACCTCTTTGGTCATGCTAGTCACAGCTCTGATCACTTCTGGGTCAGAAGAGCATGGCTCTACCCCTGGAAAGTTTCTCTTCCTGCAAGGTCAGGTACTTTTCTTCCCTCCCTGAGCAGGCAGACAGGTAGGTATTTAGGCACTAAGCAGACTTCATCTCTCAGTAGATGCACAGACTACAGGTGCTGTCCCTTCACCTCTGGGAGACTGGCTGTCAGACTGACACCAGGATTACAGAAGCTCTTCAAGTAGTCTGAAGAACACTCCCTCCCTTAACTAGATGAATTTAGAATTGGAATTGGGTGGTTTGAGTTCTACCTTTATACTGGTTGTCGAGACAGTGGGTGATGATCCACAATCTGAAGTCCACAAACAGGTTTCAAGTTGTTCCTTTTTGGATTCCATTTTCTGGCAGCATTGCAGACACAGATTTTGTACAAGGCTATGGTTCCACTGGCAGGCAGTGATGATGGTGGCGAAAGCAGGTATAACCAAAACATGAGCTCAATAAAATGTGAAGAGTCTGTATCAACCTCTTTGAAGTAGCACTCATGGGAAAGAAAAAACAGCGGCCACTATCTAGTATCTTTAATTTTAACAATAGAAACTGCTGACTCACTCCATTTCCCTACCATTCAGCAAATGGCAGTGCTCAGAAAGGACGAATCAGGAATCCCCGGCTGAAGACTCATTGCAGAATTTCTAAAGGTACTCCCAGTCTCCATTCTCTGATATTTCAATGTCTGGTGCTACTCCCTTAAGAACAGGAATGCAGGAATGCAAGCAATACCCTGCCTCGGCAAGCTGTAGCTCCTCTATCTTGTGCCATGTCAAACTGGGGTGATCCAAACTGGATCCTGAATGTCTCAGGAACAATACACTCTTCACAACATGGAGTCCTGTAATCACCTATGCCTCACTTACACATGCATTTTCCATGTACACAGGATAATAGCACAAGAGTCTGGGTGCTAATCCAAGCAGAAGTTTAAATGAGTGGAGCCAATAGGCACTTCACTCAATCTGAACCAGAAAAGGGTCTGTTCAGTATTATCAATACATAAGAATTGTTATACTTCATGACAACAGCCCGGGAGAGGGACAGTATTTATGTTGTCATAAAGGTCATCCTTGGTGCCCCATACAGTTCACAGAATAGGTTCTGCACCTTCAGTTTACCATGGATAGTCGTATGCCTCAGAGACACACTGGATTAGTATGTTAGATGACTCAATAAAATATGGATACCAGTTTCACATGCAATTGAGTCACTCAGGGCAGGAATACATGCCCTTTTACCATGCAGGGAACTTTTCTTTCCTAAAACTTACTACTGACTAAACAATGAGTTATCCTAGTAATCAGCACTTGGCAATCTTGCCCTCTCCACTGAGAAGCGTATTGGCCTAAAGGGACATTTGGAGGATATGCAGATGATTTGTTGGTCTGATAGACTGGCAGGGCAGTTACACAACCAGTGAGTCAGAAATTGCTTTGTTTCTCACACAACATTGCTTAGATGGATACATTATAAATGATTAAATATTCAAATGAATCATTGTAAACTTAGTGATTTAGTTATGGACTCTCTCCCAGCCCTGCTGGGCTTTAAGTAACGATAGATGTGAGACAAAATAACTGAACATCTCCCTTATGCCTCTTTATCCCTCATGTAAAAACATTTAAAATGACATCTTGTGTTCCTCCCACCCAGCACCGGGCATTCCATCACCTCCTCATAAATAATGAAAAAGAACAAATTAAATAATGTGTATGCAAATGAATGGTTATACAAATATATGAAGTGCAACGAGGGTACATACGTAGAAAAATGCAAAGATTGTGTCATCGCTGAAATGATACAGCAACAAGGTTAAGGAATACATGTGTATATGTCTATGCATATTGATAGGAAATGAATCCAAAAGGGATGAAAAAGAAAAAGAGATGGACTAAAATGGCTGTACAGACAAACAGCAGCAACGTCTGGCTGTCTTTCTATTGTTTTACTGAGTTCATATCATTCTGAAAACAGATGGAAACTTTCAAATCTGTAGCATTGAAGAACATGCCCACATATAGCGACAATTGTGTCTAACAAGTCACATTTGTGTCAGAAAAGTCAGAAATGTTAAAACTAAGGGCCAGATGTAGCAAAGGTTTGCGAGTCGCAAATGGGCCGATTCGCTATTTGCGACAGTGCAAAATCGGAAATGGGATGCAAAAAGCCCATTTCCGACTTGCAAAAAGCGATGGGACCCGTTTGCGAGTCGCATCAGTTGCGACCCCATTTTGCGACCCGCAAATAGCAAGTCGCAATTTGCAGAGTCGCAAACCTTATGCAATTGCAACTCGCAAATTGCGACTAGTCGCAAAAAGCCCAGTTTGCACGTCCCATTTACCACTAACTCAGAGCAGGTGGTAACTATTACCAAAGTATAAAAGGAGCCCCAGAAGGCATCTGGGTTCACCAAGATGGCGGAGATATACCTGATAGCAGTGAGAAGGAGAGTCCACGCAGCCCAGCAGAGGAGGAGGAGGGGCCACAGACAGGAGAAGATATATAGAACAAGGCAGACTCTTTTTCAGCAAACTGAGGATGAGATATACGATAAATACCGCCTTAGCAGCGCAGCCATCCTAGAATTAATTGATTTACTCAAACCACAGCTAGAATACCAGACCCTGCGTGGCTGCGCCATCCCTACGCATGTGCAAGTGCTATGCTCACTGCACCTCTTGGCCTCAGGGAGCTATCAGGGGATCATTGCATGTCTCACTTCATATATATCTACCAAGGAATGAGGCAGAAATGAACAGCACCAAGCTGGACTTTTACCGCATTGCCCACTTTCCCCATGTCATAGGGTGTGTAGATGGGACACACATTCAAATATGCCCCCCTGCAAATCTGGAACACCTTTTCCGCAACAGAAAGTGTACCCACTCACTCAATATTCAGGTTGTTTGTGATGCCCATTATGTCATCACGGACATTGTAGCTAAGTTTCCAGGCAGTACCCATGACTCATACATGTTTAGGCATAGTGGGATACATCAACGCCTGGAACGTGGGGAATTCGGAGACGGTTACCTCCTAGGTAGAGCTATACACACTTGCAGACATACACACAGGTCACTGTGCACGACAATCAGGACTTCCTAACAGTGTTCTTTTTGTGCCCAACAGGTGACAGTGCATATGCTCTTAGGCCTTGGATCATGACTCCGTTTTTATCACCCAGCAATGATTCAGAGAGGCAATACAACAATGCACATAAGAGGACCAGGAACCTCATAGAGCGCACCTTCGGACTCCTGAAAGCAAGATTCAGATGCCTCCACCGCAGTGGAGGTGCCCTCCAATATACCCCCATTACCGCATTCAAAATTGTGGTCGCATGCGCCATCCTCCACAACATAGCCACCCGACGTGGGCTACCTCTCACCCCGCAGACCCAGATCCTGATGATGAAGAGCAAGAACAACCACATCGCCATCATGGGGATAGGAGTATAGCTAATCAAGGCAGACTGAGACGGGAACACATCGCAACACAATATTTTGGAAGGTACGTGCCAACTCCAACTATACTCACCTATTGACCAAAAACTCCATTTGTTAAGTGGAACAAAAATAACTGTTTTATTAGTGCATTAATGAAACTATTTACAAGTACTGAATATCCATGGGCATGAAAATGCAAACCAGGCATGTGGCACATTGACATCATGTGCCACTTCTTATGGTCCAGGGTGATCTCTAAGACCTTCTGCCCCTCCTGCCAGCCTGGCTGCTCCCTGGTGCTTCCGTGGTGCTCTGCCTGCTACTCCTGAGCACCCTGCTGTCAGTGACAGAGACTGTCCTGGGGTGTTTCCCCTGTGCCCCTCGACATATTCCGTGTCTCCATCATGTCTATGATGTGGGTCAGACGTCCCAGGCCCCTTGCCACATCCCCAGCAAAATGGCCCATTTCCACCTGCAGCCCAACTGTCCTCCTCGACAGGCCTGTGGTGTTCATGGCGAGCCTGCCGATGGATGTGGCCATCCTGTCCAGTCTGTGCAGGAGCTGACGGTCCCTGCGCCGCCCACCCTCGGCCTGGGCCAGTAGTCCTCCCACCAGTTTCCTCATGGCAAGGGCAAGGTCCCCAGTGTTATTGCAGATCATGTCCATCCTTGAGTTCAGGTGCTGCATGCTGGCATGGTTATTGCGCACGAAGCGGTGCAGCACACCACTAATCCTCCCTAAAATTCGATTTTGTAGGCGCTGACCATGCAGCAGATGTGCCTCACTGGTGCTGGGAGGAAGTAGCCCGGATGGAGACTGCAGCCCTGATGTAATGGACATGCAACGCCTGCGCAGCGGTGGCTGCCCTGTGCTTTCACCTGTCTCATCCCTGCCTGTTGCTGGGGCAGCCTCTTGTGATATTGTTGCAGCAGGTGTGGCTACTGCAGGGATGCTGTTGACCGTGCAGGTGGGGGTGCTGGTGGGTCCTGAGGTGTCCTCATGGGGCTGGCTGCTTGGAGTAGTGGTGGTGTCTTTTTCGAGACCTGTGGGACATGGGGAACAGACTGTCAGTGTCTACTATCTATTGCACACTTCATAATAAACATTTGCCTATGAACTGCCTACTTGACTACATTTCCCATAATGCATCATTCTGGCATTTGCTACCCTGAAAATGGAGCTATCTTGGTTGTGCATGCCCCTGTGTACATGGTGGGTGGGGGTATGGCATTGATAGGGGTACAGGCATATCACATGGTACTCACCGGTTGATGTGCTGGGCTCTGAGGTGTCCAGGTCCCCAAATCCAGACACTGCCTCCTGCTCCAAGGTTTCCTCCACCCTTTCTTCCAGGGGTGTGGGTGGTGGCACAGACGATGGTCCCCCTCCTGTGCCTCTCATCTCCCGGAGCCTTTCAGCCACCCTCTCCTTGGTCCGGGAGCAGAGGTCATACCACCTTTTCTTTATGTCGTCGATGGTCCTATGGCTCACCCCCAGGGAATTTATCTTGTCCTGTATGTCCTGCCACAGCTGTTTCTTGGTGGCTTCAGGAACATTGAGGGCCGATTTACCAAACAAGTCATCATAGTGCTGACAGCATTCGTCTGTCAGCACCTCCAGCTCCCTCTCAGAGAATTTCATCTTCCTCTTCCTTGGTGTTCCCTCCATGGCAGCTGCTGTTTGACCTGTGTGTAGTTCGGCAGTTATAAAAGGGTGTGGTCCTCCCTCCTCCCAGGTGTATTAGTAAACTTCTTGGCTGTGATGTCATCATCATGTGCCAGGAAGTGTTTCCAGAGTGTTCTGGAGTGGTTTCTGGAGTGTTCAGCTGCACCTGTAATCAATTTACAAGTTAATCGCAATTTGCGACATCTACTCGCTAATTGCGAGTTCGTTTTTTGCACACTCGCAAAAAGCAACCTCGCAATCGGCGGACTCGGACACTGCGTTGCGAGCCCGGGTGCGAGTCGCTATTTCGGCACGTTTTTTTTGCCTGCATTCCAATTTGCGACTCGCATTTTGCGAGTCGCAAATTTTTTGTTTGCTACATCTGGCCCTAAGTGCTGTGATACAGGTACTCGACAGTTGTTTGATGATGATGAGTCCAAGATGCAATTGAAGATGAAATATGTTTACATCACAGAAGAATATAGCATCAAAGGTAGAGTGGAAAATACGGCTGCAAAGGCTGGACCCTTCATGAAGCCACACTGAGTGTATCCGCAAAAAGCTAGATTTTTGGTCCAACACATGTTTACACACATACATGCACAAGTGGAGATTCAAAACACCAACTTTATTGATAGGCACATTGAAGATGGCAGTGTGGAAACCGTACTAGCATTGAAACACCGGTCCCACTCGAGTAGGATGAGATTTGCGGAAATACAGGAGTCAAGTTGCACCTTAGTTTAGCATGCAGTTCTTCTACAAGATAGAATGCTATAGCTTTGTGCTATTGGTATTCAGTTGGACATGATGCACTGTTGTTCGGAAGGAAAAAAATAAAAATTGTGCACCCCATGCTGGGAAGGTCAGTTGTTATTCCACCAACCAGATTTTAAAATAAAGAACCACAAAATGGCATAATGGATCTCAAGCTAGTTTTAAAGCCAGTAAACAAGCCAAAGCTGATGTTTTTAAAACATGGGTGATGTCAGCTGTGTTCAAGACATGGAACGTAGTTGGCCGTAGGGCAGTGCAATGTGTTACAAATTGAATTTGCAAATGTTGCTGAATCTCTGGTGCAGAATGGGCTCAGATGCACAAGTTAATGGTACCTCTTTCTGAGTTAGAAATGTTCTAAGCTTATTTAATTAATCGAAAACCATATTTCTCATGTCTGCCTTCAGCAATGAAGCACTCACACAGATCTTCATTGGGTAACATAGAATGTAATCTCACTGCGTTTTCATGACAATAACATGAACAACTTAGACAACATTGCAGTCTTTCAATTCTGGGAGGGAAAACCATCTGTTACTCCTCCTGGAAGTGGTTCTGGACCTGCAACATGCAGGCCCACTTTTCAAGGTCAATAAGTGCCAGATAGGGCAGGGATCTGCCCCATACTTAGATCATCAGGTCAGTGGGGGCAAGCTGGATCCCCTCCAACCCAAGATACAAACCATTCTTGCTAAAAAAAACCTTTCTAGAACCAGACTGAGATGAGAGCATTCTTGACCCTCAACGGATACTCCAGGAGAGGTCTGCATTCTTCACCCCATAGGCCCACCTTCAATTTTGGGTGATGCCCTTTGGGTTAAAGAATGACACCTTAAAGGAGGCCATGTGCACATCACCAATGCTCAAAACACTACACTTCAACAAATAGTTCATTGTATAGATAGATGAGTAAGAGAATGGCATTGGGGCTATACCCTCACAGTTACGTGATGAGAGCTTGAAACAACTTTTAGTCCTTATCAGCAGGAGGCTACTTCCCTGAGAACAGAAGTAAAGTACAATAGAAAGGGAAGCCTTTACAGTAGCCAGAGCACTGAAATTTAGGCCACATTGGTTTGGAACTCACTTCTGGGTTCAGACAGATCATAGACCCTTCAGATGGCTAGTGGGTGTGAGGGTTGAGAATTCCATACTGTTGAGGTGGTCAATCTATCTTCCATCACCACCATTAGCTTACCATCAGTGGAATTCTCAGGAATTCTCAGGAACCTCTGGCGCTCAGGGCCAGCAATGCTGAGAAGGTGTTCAGCTCCATAAACTGCATATACCGGTTTCAGGTACTGGGAAAATATGGGTTCAGTCCCGTCTTCTTCAGCTGAGTGAGGTTACTGTACAGAAACCCAACAGCAAAGGTAAAGGTATATGGAGCGTACATTAAATTGAGACAGTCAACGGGGTGCCTGTTGTCTCATCTCAAATTTGCTCTATGGATGGAGCCCTGGCGAGTTATCTATGAATTAGGGGAGAAATAGTAGGCTTTCCTGAAGTGATGGATGATCTAGAAAAGGTATCATTATATGCTGCTGACATCTTGCTATACCCTTCTGACGCAAATAATCGATACTTATGGTGCCATCAGTGTTTTGTAATTATGAAAATTATGCAATCCATAAAATCAACTAGGATAGATCTCAATTATATAAAATGGGGAGATGGAGTGACATATTTCCGGTCCTTCCTGATGTTAGAGTTAGGACAGAGGAATTCTGTTACCTAGGCATAAAGGTTACACCTGGGTTCATGAAGAGCAACCTAGCGGTGGTCTACCAAAAGACCCAGATTGACATAAATAGATGGAGATGATTGACACTCTTACTCATGGATAGGGCTTCTCTTTTTAAGAGGATCCCTCTGCCCAAATTTCTGTATGCACTCCAGAATAATCACTGGCCTGTCCCAGATGCCGTCTTTGACAAAATATATGGCACATTGCAATTCTCCTTTGGGGTGGTGGTGCTCCTCAGGTTGCAATGCAAGTGTGTATAATGTGTGGGGGGATATTTGCTGGCCAGACACCAGGGCACACTACGAGGCCTCTGAACTGTAGGTTGTAAATAAGTGGGGATTTGTCTCCAGAAATGACCTGGTGACAATTCTAGATAGGTCCCTGATGGAAGTGAACACACACATACACTACATATATGGTGGGCCATTTATATCTGCTTCATTGGGGCCTTGGAGGCTGAGGACAAGGCGGCGAAATATGTGCAATGGCGGGGCATGTTCAATTGAGCAACTTGACTATGAAAGATTAACATATTGAAAGAGACTCAGAAACTGACTAGATGGAAATGATGGGGCATGATTAGGACCTCCTCTCTTATGGATCTAGTCAGAGGAGAAAGGATGATGACATTCCAGGACTTACAGGAAGAATATGATCTAGACCTCTCCCAAATTTTCAGATAGTTGGAGGTGGAACGTTTCTTAAACACGGAATCCATAGAGTGTAAGACCTTGGATGATAGTGGCTCAATAGAGATCAGAATTTTGCTGCAGTAGATGACTTGTAAGGCCATTCCCAACACGTAGAACATACTCATTAAGAAAATAACAGATAACTTGTGCTACCTCAGAGTTCAATGGGAGGCTGATGTGGGCCACGTGGAAGACATAGATTGAGAAACAGCTTTGACGCACTCACATGAGTTGCCAATCAAGGAATGCCTGAGGCTCACTTAACTAAAAAATTTACAGAGTGTTTACTATAATATGACTATGGTATTCAAGATGAGCAGATCACAGTTGCCTAGCTGCTTGAGATGCTGAGATATTGTGGGTTCCTTCTTTGACCCCGGTGGGAATGTCATCATCTAAAGACATAATGGTGGGAGGTAATTTCTGAACTCACCAAAAATCTGGAGGTCCCATACACCCAGCAGTTTGTCATACTGGGAATTCTAAGTGATGTAGACCTTCCCAGCAAACAACCACTGTTGAAGCAGAAGAAAACTACAGGATAGAGTACCCCAACCAAGGAACAATGGGAAATAGGCACGTCCCGCAGTATGGAGGCAGAAACAGTGTTTTATTAAGCAAGGGTTCACCCTCGAAAATTTCGAAAGATATGGGGTCCTGGACTGAGTTTTGTGGCTTGGACTGGGAGGCATGAACGTTCCCTGGGGAAGGGAGGCACTCATGTTGAAGAGCTAGACCAGGGGAGAGAAAAATCACTCCCAAGAACCCCTTGTAGGGAGAGAGTAGAGAGGGTGTATGTCATATTGATGACGTTGCCCATGCACTCGCTGTGTGCAAGACTTACTCTATCCCTCAATGGGGTATTATCATGGTTTGCACAACATCCAAGGTGGTTTGTTGTGAGCTGTTAGGTAAAACAATAAAAACAAAGTTTTAAAACATGTACAGAAGAGCGGTACTAAGTTACTCTTTTGGGGCAAGTGGCTATGGAGCACAGAGAGGAAATATTTGGTGGTTCACCCACATCAGTAATGTATTTTCTGAATTAGAAAAGCTCTGGGGGTTGAGCGTATTCTGCTGGGAAATTCTAAAAGGTTACCATCCTGGAAGAGAGACAATTTGAGCTCTGTGTGTATTTATAAGATGTATAAAGGGGGCACAATGTAGACACAGTCATGTTGTGACAATAATATATCATGTGATGAGAATAATGCCAATGTGCCTACACCCATCCTTTGATGATCACAACCAGGCAGCAGGGGTACGCATTAAGCCAAAATAATACATCATTTCAATGAGTCATTGTATTGTTTCAACCCTAAGGCCATATAAATAGAACAAAAACAGAACTAGAAAGTTTGAAAATATAGATCAAACCAAAACATGCCATGGTGCAAACTAACAACCATATTGTATGAATTTCAGTTAGAATATACGATATGGCGATGTCTTGAAGTACTTAAAAATAAAGAATGCAGATCAATTTAAAAAATAACCACTGCAGACAGTTCAAAGTTCATACTGGGTCGCAAAGCATATACATTACAATTGTCAGTTGCTGTGCCAGGTTCATTATATACTGAACAATTAAAAACGACAGGTTGCTGGAATCAATTTCCATGGCCCACTAATATAAAGGGAGACCCTCCTAGCAGAAGATCTGTATAAGCTGGAAGGCAGTGCGACAGAACCTCTGCATCTCCTGATCTTGTCAGTTAAAAACAGCTGAGGAAAATTCAGCCTCATTATCTCCAAGGAGTGAGCACATAGAAGCATAAAATATAGACTAGTCTCTTGGCCACTCAGCTTGAATGTAAATTGGCCTAAGTTGGTTTGGCTGTTGGTCCAATTGCTGCTCTAGGCCAACACTGGTAGGATACCCAGTCAAAATGTTCATTTTGATACATCCTTGAAGTAGGTGACCCCAAACGTCTTGTCCTAGGAAGAAACAATTCCTAACAGCACAGAGGTGATCTACCAATGCTTTGTGAGGCTGACAAAATTGATAGGCTCATTAACAAATTGGCTCACACTGGCCCAGAGAGCATCCCGAGACCGACAGTAATCAGTGCGGGAGGCACCTTATGCAATCAGATTAACCCACACTGAAGAAAAGGACATAATAAGGCTGTCACAGACTGGACATAACAGGGAAAATAGAAGACGGTCGGCAGCTGAGACCCCCTTTGCTGCCCTGACAATAAAAACACAAAAGCAGATTAACTTCTCATCGGGGCCATATTTCATTTTGGGTATACTGTCCCTGTCTCGGTAGCGGGGCGCTCTCACCCATGTGCTCAGACAAAGACAGACACACAGAGCCAGTAGACACAATTACAGGGAAAAAGGTGCACTCAGTGAAACACAGTGCAACCAGAGCTATGGTTAGAAACACTGCTGTTTGAAACCATAGTTCCACCTTGCTCAGCCAGAGGACCGATAGCCTTTTGAAGACAGCTCAAGATTACCTTGCAGGCAGGTGCAGTTACCTACTGGGGGTCCCAGTAAACCCCACACTCTCAAAGGACTCCCTTTTGTTTTGCACTTCCCGTGTGCCATCTCATATGGGGCGCACCATGAATAGATCTCTCATCAGATTCTTCACAGTTACACCTGCACCTGTTATATAGGCATTCCCTTATTTTATTTATATTGGGTCATGGGCCATGCAAATGATTTCATTCTTTCCCAGGTTGACACCAGTACACATTTCGCACCAACACAATGCATACTGCAGAAGAGGCTGCACAAATGTCTTTGGATCTTTTAAAAAATCAAAGGCCACCCAAAGGTGGGTACAAACGTCTATTTTGCCCCGTAGGCATGTATTGCAAAAGTGCTACAATTGAAAACATTTTCTTCCACACACATGGCATAAAGGAAAAAATATACAGATTCCTACATGTAATGAGAATAACAACTTCAGTTACAAGTTTTCAGTCTGCAGCCCCCAACATGCTGGAACATATAGGCTCGCAAAAGGAAAAGTAACACATGCAAGTACCAGCATGTTTCATTTTGTTATCTGGAGAAAGGGAATGTCTCAGAGTCAGTGTTATGATACAGAATGGCAGAGTGGGAGGGACTGACAGTGCAAAAGGGAATGTACAGACA
Organism: Pleurodeles waltl; assembly: GCF_031143425.1. Lineage (NCBI taxonomy): Eukaryota > Metazoa > Chordata > Amphibia > Caudata > Salamandridae > Pleurodeles > Pleurodeles waltl. The sequence goes on along the minus strand of NC_090448.1, from coordinate 232,423,593 downwards.
TACAAGCGTCAGCTGCAATCATATCAGTATTTTAGGTGCACTGGTCTTTCTGACCCACAAGCCGGGATTAATATAATCACTGCCACAAACTTGCAGTGCTATTCCATACCGGTTGGGTTACTGGAGCACATAGTGATCTGAAGACAAACATTTGGAAGGCAGTGCAGGGAGCATGTTGGGAAAGCATAGCTTCCAAGTTGCCCAGGTCCCTACATGATGTGGAGTGCCAGTCCAGGTTTTTTCTTTGAATTCTGGGACTTGTAGTCCTGTTAAAAATGAAATGAACAAGACTACAAATCCCAGAAGTCAAAGCAAAGCTAGACTGCAGCACATCACTCATTGAGCTGGGAACGTTGACAGGGCTGGGTGACTGACGCAAAACTGGAGATATAGGGCCAGATGTACGACCTTTTTTTACGACTCACAATTTGTGATCCATTTGGGAATCGCAAATTGTGTGACGCAAAACAAAATGCACAATAGTACACTGTTTGCAATTCCCAAAGGGTTCGCAAATGACCTATCTCATCAATATTCATGAGGTAGGTCGCAATTTGCGACCCCCATTGGGAATGACCACACTCACAGGGATGGTGGCCTGCTGGGGACAGCAGACCACCATGTCTGTGGCTGCTTTTTAAATAAAGCAGTTTTAAAAAAAATGCAGCCCTTTTTCCTTTAAGGAAAAAGGCCTGCATTTCAAACAAAAAAAGGAAAAGTTTTCTTTTCATTTTTTCACAGTAGGCAGTGGCCTGTGGGACCACTGCCTGCTCTGAAAAAATGTTTTTGCTTCCATTCACAAAGGGTAAGAGGTCCCTTGGGGTCCTCTTCCCATTTGCAAATGGGTTAAAATTGGTGTTAAATTATATTTTTTTGTGACCCCATTCACAGTCACAAAACAATCATACATCCCACTGCCTCGCAATTA